>NC_081406.1:503819045-504491250 GCF_030272615.1 Cryptomeria japonica
TGGGTCCGCATGAGTCATGGATGGGGGTTGGGGGTTCGAGAGAGGCTACCAGGATAACCCAGGATGGCGGTCGGGGCCTATGGAGGCCTTCCAAGATAACCCATACCAGCTATGTGATGACACTCTTCCCTTATGTTCACTAGTGTGTAGTCTTGTGTTGGCTTTACTTGGAGCATTCTTGTGGGAGTCGTATTTGTATGATTATGACTTATGTGCATACTCAATGTACATGTTAGACCATGTGATGCTTTGTTGTGGTTTTCTTGAGGGCCTTATTACTATCTCCTAGCACAGAGGGGTGGTTCCTTTTTGGGCCACATGATCGGGTGGTAGTGCCACTTTCCATTGGGTATTTTGTTCGTGCTTTCTCGCGAGGGATTAGCTTCGCAGGTGCTCCTGATGTTTCTCTTGAATTCATTTCATTCCATTGTACCAGTTGGATCCTCTTTGTTTCCCTTGGATAATAGTTGTATCTCTTGGACCTTATGTGGTCGGTTGTATCATATGTTATATGTATGCCTTCATGACAGTTGTAATTTGATGTAACCATTATGTAATTATTATGAGACTTGGTGTATTAAGTGAAATTGTAATATTAGGTTATCCTTTCAATGTAAAAGCAATGTATTATGTTGAGATTTAGATGTTAGGATTTCTATCTTTAATTAAATTCATTAATGTAATGTAATCGAATGTTTAATCATAAATGAAGCATAAAAATGTTAGTGTTTTCTCGTGCAAAGAATGAAACAATCATTGATTAGGGTAACTAAGTTGCTAATGATCAAATATATTTCTTAAGTGGATTAATTGAACTTAAGTAAGGATTAATTTAATTGAGTAATTCACTTTGGGAAACACTTTAGGAGTTTGAGTTAAGTCTTCCGCTTGTGCAACTTCTATTGCAATGTTATTTCATAAGTTTATGTTCTATATTGTTTAAAAAAATATATATTTTGCACTCTTTTCGAGTGTTTGTAGTTGTATCCTTTAGGGTTTATTGGTGGGGAATTACATGTTGATCTTCAAGTGTTATCTTAATCTGATTGTATTCGGAGAATGATGCAGGAGCATCCCTGGTTTTTGGCAACCTTGCATCAACCAAAAATATTTTCTTTCAGTTTGTTTCCTATTTTGCATTTTCAACATTTCTTTTTTCAAATCTTTGCATTTGATCGCCAGATCTTGTAGAGATATATTTTGATTGTGGACATGTTCACCTACATTATCCTAAGTTTGCGGGATGTTAAGATCTTTTTCTCGCAAGTTATCACTTCCAAAATCTTAGACAATTTTATGGATTGGGGCACAGAAACTGCTTGGATCAATTTGCTTTCAGTGAATCTTGCGGATAATTTCCCTACCTTGGGGAGCTTGAATTCATTGTTTGCAATGCTCCTTGGCTTGTGGCCAACCTTCTTGTAGGTCCACACTTTATTCTATGGATTTTACGGAGGGATCTCTTAGGCAGAGGCCGACCTTGTTATTTTACACATTACATCTTCTTCATCGACTATTGTTCCATCTTGGGCCGACGTGGATCATCCTTGATCATATAAATCAATGTAATCAAGCATGTAGAAGTCAGTTATTAGAACGTAGAAGATAAATCTAAAGGTTAGGAGGTCCAAATTTGGCTCGCATTCTTTCTTGAGCCTAGACATTGTATTTGAGCATGTATGTAACCAAGCCAGTGTGTCGAATCTTGTAAGCCCGCATGTTACCGATAATTTTTAATTGATTTTCATGATATAATAATGTCTATTTTTTCATTGTCTCCATCATATTGAGTTATTTCTGTTGTGTAACTCTTGCTGCATGGTCCAGACTATTCTCTTTGAGGACATTCCTATTGTGAATGCACCAGAGAATCTATCCATGAGTGATAACATTGCATGGCCAACTATGAGATCGATGATCAAATCAATGTTTGGTAGAGAAAAATCATCCTTGGTAGAAGCTTTGTTGATGTCTCTGAAATTAGTGCATATCCAGATGCTAATATCTAGTTTGCTAATAGGTACAAGATTGGAAATCCACTCAAGATAGTTGATTGGTCTAATGAAGCCAACGTCCAATAATTTTTCAAGCTCAAATTTTACTAATAGTGTGACTTGTGGACGCATCTTAGGAAACTTCTATTTAACTAGTTTAGTGTCTAGAGTAACTATCAAGTGATGCATAACTAAATCAAGATCTAATCCAGACATATTTGCATAGGACCATGCAAAATTTATCTGTCTCTTTGTGAAGAACTTTTTGAACTTTGGTCACTCAATTTCTGTGAAGGATTCTGCAAGAAAGATGTGTGGTACTTCTTCTATCCCAATGTTTGTTTTGATGCTTTCTTCGACCAAAATAGATGAATTTTCTTGATATGATGTCATGGGAAGATTTTCAAACCTTCCATACTCGAGCGCCTCAGAGAGGTTTTCACCATCAGATGCATTCTTTCTTTTTAGTTTTTTGGGGTCAGAAAGCATCACGGTGCGGTTTTCACTAAAAGAGCCATTATTTAATTTTATTTTTGCGACTGGAAGGTTTGGCACCCTCTCCAAAATATGCCACACTATTGAGTTCAATGATGTATCCTGCTTTATGGTCCCCAAGAGGAAGATAATCTCTTATGTCAAGGTAATAAATGAAGGCCTCATCATTTTGGAATGTGTCAAGTTGTGAAGGCCTTTGTTGGTCCTAGTCAATGAGTTGCCAATGGATGAGGGGAAAGCCATTTCTATGTTCAAAGTTGGCAGATGTAAGGGTAAAGACATAAGAATCTTCGGGTATGTCAATGTAGTCATCAGGGTTGTCGCTGATACTCTCCTCATCAATCTCGATCGTAAATGAATTTAAATCAACATCACTAGAGGGACACTTAGCAATGCGAGTTCTCACTTTTTGCGATTTTCTCTGAGGGCCTTGAGATGTAGAGGGTTCAGAATCCCAAAAAGTCTTTATCCACGATTTTCTAGTATCTTGCTTTTCTTGAGATGTAGAACTAGATGATGTTGATTGACCAACTCTAAATAGCTCTCTAAATTTTTCTTCTTCTATTGGTTCACTAGGTTCTCTGAAAGTTTCTACAAGATCATAATCACTAGATGATTTATCTGAACCCCATTCCCATTCATTTGAATTTGTAGAATAACATCTCTATTATTGTTGGTCATTAGTGGAAGTGGAATGAGTGATTTGTAATGTCGTTTGGGAATCAAGACCATGTAATCTCAATGGTGCAAAACCAAGTCCTCTTGTTCATTGTTTCTTTGATACAAATTCTAGTTGCAAAGGCTCCACAACACCTTTCTTTTGTAGGCCAAGAGGGCCTTTTCCATCTTATCCCATATTTTCAAATAACTTGAAGCCTTTTCCATAGTTCTCAACTGGTATTGTGATATGGTCTTGATTAGGGTGTTCTTCTGGTTCCTTATAAAGCATCTTATAGATATAGGCTTCTTTCATTTCAACCCATTCCTTGAAAGTAGTGTGATCCCATTTGATAATGATGGTTGATATTTGTCTTGAAGGATGTGGTCTACCATAATTCGTAGGAGATCCATTAATTTTTCTTACATACATGGTTTGATTTAGGTAATATTCTTCCATGCCTTCGTCCTTGAATTTTCTTTCAAGCTCTGCTTACTTTGAAGAGTAGGCTTTCAATGATTCTGGATCAATATATGTTGAATATGTAACCTCTTGATTGATTGGGACTATTGTTTCAAGCCTTGGTCAAAGATTGTTGCAATATATGTATGGATTTGGAACACCTTTAACTATCACTTCCACTTTGTTATGTGGAAGCTTGATATAGCGGTGATATGTCAAAGGTACTACTCTCATGTCATATATCCATGGACGTCCCAAGAGTATATTGTATGTGAGATCAAGATCAAGGACTTGTAAAACCACATCCTTTGTTATTGGCCCTATGCTTGGAGGTAGAGTGACTGTTCCTTTTGAGGAGAGTTCTTCATGATCATATGCCTTTATGGCGATCTTCCTTCTAGAATCCATAATGTTTTCAAAGTATCCTAATTGTCTGATAGTTTTCAATGTACCAATATTGAGTCCTGCTCCTCCATCTATCAAGGCTTGTTTTACACAATTTTATGGAGGAAAGATTCAATGTGAAGTGGTGCATTATGTGTTTGGTATGGAGATGTGTCATTTGCTTCTATGAATTTAAGGCAATGTGGGGTGGAAATTTATCCCACCATGGCTTGAAACTGGTCCACTTTTAGATTGGTAGGAATGGATGTCTCTCTCAATATTTTGTCCAAAATAGCTTATGTGAGGGTGAAATGCGCAAAAGCTCTAGGATGGAGATAAGAGTGGGTGTCTTCCCTAATTGGTTTACAAGGTCATATTCATTCTTGGTAGATGTTGAAGTTGTTGTTTTGGATGAAACATCTTGTAAAGTAACTTTACCCCTTCGAGTAGTGACATTACATTTAGGGGCTTTTTCATCACATCAAAAAGATGAATTTTCTTTAGGTTCAACACCTTGTAAAACAACTTTACCCCTTCAATTAGTGCCTTCGGGGGTTTTGTCTTTGATAATTATGGTAGACACATGGTTGGCCATTTTTGAAATATGGTTGACACTGTAATCATATGACATATTGGTTTAATTGGCATTATTGTCTGTCTTGGGAGATTTTCCTTGATCGTGTTTTGGGAATGGTTTCTTAAATATCACATGCTCTTTATTGGAAGTGTGACCATAAACTTCTATCATGCCATTGTCAATAAGATATTGGATGAGATTATTCAATATGTAACAATTACTACTCTTATGCCCCTTGCTCTTATGATACTCACAAAATTCATTATCATTCCACCATGATGGCTTCACCTTTTGTTCAAATGATTGATTATCTGGTAATGTTATGAGCTTGTTTGCAACCAACTTCTTCAATGCAGTTTAAATTGGTTCTCCCAGTGGAGTACACTTCCTTGGAGGTCTTTATGTCCTTTGAGTGTTTACTTGATTTTTGGATGAACTAACACCGAGGAAAGTTAGCTTTGGTTTAACCACATTAGCATCCACTACCCCCATCAATAATGGTATTCTTCTTTTTGTTCCAAAATCGGGGTTTGTCTTTCCCATTAAAATCATTTGTATTGCCCTTAAATAACTTTATGGTGCCTTTCTCAATGAGGACTTTCTCAACTGCTAAAACTTTTTTAATGAGTTCCTTAAAGGTAGACAAACATGATTTTCTTAGTTCATATCTAATATCCTTGTTCATATTTTGGGTAAACATCTCAACCATTTATTTTTGTGGAATTTGACAAGAGAAACGACTAGCCAAACTTCTCCATCGTTGTAAGAATGATGTAAAGGATTCCCCATTTTTTGATTTATATTACATAATATGGTCACTAATTCATCCATTTCAATGTTGTAGAAAGGCCTCTGCCGATTCTCCCCATGACTTTATCCTATGTGGAAGTTGTGAAAACCATTCCATGGCTTGTCCACCTAAACTTTGTGGAAATAATCTCACCAAGTAGGATTCCTCTCTTGCCACTTCTATGCAAGCCATAAAAAACTCTGTAATGTGTGTCTTGGGATCTCCCTTTCCTTTGTACTTGTCAAACTTTGGGGTCACAAAATGTGTAGGAAAAGGGGGCATTGGTATTATTTTATCATATGGATAAGGACATATGTCATTGATTGTGTAGTCCTTTGTTGGTGTTTGCATACCTGCCATTTGTTGTTGCAAATATTTAATCTGTTGTTGTCAGTCATTATTGGGTGGTGCTTTCTCTATTTGAGGTATTCCCATGCCCGAGCCATTGGGTGGTGGAGGAGGAATATAATGCATGCAAGGATGATACTGGTCGTATATATGCTCATATAGAGGAGGGACATAATTATTTCTATTATATGGGCCACCTGGTATGGTATTTTAATGAGAAGGACTAGGCTTAAGATGATTGCATGTGTCATGACTATGAGGATGAGGGGTGTTATACGTATGATATTGATTGTTTCCCCCAAACCTAACACAATATCTCCTTGTATAAGTATTGTCATGATCTTGGATGTTTTCTTGTTGTTGAGTGTTTGCCTCATCAATAGGAACAATAACCAGAGCTAAAATATCAACCCAAAGATTGGACATTCACTCTGTGAAGTTATTATCTCTACAATTGAAGTTCATTTATTTGTCAACCCAGGGACGTATTACTTGAAATGGGTATGCACTATATATGCACTAAGTTCCTGCGATAGCTATTTTGCATTACTGTAGCAACTAAATATATTTGAAATAAACAAGAAAGAATCATAACAACTGAATGGCTACAGAAAAGCTTAGCATGAACAAAAAATTCTAATTAAAGAACTATTAACTAAGTTTAGAGCTGAAAAACAAGAATTACTCTGTTTGCTTTCGCTGCAGGAACAGTCACAGGATCTGTTTCTAGTGGCTACAGGAATAGTCAATTGCTAGAGCATCTACTGCAGCAAAAAGGAAAATTGAACCTAACGAATACACATGAATACTCACCAAGTGGGCCCCCTTGGATGAGTGTATCCAGACTTCAATGATAACTCTATATACTCAAAATAGCATCATTTTTATTTATTATTTTTCAAAGGTGGATACAATACATAGAATGGAAGAAAATTCTTTTAATTCTAAAAATACTATGCAACTCCGTTTCTAATCCCCTATCTCTAACCTCTAAGAAGAGGCGCATGCTCTTATTTATAAGAAAACTATAACAACTTCCTACTATCTAGGTCACACTGGTGAAATGAGGTGGAAAACATTTATGACAACAAACAGAAGGAGTTAGTCCACAGGAAATATGGATCTTTGCTAAACCGCAACCAAGAATATAACGTAGCGCGGTTACAAGATTGTTGTTTGCTGAAGACAAACATAAATGAGTTTGACGTGCCTTGATATTCCTTTGTGGCTTCTTACGCACACTATTCTCTTTTTTGTTTTGAATATTTAACCACTCTTTGAATATCTCCAACTGCCTTTATGACGTGCCACAATAACCACTTCTGCAACATCTCATTTATTCCTACAATTAAAAAGATAGAACATACAAGCAAACATATACATATCTATTTTAATTAATCATAACACTTATACATTCACACATGATATTACCTATGATAATTCACATGGCAACATGAATAATTGGTATGGCAACAGAAATAACTGGTCAAAATAAAACATGATTTAATGAGTTTAGTTATCATCTAAAATGCACATAGTCAAACTTTAATACATCATATGACTCAAATACTATCCCGTCATACAAATTAAAACATGACAAAAACTTATCAATTATAGGAATAAAAGAGCTAATATCTCAGCTCATCATGCCCCCCAACTTAGTGTCTTGTTGATCCTACAGCAAGAGGAAAATTTCTAATCCAGGCACTGACTCGTAAGTTGCCAATGGTTCCCTGTCCCATTCCTCTTGTAGCCAAGTTCCAATAAAACCCCTTCATCTTTTCCAATCTAGCCCATCTGGCTTCTTCTGTGGCCTCTTCATATGGTTTTTCTGTAACCCTACATCCCATTAATGGCAACATAAGGATAGGTCACTGAAATATCAAGGGTAGCTAGTTATTGCTCTTTGCCCTACCCAAGTGGATGTAATTGGGAGCTCTTTGTGTAGTTGCATGATAATTAGGTAGTGAATGGGGTTCACCCTACTTCAGGTCTTCTGGGAGATTATTCCAGTGCTAAACCAAACACTCAACTGCAGTTGTATTTTCATTTCCAACCAAGTGTTCATATTCTTGGAATATTTCCTCTCTCATCGGTAAAACCTGGCTCCTGACATCAGGCCTTGTTAACAATTTCTGCCAGTCATAATAAAGAAGCTGTGGATTTTTGGCTTTTGCTTTGAGTGGTAATGGACAATCAAATTCTAAATTTTTGTATGTTTTAGCCCGAGTCCCCATACTAATTTCATTTTGTATCCATGACATTAATGCTTTTAATTGAATGTCACCAATGTATAGTAAGGTATTCCATTCGCTGTCAGAACTCACAACATAATTATGCAAATAAAATTCACATAATAAGTTCTTAACAATAGTAGGAGAGTTTTGATAAACATTATAAAATTCCTCTGGGGTACCTAGAGAAGGACTAAGATCCCTAACAATGCGGTTTAGCTTGAAACATAGATAATGCTCTTTTAAAAATAAAGCGTAAACCCTCAGAGGAGCCCTGCATTGCATCAATGCAGGAACCATACTGGCAACTGTATCTACCTTAGCTTGCAATTCCACAATCTGATTATCCCTCTTTTCAATCTCTTTCTGTTGTTTATCAATAACTCCTTGTAACCTAGCCCTTTCTATCTCCCACTACCTATAAAATGTAAGTGCAATAGATAAACTAGTGAGAAATGAAGGGGACTTATGAGCTGTTACCTGAGGGTGTGAGATTCATTCAACCGGTTCTCCAAACTGTTATGCTACATGTGCCAAATTTGACAGTCTGTCGGCTCCGTGTTCTTCCTGTGGTTAAATCTCAGTTTGACTTTTGTGCCCTTCTGACTTCAATCACATCCCTTGTTGCTTGAGTTTCCTATTTACCCCGCCAACTCCTTCTCGAATACATTTTCAGAGTGGCTGCAAGAGAAGTTTTTGTAGGAGGTGTTGCTGTAGGAGAATTTTCTTTTACCTTGAGCCTTTTAGCTACAGGAGAAACCTGCACTTCTTGAGGCTGCTCTATGGTTTCTTCCTCTGCATCAACTGTTTCTATTTCTTTCCCTTTTCTTCTGGAAGATGCCGCTCCACTTTGAAAATGAGTGAGGGATGCTCAATATTTATTTCAATTACCATTTCTTCTACAACAGGAAAGGCTTAATTGGCAACAAGAGGTTCATTCTCTGCAAAAACCCTAGGAGATGAGGGCTCTCTGATATCTTCCTCTTGGGCAGCTATTTCTTCTGCAGGAGGAGCATTTTCCTCCCTAAATTGCAGGATATCTTTGAATTCTCCCCATGCCATCTGAGAGACATCTCTGAGAGAACATTTTACCAATAATTTAATCAAGCCATGATGACTGACAAAATGATTTCCACCCTTCTGTGTTTCCTTTGCACTTATGGAAATAAGATGATACAAAAAATTGGGAACATTCGCCCTTTGGCCATGCCGTAAATGACCAAGTAATTTAAAATGGATCAAATGCAAATTTGAGTACCTTCCATCATAGGTAATGTATTTCATCATATATAATGCCACCTAGGGCCATTCCACTGGAAGAGATATCCGTCTGGTTCCCTGCTTGTCCACACTTAGGGGTCCATCTGCTGGGTGAGTAAACTCTACCCTAGCGCTTCTCGCATCCTTCGACTCAGGAAACAATTCCCCCTCCTACAACAACCAAGTAACTTCAGCTATCCATTGCTCTATGGCAATGACTCTTACCCCTTGATAGAGGCCTCTCCTTTGATGTATGTACGCATGGATTCATAGGCAATTTCTTTATTGAAATCTGTTATTTTTCAGAAAATAGTCAATCTACCCATACATACGGAAGTAATGCTCACACTGAACATCCTGTAGCAACGTGTCATGAATTACTGGATCATGGTGGATAGGAACTCCTCCCATGACTCACTTGTCTCTCAAAACAATTTCCATAGCAGAATGAAGGACTAAAATAACCTGTAGAGCTGAAAATACATATTCCAAAATACTTTACTTACTTCTAGTACCTTTCATTGATTTCAGCGGCAGGATGAACTACTCACTCATGCCACAAAATGTCTTATTAAATAAGGATGTTAGGCAAATAATTTTTTTTTACTAACAAGGACGGATAATTACTCAACTTGTAAATCAGACCATAAAACACGCCCCCCCCCCACAACTTAAGATGATATGGGTCCACACATGCGAGAAAGGACAAAGGGAAGGTTACATGGATTATGGAAATCAAAATAGGCAATAATCATAGCGAAATAATAAATGCATAATTAAGAAAAATAAATAATATACATACCTGCAACCATACTAATTAATGCTGCATGAAACTATTAGCTATTAAAAAGGTGAAATGAGATGATGTGAAATGATAGAAAGAGATATGAAATGGGATGATGTTTATGAAAAAAATATTATCAGAGAATGATATTCCATAAGACATGGAAATAATTATTATGAAAGAATGCATACAGGATGAACGGTCCATGCAGAAGCTGTAGGAACTGCATTCGTAATGTCTTCTCTAGTTGATGCAGGAACTATGATAGGAGAGTATCTGTTAGATGCTAAAGGAACTTATCTAGTTGCTACAAGAACTGTTGTTTGATCTTGGCTAGCAAATTGCTGCAGGAACTGTTCTTTGGTTGCAAGCTTATGATACAAGCATAGTCGATGACCAATGACTAGAAGTTTGAATCTAACTAGTTCTATTATGGTCAAGCAAACTGCTCCATTTGTAAATTCTTCATCTATTTCATATGGGCCGACCATCTTGTCTGTAGCTTCCTCATAGTATCCTTATATCTAGAATCATATAGCAATGCCCAATTGCTTGATTTAAATTTTCTCTTCTTTATATACTTATCATGCCATTTAGTTCGCTGATGTTGAATAAGCTCTGTATGTTGGACAACCAACTTCCTCAGCGCATCCAAAGCATTCAATTGCAGGATACAGTCTCTTTGTGCTTCTAATAGAGTCATATTCAATTGCAGAGCTATTCTAAGAGTTTTATGCTCAAACTCAATAGGCATCATTGTTTTTTTTTTCCATACACCATTTCAAAAGGTGTAAAACCAATTGGTGTCTTCCATGTTGTTCTGTATGCCCAAATGGCTTCAGGAAGTCTATTTGACCAATATTTCTTATGAAGAGCTACTATCTTGGTAAAAATGGCTTCCAAATCCTTGTTTGTGACTTCTACTTGACCATTTTCTTGTGGAAGATATGGAGTATACTTCCTATGTCTGATATTATATTCATCAACCAATGCTGCAATTAATGTGGAAGTAAACTGTGGTCCTTGCTCTGAAACAATATCTCTTGGAACTCCATACCTGGTAAATATTTCCTCATAGAGGAATTCAACTACTTTATTATCTCTTGCATGTGTCATAGCTCATGCTTCCACCCATTTTGTGACATAATCAGTGCATACTAGAACATAAGATTTCCCATTTGAAGGAGGATCAATTGGCCCAACAAAATCTAATCCCCATTTATCAAATGGTGCAACCAATATCTGGAGATATAATGGCATTTCATCAGATCTGGTAGGCCCATCTATCACATTTTCTAGTATATTGTGTTGCATCCTTATACAATGCTGGCCAATAATATCCCGTGCCAAGTATTTTACGTGTTGTTCTTTTAGCAACAAAATTTCCTCCACATGGCTCATCATGATATGCATGAAGGATATCATATGTTTCATCTTCTCTAACTCATCTTCTCATCACTTGGTTAGGTCCAGTATAAAATAAACAATCAGCAATCCATGAGAAATTAAAGCTTTTCTCAACTAACAATCTTCTTTCTTTAGGAGAAAAATGTGTAGGCATCTTATTAGCAACTAAATAATTTACAATATCAGCATACCAGGGAGTTTGTGCTTTTATCAGGAACAAATGTTCATCTGGGAAAGCATCATCTATGGCTGCAGGATCATCCTGCAATTGAAGCCTAGAAAGATAATCTGCAACTACATTGGATTTACCCAGTTTATCAACAACTGTAATGTCAAATTCCTGCATTGATAGTAGCCATCGAGCCAATTTCCTTGTAATTGAAGGTTTGTTCATGAGATATCTGATTATTGTATGATCATTGTGCACATATATCTGATATCCTGTGATATAATGCCTGAATTTGTTGAGTGCATATATAACTACTAACATCTCTTTTTCGGTGACAATATAATTAAGCTCAGGTCCCTACATATTTTTGTTGATGAAATAAATTGCATTCTCCAAATTGTCAATCTTCTGTCCCAAAACTGCTCCTATGGCATAATCTGATGCATTTGTATGAATATGAAAAGGTAATGTCCAGTTTGGTCCCTTGAGCACTGGTGCTTGAGTCAATGCATGTTTGAGCTTCAAGAAAGCTTCATGGCATGTAGAGGTCCAATTAAACTCCATATCCTTGGTCAAAAGACAATATAAAGGTCGTGCAATTTTGCTGAAATCCTTGATAAACCTTCTATAATATCCAACATGACCAAGGAAACTTCTGACATCATTTTTCTTTATAGGTGTAGGGAGGTTTCAAATGATTTCTATTTTAGCTAGGTCAACTTGTATTCGAGTTATAGAAATATGATGACCAATAACTATGCCTTCCTGCATCATCATAAAACACTTTTCACTGTTCAATGATAAATTGTAGTCTTCACATCACTACAAAATTTTGTTCAGATTCTTCAATGCCTCTTCAAATTTTGAACCATAAGTGGTAAAATCATCCATATAGATCTCCATGCTATCCTGGGAAATATCTAAAAATATGTTTATTACTACTCTTTGAAAAGTAGCTGGAGCATTACATAACCCAAAAGGAAGAACAATATGCATATGTTCCCCAAGGACATGTAAGTGTAGTCTTTTCCTGATCCTCGGGAGTAATTTGAATCTGGTTGTAGGCACTGAATCCATCCAGGAATGAAAAGTACCGCTTCCTTGCCAAGGAATTTAATAATCGATCCATAAATGGTAATGAAAAATGACCCTTCCTAGTTGCTAAGTTCAAAGCTATGTAATCCACACATACCCGCCATTTACCTCCTTTCTTTGGAACTATGACTAGAGGTGACACCCATTGACTATCCGATATAGGATAGATAAATCCATCATTCAATATTTTTTGTAATTCTTCTTTAACTATCTCTCTTAGTGTAGGATTAATTCTTCTCTGTGGCTGCCTAAGTGGTCTACAGTCCTCTTTTATATAAATACAGTGGGTACAAACTGTAGGATCAATTCCATGCATGTCTTTGTAATCCCACACAAAAGCGTGTTGATGACATTTAAGCAACACAATAAGTGTTATTCTTTGAGTCTTTGTGAGTTGATTGTTGATATTCAAATATTTATTTAGATCAACTTCCACTTTGACAGTAAGATCAACCTGAGATGCCTTAGAAATATGAGAAGTGCAGACTTCCTGTGACAACAATGTATGCAATATGTCGGTGGCTGCAAGAAAATCTGATGCTATAATATTTGATGTTAACTCCTGCGACTGTTGCCCTTGTTTTAACCAATTTGCGGGAATTTTATAAAGGATTGAATCTTCATCGTGAAGTTGTATGAATGGTTCTCTATTAATCATCATAAGATGATTGATAGAGTCTACTCCTTCCTCAAATTCTTCTCCCACGTTAGGCCAAACAAATTGCTCTTGATCAAGTTGGGGCTGAGCAGAAGAATACAGAGCCAGAGTTTTGGTACCATTTCCATAAAAAATAGTCATATCCCCTGATCAACATCCATTATATGCATCAGCTGTAGAAAGCCAAGGTCTTCCCAAAATAACCGGATATCCTCCCAATGTGGCTTTAGGAGACAAGATCATAAAATCTACAGGATATTCTCAGGAATCCAAAGTAACAACTACATCTTGAATCATACCATCAGGGAGAACCATGGAACTATTAGCAAGCTACAGGACTGTAGGTGTAGGCCTGAGACTGGTTATGTCAAGTTTCTGCATATTATCTCTTGTCATTACATTAATGGCTTCTCCCAAATCTATTAAAGCATTCTTTATCTGAGTACCATTGATGACTATTTTCACAATAGGACTACCAAGATCAGAATATTTAGGAATTGAAACCTTTCCTAACATAATATCAACCAATTGACCCATTACATGCACTATTTGCAGATCCTTTTTCTTTCTGCCAGTTATCTTTAAACATGCCTCCTTAATTACCTTACCATAAATAGGCACATCCTTAATAGCTTGAAACAATGAAATTTTAACACATATGTATTTTAGCTGATCTATGGTATCAAAATTTACTTCCTCTTCTTGTAAAATCTCTTTAGCCTGCAACCTCTGAGGAAATGGGGGTATTTCCTGATTTTGAGGTATTTGGGTTGCTGGGCTAGAGATTTCCTTTTCCTTTTGTATCTCAGTTATAACTGGAGGGGATGGGTTAGGTAAAGTTATTCCAGATCTAAGGTGAATATCGCTTATAGAAAGAGAATAAGTTGGATATTGATTTGGATCAGCTAAATAAATTTTTTGTTGCTACCGAGGCTTGCTATTAGGATTCGACATGGATTGAGTGGGTAGTTGTGTAGGTTTAGGTGGAACAATATTAGCAGTAGGAGGAGGCATTATAGCAGGTGGTTGTGGCTGCTACTGAGGTTGTTGATAACCAGATGATTGATTTGTCCATGGCTGACCTCCTTTCCATAGAGGGGTAGGTTGCCAATTCCCTTGGAATTGTTGCCATGGTCCCTGAGGCTGAGACCAATTTCCTTGAGGCTGCTGCCAATGTGGAGTTTGATTGGCAAAATTCTGCCCTTAGCCTTGAGTATTATACCAATTTTGATAATTTCCAAAATTTTGAGCATATGGAGATTGCCATTGATTATTTTGTGCATAGGAATTTCCACTATAACCAGAAAAAGAGAGTGTATTGGGAGGCATACCTTGTCTTGGAAAATTTGGCCTCCTTTGAGCAACATAGAAAACTTTTTCATCATGTCCTTGTATTGTCTTAAAATCAGGAACTTCAAGGTTTGCAACCATCTTACATCTGCAGTCTCTTTTCTTCTATCTACAATGTGGGTAAAACTATGCAAGAATTGCATCAGCTTCCTCATGTTTCTTCTTAGCTGAAAGTGTGTTTAATTGAGTAGCCACATTATTTATGATATCCTCCTTAAAATCCTTCAAAAGATGACTAAGCTCCATTCGAGAAACTCCATTATTGGATGTTGATGAAGAAATTCTTGGCTTGAAATGCCTACTCTTCTTGGAAGAAGATTTGGAATACTTCTGCAAAATTTGTCTAATGTCATTCCATGTTGATTATGTTATGTCACCTCCTCCCATAAGATCCAAAGCATCTGTGCATTCATCACTGATTCCTCTTAAAAATATTAGCTTAAGAGAATCTTCATTTAGAGTACTATGCTTGGACTTCTTGACACTGAATAGAAATCTTTCCAGATAATCTTCTAGATTCTCATCTTCTTTATGTGTCATTCTAAAAATATCATCCCCATGGCGGTCAGTCCCTCTACCATAATCCTTATATTTCACAAGAAACAATCATTTCATCTCATCCCCTGTAGTGATTGTGCTACTCCCTAGACTCATAAACCATCTCAAATTTGATTCCTTTAAAGTAGCAGGGAATATTTTGAGTCTATGGGCATCTGTAGTATAATCATAAATCCTTCAGAGGACATCAAATTCAAACAGAAAAGTGTCAGGATCCTCTGTCACTAATCCATAGAATTTAGGAAGGGAAGAAGTTGTGATGTTCTTGAGATTAGCATTATCATGCTGATCAGAAATAGGGAACTCAAACGCTGGGTTCATAGGTGGAGGTGGGTTATTCCCACCAGGGGATGGATTTCCTTGCATTGGGATTTGAGGAGGAGTTACCGAACGAAGCTCTTCTTCAGGAGGTCCAAAGAGGAAATGGAGGTTGTTCTTAGAAAGTTCAAATTCAAGAGGATTGAAACTATCTGGGGCTTGGTAAAGTGCAACAAAAGGATTTACATCTGGGGGTTCATATGGATTGAGTCTTGTATGATTAGGATGGTTAGGAAGGAATCTACCTTGAGCATCTCTTCTTCATCTATGCATGCAAATTCATAAGAATTACTTAAAACAAATTGAGTTATAAAAAAAAACTATATTGAAAGCTTAAAAATTCATAACCATAACAAGTTCTTAGTTTGACACCATCCCTGACAACGACACCAAAAGTGTTTGCCTCATCAATAGGATCAATAACCAGAGCTAAAATCTCAACCTAAATATTGGACATTCACTCTATGAAGTTATTATCTCTACAATTGAAGTTCATTTATTTGTCAACCCAGGGACGTATTACTTGAAATGGGTCTGCACTATATATGCACTAAGTTCATGCGATAGCTATTCTGTATTATTGCAACAACTAAATCTATTTGAAATAAACAAGCAAGAATCATAACAATTGAATGGCTACAGGAAAGCTTAGCATGAACAAAAAATTCTAATTAAAGAACTGTTAACTAAGTTCAGAGCTGACAAACATGAATTACTCTATTTGCTTTGGCTGCAGGAATAGTCACAAGATCTATTTCCAGTGGCTGTAGGAACAGTCAATCACTATAACATCTACTGCAGCAAAAAGAAAAAACTAAACTTAACGAATGCACATGAATACTCACCAAGTGGCCCCCCTTGGATGAGTGTATCCAGACTTCAAAGATAACTCTATATACTCAGAATAGCATCATTTTTATTCATTATTTTTCAAAGGTCGATACAACACATAGAATGGAAGAAAATGGTTTTAATTCTAAAAATACTATGAAACTGTGTTTCTAATTCCCTGTCTCTAACCTTTGATAAGAGGCACAGGCTCTTATTTATAATAAAACTATAACAACTTCCTACTATCTAGGTCACATTGATGAAATAAGGTAGAAAACATTTATGACAACAAACAGAAGGAGTTAACCTATGGGAAACATGGATCTCTGCTAAACCACAACCAAGAATATAGCATGGTTGTGTTACAAGTTTGATGTTTGCTGAAGACAAACATAAATGAGTTTGGCGCGCCTTACTATTCCTCTGCTGCTTCTTATGCACACTATTCTCTTTGTTGTTTTGAATATTTAACCGCTCCTTGAATATCTCTAACTACCTTTATGACATGACACAATAACTGCTTCTGCAACATCTCATTTATTCTTACAATTAAAAAGATAGAACATACAAGCACACATATACATGTCTATTTTAATTAATCATAACACTTATACATTCACACATGATATCAACTATGATAATTCGCATGCCAACATGAATAATTGGTATGGCAATAGGAATAATTGGTCAAAACAAAATAGGATTTAATGGGTTTAGTTATCATCTAAAATGCACATAGTCAAACTTTAATACATCAAATGACTCAAATACTATACCGCTATACAAATTAAAACATGGCAAAAACTTATCAGTTATAGGAATAAAAAAGCTAATATCTCAGCTCATCATTGAGCATATGCATTGGTATTCCTTCACCCTTTGAGAGGATGAGCATGGGGTTTTTCATGTGTGTTTCTAGCATCATTGGTATAAGCATGAGTATCAGTAACTTCACATTTTTGAAACAAGGATGAGGGCAACTTAGGCATGAGATGTTCTCTTCTATTAACACCATCATTACCACTAGAATTTGCATTAGCTTGATTGGGATCCTCTTCCAAAATTTGTGACACATCAAAGCCATGGGGTAATGTTTCTCCACTTTGCAGAAACACTTGTAAAAGGTATTGAAGATCTCTTCTCATGATTTCCCCAACCAATCTATTAAATCACACATCAGATATAGTGTCTTGAATGTTTACGGTAGTAATGGATTCATTGTTATTTTTTGGTGGATTACTACGATTGTCAAAAAATTATGGGTTGTAAAATTCATCTCCATCAAACTCATATGTACTAATGTTGAATTATCTTTTAGCTTCTTCGGCTTGTCTTCTAGACCTTTGTGAATGAGTTTCAACCATGAACTAAACTTGGCTAAAAATGGAGGATGGAGGAAAATGTGAAGACTATGGAAGACCAAGAGGATTATGAAATGGAAAATGAATCTAGGGTTATCTTGCAATGTCCCAAAAGTGTGAGTTCAAGATAAATGTGATAATATAAAGAAAGGTGTGGCTTCCAAAGAGATGATAAACTCTTGATGAGGCAAGTTGACCTTAACTAAAGATAGCCAAATGGTACCCAAGATGATCAATCTAATGCAGGAACCACCTAAAATATGATGTAATATGTTTGTAAGATAGGATGAGGACTAATAAACAACCTTTTGACTCTAGTTGGAAAAGTGTGAATGGAATATTGCAAATGATGTCTAAAAATGTATGAAAAAGTTGTGACAAGTGATGGTTGATTTAAAATGAAGCCCTATGGAATCTGCCTTAGAAGCTCTTATGATCTCAGAACATAGACATGGTATGAGTTCATAAACACGTCAAAATTCCACTTATATGCAATTTCAGAGTCCAAATACACCTTTTCATAGTTGTAATGTAATCCTCAATTATGCTTAGATACATAATATAAATTTGCAAATATGTGCTAATAATGTGCATCGATGCGACAATATTGAACAAGGACGCAATTTTATTGTCAATAATGTTTTCTCAGTTTTGTTCCAATACACACTAGAAAGATACACAAGTGCGATAATATGTGCCAAATTCACATTGGAAATAAGTAGAAATGCGACCAAAGAGATCGTATATGTGCTGGAAGTGAACACAGACTCGTTGCTGACAAATTTCTAATTTTTGTCAAAGTTTTGAAAATGTTGAAAGTGACCAGATCTCAATGTTGATTGTTTTGTTGCAAGAAAACACAACAAACAAAAAGACACAATGTTTGAAGGTGTTATTGTCAAAATTTGAGCACAAATGTGTATGTTCAATAGGCCAAGATAATCGAAAACACTTGTAAACAAGCACAACCTAGGCTAGAAAGAGGATAATACTTGTTGAGTTCCCACTATGGATAAGTCTGAGCCACACTTACTAAGAGCAGATAACTTAGAAGCCTGGTAGCACTGGCTCCCCCACCATGAAAATCACTTCTTATGCATACCAAGCTTCAAATTTCTAAAGACCCGAGGATCTTGAGAAATTTGTTATCTCTACTTTGAACTGCGAGAATGTGGGATGGCTTCAAAGGTTCGACCTCTTGCACTAGCAAGCAAAAGGGATTTTGGGTTACTAAAACAAAGGGTTCTAGTAATTTTTTGGGGTATACTGGTGGTTACACATGTAGTGGTTCACTCAATTAAGAGGCCTCCTAGCCCTTACAGGTTTTACACATGACTATGTAGATTAAACATCACATGGATACTGAGGGACACATCCATCGGTATAACACATCGACACCAAGTGATAAGAGACTTTTGTCTAAAACCACAATTATTTATACAGCGGACCGAAATAAATTACCTCTTGGGTTTTTCCCTCTCACTTGGCCTTATCGGCTTCTTGGGAGGTAGGCCCTCTAAAAGACAATAACAATTCATCTTACACCTAAGATCCAATGGAAGGCGAGGCGAGAGGATACTTTTGTTATGACCTTAGGGTTTTAACACAAAGCGTGCCAAAAGAACAAGACACTTCAAACAAGTTAACGTACTGCTAATGAAAATGATGTGACCTTAATTAAACTAGAAAATGACAAACACACACCTAAAGTACCCCTACAAGCAAATGATTAGTAGTTTCAAAAGATTTACCCCAACATGCAAGCAAATTTATTAGGTTAATATTAGAAATCCCAAAACAAAATGTGAAAAGTGGCCTTTGTTAGGCCACAAGGGGTTAGGACAAAAGAAAATCAAAGTTGAAATTAAACCCTAATTGAAAGACAACAAGAAAATGCAAAAAAACAAACAAATGTTATAACAAACGTTGACATAGAAAGACTCATACTAAGACTTGTCAAAAACCCGCAACCTGCAAAAAACACATAAATCATATATGCAGCAAAATAGATTGTATACATGAAATAAAAGATGAAATATGTGGCTCTGTAAAATGCAAACACAATAAGACTAAATGTAAATGCAACAAGAAACTACAAAATACTATCAGATCTAAAATGTAGATGCAGACAAAGGATATTGATATGTAATAATAGGATACATATACGTCCTACTATAGCTTGTAGATGTGATAATATGATGCACAACATGATTTGGTAAACCTGCAAAATAGAAAATCAAGTAAAAACACAGATGCAACAGAATAATTCATATACGTATTTTTAGCTTGTAATCGTTGCTAATCTTATTTGGAACTCGACAAAAAAGCTTAAAAATGCAAAATGATGTTAGAAAAAGAAACTAAGGTCCCATCAGGTGTGCCAAAATGTATACGGTGAAAATGGAATGATAAACTATTGTAAAACCAACAAAAATACAACCATATTAAACCCTAGTTCTACAAGTAAGATCCACCATACACCAATGAAGAACCTAAAACATGCAAAATATCAAAAACTTGAAAGATTATACCATTCACATGCTTAGTAGGGTTTGATATCCATTGTTTCCCATCTCCATTGATCTTGTTTCATATTATTTTTTATTTTGGTATTTTGCACAAGAGCTCAACAAAGAACGGATTATGATTGTGTAGACGCTTGATTGCTTGATCTCATGAAGGTTGATTAGATGCATTGATTAGGGTTTGGAAAGGATGAAGGAATCCTCTTATATAGAGAACACCTTAGAAATAGAGGGATATGATTAAGAGGTGAAAGGATAAATGGTTGGCTAGAATTAAAGTGTAGGTATAGGAAAAAATAAAATATGAACGGGGTGGTTAAAGGCAAATTAAGAGATGATTGACAAGTGTCATGGAGGGAAAAAGCTAGTGAATTAATTAAATAAATAAAGATCTATATATTTAATTAATAGAATAAGTGGGACCAATTAAATAAATAAAATACAAATTATAAAAATATTTATTTAAATGTAGAAAGGCTAGAAAAGAATAAGTGAATTAATTAAATAAATAAAATCTATTTAATTAATAGAAGGCTTAGGATAAAATAATTAAATAAATTTAAAAATTAATTTAATTAGGCTATGGCAACTTTATGTGTCTACAATTCTAAATGGATCTTCATGATGTATGACTATATGGATATATGCATGATGATGAGATACAAACATGTATGTGATGCAGGATGATATATAGATGCATAGGTGGTGTAATGCATATGCATGGATGTGATGATGTATGGATTATGTACTAACCCATTTATGATGTAGGATGAGATACAAGAAATGCCTATGCAATGCAGGTGTATTAAGTGCATGATCTATCATGAATGCATATGCTCTAAGAATTGCTTGACAAGGACACTACTTAGGGTAGAAGGTGTGAGTACATGTACACATTCCCAATCATGATCAATAATGGAAAAGAATCAAGAAAACATAATGCAACAAATGATGCAGATGAAAATGATCATGGAGTGTGAGCACCCATGGAAATGGATTGCCATGTAGTGAGCACTTATTTTGATTTAGCATTGTATATGAGGAACGAGGGTATGAGGAACCAAGGTGATTTCATAGCCAATTCATAGGACTAACACAACAAACAAACACACAAGGTTAATCGAACATCACACAGGGCCACAAAGAACTCTAAGGGAACCAATACTAGAAGAACCACAAGCAAAAGATATGCCCCATTGTAACATAAGATAGCCAGACCTCATGTGACACATTAAGAAAATAAACACAAATAAAACAAAACAAGACCGTGCCCCTAGTTTCATCACTCATAGTGCACCACATATAATATAAAAGATCGTGTGACCACAAGGAGACAAAAATACAAAGCATGAAAAGATAAACAAATCTACAAAAGACAATCAAAACCAACTTGAGTGCCTCAAATATCTTTTGTCTAAAGGATAACTGATGGACTAGATTCGACAATGTTTGACTTGAGGAAGAATACATCCTGTGTAGACTAACAATTGGATAAAAGACACGATGACAAAAAAATACCTGGGATGATCAGGATGACAAAGACACTCTAGGAGGATTGTTGAAGAACTAGTTGATGAGATATGATCTTGAAGACACAACTAAATGACGTGAAAGGATGAGGCTCCACTGGCACATGTACAAATGATATGAATGTAGAAGGAACATGGCAACCACTAAGCACACCAAGGACACCCGATACGAGACCAACATATATACAAAGGACAGAGACCATGATAAAACTATGTATAGACGACAACCATATAAATACCCTCATGGAATGGTTCAAGAATGGTAAGTGCAAAGTACACAATAGATAGATGGATGGGTACAACACGAGGCAAATTAGGAGGAGATAGATGGAGGTTGAGGAAGCCAAATAACTGCATGATACCATGTATGAAAGGAGATTAAGAACCTAAGGGATGATGGAACTACCCATTACACATGGCACCTGTTTCCAGGTTTTCACCATATGTACTTGTCGAAGGTGCCACATGAAGTGGTTTTCACCAAAGGACAAATTATTTTTCTTTACTACTTTTTAAATTTTTCACTTTTTCAATTTTTTTTTGTATTTTTTCTCATTTTGAAAAGTGGGGGCACCTTGCCACAGACTAGGCATAGAATATCTTTAGGTGTAGGATGTTGAGGGGATCATGAAGAGTTTCCCCCTCTAGAGTAGATAAATAATAGGCCCCTGAACCATATTTAGCTATAACCACATATGGACCAATCTAGTTTGGCTCAAACTTTTCTTGTGTTTCCCAATCTTGTTGATTTCTAGGATTATTTTGTAGGACCAGATCACCCACCTCAAACTCATGAGGGTGAAATTTATTCTGATATTGCTTCTTGAGCATAGTCTGATACATGTTAAGCTAATCATAAGCTCATTGGAGTTGTTCATTAAGGACATCTAGTTGCACAATCCTTGCCACCTGGTAATATTCATCAGAGATGAAGTCTTTCAAGGATATTCGCAGGGATGAAAATTTGACTTCGATGGGTAAGACAAATTCAACACCATAAACAAGGGAATATGGAGTGGCTCCATTTGGGGTTTATATGTTGGTGTGATAAACCCAAAAGTGTGGGATTGAGGTGGAGGTGTCAGTCATGACTAGTTTCATTGAATCCCTTCTTGAGGATGTGCAACAAGGTTTTGTTGGTTGCTTCAGCAAGGCCATTACCTTGTGGATAGTATAGGGTTGACCAATGATGTTGGATATGGAAAGTGGAGTAGAGGTCATCCATTTGCTAGTTTTTGAAAGGGGTACCATTATCAGTAATAAGGGTAGAAGGGACTCCATAGTGGAAGATGATATGATAAAGGATAAACTTGGAAACTTGGAAACCAGTGGTGAGGGTGAGAGGGATGGCTTCAACCCACTTGGTGAACTATTTAGTAGCAATAATGATAAATTTGTGGCCATTAGATGAGGGGAGATGGATATTGTCAATGAGGTCAAGGCCCCATGTAGAAAAAGGCTAGGGTACCATAATAGGCTACAAATCTTGTGTTACGACATGAATCGGATCTTTGTGTCATTGACAGGGCACACACTTCTTGACAAACTCACATTAGTCATGTTCCATAGTGGGATAGTAGTATCCTACTCCCAGGAGTTGTTTGGATAAGACATATTCACTCGTATGAGCACCGCATGATCCAGTATGTACTTCCTTCATCGCAATATTGGCCTCATTAGCATCTAAACATCTAGTGAGGATGTCACTGTTACCCAATTTTTGCTTTTAGCTCAATCAGGTCGAGCTAATAAAGTATTTTCTTTGATTATTCTAAAGTGATTATAAAAGAGATTCTATCAAATTAACAATAGATTCAATGCAAGTGTTTACAAGAAAACAAGAATATACAAACTTTGCATAGAAAATTGCTTTCATTATTCATAAATATCAAAAGTATAGTGTCCCACACAAGTCATGGGAGTAAATCATTCAATGCATCACAAAAGAAAACTATACATTTATAGAAGAAAGCATATAAAAGGAGTAGGGATCCGTCATTGTCTGAATGATAAATCCCCGAGGCTGAGTTGTTGCTTTTCTTCATGCTCCTTATGCTCGGCTACTCCAGAAGTGTCTGCACGAGATCAAAAAAGTGGCGTTAAAGCTCAAGATACCTAATCAGTTCATATGTAACATCAACAAATGCATAGTTATTCTTATAAAGAATCAAATTAGTTATGCAATCATCTCATACATCAAAGAAAAGCAAAGAAACATTATCAATATCTATTATAATCTAAACTTCATTATTTTATCTAACATGATTGTTCACCGTGCAGGTATAGATATGATATTCCTTATTGGAATACTTTACAATTTACAATCACATCATGTGGAGTAAAGCGAGGCTCCCACAAGGGTTGAGCTCAACATGCTTCTATTTCATTATTGCTTCATGAAGTAGAAATTCACCATTCATAACAATGAATTGATGGATTCACTACTATAAATAATAATTTTTTGCTCAATGGAACCACACTAACATAAGAAAGACCAAACAATGATACTCATAAATGACACTGGTATTCCAACATGACAATCATGAGAATGGAAAAATACATGAATGACATCGAAAGATAGAAATAGTGTTCAAATCCTCAAAGAGTTTATTGAAAGAAATATTTTTAACATGAAGGCATAAAGATGATTGCAGCCATGAAACAGTAAAAGAGTAGAGGAAAAGAAGAAAGTGATATTTTATGATGTAAATGACAGTGAAAAACACATTGTAATAAGGTAAGATGAAGAAAGTACAACCATTCCACCAAAGATATTCTAAGCAATAATGAGAAATACAGTGTAAGAAGTGTTTTTGATGAGCATGATAAGACCAATATTCACCTCAAAATAGTAACAAAAAACCAAGAAGGATCTAAAGAACAGTTCACAGAGCCAAATGACAGTAATGAGAGATATTGGCACAACAAAGATCAAGATGAAAATACCATAATCCAAGCAGAGGTAAATACATAGCATGCATATTCAAAGGAAGTAGTATTAAGAAGCATCACAGGCCTAAAAGTTATTACAAGAACATGATGGGAGTAAAAGTTTTTCATTCCTTAATAGGGTTGATCAAAATAACACTAATGTATTAATGATGACAATGATTAGTCCAAAGATAAGGAAGTGTTCATAATGTTGAAGATAGATCCTTGAGATAGTGCATCAATGAAGGAAATAGTCTTAGTCACAATGAACATTCATAGAAATGACATCATATAATTGCATTCAAGGACAACAACATTGTCAAGCTTTTTGTCAAGATTTTTATATGTACAGAGAAGTACCTTAGAGAAACAAATACAATGATTAAGAGAAAGCTTTCAAACTTTCAAAAGAATATCAAAGCCATGAAAATATAAGTATCATAGTAGTAGCCTACAAAGAGCCATGAATAAGGATAGAACTCATGGAATCACAAATGAAAGAGCCAATAATATATGATTCTTTCATGAGCAAGAAAATGACAAGCTATAGGTATAAATGTTGTCAGAAAAAGCAACCATATGAGTATAAAAAGTCTCAAAACATTGCATCATCAAGAAAGCATTCACTAGTCTTAGATAGAGCATATTATTTGATATCTCCAATATTGGTTTTGATGTCTTTACATTCCCATTGAAAGGGATATGAACAAAGATAAAGTAGCTTGTCACAACCATTTTCATATCTAAGGATAGTCATAGCATGAAGCATAGTGCTATCTAAAGCAGCCAATAAAGTCACCTAGGCATTAAAACACTGCCAAAATGTAGTTAGAAGAAGATTATACAGTCAAAGGCTTCTATAGCAAGTAATAAGTTGCAATATTTTGGCAATTGACACTCATCCAGTGATTTTGGGAGACTTTCAGTGGTTGATTATTTGTTTAGCGTTGTCATTGATGTCAACTCTTCATGGTGATTCAATCCAACATTGGTGATTTATCTTATCCAGAAGATGGAGGTAATCGGTAGACAGTTAACTGACAAAACAGGGTAAAACAGGGTATTTTGATAATGTGTTGATCCAGAATCATCTCCAGTGATTGCAGTGTTTATGGTGATTATTTTTGTGATCTTGATGTTTGGTAGGTCCGTTAGCAAGCGCGTGGTTGTAATATTTTAGTCCAGTGCTATGGAGTATTCGAGATTAAAATCGACTTAATCCACATGTTACATCTCTTGAAGCTGACATGAAGGAGATTTTTTTTGTGTGGTAAGACCGGATATATAAGATCATTGTGGTGGTTGATTTTTAATATGTTAGAAAAGTTTTAATCAGTTTTGGTGTGATTGAATGTAGTTTCACATGCACATTTTTGGTTTTAGATCAACCGGTAGCTGACTGAGACCAGAACAAAGAAATTAGCAGAGCAGAGACAGTCAGTGATATAGAGCCTTACAGGAACTCAATTTTGCCTTATTAGATGCTTTTTAAGAGTTGATTTAATTGTACATTCCCTTTGTAATCAAATTGTAAGTCAGTGAGACTTCTTTGAAGGTTATAGCCTTCTGGGCATATGTAATTGAGTAGTGAGCTCTAGGAAGTGAGCCTAAATGCAAGTGCATTCCCCATCTATGTAATATTTATGTACTCCTAGCCATAGTACATGAATATTGTGGGTTTCATCCCCACCGTAGTTTTTCCCTTTCCCGGTTTCCACGTAAAAATTCTGGTGTTGTGGATTTGTGCTTTTATTGTTGCATGTTTATGTTCGTATTTATTTTGCATTTTTAACCGATAGATAAAGAATAAGTTTGCAGTTTTAATTTCCAGTAGACCATTGATTCACCTCCCCCCCCTCTCTCAGTGATCCCTAATTCCAACACAATAGTCAAGGCATTCACAGTAGCATTGACATAGATCATTAGGTATTCATGTAATGAATGAGCTTATGGAAGCTGTGGACTATATATACAACCAAAGTCACTATGTAAGGAGACTTTGTTGCATAAGGAGAGGTTGCAAAGGTCCTAAAGACAAACTCGAAGAAAAACATCTCTTCATAGAGCATATAAAGCATTAAGAGTAGTGTAAGAGCAGGGTGTTTCAAATTAATGTGGTCTGATCATTCACTGGAGTAACAATATGGGCAATTGACACTCATCCGGTAAGGAAAATTGCATTTAGGGTTGTCATTGGTGGCAAATCATCTTTAGGTGCAAATATTTTCTATCAGGATTCATTGATTTATCATTTTTATTTGATTGGGTCAATCGGTATTCACTACACACAACCAGTATACACACTTTGCTTTATCCTTAATACATGGTTAGTCTTGGTCTTGGTAACATGTATTTGGAACCTGGTTAAGGACCCCGATAATTTCTTTCAAGGAATTTTTGGTAGTGTGTGAAGGCTGACATGGTCATCGGGATTATGCATGATATACCTTATGATTCAGCAACCGACAGGTTTATAATTCTTCATTGAGGCCGACATGTTCAACAAGTTAAAAGGGTATTTAAGGAGATCTTTTAGTGATGGATTTAATGAGAGTTGGAATGCGATTTCAGTTGCGAATAAGTCAGAAATTGATGGTATTCTTTTTGGTCAGTGAAAGGAAGCCTTTGTGCATAGTTTCACGTGCACAGTCTCAACCGGTAGCAGAATAGGGCAGAACAAAGTATTAGTAAACTGGTACACAGAGAGGGTTAACAAATCTTAAACTAGAACTTATCCAACATGGTCAGATGCATCTTATGAGTTCATTTTTGTTTGTAATCATTATGTAATGTTGTGTAAGTCAGTGAGACTTCCATTTGAGCAGTGAGCTCTAGGAAATGAGCCTGATTACATGTGCAACCCCCTCTATGTAATATTTGTATACCTTGATCAAGTATATAGATATTGTGGGTATCAACCCCA
Source organism: Cryptomeria japonica (assembly GCF_030272615.1). NCBI lineage: Eukaryota > Viridiplantae > Streptophyta > Pinopsida > Cupressales > Cupressaceae > Cryptomeria > Cryptomeria japonica. The sequence goes on from NC_081406.1 coordinate 503,846,687, forward strand.
CCGTGGTTTTTCCCTTTGCAAGGTTTTCCACATATAAATATTGGTGTTATGGTGTCGCTTCTTTATGTGTTATTTGGTTTATGCACTTTAATTTTATTTACTATTAACCGATTCATAAGCAATAAGTTCAGAATTAGTTTTACCGATAGAACACTGGTTCCCCCCCCCCCCCCCACTTTCAGTGTTATTGGATTCCAACACAATAGACATAGAACATTAAAAGAAGAAAAAGAAAGCAGTGAAAGTGATTTTTTGTGTGAAGACAAAGAAAACAGTGAAGAACTCAATCCACGATCATGGTAAATAAATAGTTCTTCAAACAGTGGATAAGAAGAATAAAAGACAGTCACAATATTTTCATAGTGTATTTGCAAATAGAGAAGAGAAAGCCCTCTTACAATCATTATAGAAAATGCAATGATAGCCCACATAGCATATCTTACCAGTCCACATCATTCAAAGAATACATTCTTATCATAGGGCATGAGCATAAATACAGTCAAAAGCTCAAATCATAGATAATACAAAGAAAAGAGCAACACGAGTGGAATACATAGAAGATTACGCAAACATAGCAAAGCTTGAAACAACATGTTCATTCATAGTGGAAGAAACCTACCAAGCTCAATCTCAATGTGCATATGATCCACTTGAAATTATTGTTCCAAAAATCTCTATTCAAACCCTCAAAGGACCAAAACCCTCATGGTGGTGCCACAACAAAGAGTAAGCAAAAGAATAAAATAAATTCTTTAGGGTTCGTTTTACCCTAATATGCTCAATAGAGACTTAGGCATTTTTGCCTATCTCATTTTTTTTTCATTTCATTCAAATCTTCATTGCATAATGTTAGCATCATATATTTTTCATAACTTTGCATTGAACCTTTATTGTAAAAATGTGTTAAGTGATGTTTTTATAAATCACTTACCCATGTATTTATGCAAAGTTATAGGTGTTTATTGCTTTTTGATGAGTCAAAGTGATATTGTTACAATTTATGAGAAATGGGCATTGTATATGGGGAGGTTGAAGCAGTTGGCAAACATGTGGAGGGTATATAGGAGTTTTTTTGGAGTTAGTTAAAGGATTTAAATGCATTTTTGAAAGCCTTTATGATGGAATTGGTCAGGGTTGACCTTTTCTTCATTTTGGAGTCTTTTAGGAGGCTTAAAAATAGGCTTTTTGAGTGCATATGACCAAGGTGGTTTTCATTTCCTATTTTCATGCAACTATTTGGGATAGGCTTAAGTATGTTGAAAGTTCATTTTTAAAGTTAGTTCTTGCTAGTCATTTCTTGTTACTTGTAACTTTTTAGAGTTCTTTTGGAAGAAGTGATAAGTTTGCAACTCAGTTTTTAGAGATATATACGACATTGTAACACCTTATCATAGTAATAGAGCACTTTTGCCTTCTCATTCTTCTGATATTGTGTGTTTAGTGATTGACACATTTTCATATGAAGTCTTTTGTACTTGTAATTGTGTCTCATATTAGCACCTTTATGCAGGAATACATACATGTTTGTAGGGTATAAGTTGTGCCAGTGGTAAAATAAGTCTCAAGTTGTGAGAAAGCGTCTTTCTCCTACTAAGATTGTTTTTATTTTAGCCTTCTTATAAATTATTGATGCAAAGATTATGAGTCTTTGAGTTGTACATAATTTTTTTTGTTATTGGTTATTTTGTGTTTTAGTCAACCGTGCAAATTTCAGATTACCAGTTTGGTACATCACCTTAGGAAGTAGAGTTTTATTTTCATGTTTCCTTCTTACTATTTACTCTGCAAAAAGCATTAGTTTAGGTAGTTTAGGTGAAGTATCATCAAGAGCCATCTTACTCTGGAGGTTCATTCTCACTGTAGGTTATCCACAAATTGAGAATGTTCCCATGTGTCATAAAGTTTACTTAGTTAATAGCTTAGCAAAGGGTGCATACTTGTGTGATAATAATTTTTGGCACGTCCTGTGTGATTGAGAACTGATTTTTAGTCTAGTTTTGGAGTTTGTCTATTGCTATTTGGTGTGTGCAATAATATTTTGAACCTTTAAGAGGCAAGCAAGTCACATAGTTGGCAACTTTGAGCTCTGCTTGAGAAGAAATAAGTGCATTGCAGCGTATGAGAAGATTGCAAATAAGGAGTAGCTCAATTCCTTTTGATTATCTACAAATTTCTCCCCCTAGGAGAAGGGGAAGAGTTGAAAAAAGGATAATTCCAATCCTTACTTATTCCAGAAGAGTCAAGTCTACTCCTCCTCTGGTAAGGTTCCTTACTGTTCTCCCATATTTTGTTCCACCAAGAGTTCAAGTTTTACAATGATTCTTGGAGCAAGAAATCAACCTTTCATTCCTTTCAGCCAAGGCAACCCATTGAATTTGACCTAGCATGATGATATGCATGTAGTTTCCTTGAAGAGCATTCCATTTTTCACCGTAGAAGATCAAACTACTCCCATTGAGAATATAAAAGATGTGGCCAACCTTTGTGTTGTCCACCATGTCACAGAGGAAAATGTTGCAATTAGATTGTTAGTAGCTTCATTCAAAGGAAAGGCTTTACAGTGGTTTAGAAGCCTGCCAGTGAACTCCAGAAATTCATGGGACTGTTTAGGAGAACTTTGCAAGTTTTTTGAAGATAAGAATGATCACTTATCTTTGGTGGAGCAGTTGAACACTATCAAGAGAGCTCCTCATGAGCTCATGGTAAACTTCAACTTTTGGTTTCAAAAAGCATGGGATAAAATTTCACAGATTGTAAGACCTACTGTTGATCATGATTTCTTTATTACTTAAGGTCTCTAAATAGTGATATTTTAGTAATGGTTCAATCTATGGGAGGAAATACACTTCCAACTTCTTATGCTATAGCTATAAGAGCAAAGATCAAACCTTATATCAGCTGGTAAAATTGCCCCAAGAGATCTTTCGCTAATATTTCCTACAGTTTAGCCACTTACACCATTACAAGTACCCCCTTTAGATGTTATTCTAGTTGCAACAACATTGCTAACACTTAATGCTCAACCTAGTACTCAAGAGAATACCTCCCCAACTCAAACTTTTGAGTTGCAAAAGATTAAAGGGCTTTTACAATCATTTGGCAATGAGATTGTAAATCTTAAAAGGCAACAAAATCAGAATTTTAGGCCTTATCAATCCTCTTACCAGCAAAATCAGTCAAGCAGACCACCTTACCAGCCTTATAATAAAGGCCAAATACCAACTCTTAACTCAAGGCCTTAACAAGCTTACAATCGCAATGTTGCTAGCACCTCCAAAGAGCTTGTGCCCATCCAAAACAATTTAGCCTAGGATTATAAGTGGTGTTTTCCATGTAGTTAGCCCAATAATCAAAGTACCTATACAAATGGGTTGACTAATCAGGCCTTGATGGTTCAAAATAGTCCAATAGTGCAGTCTAATGTGCCTATAGAAGCTCCTGTGTAGAAGCAAGAATAACAAACACATGAGACTACAATCCTAAACTTGCAAGGATAAGATTTTTGTGGGGTTAATCAAGCTGGGTCTTCAATTGTAGCTAACACATAGAGTAAAAAGAGAGAAATAGATAAGGTCAGTAGTTTGATAAAGTTAAAACTCATTGGAATCAAGTGCCAAACGTGAATCAGGGTGTTGCTATCCCATCAAATGCCGAGAATGTTTGAATTCTACCAAGTCAACCTTTGGTAGGCAAGGAGCAGCCTAATTCTTCAGTTCAACCGATTCCTATTCAAGGTGATGTTGTTGCCCCCAAAGGCCAGGTTAAGCCAGGTACATCTTCTTTTAATATTCTTGAGCATATGAAGAAAGTGAATGTATCTATGTCTATGTGGGATTCCTTAAGTATCCTTGGCCAAAAGGACCTGCTTCAATCAGCCTTATCAAATTTGAGTATATCTAATGAGTTTGATAGAGATAAACCTAAGACCATGTTGACAAATACCACTGTGAATGATAAGGAACAACAAACCTCCAAAGTTAAACCCCCATCGTTTTATGTATCTTTGATCATAGGAGACCATTTAGTATGCAACTGCATGATAGATTTAGGGGCTAGTAGTTTAGTTATGTCCAAACAAATTATTCATATACTAAGTATTGAGTATGAGCCCCTTGAAAAAGGAGTTGTTTAGCTGGATGGGACTGTTGTTAATACAGTAGGAGTTATTAAGGGATTGAGTTTAACCTTACATGCTTGTCCAAACTTTTCAATACCACAATATATATATATGTAATAGAGTTGCCTCCTTATTTTTCCATGTGTTTGTCTAGGGATTTCACAACCAAGATAGGTGGCTATATGTCCTTTGATTGGTCTCATGTTCTTTTTAGGACTAGGTATGGCACCAAAGTTACTGTAAAATTATAACCCATTGCTAAAGACCATATTGAGCCATACACCCCAAGTGCTATTAATGCTTTAGCTGCTATTGATTTCACCATTTTTGACCATGAAGAGTTAGCAGCAGTTAAAGAATAAAAAAATAGGTCGATGATATTTCTAATATTCTTTTAGATGAATGGAAAGCTAAGAGTGTGAAGGATACACCAAATCAACAACTGAAAGAAGTTGATTTTGGTGTTTATATGATGCATGAGACTAACTCTTTTTTGCCTAACATTGAGAAAAGCACAGAACAATGATGTGGACAACAAGACAATGAGGTTTGGGAGCTTTATTTTGATGGTTCAAGGAGTAGAGTTGGTGCTGGTGGTGGATGCATGGTTGTCTCCCTAATATGTGGGAAGTATTATTCAGCCTCTAGAATTTTTTTCAGTTGTACTAACAATTTTGTTGAATACGAGGCTCTCATCCATGGCTTGTAATGGGCAAGAAGAAGGGGTATTGGCTGTTTGAAAGAATATGGGGACAACAAATTGGTTGTTAATCAGGTGAGAAATCATAGAGCTACTAAGAATGGTTTTCTTAAATCTTACAAGCATAGGGTATGTGACCTCCTAGAAGGATTTGATGCATTTAATTTGATATCCATACCTAGAAATCAAAACAAACACTTTGATAGGTTAGCTGCTATTGGTGTTGAATATGATATTCCAGAAGAGATTAGTAGTGGTAAAAATAATCAACATATTAAGATTGTTGTTAGGCCTATTGTACTTGATAATAATATTCACTGGAAAGTGTTTGATAGTGACCAACGGATAGTGAGCTTATTAAGGGAGGGAGTTGAGTCCTCACATGCTAATCAAGAGAAGCTGCAACATCAATATGGTGACTAAATCATTCAACTCAAAAACAATAAGATGTCAAAGGGTTTTCTCACCCTAGAATCCATTTTCAATACTGATGATGAAGCTAGAAAGCCCAAGGCCATCATACAAGCTCTATAAGATCACTATGAAGAAATTGAGGTCTTCAAAGGAAAGATTCTTAAATTGGGCAAGGTATGTACAACAGAAGAAAAACATGCTTTTATTCAGCTTTTTCAGGAGTTTCGTGATATTTTGCATGGGAATATAGTGATTTTAAGGGGTTTGATCCTCAACTTGCCCAACATACCATTTAACTTGAGCCTAATGTCAAGCCTGTAAGACAAAAACAAAGGCCTTTGAATCCTAAATGAGAGACCCTTATGAAGAAATAGTTGAACAAGTTGATTAAGAGTAGTATTATCTTTCCCATTTAGCATACCTCATGGGTTTCCAACATAATAGGAAAAACAATGGAGAGATAAGGCTATGTGTATATTTGTGTGATTTGAACCAAGCTTCATTAAAAGTATGATATCCATTTCCCTCTATGGAGTAGATCCTTCAATTAGTTTCAGGATCAGAGAGGTTTTGCTTGTTGGATGGTTATTTTGGTTACAACCAGATATTAGTGGAGGAGGAAGACTAGTATAAAACAACTTTTACCACCAAATGGGGTACCATGGCTTATAATAAAATGCCTTTTGGTTTGTCCAATGTTGGGGCAACCTTTCAAAAGGCTATGGACATGGTTTTTAGGAGATTAATGTATAAGATTGTCTTAGTATACCTTGATGACATTACTGTTTTTTCTAAAGAAGCTAAGGATCACTTAAAGCATCTAAGGCATATTTTTGAAAGGTGTAGGGAGTTTGGGATATCCCTTAATCCCCAAAAGTGGGTATTTTCTATTCATGAGGGCAGATTGCTTGGGTATGTGGTGTCTAAGCATGGTATCACTATTGACCCTGAAAGAGTAAGTTCTATCTTAGCTCTCCCCTTACCAGCACACAAGAAAGGTTTGTACAATTTTATTGGTAGAATCAACTTTGTTAGGAGATTTATCCCTAATATTACTAATTTGTTAAGTCCACTAACTTGTGTGTTGAGGAAAAATGTGCCTTTCAACTGGACTAGAGAAGGGAAAATGAGTTTTGAGCTTATAAAAGAAGCATTAGCAGCCACACCTACACTTCTGAATCCTGATTTTTCTAAGGATTTCATATTGTATGCTTCTGGAAACATTGATTCTATCTCATCTATGCTTGTACAACATAATGACAAAGGATTTGAGCAACCTTTGGCATTCTTCAGTCAAGCACTCAAAGACTATGAGTTGAAGTATACATTTGCAAAGAAACATGTGCTTGTTGTTATAAGGAGTTTAAAGAAATTTAAACACATGTTGTCTAATAAAAAGATTATTCTAATGGTTTTTCATCCAAGTGTGAAGGAATTTTTGTTAAGAAGAGACTTAAGTGATAAGAGTGTTTGATGGGTAACTAAGGTAATGGAGTATGATGTAGAGATTAAGGTTACCAAGCTAGTTACAGGCAAAGGGTTGTGTGACCAGCTAGCTGATGGTGTTACCAGCAGTGAAGAACATGAACAAGAGGCTATTCTGGCATTACAAGATGAATACCAAGTGGTTGCTTCAACTCTTGTTACCGATTGGGTGCAAGAAATGGTTCACTTTCTATAAACTGGTCAGTGTCCTCAAGGTTTGGATAGGGCCAAAAAAAGGTATTTCAGATTGCAGTCAATTCCTTATGTTCTTCTTAATGGTTTGCTTTTTAGGAGAGATTTTAATGGAGTGTTAATGAGATGTATTAAACCTAATCAAGTTGAAAAAAAGTGTTGCATGAATTTCATGAGGGGCCATCTGGAGGTCATTTCTCACCAAGAGAAACAACTCTTAAGGTGATTAAAGGTGGCTATTACTAGCCTAGTCTATTCAAGGATTCACACTTATGGGTAAGAGAGTGTAAGGAATGTGCTTTATTTGCTGGAAAAGAAAGATTGGCAACCTATTCAAATTGAACAACCCTTTATGAGGTGGGGATTGGATTTTATTAGAGTGATCAATCCTTCATCTAGCGCTGGACATAAGTGGGTGCTCACAACCACTAATTATTTCACTAAGTGGATTGAGACAATTACACATAAAGAGGCCAATGATTCTATTGTCCTAAGTATTTATGAAGACTTGGTTACAAGACTTAGTGTTCCTAAGTCTATCATTTCAGACAATGCCCTTGCTTTTGTAGGAACAAGGGTATCTGATTGGGTAGTCAAAAATTAAATTTATTTGAATACTTCTTCCAACTATTACCCTCAGGGTAATGGACAAGCATAGGACCCACACATGAGAACTTAATTAGAATAATCAAGAGGACCATGGAAGGTAACCAAAGAGCTTGGCATACTCAGTTGAGATCAACTTTGTGGGTTGATAGAATCACTCCAAAAAGGTCAATAGGATAGTCACCTTTTATGCTTGTTTATGGTAAGGAAGAAAGGCTTCCTATCTCACTTGAATTACCAACACTTGATTAAGTCAATCACCTAGATATGCTAGAGGAAAGGCCTATGACAGTAAGGTTAGATCAATTGGTTGAGATAGAAGAGACTAGGAATGAGGCCATGAGAAAGATAGAACAACACTGGGCACAGATGAAAAGATCTTTTGACAAAAGGTCATCCCCAAGAACTTTCAAAGAAGGAGATATAGTGATTGAATGGGATGAGCTTAAAAGCAGGCCTAGGAAACACTCCAAGATTGATTCATTTTGGAGTGGACCTTATATCATTATTAAATATAAAAAAAAATAGCGCTTTCAAGTTATCTAGGTTGGATGGTGACATGGAGCCAATCCTAGTCAATAAAATTCATCTCAAGCATTGCTTTTAAGGTATGTCAAATAAGTTTTTGATGTTAATAAGTGTTACTAAACATAGATTAGATGGAGTTTTCATTTCCCTAAGTGCTTTATGCACAGTTAGTTAGTTGTTTTTGAGTTCAATAGATGAATAAAAGGTGTTCTTTCTATTTCTAGATTATAATTCAATCAGCTCGATATGAATTATTCATGACAGTGAGTTTGTTAGTTCATTATCACAAACAATACATATCTACTCAATGGGATTATAAGAAGTTATAAAAGTGTCATAGTGAGTTACATCAGTGCAAAAGAATATTTTTCAAAGGTTTTATCAAGTCAGAATGACTCTATGCCCAATAGATAAATTTAGGCAATTGGTCTAGGATGGTTAGCAGGCAAGCATTTAGCAGATGTTGCCATAAATGTTACCTAATTTTGCTTTCAGCTCTATCAGGTGGAGCTAATAAAGTATTTTCTTTGATTATGCTAAAGTGCTTATATAAGAGATGCTATCAAATGAATAATAGATTCAATGCAAGTGTCTACAAGAAACAAATAATATATAAACTTTGCATAGAAATTTGCTTTCTTTATTCATAAATGTCAAAAATATAGTGTCTCACACAAGCCGTGAGAGTAACTCTTTCAATGCATCACAAAAGAAAACTATACGTTTACAAAAGGAAGTATATAAAAGGAGTAGGGATCCATCATTTCTTGAATGGCAAATCCCCAAGGTTGAGTTGTCACTTGTTTTCATGCTCCTTACACTCTGCTGCTGGAAAAGTATCTACAAGAGATGAAAAAAGTAGTGTTAAAGCTCAAGATACCTAATCAGTCCATATGTAACATCAACAAATGCATAGTCATTCTCATAAAGCATCAAATCAGTTATGCAGTCATCTCATTCATCAAAGAAAAGCAAAGAAACATCATCAATATCCATTATAATATGAACTTCATTGTTTTATCTAACATGTTTGTTTACCGTGCAGGTACATGTATGATATTCCTTATTGGAATACTTTAAAATTTACATTGATATATTAGATATCATAGTATGTGGAGTAAAATGAGGCTTCCACAAGGGTTGAGCTCAACATGCTTCTATGTCATTATTGCTTCATCAAGCAAGAATTCACCATTCATAACAGCGAATTGATGAGTTCACTGCTACAAATAACAAATTTATGCTCAATGGAACCACACTAACATAGGAAACATCAAACAATGATACTCACAAATGCCAGTGGTATTCCAACATGACAATCATGAGCATGGGAAAATACACGAATGACATCCAAAGATAGAAATAGTGTGTAAATCCTCAAAGAGTTTATTGAAAGGAACATTTCTAACATGAAGGCATAAAGATGATTGTAGCCATGAAATAATAAAATACCAATGAAGTCATATGAAGAGCATAGGAAAAGAAGAAAGTAAGATTTTATGATGTAAATGACAGTGAAAATCACACTGTCATAAGGTAAGATGAATAAAGTACAACCATTCCACCAAAGAGATACTAAGTAATAATGAGAATTACAGTGTGAGTGTTGTTTTGATGAGCATGATGAGAATAATATTCACCTCAAAACAATAACAACAAACCAAGAAGGATCTAAAGAGTAGTTCACAGAAACAAGGGACAGTAATGAGAGATATTGGTACAACAAAGATCAAGATGAAAATACCATAATCCAAGCAGAGGTAAATACATAGCATGCATATTCAAAGGAAGTAGTATTAAGAAGCATCACAGGCCTAAAAGTTATTACAAGAACATGATGGGAGTAAAAGTTTTTCATTCCTTAATAGGGTTGATCAAAATAACACTAATGTATTAATGATGACAATGATTAGTTCAAAGATAAGGAAGTGTTCATAATGTTGAAGATAGATCCTCGAGATAGTGCATCAATGAAGGAAATAGTCTAAGTGACAATGAACATTCATAGAAATAATATCATATAATTGCATTCAAGGACAACAACATTGTCAAGCTTTTTGTCAAGATTTTTATATGTACAGAGAGGTACCTTAGAGAAAAAAATACAATGATGAAGAGAAAGCTTTCAAACTTTCAAAAGAATATCAAAGCCATGAAAATATCAGTATCATAGTAGTAGCCTACAAAGAGCCATGAATAAGGATAGAACTCATGGAATTACAAATGAGAGAGCCAATAATATATGATGCTTTCATGAAAAAGAAAATGAAAAGCTACATGTATAAATTTGTTGGATATTGTTGGAAGTATGTTGCAAATATGTGCTTGAGAGATATTTGAGAGATGTGTTGTCATTGATGTCAACATATTTCTCTGTCTGTGATAGTGATGCAGTGCAGTTCAGTGAGTTGGTTTGTTTTGCATGATGTTGATCAGAGTTTGTAAATTAAAGGGTTTTTAGATGATTATCTATAGTTGATTTAGTTTAATTTGCAGAGGTCTGCATGAAGATTTAAGTGAGTTATGAGTATTTGTGTTGTGGCTGGTTTTTCTATTGTTCAGTGATGATAGTGGTCAGTATTTTGATTTGCATTGCTCCACATTGTAATATCTTGATCTGTTGATTTGGAGATATGTTAGGGCATTGATGTGTATCTTCAATTTAGTTGGTTCATGGTTTGGAGCTCTGCAAGTGATTTTTCCAGGTTGACAATCATTGTAGTTTATGTTCCCAAGGTTCGGTATAGAGAATGATGATTCTAGTAATTCGAGTTGGTGTGGATGTTTCTGTGGTAATTCATGATGCTTGTAGATGTTTCTAGATCATGTGTCTTTTGTGTTGGTGGTCTGCATTGATCGTTGACCTTTTAATTGATGATTTTCTTTGGCATATTGGTGTTCTTCATGTTTTTGGATGACCAGATGCTTGTAGTGTGTTGCAGATGTTTGATGCATAATTCTTGAAGGTGGAGCTTGTTTGAGGTGGTAGATTTAGGTCTGTGCTATGTCTTATCCGAAATTGCTTGGTCCACATGTGATATTGTAGCGTGTGTGGTTATATCTTTGTAATTAAGTGGTGAGTGGTGAGCCGACCTTGATGATCTTCACAAGGTTGATGTCATGTATAAATAAATGTAATATCTTTGTAATTGAGTGTGTGTATGCATGAGAAGTAGAATGTAAATATTTTTTGGAGGTAGAGAAGAAGTATGAGAAGATGAAATTTTTTATGTGCTTAACCGAAACTGTAACTAGGCATTAAGGAGATGTTATTTTTCAGTTCATGATCTTCCAGATGTGATCTGAATCTATTTGTAAGACAATAAGTCTTCACTAGATTGTAGCCCTTGTTGTTTTTGAGTAGTGAGCTCTAGGCAATGTGCTTGAATGCATGTGCATTCCCCATTGTAATATTTCTAATACTTCTAACATAGTATCTTCATTTTGTGTGTAGGTTCCCACCGTAGTTTTTCCCTTGACCGGGTTTTCCACATCAAAAATCTTGGTGTTATGTGTGTTCTTAATGTGTTGCTGATTTATGATTTCATGCTTAATTATCAAATCTAAGAATAAGTTTAAATTATATGTTTTTCAAACAAACTAATTAACCCCCCCTCTCAATTGTCTACCCAGAATCAGAGCTATTTCATCAAAATGTAGTCAGAAAAAGAAATCCTACGAGTATAGAAAGTCTCAAAACATTGTATCATCAAGAAAGCATTCACTAGGCTTGGATAGAGAATATTATTTGATATCTTCAATATTGGTTTTGATGCCTTAAAAATCCCATTGAAAGGGATATGAACAAAGATAAAGTATCCTATCAAGTCATTTTCATATCTAAGGACAGTCATAGCACGAAGCATAGTGTTATCTAAAGCAGCCAATAAAGTCACCTAGGCATTAAATCGCTACCAAAATGCAGTTAGAAGAATATTTTACAGTCAAAGACTTTTATAGCAATTAATAAGTTGCAAAAGTCAAGACATTCCTAGAAACATTCACATAGATCATTAAGTATTCATGTATTGAATGAGCTTATGTAAGATGTGGATAGTATACAAAACCAAAGTCACTATGTAAGGAGACTCTGTTACACAAGGAGAGGTTGCAAAGGTCCTAAAGACAAACTCAAAGAAAAAGATCTCATCACAAAAAATATAAAGCATTAAGAGTAGTGCAAGAGTAGGGTGTTTCAAATTTATAAGGTCTGATCATTCACTAGAGTAACAGTAGAGATATAACATTAAAAGAAGAAAAAGAAAGTAGTGAAAGTGATTTTCTATGTGAAGACAAAGAATGTAGTGAAGAACTCAAACCACAGTCATGGTAAATAAAAAACTCTCCAAATAGTGGATAAGATGATTAAAAGACAGTCACGGTATTTTCACAGTGTATTTGCAAACAGAGAAGAGAAAGCCCTATTACAATCATCATAGAAAATGCAATGATAGTCCGTGTAGCATCTCTTACCAGTCCACATCATTCAAAGAATATAGTCTCATCATAGGGCACGACCATAAATACAGTCAAAACCTCAAATCACAGATAATACAGAGAAAAGAGAAGTGTGAGTGGAACACACAAAAGATTACGTAGACATAACAGAGCTTCAAACAACATGTCTGTTCATAGCGGATGAAACTTACCAAGCTCAATCTCAATGTGCATATGACCTACTTGAAATCACTATTCCAAAAATATCTATTCAAACCCTCAAAGGACCAAAACCCTCATGGTGGCACCACAACATAGAGAAAGAAAATAATAAAATGAACGCTTTAGGGTTCGTTTTACCCTAATATGCTTGATAAAGACATGCTTTTTTGCCTATCTTTATTTATTTTTCATTTCATTTAAATCTTCCTTGCATAATGTTAGAATCATATATTTTTCATAACTTTGCATCGAACCTTTATTGTAAAAATATATTAAGTGATATTTTTATAAATCACTTAACCATGTATTTATGCAAAGTAATAGATGTTTATTTCTCTTTGATGAGTCAAAGTGATATTGTTGCAATTTATGAGAAATGGGCAAGTCTATAGGGAGGTTGAAGCAGTTGGAAAACATGTGGAGGGTATATAGGAGTTGTTTTGGAGTTATTTTGAGGGTTTAAATGCATTTTTGAAAGCCTTTATGATGGAATTGGTCAAGGTTGACCTTTTATTCATTTTAGAGTCATTTTGGAGTCTTTGAGGAGGTTTAAAAATAGGCTTTTTTGAGTGCATACGACCAAGGTGGTTTTTAGTTCCTATTTTCATGCAACTATTTGGGATAGGCTTAAGTATGTTCAAAATACATTTTTTAAGTTAGTTCTTGCCAGTCATTTCTTGTTTCTTGTACCTTTTCATAATTGTTTTGGCAGAAGTGATAAGTTTGTAACTTGGTTTTCAGAGATGTGTACAATATTGTAACACCTTTTGATAGTAATAGAGAAGTTTTGCCTTCTCATTCTTTAGATAGTGTGTGCTTAGTGATTGATGTATTTTCATGTGAAGTATTTTGTCCTTGTAATTGTATCTCATATTAGCACCTTTATGCAGTAATACATACATGTTTGCAGGTTATAAGTTGTGCCAGTAGTAAAATCAGTCTCAAGTTGTGAGAAAGCATCTTTCTCGTACTAAGATTGTTTTTATTTTAGCCTTCTTATAAATTATTGATGCAAAGATTACGAGTCTCTGAGTTGTGCATAAAAAGTTTTTTTACTGGTTATTTTGTTTGTTAGTCAACTGTGCAAATTTCAGATTATCACTTTTGCGCATCACCTTAGGAAGTAGAGTTTTATTTTCATGTTTCCTTCTTACTCTTTACTCTGTAGAAGCATTAGTTTAGGTAGTTTAGGTGAAGTATCATAAATAGCCAGCTTACTCTGGAGGTTCATTCTCACTGCAGGTTATCCACAAATTGAGAATGTTCCCATGTGTCATAAAGTTTGCTTAGGTAATAGCTTAGAAAAGGGTGCAAACTTGTGTGATAACAATCATGATAGCCTCAAAAATATAGATTGTCTCCTATAATTGTAGAGCAAGCAACACGACCTATAAGATTTTGGTGTTCGTTTCAAGATAGGTTAGGTGGAAGGGTACCATCTTTAAGGTATGCATAGATGTCTTAGTATAGGGCAATTGGGGACCAATAATGTTACACACCATCTCTATGCGAGAAGTCTTGAATGTAGGTTGAAGAAGTTGCTCGACTGAGAATTCATACTTGGGATTGGCTGATTCCATATCCAGTAGTGACCCTATGTTGGCCATATCATTAACAACTTTATTCTATACTCTTGGGATCTAATCAAACATGATAGACTATAAATTCTTCTTAAGATCATCAACCATCATTTTATAAGGCAACAATTTCACATCTTTGGTTTGATAATCATCATTTACTTGTCTGATAACTAATTGTGAGTCTCCATAAACTTGTAAATCCTTGACGATTCATTGAAGGGTTGTCTTAATACCTATTATAAAACCTTCATACTCAACTATGTTGTTTGTACATGGGAAGGTCACCTTCAATGACTTTGGAATGAGGTCTCCTTGACGGGTGATGAAGAGAAAACCTACCCTTGATTCTTTTTGGGTGTGTGAATCATCAAAATAAAGCTTCCATGGGGGTTGGGTTGTGATAGTGAAAACATACTCATTAGGAAATTTTGTGACTAGTGGATAAGCATCCACTAATGGTGTTTCAACCAATTGTTCTTCTATAACCCATCACTTAATAGCCTTTCTATCCACATATTGAATATCAAATTCACTGAGAAGCATCACCCATATTTTCCATGCGGCCTATAAGAGTCATCTTGGTTACCAGATACTTCAAAGGATCAATCTTACAAATGAGTTGGATGGTGTGATTCAACAGGTAATGGCGAAGATTTTAAGGGCAAAAAATGACCGCAAGACATGCTTTCTCCATGGGTTTGTAGCTGAGCTCATAACCAACTAGGGTATGATTGATGTAGTATATGATATGCTCTTTTCCTTGATCATCATGTTGGGCAATCAATGCCCCCAGTGCAGCTAGAGTGACTAAAATATATAATAGAAAAGGTCTACTTGGAATGGGTAGTATTAATACTAAAGGATTGGCTAGGTACTCTTTTATCTTATTAAAGGCTTGTTGGCAGGGAACATCCCACTTGAACACTATACCCTTCTTCAAGAGATTTGTAAAGGGATGACACTTATCAATGAGTTGGACAATGAACCATCTAATAGACTATAGTTTTCCTTGCAGGCTTCACATATCCTTTAGTGTCTTTGGGAGAGACATTTTCAACATTGCTTTGATCTTTTTAAGGTCAAGTTCAATTCCCCATTTGGATACAATGAAACTTAGGATTTTACCTAATGTAATTCCATAAACACATTTCTTAGGATTTAGATGCAACTTATACTCGAAAAGCCTTTCAAATATGCATTCTAATATGGTAGGATGCTCAACTCTTGTCTTGGATTTACTTAATATGTCATCCACATAGTACTCCAATATCTTATGCATAAGGTCATAAAAAATCATTATCATGGCGCGTTGATAGGTGGCACTGACATCATTCATACCAAATGGCATGACCTGATAAAAAAAAGTTCCCCAGGACACTGTGAATGTTATTTTGTGTTGATATTCCTTTGCAATCTTGATTTGGTTATATCTAGAAAAACCATCCATGAGAGATAGAATTTCAAGTCCCACAATCAAAAAAACAAGGATGTCAATGTTGGGAAGTGTAAAATCATCCAATTCGGTAAAGCCTTCTTAGGATCCTTGAAATTTGTACAAATTTTGATATCCCCACTAGGTTTGGAGACAGGTACCATATTAGAAATTCACTCAAAATAATCAATTGGTCAAATAAACATGACCTCCAATAACTTTTCTAGCTCTAGGCTGACTAACAATGATACTTGGGGATGCATATTTCTTAACTTCTATTTAACAAGCTTCACATCTAGCTTGATCGCAAGGTGATGTACTACAAGATCTGGATCAAGGCCTGACATGTCAACATAAGACTATGCAAAATTGATGGGAAATCTTTGAAGAATCTCAGTGAACACTTGGAGCTCCTCGACAGACAAAGTGATGACTACATATGTGATACGTAGATTCTCTATGGTGCCTAGGCTGACTATTTGTGTTTTATCAATAAGGATGGAAGATCTATTAGGTCATTGCATATCCATGAGGGGAAGAGGGGAGTCCTCATCTTTTGGCACCTTAAAGATATTTTTAACTAGAAGATATTGTTACTACTTATCAAATTACCATTAGTTTCATATCCAAAGTCATACTATATATTCTAGTCAGTTAGTATTATTGAATCATGCAGTCGGTACACACAGAGAAGTCGGTATGAATAGTCTAGTCGGTTACAGAAGAAAGCGGTCATAGAACGCAGTATTCACCAAGTTGTTTACCGAGTAATGTTTCATTGCTACCGAGTAGTAAAGTTAACTCACCGAGTTGATATTCACCGAGTGAAACATTTTACCAGATACATTGAACCTGGTCATGCACATGAAAACGTGTTACAAGATTGAGGCACATCTAACTGTTTTACATTGGAAATTGCACTAGGAGATTGTGTATGATTACAAGGTCAATTTGACCAATTATTCATTTGAAGAATCTTTTTGTAAGATCGAAGCAATGAATTAGATCACCGTTGTAAGAGATCTATTTATACAACATGATTTTAGGGTTAGATATAAGACATATGTGAGATATGTGTGTGTATGCATGAAGGAAGACTGTTACAGAGACACAGAGAGGTCACCGAGAAGGTTATCAGTGAACAGTCGAAGAACAAAGTAAACATAAGGGTTTACCGAGTTACAATGTCGGTTACCAAGGCATGCTTCAAGCTAGGTAATCTTATTCTGAGCACATAGAATCTGCTATAGCATTTCAGATGTAAAGTTGCAGATATTTGTAATGATTTTATTGTAAAATTGTGAAGTTGTAAGAGAAACCTTTAATAGGGTAAAAGACTCTAACCAAGTCTATAAATTGTAAATCCTCTAACCAGGTCCAACATTTATATAGTGTTGTAAAATCCTTTAGTAAGGTAGATCTGATAGATCTTGATACTCCTAACAGGGTAAGCTATAAGAAATAGCTAAATGTAGCTCTAATCGAGCAATCTTTATTATTGCAGTAGTGAAGTTGTGGGTACCATCCCCACCGCAGTTTTTCTCTCTAACCAAGAGTTTCTGCATAACCAAAATATATGTGTTATGGAGTGAATCATGTATGATTGTTATCTATTTGTTTTAACTTTATTTTATGTTATTGCACTATTCTGTTTATGCATAACAGTAAGGTTATTATTGAAGAAAATTTTTGGAGTACTGATTCACCCCTCCCCTCTTAGTACATTAGCTTTCCATATTGGGCCTAACAATTGGTATCAGAGCTTGAATCTTAGAAAAGGGTTTAACTACCTAAAGAGAAAGATCTTAGCAATGGAAGGCTACAAACAATCTCGAAGGATTGTGTATCTACAAGAAGAGCTGGATAATGCAAATCAAGTGATTGCAGACATGCAAAGGCAAATGCAAAAATCTCTGAAAGTAAGGAGAAGATTGTCTGATGACTTGCAGGATTCTCAAGAGCTAGTGGAACAAATCGAGACATCATCTGAGAATAGTATATCTGAAGAGACTGAAGAAATGATTGGAATGTTGAAAGAAAAGAACAAAGCATTGGCTGATCAATTGAAAGCAATGAAAAGAGAACATGAACATTTTAGTACACAGATGACTGAAAATATAGATGCATTAAGGATAGCTAAGGATAAAGCAAGAGATCTACAAAGAGAGAAACAATAGCTTGAAGTTCTAGTATCTGATAAGGATGATGAAATCATAAGGTTAACTGGTATTCAACAAAATATGATAGATCAACTAGGTTATGCACATCATGAAGTAATTATGAAGAATGATGAAAATCAATCATTGAAACTTGAAGTATCAAGGTTGACTGGTGAACTTGAAATAGAGAAGAAATCCAAAGAATCATTGGAGAAAAGTTATGAAGCATCAAAGATGTTGGATGAGCAACTGAATACAAGAAAACCCTACAAAGATGGAGGACTCGGTTACAAAGGAAAAGAATCAACCGAGAAAGGAATTCATACTATCGAGAGAGGAGAATCATCAAAGCAAGCTGGAAAAAGGAATAACATCAAAAGGAAGAAGCCTATTTGCTACTACTGTGGAAATCAAGGTCATACTGCCAACATATGCCAGATCAGAAAAGGTAAGCAACTGAATATCACTAAGTCCAATGGATATTGTTACAATTGCAATAAATATGGTCACACATCTAATCAATGTAGGACAAAGTTTGTTAACAACTATCAGAAGGCAAAATTCAAAGGGTTGTGTAGAAACTGCAATAGATATGGACATAGTATCGAGAAGTGCTGGTTTAAGCAAAAGAACTACATGAAGTATCCACACCGAGCAAACACTAGAGGTTACCCAACTCACACAGATCCTTACCGAAAATATGCAGTAGTACCATGGGACTACAATATGAGGATATGGTGTGAATATTGTGGAAGATATGGACATATTAGTGCCAACTATTTTATAAGATTTGGAATGAACAATCGGAGATCATGGAGAAATCCTAGTATGGCATGTTTTCATTGTCACAAAGCTGGACATTTAGCTGGAGATTGCAAAGATCAACCGAGAAGAGACACTGAAGAGATAAAACAAAAATTCAAGATGATTTGGAAAAAGAAAGAAATGATGTTAGATGAAGAAAGCACCTTACCTACCAAATTAGGTGCACCTATTTCAAATTAGTCAAGAAAAGGTATGAAGGGACTAAACTCTCTAAAGGTTAAATCATAACAGTTCCTATTCTATTATGTACAAAATTCAAAATCTGCATAGTTAAGATGCAATTAGTCAGTTTATATACTATATAGGAAACCTGTCAAGTC
This sequence comes from Cryptomeria japonica, assembly GCF_030272615.1. Taxonomy (NCBI): domain Eukaryota; kingdom Viridiplantae; phylum Streptophyta; class Pinopsida; order Cupressales; family Cupressaceae; genus Cryptomeria; species Cryptomeria japonica. The sequence continues at coordinate 503,865,704 of NC_081406.1, forward strand.
GGTGTATATAGGAAACCTGTCAAGTCGGTTAATAAAAGAAAGTTAGCTACTCGGTTAAAACAGAAAAAGGTGTAAATCGGCAAAAGGTGAACCGAGTGCATTTAATGTCTTGACCTAAGTTGCACAGAGCCCGATAAGGTATTTTTGAGTACTTAAAAGTGTTTTCATGGTCATTTTCATTCACCCAAGTTTTCGAGAAGCAGAGCAGAGCGAATCAAAGCGATCAAACTTCATTCAGAGCGAATTTCGAGGTATTTACATCAATCTATTCACATTGTTTAGCTGGTTTCCGATCAAGTCAAATTGCTATTGTCTATCGAGTGTGAAGCGTCAGTCGTTTGTAAACCATAAGGATAATTTGTCAAATCTTACCCAAAACCTACCATGGCGCCCAAGATCCAAGACCCCGTAGTTGTCCAAAATGTGGAGAAGCCCTCGCTGAAATATTCTCTAACTCCCAAAGTTGTCTCAGAACCGGATGATAAAACTGCATTTTCACTCATCCCGGATCGAGTCTTGCTAGTAGAAGATGTCAGATTATTCACCAAATTCCATGTTGAGGAACTTGGTCATGTAGAGGTTAGTGACACATATGATGAACTTTGCACTGATGGCAAACTGGATAGCAAATTTGAGCATCTCAAAAACAAGGGATTAACTGAAGCCCTAGTCTATCCCCGTGTGTTCAAACCCCAGTGGGTTAAGTTTGTCTTGAGCAGAGTACATGATGATTTCAAGTGGCTACAAGAGCAACCATTTAAGATCACTAAGGAAATCATTCACCTGATCATCGGGTATCCCATCTACGATCATGCACGAGCATAGAAAATGATATCACAAAAGGAGCTAATTAGTCTAACCAGAGTAGAATATGATTACCGAGGACTAAAATTGAATAATGTCACTGATGCAGAACTCAAGTTTGCAATTAGAGTTATTGGTTAATATTTCTTCCAATCTGCAAGGGAAAACAATGTACCATGTGCTGCAGTTGACTTGGCCTACAAAATAGTGAAGAAGGGAATGAAAGTAGACTTGTGTGAAGTACTACTGAAGAACTTGTTTGAGAACCTGAACACAACAAGGAAGCCGAAGAAGAACAACTCGGCAAATACACTAAAGTTTGGTTCACTACTTGTATGTATGTTTTTCTACTTTGAGAAGTTCTTTCCCTTAGTCGGTAAAGTAGTATGGGAGCTACACCGACCTATCACCCATCAGATCAATGAATTCATCAAGAAGTTAGGAGATAACTTTAATGATATCATGGACGATTACTTCAACAAATTCCAAGAGAAAATGCACAATAGGTACAGGATGCCACCACAGCTGGTAGAAAAATACAAGGACAATATATGTTTTGAGGTTGATACTGATTATTGTTATGTGAATGTTGTTGAACCTAGGACTCAATCGTTGCAACCAATGGGTTATGAGATTGATTATGATATAACACAACAACAAATTGATTCCTATTTATCATTGCCAAGGCATGCAACCGAACTAAGGTATGGAACCTATGAAGATGTGAAGGAGAAAGTAAAAATGAGCATTGTAGTACCTAAGGCTACAAGAAAAGCTACAAAAATGATAAAGGTTTTATCTAAGAAATTAGGAGAAGAATCCTCCTCTATGCCTGTAAAAGGCAATCTTGCCATTACCGAAGAGGAATCAGAAGCTCAAGAGGCTGCAATAACATTGAGCATAGAGTTGCCAAAGGGTAAAGTTCTGAAGAGAAAGAAACAGGACATCACAAAGGCCCTACCGACTCCACCAACAAAGAGATCCAACACTAGAACATCAGCTGCATCACCGAGTAAGAAGCAAAAGAGTGTTACTACACTAGAGGTAACCAAAACCTATAAGAAATCTACTCAGAGACTCATTTTGGCAAAAGAGTCAAGTGATACAGAGTTTGATGATGCAAATAAATTCCAGATTATGAAAAGCAAAAAGGTAAATATTCACAGTGTTGAAAATTTTTGTGCCAATCTTAAAGAATACGGTGGATTTGTAGGATTTAGATATGTTAAGTATGAGACTAGGAATAATGATGAGAAGCGACAGATTGAAGAAGTTGTCATCTGTACACTTCTGAAGTTTCGGCTAGCTCCATTAGAACTAGCAAAGTAACTTCCAAGTGAACTATACTTACATATTGATAACATATGGAAATATGAAATGGACTCAGAGAGACAAATAAGAGAAAGAAGTCTAGTCCATCTATTTCCTGACATGTCCGTAACAGAAATTAAGGAGCATTTGACCACATACAATTCTAAATTTCTTGTGAAACAAAGAGCCTTAAAATTGATGAATGGGCTATACATTGATGTGGAGAATGAGACAAAAGCCAAGTGGCAGGAGATCTTCAAACAAAAGGATGTCAGTGAACAATCTCAAATTGAAATTGTTGATGTCACCGAGCAAGATCCAGATGTCACCGAGGAAGGTCCAGACCCGGTTGACACTATTCAAATTGATGAAGATGTAATGGATGAAGCAACACCGAAGCAGGAAATGATTGAAGGCACTACTTATGCAAAACTTGTCTCTAGTGAATCTGTCTTAGAACAAGTTCAGCCTTATCTGCTGGTGAAGCCACCTATCTCAACCGAAGCTCCCAAGGACACCGAGCAAGGCACTGAAGGTAACAAATCTAAAGCTGCAGGAGATACAACCAAAGATCAGACATCTCAAGCACAGACAATCACTGCAAATGTTACAGCTGAGACCCCTAGCACCGAGCCACCCAAAGACACTACAACGGCTACAGGAACCGACCAAAATGTTGCATCTACCGAGCATCCTATCGAGGGTTAGCAAGCCTCACAAGCACTTGTCTTAGTGCCACTGACCAAAGGAAAAGAGAAGAAGGTGAGAAAGCATGGTTTCAAATTTGACTTATCTAAACCAATCGTGTTGCTCAATGTAGACATCTCCAAATTGAAAGGGCAAGCACTCACTAAATTCAGTGAACTATGCAAAGCAAAGGCCGAACAGGAGAAGCAACTGGCCATACAGAAAAAGAATAAAGTACTTCAGAAGGTTAGGACACTACTCACAAAAATGCTACCTTCGGCAATAGTGTCACCCGATGCAGCCATCCATATTCAACTGGACGAACTCCTAAATCAGATTGAAACATCTGGAGTTGATGCATCTGAGTACTTAAGCAAGCTCAAGGATAAAGAGCTAACTGCTAAAATGATAGAGGAAGTACATAAATCGATTATTGTTGGCAAGGTAAAACTTGTCAAATTCATTGCTGAGTTGTCCCCTCAACTCAAGCATATTCTTTATTTATTCCAGAAACTGTGTACATTTTCCTTATTCATTAAAGATGTCAAAAATAAAACTGATGCAATTGAGAAAGAGATCACCGATCTCTCAACTAAGTTGACCATCGAGCCTAATTTAGTTTAGAATTTTTATACAAAGCTTCAACAGCTCCTGACTCAATAGTTAGAACTAAGGAATGAAGAGCATAAAATAAGGATGGATATAATGACCCTTCAGACATTATTCCTTCCTCATCTCTCATTAGTACAAGAACAGATCAATAGAGCTACACGCCTATCAACTACACAAGAGGGAAGCACTCTTGATGGCTTAATATCACTCTTATCTGATATTCAAGCACAAAATTCATTAATGAAAAGTGTAAAGGATTCACTCTCAGTCGCCCTCACCAACACCCGGACCAAGTATAAGTCTATTTTTGATCAGTTACCGCCTCCGGATGGAAATTGAGTTTTTGATGTTTGTCAAAAAGGGGGAGTAATATTATGATACTACATAGAGGAAAGTAATACCCAACAAAGGGGGAGTAATTCTATATTTGGAGAGTAATACACTTTTGATAACACAATTTTGAGTATTGTATACAAGGGGAGTATACCGAGCAAAATATACAGAGCATTCAGAGCACACTAGCACATAACAGAACTGAACATGTAAAATTCAGAGTTATGTACAAAATAACGATAAGGGGAGTATATCTGCATATACTACTTCATTGACTATTATATATATTGTCAAGTATAGTCATTTTGCAAGTATATAGTTTCTGAGTTATGACTTTGAAAGTAGTTTTTGTCAAACATCTCAACTAATGTCAAAAGGGGAGATTGTAACTACTTATCAAATTGCCATTACTTTCATATCCAAAGTCATACTATATATTCTAGTTGGTTAGTATTACCGAATCACGCAGTCGGTACACACAAAGAAGTCGGTATGAACAATCTAGTCGGTTACAAAAGAAAGCAGTCATAGAACGCAATATTCACCGAGCTGTTTATCGAGTAATGTTTCATGGCTACCAAGCAGTAAAGTTAACTCACCGAGTTGATATTCACCAAGTGAAACGTTTTACCAGATACATTGAACCTGGTCATGCACATGAAAACGTGTTACAAGATCGAGGCACATCTACCCGTTTTACATTGGAAATTGCACTAGGAGATTGTGTATGATTACAAGGTCAATCTGACCAATGAAATATTTTGTTTAGTTATTCATTCGAAGAATCTTTTTGTAAGATCGAAGCAATGAATTAGATCACCGTTGTAAGAGATCTATTTATACAACATGATTTTAGGGTTAGATACAAGACAAATGTGAGATATGTGTGTGTATGCATGAAGGAAGACTGTTACAGAGACACAGAGAGGTCACCGAGAAGGTTATCAGTGAACAATTGAAGAACAAAGTAAACAGAAGGGTTTACCGAGTTACAATATGGGTTACCAAGGCATGCTACAAGCTAGGTAATCTTATTCTGAGCACATAGAATCTGCTATAGCATTTCAGATGTAAAGTTGCAGATATTTGTAATGATTTTATTGTAAAATTGTGAAGTTGTAAGAGAAACCTTTAACAAGGTAAAAGACTATAACCAAGTCTATAAATTGTAAATCCTCTAACCAGGTGCAACATTTATATAGTGTTGTAAAATCCTTTAGTAAGGTAGATCTAACAGATCTTGATACTCCTAACAGGGTAAGCTATCAAAAATAGCTAAATATAGCTCTAATCGAGCAATCTTTACTATTGCAGTAGTGAAGTTGTGGGTGCCATCCCCACCACAGTTTTTCTCTCTAACCAAGAGTTTCTGCGTAACCAAAATATATGTGTTATGGAGTGAATCATGTATGATTGTTATCTGTTTGTTTTAACTTTATTTTATGTTACTGTACTATTTTGTTTATGCATAACAGTAAGGTTATTATTGAAGAAAAGTTTTGGAGTACTGATTCACCCCTCCCCTCTCAGTACATTAGCTTTCCATATTGGGCCTAATAGATACACCCTTTCTTTTTACAATTTTATGGTCTATAGGTGCCTCAGAGAGGTTTTAACCATTAGAATCTTGATTTTTAAAATTCTTTTTCACTTTTGTAGTTAAGGTTCCCCTCCTCCCCAAAGTAACCTTGAGGGTCTAACTTATTGATGCAGGAGCATCCCCGGTCGATGAACAATCTTGCATCAACCAAAAATATATTTTCCTTTCAGTTGTTCTTGTTTTGTGTTGTAGTTTTTGTGCTACTTCCAGAATTCTCTCGTAATTGTTCCTTTTCTATTGTGGATTAGATTATTGGCTTTCAAACGTGTTCTTATTTCTTATTTCATATTTTTCAGTTCATTTGGATTCTTTTTTGGTAAGTTATTGCTTCTAGATTGTCTGTTTCTTGGTTCTCAGAGTAGTTTTGAGCTTAACGGCTAGTTGGAGGTTTCTTCTCGTGTGGAGTGATTTCTTGGCTTGCAGATCTATTTGGCACCACATTCAATGTTCCTAGATCCTTGGCTAACCTTCCTTGGTGGTCCACACTTTATTATTGTCTTTGGCAGAGGAGATCTTCACATTTTGGGCCAACCTATTTTACACATTTCATTTTTCTTATATTGGAGAATGTAATATTTTGTGGCTGACCCAGAGGTGTTTCAGATGCTATATATATTGTTATATTCGATCCTTTGGTAGACAAGTGAATATAGATGATGATTGAAATTTATGATTTGTAATTTGAACTTCTAAGGAGATCCAGATGGATCATTTTCTAGAATGTAAGTTGTAATAAGGCATGTAAGCCTATATGTTGTCCAGATGTTGTCGTCTTGATTTTAATGAATCTATGATATCACAGATGTCAAATTGTGCATTTTCTACTTCATGTTGTGTTTCTTCCATTATGTTACTCTTGCTGCATGATCTAGATTGTTCTCCTTGAGGATCCTCTGGGTCATGGCCACGTCAGATAGTAACAGAGTTGGCTGTGAACCTTGAGGCATTCCTTTGGGTGAATACATCGCTAATTTGAGGCAGGCTACTTGTGTGTTCAATAGATCATTGACGAAGAGGAAATTGAAACCTTGTAGTCAGATCGCTGAGTTGGGGCATTTGCACCAAATCAAAGGAGGAGATGCCACTGAGAAGGATGAACCCTAGAAGGGTAGAGCAGATGATGGAGGATTTTAAGAACGAGATGAGGAATTAGATCTGAAACACATTGTTGGTTTATGGAGGAATCCAGAATCAGAGGATGAGTATGAAGAGGTAGGAGAAGAGATACGGGCTGAAGAAGTTGAAGGACTGGTAGATGAGGGAGAAGAAAAATTTCTTAGAGTGGTGGCGCAAGTAAGAAAAATTCATAAAGTTGAGGTTTGTAACTTTTTGATTTCGTTGAATCTGGAAGATTTGATAGATTAGATCAAAGAGTTGGAGGACTACTTCGAGTTTAAAGATGTTAAGGACTCATAGAGAGTCTGGTTAGCACAAATTAAACTGAAAGGGCATGCTACTTTATGGTGGAAAGAGTTGCAAAGAGATAGAGTGGAGAATGGTGAGATGAAAATCACCCGATGGAGGCAGATGGTTGCGAGATTGAAGGCTAAATTCATTCTGAGAGACTATGAGTTGAAGTAGTTCAAATAGTTGCAGAACTTGAAGTAGAAAGACATGAGTGTGAAGGAGTATACTGAGGAATTCTACAAGGCGATGATCATATCCAGTCATCGAGAGCTGGATAGGGATAGGGTGGATAGATACATAAATGGACTCTGATTTAACATTCAGGATGAGATGAGTATGCTAAATATTTCTACAATTGAGGAGGCTTATCAATATGCACTAAAGGGAGAAGATAAATTGAAGAGAAGACAACAAAATAACCCTAAGGGAAGAGAGAGACATGTAGTAGATAGAGGGAAAATGAGTGACAGTATGGAGAAGCAGACTTCAAAGGGACCAAAATCTAAATGGACTAAAGAACCAGAGCAAAAGATACAAAGAAAAGGAAATGGTAGTAGCAGTAAGGAGTTCTTCGGTACATGTTTCAAGTGTGGGGAAACCAGACATAGAGATTATGAGTGTCCTTGGGGTAACAAAGGAATGGAAAGGAATTTCATGACACATGAGGAACTAGATGTTGGAGTTGCTAGTGAGAGAATGATAGCACCAGAGCAGGGAGAATCCCTTATGTTTAGAAGAGTCTTGATGGAGCAAAAAAAAAAGGAAACCATACCTACTTAGAGAAAGAATCTTTTTCAGATTATTTGCAAATCAGGTGGTAAGTGTTGTAAGGTTATTGTAGATAATGGTAGTACTAAAAATTTGGTATCAGAGGAGATGATAGAGAAGCTTGGTTTGAAGAGGCTTGAGCATCCTTGTCCATACAAGGTGAGTTGGCTGCAATGATCATGTGGTAGAGGTGAGAGAGAAGTGCTTGGCAAATTTTAATATTGGGCCTTACAAAGATGAAGTCTTGTGTGATGTTGTGCCTATGAGTGCCTGTCATGTTTTGATGGATAGACCTTGACAGTATGATAGAGGAGCTATCTATGATTGTAGAAGAAATGTGATCACTATTGAGAAGGATGGGAAAAAGTTCACTTTGATTTCTTTGAAGGAGAAGGAGAAGGAAGTGAAGAATTTGAGTCTTGTGAAGAGTTGCGGTGTTGAGAAGAAAGTTACAGAGGTTATATCTGATGATGGTACAGATCTGAAGAAGGATCTTGTGGATGGATTTGTTAGCAAGATGGTAGTGAATGGCAGTAAGATTAGAGTTATGTTAGCAGACAAGATAAATTCCAGTGGAAAAAATAGATTAGATTTATAGAAGACAGAGGGTGGTAATAAGAGAGAGAGTACCAGTGTGAAGCATGGGGAAAGAGGAGAAGTGAAAAAGAAGTTAGAGAGTTCAAGTGAGTTATCGGAAGGGGTAAGGATGAAAAATTTTGCAGATAAAGAGGACATTTGGATCATAAATGAGCATGGGGTCTATATTCCAAATCCTTTTCGATGTTCATGAGTTGCCTCTCATGGAACATCTTTTTCTACTTGGGGTGTCTGATGCAGGAGCATCCCCAACCAATGAGCAATATTGCATCAACCAAAAATACATTTGTCTTTTAGTTATTCTTATTCTGTGTTACAGTTTATGTGCTACTTCCAGAATTCTCTAGTAGTTGTTCCTTTTTTGTTGCAGATCAGATTCTTGGCTTTCAGACATGTTCTTATTTCTTATTCCAGATTTTCAGTTCATTTAAATTATTTTCCGGCAAGTTATCGCTTCCAGATTGTTTGTTTCTTGATTCCTGAAGAAGTTTTGAGCTTAACAACTAGTTGGAGGTTTCTTCTCGTGTGAAGCGATTTATTGGCTTGCCGATCTATTTGGCACCACGTTCGATGTTCCTAGATCCTTGGTCGACCTTCCCTGGTGGTCCGCACTTCGTTATTGTCTTTGGCGGAGGAGATATTCATGTTTTGGGCTGACCTATTTTACACGTTTCACTTTTCCTATCTTAGAGAATGTAATATTTTGTGGTAACTTGGATGTGTTCCAGATGCTATATATTGTTATATTTGATCCTTTGGTAGACAAGTGAAGATAGATGATGATTGAGATTTATGTTTTGTAATTCGAAATTCTCAGGAGATCCAAATGGATCATTTTCTGGAATGTAAGTTGTAATAAGGGTTGTAAGCCTTTATGTTGCCCGCATGTTGCCGACTTGATTTCAATGAATCTATGATATTACGGATGTTGAATTGTGCATTTTCTACTTCATGTTTTGTTGCTTCCATTGTGTTACTCTTGCTGCATGTGATCCAGATTGTTCTCTTTGAGGATCCTCCAGGTCATGACTGCATCACTTATACATTGTATTTGGAGCCAGATCATGGTATGGTGCATACTCAATTGCATCCAGTAATTATAGGAATGATGCATCACTTTGGAACGTGTCAAGGTGTGCAACAATTTGGACCCAATCAATGAGTTTAGGGTGGCAAAGTGGGAGGTTAATTAGGAGGATGGATGTGTCAAAATGGTTGGAAGTTCCTAAGGTTGAGGAGTTATCTATATCGTTATACATGTGTTTCACAACCGGCATTGATTCGGAATGTAGATGTTGGAATCCAATAACACTGAGAGGGGGGGGGTGAATCAGTGTTATACCAGATGAATTAATTTTAGCCCTATTAAAACATGAATACACCAACCAGTATACCGGTACATACAAAATTGAAAGAAGTAAAGCAACCAATAAGCCAATCACATAAATGAGAATCATAACACACAAAATTATACAGGGAAAACATCAAAGAGGAAAAACCACGATGGGATTTGTGACCCACAATATCAATCCATTGGCCATATGAAGAGATATTACAAAATATAAGGGGTCTGCACTTGCCGGAAGGCTTACAGCCTAAAGCACATTGCTCAATCACAAATGGAGCCTCACTGAATACATACAAATCCAGACTAAAATCAGAAGAAGTGTTGAACTGCTAAGATAGCATCTTCTATGCAAGAATACAGTTCTGGTTTAAGCTCTGTCTATTCCGGTCTGAAACCCTAAACCCTTTACTAGAATAACCTTTACATAGATATCCTCACATACATAATCTCTCTAATATATTTTGCATTATATCACATTCACATATCCATCACCATGTCTATTATATCAAAATGATCTAATCCAACTGACCTATATATCCTATACAGCTTATCATGCCTTATGTCGACTTACAAAGATAATTACAATATCAAATTACATGTCGACTAGATAACATAAATGTATGAATATTAAAAACAATTGCCGATGCCGGATCCAAGAGATGTCAGCCTCCAATATAGATAACCATATTCTAAACCATGTCGGCCTGTATTGCCGGTAACCAAAGAAATCCTTCTGTCATGTCGGTGTCGGTGCTGGTGTAGTGTCTGTGAAGTGCCTGTTGGTACACAACCAAAACATGAAGCCGGAACAACATACCATGTTGCCATCAATGAAAACATAGTGAAACCAACCAGTTGAGTGTCAAATGCCAACAATCTCCCCCTTTGGCATTGATGGCAACACTCATGTGAAAAAAAGGGTCAAGGTTTCATCTGCTAGTTTCATTCTGCCTACTCCCCCCGAGTTGAATATTCATTAATGCAAAATACTCTATACTCCCATATCTCCATATCTTCATATCTCCCCCTAATGTATACAACTCCTTCTATTCTTTTTCACATATATATCACTTCCCCTTTGACATCAATGCCATAAAAAATTCCAAAAAGAATGTCAAAGATCCAAAAAAAACTGTACAATGAATATCCCAAAAATATCTTACCGGAGCTTAACAAATTTTAAAATTTTCGGATAAGCCTTCTCCAATAGCTCAAGATAAGTATCCCAACCAGTTTTGAAAGTGCCTGAAATAGATACAAGTCCATTTAATATATGTGCAAATGACTCTTTCTCACTTGCCTCTACCGGTGTGGGCTTTCCAACCATATCCATACATTCTTTCTTATGTACACTGAGTGAATCCAACCGGGGACTCACCAAGCCTTTCAGACTTCTGGCTCTTCTTATAATTTTTTCTCTTTCCTTCTCAAGAACAAAAATTTGGGCTTCCAAAATCAAAATTTGACCATCAATGGATGTAGTCAATGAAGTCAATCCATAAAAGAATTAGCTATATTTGCAATTTTCTCTTGAAATTCATATATCTTCTTATCCACATTAACTGTAAGTATATCTATGTTACAACATACCCTATAAATATTTATACATTGCTTCAAATAATTATCTATTAGTTTCAGCTTTTCATCAATCTTCTTCTTCTTAGATTCAATCACCCGATCAAATGCAACTCTCTTAGCCTAAGTGAACCTCTCCAGTGCTTGCCGGTTTTAAATCTACTGTAAGGATTGAAAATCCTTTGAAATTTGCTTAGAAATTGTCTTAAGCTTGCCGGATGGGCTCACTTCATTGTCAATCTTGCACTCTGGGACTAGTCTGTGTAAAATAGTGATTGACTGATCAATAATCCCTTTATCAATAGATCCCTCCTTCATTATTTTTTGTGCTGCCATCATCATGAGTTCAATAGGACTCATCTCAGTTATGTTTTTCTTTACAACATGTGAGGTGTCAATTGACAAAAATGATGGACCAACTACTGGTTCTCTATCGGTTTCCCCTTTCTTCTCCTCTGATGATTTGTCCTTTATTGCTTCCTCACTTGCACCGATGGCTTCGACACTTGGTGCAGTCTCTATAATTGTCGATTCCTATGTAGGAACTATAACCTCAACTTGTACATTTGTATCTAGAGGATTATTATCCTCAATATTAGTATCCTGTACATTATCAACCTTTTTACTCTTTGTATTAAGCGGTATCTCAACATCTGTCTGTACATTTGTATCTACCGGGGCCTTGATTTCTACTATCTTAATATTTTTCAAAATTGAGTGTGAAGTACCCATAATCCCCTTCCCTTTTCCTTCAACCGGGGTTTCTGCAGTGTCTGTCTTTGATTCCGGCGAAATAAAGAAACCTCTGTTCTCTCCAAAGAACTTAACCCATGCCTTTTGAGTCTCTTTTATTATCTCAATTACCCTTCCTAGCATCAGACTGGTTATTCTATGTTTTCTATTAAAGACTTTTCTATCTGCCACATCAAGTGTCCTTTCCATTTCCTCTGGAGCAATAGTAACACAAACAGATACCAACTCTTGAATTTTAATATGCTTGTCTTCTTGCATTGTTGACAGTCTTCTAGCATCTAACATATTATATAATTCTACTGGTATTTGGTTTTCAATTTCTATTAAGGCTTTCTTATAAATATCCAAATATATTAATACTGCTTCCTCTACCTCTCTTTGTTCATCATCATCTAAGTGTTCATAATAAAATTGTACATTCTTTATGTTAGAGTATTCAGGTATTTACTTGATTAATTAAACATTATTTGTTTAATTATTTAAGTTCCCTTTATCTCTTTTACAATTAAGCTAACTTTAGGTGCATATAATTAATTGTTTTAATTAATTATTATGTGCAAACCTAGGTTTTCCCTTTTTAGGGTTTCTTGACCTATTAAAGGTTGAGTTCTTTCTTTTCATTGTAAGAGAATTACATTACATATTTTTGTGAATATTGAGCTCTCTCTTTTTGAGCATATTCTCTGTGTTTTGTATGTTCTTCAGATTTTGCTTCATTGCTTCTCCTTGTAACAGGTTATTCGGCTTGCAGAAGATCTTCAGGCTCCTATGGTGTTGTATTTTCTCAACTCCTATACTTTAACATGCCATCCTTAGTGATTTCATCTACTAACTCTGCACATGTTTTTGGTGGAATGATAGTCACATTACCAGATTGAATTGCCAGATTGATATCACTCTTCTTCTTCCTTCTTGCAGTATCAGATGCAGTTGAAGGTGTTGCCTTTGGTGCTTGCTTTTGTGCTGGTATTTTGAATGTAACCTTCCTAAGCGGTTGTTTTTTAGCCTCTGCCTTTGTTTCCTCTATTTTCTTCCTTACAACCCTCTTGAATGCCAAGGGTGTGTCATCCTCAGATTCAGACTCTACTATAACAGGCTCAATGTGTACTTTTGGATTCTTCCTCTTCTTGCCTTTTTCCGAGACAACATCAATTAATGTTGTAGACACCTAAAATTGTCCTGTATAATTAAATAAATATTTTTATTTATTTAATTGTTTTAGCCTAATTTTTCTATTAATTAAATAAATCTTTATTTATTTAATTAATTCATTTATCCTCTTCTAGCCTTATTCCTTATTTAAATAAATACATTTATTTATTTAAATTAACCTTTTCCTAAATTAAATAAATACTTTTATTTATTTAATTGATCACACTTCCTCTATTAATTAAATGAATCTTTATTTATTTAATTAATTCATTAACCTTTTCTTCCCATGACACGTGTCATTCATCTCTTGATTCCTACACTACCTACCCTATTATTATTTTCTTATTTTCTCTACCTATCCTCTAATCTTAACCGACCATTTATCTTTTACACCTCTCAATCTTATCCCTCCATTTCTTATAGTGTCTTCTATATAAGGAGATGCTTCCTTCATTATCAACCCCCAAGGATGCTTTCGAACTTTCATATGCGATCAAGTCTACTTGCAACCATATTTCCGTTCTTTGTTGAGCTCTTGTGCACACATAAAATCTGAGAGCAAATATATCAAGCAAGATCAATGGAGATAGGAAGAATGAAGATTCACACCGTATTGGACATGTGATGGTATAATCTTTGTAATTTTGTTGATTTACATTGTCTTAGGTAATCTTCATATGTTATGGTGGATCTTTGTTGTTGTTAGGCTAGGGTTTTGTGGGTGAATCTATTTTAGTCTTTCAATATTGTTGTTTCCATTTTTACCATAAACATTTTGGCATGCCTGGTGGCACTCTTGTCCCTTTTGCATTTAACATCTTTTGTTGTAGATTTTGTGTCTTGGAAGTTGCAGATTCGACATTTCCGACAAATTTTTGATATTTTCAAGTCTGTGCATTCTGGAACTGCGTTTTTGCTTTTCTACCGTGTCTGTGACCTTTGTAATCACGTCTATGTTTGACACTATTTTATTTTATTTTGTAGATTACAGGGTTGTGTCTTTGTTTTCAAATCGTGCATGTGCACCTTTCAGACGCGTCTGTGTTTGGGAGTCACGTCTGTGTTATCTAGGTGCGTCTGCGATAGATTTAGGTTTTTTGTGATTTTCTGTCACGTCTGTGTTAGGTTTAATCACGTCCATGTTTCAGATTTAACATCTTTCAATTTTTTGATCTAGTTTCGAGGCTTTATTTCATCATTTGAATTTCAGATCTGGTTTATTTGGGCTAATATCTTGTGATCTAGCTAACACGTTGGTGCAGCTTGTCCTTGAAGTGAATCGCATTGTTGAAGGCCCCTTTCTCACAAAGTCTTTTGGATCTAAAATTTACCTAACTTGTGTGCTTGCAGGAGGGGTATTATTACAAAACTACTAACAAATCTTTATTGTAGAATTTTTGGCAAGGGTTTTTGACCTTCATTTGTGTGCCTTGTTTTCATAAGACTAGAATACACTTCAATTGGTGCACTAAAATTGAACCAGTGTCTTTTATGTCTTGAGCAATAGGCTCTTTTTATTTAATCTCTAGAGGGCTTGTCTCTGCGTGTGGTCATTAGGACTACTAGTGAGGAGAGAACGACCCAAGTGGTAGCGAGGAAAACCCACCTCTTCCGAACCACTATAAATAACTATATCCATGGTGAAAGTCATGGTAACGTGTGCTGATTAGTTCATATTGACACTATGTCTCCCCATAAACCCGTTTGATCAGATATATTTGATCAGTTGTAGGGCGCAACTCCTACCGGTTGGGAGCCTTCTGTATTTACAGAGCTGAAAGTGCCACATGTATGGCCACATGAGTGGATGTCCTTACTATCACCTTTTTGTTTTAGAAAGCCAAAATCCTTCTAGTTGTTGGGGCAGGTGGTCGGACCTCTAGAGTGGCCCACACACATACGGTTCTTAAAAGAGATACAAAGTTCACCAAAGAGAGTTTTCATGGGGACTGATACTTGGCTGCCCCGGAGAAGTGAGTGCCAAGGGTGGAGCACGTGGGGTCAAGCATCTAAGTATCTGCTCTGAATAGCATAGCCTCGGGGGAACCCCATGTGGGATCAACAACTATTGTCTTGGCCAACCATAAGAATTGTGCTTGTCTTCTTTTGAAGACTCAAACATTCAAGACCAAACATCATAACATTCTGCCTTTTGTGTCTTCAAGTTTATGCAAAATATTTTTACATAAAACAACACACTTTTCTTTGAGTCGTTTTGAGTCTAAACACTTGCAAACATTGAGTCCTCATCAACATTGTGTCATCTTGTCACGAAAAACAGGCAAAAAATTCTGATTTGGTCACAACAAACAACTTCACAAATTGGAAAAATTTACAGTCCAATAAACAAGAGCAATCAGTTTCAGAATTCTTGAGCTTCCTAAGTTATTTCTCTAGATTTTCATCTAGCATTCAACCTACCTTTGGGTCTCACAAAGTCCATCATTTCTTTACACCTTTCATTACATTCACATTTGTCTAAACTTGAGTCAAAAGGTCGCTTTCTTGTCCTCATCTTGCTTTGTCAACACACTACATACAACAACATCTTGCTAAGTGGTCCCTCATCAAGGTCTATCACCTTTGGGTTTCATTTGGTCTTACTTAGAGTCAAGTTCAACTTACCTCATCAAGAGAATCTATCATCTTTTTTGAAGCCACACCTACTCTACTACATAGATACTTGGTCTTACACTTTGGACATTGCAAGCACACTTCAGATTCATTTACATTCCATCCAACTCTTGGTCTTCCATACTCTTTCCATTTTCATCTAGCCTCACACATCTTGGTCAAGACCTAGTTCATGGTTGAAACCCATTCCCAAAAATCTAGGAGAGAAGCTAAAGAGGCTCAAGAGTCTGCAAACATGAGTGCCTATAAGTATGACAATGATGTCTTTTTCAATTCTAATCATACCACATTACCTGACATGGACGCTTATAGAAACATTCAAAATGTTGATAACATGGATAACACAAACAACAATGATATGCACAATGACAATATGGACAAATTTTCTGTACATTCAGTAGAAGTGGAAGACTCCATTATGGATCCCCATTTCAATCGATTGGTTGAGGAAATAATGAGGAGAGATAGACAATATTTTTTACAAGTGATGGCACAAAGTGGTGCCAAGATCCCTCATGATTTTGACATGTCTCAAATAATAAAAAATTGACCTTTGTAAGAACCTCAACTCAACATGGATCAAACGAGGCCTAATAGTGGAGGCAATAGAGGACCACATCTTGTGCCTGAATCACCATCATCTTTGTTTCAAAAACCTGAGGTCCCACATACACATGGTCAAGCATATGATACTCACCTTCGCAGGCCATTATGGAAGTCTTATGCAGAAAAATATACTCAATCACATACCAATGCTAAGGACCAACCATCAAAGCAATTGAATATCCAAAGGCATGATCAAAATTTGGACACAAGGAAACCCCGTATCAAATTTGGGGGCAACACACTAGAACAAACTCATGGCATGCCTGTAGAGTATGATATACATGGACAAAACAAATATTTCATTCCTCATCATGACTCTATGCCAAGTGGTCCATATACGCAACATCATTATAGACCTCCTCCATATGAACATGTGTATGATCAGTATCATCCATATATGCAAGATGCTCCTCCTCCACCTCGTGCCTCAGGCATGAGATATGGTCCAAGAAGTCGGTCTCCACCTAAGAACAATTTGGAACAACAAGTTAAGGACTTACAAAAGAAAATGGAGAACATAAATACACTGAAGCCAACTTACACAATGAGAGACATATGTCCCTATCCATTTGACAAAAGCATTCCAATGGCTCCATTTCTTACACACTTTGTGACATCTAAGTTTGATAAGTATAGAGGAAAAGGGGATCCTAAGGCACATATAAGATAGTTTTTCATAGCTTGCATTGAGGTAGCAGCAGAAGAGACATATTTGATGAGATTAATCCCACATAGCTTAGGTGATCAAGCTATGGAATGGTTCACCCATCTTCCACCTAGAATTAAGTCATGGGGTGACTTAGCAAAGGAATTTATCCAACATTTCTCATACAACATAGAGACAGATTTATCAGTCACTACTTTGTGCAACACCAAGCAAAAGGATGGAGTCTTTTTCATCATTTTTACAAAGATGGAGGAATCTAGCCAGCAGATGCTCTTGTGAAATTCCACAAAAATAAATGGTAGAGATGTTCACCCAGAATGTTAACAAAGACATTGGTTATGACCTAAGAAAAGCTTGTTTGTCCACCTTCAAGGACATCACTGAAAAAGGCATAGCAATAGAGAAGGTCCTAATTGAGCAAGACATCGTCAAAATATTCAAAGAAAACAAAGAAGACTTTAAAGGAAAAGACAAGCCAAGATTTTGGAATAAAAACAAGAACAAAGTCAATGATGGTGTTGTTGATGCCAATACAATACGACCCAAAATCATTTTTTCTAGATCAAGCTCTACAAACAATCAAGTGAATACTCAAACAACTTCAAAACCACGAAGGAAATACACCCTAGTGGGAGAACCACTTGAGTCAACTTTCAAGAAGCTAGTGGCAAAGAAAATAATAACAATTCCAGATATGCCTCCATATGAGCCAAAGGTCAAACCAAATTGGTGGAATGATGATGAATACTGCAAATATCACAAAAGCAAGGGTCATAAAATAGGAAATTGTCATCGGCGAAAGAACATTATACAAGATCTTATTGATAGAGGAGACATTGAGATCGAAGGACACTCATCCAATCAAAAACATGAAATGTTTAAAGAACCGTTCCCAAAACATGACAAGGGAAAAGCCAAAGCCACAAATGAGCAAATTAACTATACCAGAGCATCCAATAACTATGATTCAACTGTTAATCACATTTCAATTATGTCTCTACCATTATCATCAAGGACAAAATGCCTGAAAATTCTACCCAAAGACCCAAGGTTGTCCTAAAAGGCATTGGACCTTCTTTTGAATCTACCTCTGAATGTAATGTTACAACTCGTCGAGGTAAATTCACTTTGCAAGGTGCTCCAGCTAAAAACACCACTTCCTCATCAACCAAACCTGAGTATGACCTTGTAGAACAGTTAAGGAAGACATCCGCACTTATCTCCGTCCTTGAAATTTTATGTATATCCCCTGCACATAAAGCCATTCTTGACAAAAATTTCAGAGACACTTCCATCGCCACTGATCTGAACGTGGACTAGTTTCAAGCCATGGTGTGATACCTTTCCGTTCCACACTCCCTTACATTTACAGAAGTTGACAATGCCTCTGTGAGCCAACCACATAATGCACCTTTACACATTGAAGCCTTCCTACACAAACATCAAATAAAACGAGTCCTAATAGATGGAGGAGCTAGTCTCTATATATGTACTTTGAACACAATAATACAATTACGATATTCAGACAAAGCTGTGAATGCTACAAACAAAATTACCATCAAGGCATATGATGATGAAGAGCGTTCATCCAAAGGCATAGTCACCTTGCCTCTCAGAGTTGGGCCAATTATAAAGGATGTGATTTGTCAAGTCCTAGACCTCAATCTCACATACAACATATTTCTAGGACGCCCATGGATTCATGAGATGAGGGCAGTCCCATCTACATACCACCAATGCATTAAGTTTCCTCATAATGGAGTTGAAGTAACAGTTAATGGTGATCCTAATCCATTTATATACTGCAATAACTTGAGACCAAAAGATGAGACAATAATTCCAATAAATAGAGAAGCTATCCCTTCTTCTGCATACATTGACCCTGAATCATTAAAACCTTCAACATCAAAGCAGGGTGAGATTAAAGGGAAATATCATGACAAAGGCATGGGTGAATACACTTTGAATCAAACCATATGCTTATGACAAGTTATGAGTTCACCAAAAGAATATGGATGACCATATCCTTCTAAACGGGTATCTATCATTACACTCAAATGGGATCCTACTATCTTCAAAAAGTGGGGTGAAATGGAAGAAGAAGACTTAAACAAAATGCTTTACAAAGACCCTAAAGATGGTACACACGATCACATCAACATACCATGTGAAAAATATGGCAAAGGATTTAAGATCCTACAAAATTTTGGGTATGATGGTAAAAGTCCTCTCGGCTTAAGAAAAGAAGGTATCACTCAACCTTTGCAGCCAGAATTAACATTTAAAAATCAGCACTCGAAAGGGCTTGGTTTCATCTCTTCCAAGGTAATCACTCACAAATTAGAAGAAGCATTACAAATCATGAGGTCCAATGATCAACAAGAGAACCGCTATTCCATTGACTAATGAATGGGAATGGGGTTTAGAAAAATCCTCCAGTGACTATGAACTCACCGAGACATTCAGAGAACCGGGAAAACCCACAGAAGAAGAGGAATTTTATTGAAAATTCAAAGTTGGTCAAGAAACAACCCTTGGGGATCCCACACAATCTTTTCCTCTAGGTTCTAGGTCAAAATCATGAAGGATGAGGACACCCATCCCCGAATACGCTTTTTGTAATGATAATTTGTACTCGTTCACGATCGAGACAGATGAGGAGAGTGCCAACGATGACCTCAACAACTACCTCAACATACCTGAATATAACTGCATCTTCACCCTTAGTCCCAATTACTTTGAAAACATTGAAGGTTGTCCCCTTGTTCACCACCAACTTATTGACTAGGACCATGAAGGACCTATACAATTTGACACATTCCAAAACAATGAAGCCTTTATTGACTATCTAGGCATACAAGATGATCTTCCGCTTGCAGACCATAAGGCATGATGCACTATAGAACTCAATAGTGTGGCATATTTTGGTGAGGGTGTTGGGCCTTCCAGCCGCAAAAATGTAAAAATAAAAATAAATCATAGGTCTTATGGTGAAAACCACATTGTGGCACGGTCTGACCCCAAAAAAGTAAAAAGAAAAGACGTATCTGAGGGTGAAAACCTCTCTTAGGCACCCGAAGATGGAAGGCTCGACATTCTCCCAGCATCATATGAAGAAAAATCATCTATGTTAGTAGAGGAGACCATCAAAACAAACATTGGTACAAAAGAAATTCCACATAACATATTCCTAGCACAATCTCTGACAAAGACAAAAAGGCTGAAGTTCATAAGTTTCTTCACAGAGCAACAAATTAATTTTGCATGGTCATATGTTGATATGCCTAGACTGGATCCGGACTTAGTAATACATCATTTGACAGTTAAATTGGGGGAAAAACTAGTGAAACAGAAATTAAGAAAGATGCATCCACAAGTGGCATTATTAGTCAAGGTGGAGCTTGAAAAATTATTGGATGTCGGATTCATACGCCCAATTGATTATCCTGAATGGATCTCCAACTTAGTACTAGTCAGTAAGCCAGATCGTAGCATCAGAATATGCCCATATTTTAGAGACATCAACAAAGCTTGTCCTAAGGATGATTTTCCATTGCCAAATATCGACCTGATCGTAGCTCTCATAGCAGGTCATGCAATGTTATCTTTGATGGATGGATTCTCTGGATATAATCAAATAAAAATTGCATCTGAGGATTAGCACAAAACAACATTTACTTGTCCCTGGGGAACTTTCTGCTAAAATGTCATGCCCTTCGGGCTAAAGAATGCAGACGCTACATATCAAAGGGCCATGACTACTATCTTTCATGATCTCATGCACGTAGCTGTAGAAGACTATGTTGATGACCCCTTGGTAAAATCAATAGACAAAGATACACATTTGGACATACTTTCAGTCATTTTTGATCGGTTAGAAAAATACAAAGTAAGATTAAACCCCAAGAAATGTGTCTTTGGAGTAACCTCCAGGAAGCTCCTAGGATTCATTGTCTCAAAAAGAGGAATTGAAGTCGATCCAGCAAAAGTCAAGGCGATCCTAGAGATGCCACCACCGTAAAATATAAGTCAACTTCAATCTTTGCAAGGAAGATTTCAGTCCATACGAAGATTCATAGCACAACTTGCAGATAAATGTCATCCTTTTCAGCACTTGCTACACAAAAACATCAAATTAAAATGGGATGATAATTGTCAACAGGATTTTTAGATACTCAAATATTATCTTCTGAATCCACCAGTATTGATGCCACCAGATCTAGAACAACCCCTATTCCTCTACATATCAGCTACATCAACAACACCGGGGGCAATCTTAGCACAACAAGATGTTGAGGGCAAAGAAAAGGCAGTCTACTACATCAATTGTACTTTGGTAGTCTATGAGCTAAACTACACACCAATTGAGTGTGTGTGTCTCGTTGTGGTCTTTGCATCAAAAAAATAATGACACTACATGCTAACTCATAAAACTAAGTTGGTCGCAAGGATCGATCCATTGAAGTACCTTCTCAATAAAGCGACGCTTACAGGTCGACTAGCCAAATGGATGATGCTCTTGAGTGAATTCGACATTGAATATGTAGACAAAAAAGCAATAAAAGGACAAGCTATTGTAGATCAGTTAGAAGATGCTCCCATGATAGATGATGCTCCTCTAACTTTAGAATTTCCAGATGAATCCATCTTGATGGTATCACACATGAAGCCTTGGCAACTGTTCTTTGATGGCTCATACACACAGCATGGTGCAGGCGCTAGCATCCTCTTCATCATGCCTCAAGGGGATTCCATTCCAAAATCATATCGATTATCATTTCCTTGCACTAATAACATAGCAGAATACGAGGCATTAACAACTGGATTACAGATTGCAACTCAATGGAAGATCCAATAACTTCATGTTTTTGGGGACTCTCAACTTGTAATTCGTCAAGCAACTGATGACTACCAAATAAAGGATGAAAAATTAATGCCTTACAAAAAAATGGTGGATGACCTGAAGCAACATTTCATGAAGTTAACCTTTGAGCAGATACCAAGAGAGCAGAATCGAGCCACAGATGCCATGGCTACTATTGCCTCGCTGATCGATCTACCGCAGAATGAAACCCGCTATGAGTTGTTGGTGGATAACCTTTTGGTTCCCTCGTATGAGATCACTCCTACTGAGATGATATGTGTCGTTGGTCCTGATTCCCAGTTATACGGTTCCATTTTCATATACCTTCATAATAATACCCTTCCTTCTGACTTATCCAACAACCAACGTCACACTTTCATTCGCCAATCTTCTTGATACATCATTTTAGCCAATATCCTATACCATCGAGGTCTAGATGTCACTCTTCTTAGATGTTTATAAAGGGATGAAGCTCAGATTGCATTACGTGAAGTTCATGAAGGGATATGTGGTCCACATTCTAGTGGTCCCACCTTAGCAAAGAAAATCATCAGGACTGGATACTACTGGCCCAACATGGAAAAAGATTCATATCAATTTGTCAAGAAATGTAAGCAATGTCAAATTCATGGAGACCTTATTCATGCGCCAGAACAAGAACTTCAACCGATTGCGATTCCTTGGCCCTTTTGTTAGTGGGGACTCGATCTCATAGGTAAGATTCACCCTCCTTCTTCCAATGGCCACAAATTCATCATCACTGCCACATAGTATTTCACAAAATGGATTGAAGGCGTGCCTCTTACACAAGTCACTGGAAAATAGATTGCTACGTTCATTCTCAACTACATCATTTGTCGGTGCAGTATTCCTATTTCCATCATCACCGATAACGGATGTCCCTTCAAAAATCAAGATGTTCATGAAATTTGTGATCACTTCCATATTAACTGTCATTTCTCCACACCCTATTAACCCCAAGGTAACAGTCAAGTTGAGGAGTCTAATAAAACAATTCTTAAAATCCTAAAAAAGACAGTCGATGATATTGGTCGCAATTGGCATATCCAGCTTAATCTCGCACTTTGGGCTTATCGCACAAGTGTTCACACACCTACAAGAGCCACACCTTATTCACTTGTCTATGGTGCTGAAGCTATCTTGCCTATTGAGGTCGAGTTACCATCTTTACGAGTCTCTTTGCAAAACATTATCAGTGATGAAGACTACAAGGTCTCTCACTTGCAAGAACTAGAACTATTGGATGAACGAAGACAAACTGCTTTTAATCATCTCAAGGCTTATCAACAACGAATGAGTCGCAGTTACAATCACAAGGTGAAGCCTCACACATTTGAGGTAGGTGACTTAGTTCTAAAAGAAAATCCTAAGAATCAACAAGACGGAGAGAAGAAGGGCAAATTCGAGCCAAATCGGCTTGGTCCGTACATCATTACAATAGCCTATGGATCCGGTGCATATCAGCTTTGAACTCTAGATGGCGAACCTTTGGAGGATCCTATCAACAACATGCACCTTCACAGGTTTTACACATAGTTCTTTAGAGTATCCTAATTCAAAAATACAAAAAAATCAAAAAATATCAAAAATAGAAAACAATCATAAAAAATAAAATAAAATCGTTACTTGGTGAAAAGCTGGCAAACATGCTCCTTGTGACACAAAAAAATTGAAAAATAAAAAAAGTAAAGAGAAATAATTTCATCCAATGGTGAAAACCACTTCGGTGGCGCCTTGGGCAAGTACCATGGTGAAAACCAGGTTATTGGCACCATGTGTAGAGACATTTCTCCTCCCTCCTTCAGGATTCAACCTCATCCTTTCACTTTGCACACACTCGCAACCTTTCCGTCCATAATAAATCAGCTCCTATATGTGGCTAAGGAAAATCCCAAGTCTAGTGATGGGTGTGGAACTTAGAGCATCACATGTTCCGAGGAGTACAGTTTCTTCCAGTTTTCTTCAGTCTATCCACGCGCAATCCACAATAAAGCAACACTTGCATCGCCAATCCGCAATAAAGTTCCATTTTCTCTGCAATAAAGTATCAGTTTCATGGATTCAGTCAGTTTTAGATGAGACACAAAGGCAACAATGGGCTTCAATAAATGACTCATACAACATTATGGTTCAGTGCTATCTATCCTTTTGTGAAAGTAAACATTGTGACCACAATCAAATAGACTTATACAATTGACAAGAGACACTAAACTTGAGGACTAGAGTAGATGTTGGTGTCAAGTCTTGGTTTTCTTTTGATTTTATGTTTTGGTGACATGTCTTTTAGCTTTTCCGGGATGTCTCTAACTAGAGATTCTATCTCCAGGATGTCTTTGACTAGAAAGGCAAGGATGGGGTATCGTCACCTATTTTTCTTTTGCTGTCTATGGATTGTCTCTTAGTAATGCTATGACTTGTCCAAGGATATGAGGACATTGTGAGTCTAGTATGAACTGGGACATTCCTTGTTTGTGACTGCCTTATCTCCATGCAAACGGGTACAATGACTTTCTAGGTCGAACATATATCTGGATTGTCATAACATATTTGCCATCATAAAGCTCAATGATGATAACGCACAAGAAACTCTTTCACTTTCATATCTTCTATCTTCCATCCCCCTTTCTTGATTGACCTCCATCGTCCTTCCCAAGTTTGTGTAGCCTGTTATCACATGACTGAGTATAATGACACACCAAAAATATTTGCATTTCATGTAGTTGCACCTGCATTACCACATATTATCATTTCATACATACATATATATATCACAATTGCATCACATCCCACACACAACACATGTTATCACATTTTATATTCTCATCATGTAAATAGTTATTTGCATTATCATATTCATTTGCATTTCATACATTCACATTGGCATAATTTATTAAAAACATAAAAGAACCAAAATATTGCATTCCATCATGTACATATTTGCATCTATATCATAAGCAACACATAGAAACATGCGTCACATAGAAGCAACATCACATAGGTACACATGCATATAGCTGCCGCAAAGATGAATTATCTCATATATATATCAAAATCATAAGTGTCATGATACAATGATGTCAAAATACATATGGCTACAAAATCACCCGAAGGTGTCTACATCATCATACAAAAATGGTACAAAAATTGATACATAGGGAGCCCTCTAAGGCTATGATGAACTCCCTCCCTCGAAGCCAGCTGGCCTCGACAGAGTGTGAGCCCTAGAAGGACCCGCCCCAAGATCATCTCTCTTGCCCCCTCTATCTGGTGGTGGTGGAGGACCCATGACCCCACCACTAGATGTCTGTCTCCTGTCTCTCCCTCCAGAGGTTGTCGTCATCCGCGATGGTCTCTGGAAGCTCCTAGCCCATTGATCTAGTGGCACCACTCCATAGTATAGGTCTCTCTAGTACCCTATCTCCTCCCCTTCCCACAAAACATAAGCATATCCGACCCCTGTGTCCTCTGTTTCCTGCCTGCCCGCCCTCAGTGTTGTCTCAGCCTCTATATAGCATTGATAGCCTGATCCCTCTCCTGCTCAATGTCCCTCAACTGTCTCCTGAGCTTAGTTGTCTCTCTCTCTCCAGATCTTAGATCTCATCTGCTTGTCCCTGGCAGATCTCCCTCAAGGATATTAGCTCACCCTCCTCTCCCCCCTCACTCTATCCCTATGGATTTTCCTATGGTTGCTCTTGTTCCTATCTCTACTCCTATCTATGTACCTATCTAGGAGCCTATACCTGTCTGGGAACCTATGCTGCTGGCACTTGTAACGATAATCCACCTCTACCCCTTACTACATTAGCCTGTTGAGCCTGTCTCTCCTCTTTGTCCTCTCTCCTCGGAGCCACTCTCCTCTCTGCCACTACACCCCACCTCCGTTGTTGACCTCTACCTCCGCCATCCCCAGTATCATCTCTATCACCTCCACCATCTCCCTCTATCGGATCCCCTGGATCTGTCAGTCATGGAAACAGATGCTCTTCCCAATATGCAGTGTACTCTGCATCCATCCCTACATCCTCTACATTTGCCCATATATCCCAAGGCATGGGAACCATCTCTACCATCTGTGTCACAGCCTGATCATAAGAAAGCAATGGCCCCAAATGCACCTGATCCCTCACTATCCGTGCATACATCCCTAAACCCTGTGGCATTCGTTGTATCCTGCCAAACTGCCTGCATACCCTGTCTATCAATTGCCTCTCAATAGCATATGGTGTCCTTCCTATCAGATACCTCCTCCTGAATACATATGGCAGCTCCACTGCATCATCCTCCCACTCCTCACAGTCCCGATACGGCCTCCATATCACACTGTCTACCTCATCGATAACCTGACGCCAATACTCTAGCCTCACAATCCATGGTTGAGAAGTAATCATGTCAAACAAATGCACATAAATTGCACCCATGTCCCCTGCCTCTATAGTGTATCAGCCGTGTAACTGGAAGATGCTCATATGCCCATACCTGCAACAAGGTCACTCCACATCCTAATCCTGCTGATCTGTGATACACAAACTGATGCAACTCATAATACAAGTGTACCATTAGACACGACCCCCATGCAAACCTGGTGTGCTCTATCACCAATGTCTCCAGAGTCCTCCCCCATCCCACAACCAACCCTCGTGTCTCCCTATCCAGACAGAGGAATCCACTGATCACTCCTGCTAGCACCGATGGTAGTGCTAATCCCGTCACTGTCGTGGTATCCTAGGCTACATGTCCTACCCTCATCTCCAATCCTGGATCCTAAAATAATCGTCTCAGTGCATCCCTGTCTCCCTGTCGATTGTAAGGAACTAACTCCCCATCGATCTGTATCCTTAGTATCCTATACACATCCTCCAAGGTGACTGTCATCTCACCCATTGGCAAATGAAACGTGCAAGTCTTTGAGTGCCATCCCTCAGCTAGCGTAGTTAACAATCCCATGTTCACCTGAAACTCAGGAACATACATAATATATCGCAGTCCCATGACCTCTACTGCTACTCTATCCTCGAATGTCAACTTTGCTAGAAAACTCTGAGTCAACGAGAATCTCTCTCGTGACTCCAACATCGGTAGGTCCTCTTGCAGTCAAGAAACACAACTATATTAGTAGCATTCCCTGTTCATCACAAAGTGCTACTCTTTTATCCTAGTATTACTCCATGTTCATCACAAAGTGTTGCTTTCTATCCTAGTAGTACTCCCTGTTT
Source organism: Cryptomeria japonica (assembly GCF_030272615.1). Taxonomy (NCBI): domain Eukaryota; kingdom Viridiplantae; phylum Streptophyta; class Pinopsida; order Cupressales; family Cupressaceae; genus Cryptomeria; species Cryptomeria japonica. Next base: position 503,892,656 of record NC_081406.1, read on the forward strand.
ATCATAAAGTGCTACTCTTTTATCCTAGTAGTACTCCTTGTTCATCACAAAGTGCTCTCTTTTATCCTAGTGGTACTCCCTATTCATCACAAAGTGCTGCCTTGATCCTATCCTTTAGGGCACCTACTTGAGTGTATCCTCTTGAGTAGCTTATCCAATTGACAACATATGTTCTATCACAAAATTGTCAATTTCAGCCTAATCCAATTGACAACATATGTTCTATCACAGAATTGTCAATTTCTATGGTACTCCCTATTCATCACAAAGTGCCTCGATCTATCCTATCCTAGGGCTCTGCTTGAGTGTATCCTCTTGAGTAGTTTCCTGATTGGCAACGCATGTTCTATCACAGAATTGTCAATCCTAGCCCTATCTGTTATCTTAGTCTTCCCTAGAGGACATGCTTGAGTGTATCCTCTCAGCATCTTATCCAATTGACATCGTATGTTTATCACAGAATTGTCGATTCAACATTGAAGACATAAACGCGCATTCATGACACAAACACACTTACATACTTCACAAGCGTTCATGTCCTGCATAAATGCGCCTGAAATGCATAGACGCACTCGCATTAAACACAGATGCTACTGAAATCGTAGACGTGCCTAGCACAAACACAAACGTGCCTAGCCTACCCAGACGTGCCTGGTACCAACATAGATGCGCCTTAACGTTTTTCCCCCTGCTTGACATTTTTCTAGACCTACTTAGAGCGCATTTATTGCAATACCTAGCATGCATTTATGACAACATTTAATGCAACAAGGTACAAGGAGGTTTTGTGGTACTTACCGACTCTCCTACATCTGTTGGCCTCTGATATCGACGAATGCGATTGAATCTATGCACCAATGCCATCACTGCTGACTGCTCTCTGCTCTGTTTGCACTCTGGTCTCTTAGGTGCGTGGATGACAATGAGGATGTTTTCCCTTGTAGTCTATCTTATAGAATACCCTAGCCCTCATTTCCCGAGTCAGTCTTCTTTATCCCATGACTCTGTCACTCTATCCTATCTTGTTAGTCCTTTCTAGCCTTTTTTTCTTATCAAGAGATTGTTTGCGATCTTTTCAGACATTTTCATCCAATCTCTCAAGGGGGCATATCATTCCCGTCTTGGGGCAACATTGTATCAATTCATCTTATCTTCTTTGAAACAACGCGACAAGATGCATTATCTCAAAGAGGGGAAAAATGTAGACACCTAAAATTGTCCTTTCTAATTAAATAAATATTTTTATTTATTTAATTATTTTAGCCTAATTCTTCTATTAATTAAATAAATCTTTATTTATTTAATTAATTCATTTATCCTCTTCTAGCCTTATTCCTTATTTAAATAAATACATTTATTTATTTAAATTATCCTTTTCATAAATTAAATAAATACTTTTATTTATTTAATTGATCACACTTCCTCTATTAATTAAATGAATCTTTATTTATTTAATTAATTCATTAACCTTTTCTACCCATGACACATGTCATTCATCTCTTAATTCCTACACTACCTACCCTATTATTATTTTCTTATTTTCTCTACCTACCCTCTAATCTTAGCCGACCATTTATCTTTTACACCTCTCAATATTATCCCTCCATTTCTTATAGTGTCTTCTATATAAGAAGATGCTTCCTTCATTATCAACCCCCAACAACACTTTCGAACTTTCATATGCGATCAAGTCTACTTGCAACCACATTTCCGTTCTTTGTTGAGCTCTTGTGCACACATAAAATCTGAGAGCAAATATATCAAGCAAGATCAATGGAGATAGGAAGAATGGAGATTCAAACCCTATTGGACATGTGATGGTATAATCTTTGTGATTTTGTTGATTTACATTGTCTTAGGTAATCTTCATATGTTATGGTGGATCTTTGTTGTTGTTAGGCTAGGTTTTTGTGGTTGAATCTATTTTAGTCTTTCAATATTTTTGTTTCTATTTTTACCATAAATAAATGCTTTAATGTCTTGTGAAACTTTCTCAACAAATTTAGTAGCCTTTCCTTCCTGTTTCTCTCTCTTCTTCCGATTGAGCTCTGTTTCAACCTCTTGTAATTTTTGTTTTGCAGTACCATATGGCTTCTCTGCCTCATCAATATGTACATCAATCAACATTTTTGCATAAGCGTCAAGGAGTTGTACATCTGCTTCATAGCCCATTTCCTCAATCCAAATCTTTTGGTGCTTAACCGCTTCCATAAGTGTTTCATCCCTATTCACCATGAAGCATATGTCAGTTGAATATTTTTCAAGAATATGCTTAGGAACCCTTTCCCTAGACTTCATAGATTTCTGGAATTCTTTGAAATATCCCCATACCTTACCATCTCTCTGACTGTCTAAAGTAGCAATTGACTATTTCAATTGTCTCCCTACCGGGATATCAAATGCCCATTGCCTCTTCCCAAAACCAGGTGTATCATTCATGAAAAATAACATTAGGAAGACAATTAAGTTGCCATACCAGAAGGTTCCTTTCTTTTCACCCTTAATCTTTCCTAGGTTTATTAATAACTCATCTAACATCCAACCACATAGATCCAATTTCAAATTCTCTCTCATCATTTTGTATGCAGCGAAAATGCAGGAACTGGAAATAGAACTCAGTCGATTTGACTGAGTTACCTTATACCCGATGATCATGCTACCAAATTTGATGTATGTGTTGGTAATAGTATTGATTCTCATAGATCTCCTATCAGATGTCATGTCGGTGATTTTGTTGACATAATCATTCAAAACCTTCTTATCTAGAAGTTGCCCAACCGATGGTAAACCAGTGATTTCCCTGATGACTTCCTTGGTGATCTTGTAAGGTCTATCCAACCAGATAAACTCCCCATGTACTTTGATCAAAATATACCTAATTATATCATCTTTGAATTTCGAGATGTCCAGAATGTCGATAAACCCTAAGTCTTCAATGTGCTTGTATGTCGGTTTGATCTTTCTAGATTCTCCCATCAGCTTGCTCATGTACATGCCCTTTATTTCAGATGTTCCCAAGTCCTCAATGTGACAATGTATGTATGCCCTAACATCTTCAACAAAGACAACTCACTTTGGAACATGGGAAAATGCTCCAATTGAATCTTCCAGGGTAGCCACGTGCGAATATCACTTGAAAATTGGCCTGGGGCGGTCCTTGACCTCTACTATAGTCGGATTTGCAACAAAAATAGGAATAGATGATGATCCCGCTTCCATGTTTAAAGATAAGTACCTGTTGATCACTTCCGATGAAAACCCTTAACAAATTCTTCCCGTCGCTTGTGAAACCGCTCAAGAAGAAATCTAATTGCTTTGAAATGCCTTTGATCACTCTTAGTCACTCTTAATCACTCTAAAATCACTCTGAATGCAAGGTGATCAATAATGAAGTGAATTCAACCTTTTATCCTCCAAGAAAAACCCTAATCTTTCATTGACATCAACGAGTGTCAGTGAAAGATACCAGATCTCGAACATAACATATCCATGTTGAATAAGCATCTCAAATGTCTGGAACATCTTCCAGAACCTCTTCCCACAGCATATGCAATGTCTTCATGAATTTTGCCTACCCCTAAGGCATCTGCCTCAGTTACTGGATGAGCTACTTGCCAGTGCAGGAGCAACCTCCTCTGTCGGATAAGCAACTGGTACATTTCTATCTGATGATTGTTCTCCAGTCTTCCTAAACCATCTCTGAGTATAATCTTGCCAGATTTCACTAACCTATCCTCCATTACCAACCAAAGGATTTCTGCTTCTACAAAATTTAGCAATATGTCCAACCTCATTACATTCATAACATGTAACATTGTTCCTTTGAATTGCTTTGCTAAAACCAGTGAAATTGCTTGACCTACACTGATTAGCCATATGTCCAAACTTTCCACATGCATATCATTTAACATCCATTTTGCAATCTTCTATCTTATGACCATACTTATTGTATTTAGAACATTTACCGGGAGCAGAATTAAAGGTTCTGATTTGCTCTGTTTCTACATTGTCTAGCCATGTGACCAAATCTATTGCAAACAAAACATCTACCATTAAATTTATAAGCATTAAATTAACTTACTGATGCCTTATGATTTGATCTTCATTAGTAGTACCAAAACTTTGTCCTTGATCAAATCCAAGTCCACTGAAATCTCCAATCTGCCTTTGTCTCTTCAACAACTCATCTAGCTGTGCTGAGCTAATCTTGAATTTTTCTTTATACTCACTTGCAGTAGTTAGATCTTCTCTTAGAATTATTATTTGTCTCTCAAGCTCTTGCTCATTACTTTGGGATTGTACTAAATCAATTCTCAACATATCATTCTCATGAACCAACCTACCACATTCTTCAAATTTGTTCTTCAGGGATACAACAAGATTTTCTTCCTTTTTCTTTTGATCCTCAATCTCCTTAGACATTCTCATAGTTATAGCTTGAATTTCATTTCTCATAGCCATGTTCTCCTGACTCAATTTCTGACATTGTTCCTTAAGTGCATTTTTCTCTTCATCATCCTGACTTTGCAGAAGTTCCTTCCTCCTAGCTTGAACAAATGATAGCCTCTCTTGTAGGACAAGAATGAATTCCTTAGCAGAATTCAATTCATCTTGTAGCTTTAAGTTCTTCAATCTTTCAACATTATAATCTTCAAGTGCCATCTCAAGTTGTTTCTCCAAACCCATGTCTATGGATTCCGGATTCAGGATCTCCCTCAAGCTGTTAAACTTCCTCCGAGGCACAAGGCTCTAATACCAATTGTTGGAATCTAATAACACTGAGGGGGGGGGGGGGGGGGGGTTGAATCAGTGTTATACCAGATGAATTAATTTTAGCCTTATTAAAACATGAATACACCAACCGATATACCGGTACATACAAAATTGAAAGAAGTAAAGCAACAAATAAGCCAATCACATAAATGAGAATCATAAAACACAAAATTATACGTGGAAAACCTCAAAGAGTTAAAACCACGGTGGGATTTGTGACCCACAATATCAATCCACTGGCCATATGAAGAGATATTACAAAATATAAGGGGCCTGTACTCGCAGAAAGGCTTACATCTTAGAGCACACTGCTCAATCACAAATGGAGCCTCACTAACTACATATAAATCCAGACTACAATCTGGAGAAGTTTTCAACTGCTAAGATAACATCTTCTATGCCAAAATACAGTTCTGGTTTAAGCTCTGTCTGTTCCGATCTAAAACCCTAAATTCTTTACCAGAATAACCCTTACATAAATATCCTCACATACATAATCTCTTTGATATATTTTGCATTATCACATTCACATATCCATCACCATGTCTATTATATCAAAATGATCTAATCCAACTAACCTATATATCCTATACAACTTATCATGCCTTATGTCAGCTTACAAAGATGATTACAATATCAAATTACATGTTGGCTAGGTAACATAAATGCATGAATATAAAAAAAGATTTACGATGCCGGATCCAAGAGATGTCGACCTCGAATATCGATAACCATATTCTAAACCATGTCATCCTGTATTGTCGGTAACCAAAGAAATCCTTATGTCCTGTCGGTGTAGTGTTTGTGAATTGCCTGCCGATACAAAACCAAAACATGAAGCCGAAACAAGATACCATGTTGCCATCAATGACAACATAGTGAAACCAACCAATTGAGTGTCATTTGCCAACAATAGACACTATGGAGAATATTATAGATTCTTTAATGAGGCTAGTAAGCATAGAGAAGTTCCTATGGTGCAAGACTACTACGAGGATGTTTCCTCTTGGAAGTTATTTCATTTGTTTCTATACTTGACCCCCTATGCAATGTATACAAGAAGTGGGAGAGTGTTAAGAAAGTTATTGTAAACCTTGCATTAAATGTTAGTCCACCCTATGGTGGGAGATTGTACTTTGGGAAACATAATATTTTTCAAGGTAATTTTCAAGTGCAATATTTAAAATATATATTTAATGTATCTAGGTGGGTCACATGAAGACATCATCTTGAGTATAATAGTTATTTTGCGAATTAATTTGAGATCTAGAACCAATATTGACATTGATTATGAGAAATTCCACTTGGATGCATTAATTAGCAAACTTGGTAAGAAATTTCTTTTTTTGTCAACCTTTGTCTATAAATAGATCACTTGGGATGGGATCAAATGGGGTGTTTTCAAATGGGTATATGCTATCAAATTTCCCCAACAAGTGATTTGAATCTCTTTAATAGCTTAGGAGAATTTTTTAGTGGGTTATAAGTTAGTAATCTAAATACAAGAAAAGTGGTGCTACTATTTGTGATTTTTTTCCTTTAAGGTTTCCACACGTTAAATCATGTGTTTTGTGTATTTTCCGCCTTAAAATTCATCTAGATTAATATATTTTCCTACAAAAAATGAGCTAAGATGGTTTATAAGAGAAATTGCTAAGCTTGCATAAGGAAAATAAGATTAGCTTTCATAAAGGTTGTTCATGAGAAGAAGTAAGAAGAAATATGATAGAATGCATAACAAAAGGATTTCTTGTTTCTTAATAGCTAAGAATGATATTTGTATAAAGAATTTGAACGATTCATTGAGAAAACACAAAAAATGTAATGGAAGTTATATATTTATGTTTGAAGGTTACAAGAATTAGGATATCACCATGATATGATGGAATTGAATGTCAAGGATGCTATTGCAATCACAATGGAGTCTAGGACCCTATAATGAGTATATTAGTGTCTAATTAGGAATAAACTAAATTTGAGTCATGGCCAATATTTAAAGAAAATAGAAGGTAACCTAGTGAGGGTAGTAAGTCCAATGCACAAGTTAAATGAGCCATATATACTACAAGAATGGACACTAAAATAAGTGTGTAACATAGAGAATAAATCATAAAGTAGGTAATTTTTCATTGCATAATCAATTTTAGAACAATAAGAATAAGAAATGCACAACACAAAGTATACCTCAAGGGGAAAACCCTTTCAAGAAATTTACCTAATATTAAAGGAACACTCAAATGTATTATACTCAACACCTAAATTGTAATACATTATTAGAGTGTAAAATTTGATAGCATAACCCCTATAAATATAAAATCATATAATACACTCACCATAAGCATCTAATATATAGATCAAGACCAGATTAGAAACCATGACCTAGAACTAGGAGCCCAATTTGGGTGCCCACCTCATTGTCAATGCACCCCTCATGACGAGTCCACCTTTTGAGAATAAAATGTAACTCTCAAGGTCAAATATTTCACCCACTAACCTTGGGCGGTCCAAATTTTTCCATTCAGTCCTTTTTTTTTGGTATGTGTGTCATCATTATCAATCAAAGGTCTTCTCCAAGCCCTCATTGTAACTCTCTCTTACATGCTATTGTATGCCATACATTCTATTATGCATCTTATAATGTCATGGATGTTTTTACACATCTTACATATCATATATATTTTTTTACACATGTCATAATACAATAACCAAGTAGCGTAGTGTGTCATCCCAATGAATCCTGCTTAGATTTTTCCCAAGTAGGGTTCCCTTTTCTGTGTGGTCTCACATTTATACATTATATTTATTATGTGAATACAATGTATACTCTCCCAATTTAGCAAGGTGTACAACTCCCAATCCTAACACTTTTATGCTAGTTGCTTGATTTTACTTTGATATGCATTTTCATAGTTGTGCACATGCAAGTCAAAGTAGAGACAAACTATAACAGTGAAAAGTGTATACCTTGCACTTTCCCCTTTCCTTTTGTACTCACTTTGACTCGTTTGTCCCTAGTGTAATAAATTGTACACAAAACAATGCATTTTGTGTGGAGATTGATAAATAATATGGTTTTAGATATCCCATTTGTACTCATTCTAAGAACCTAGACACAGTGCTTTGTTTTAACCATTCCCCGCCTAAGTTCAAAATTGTAGTAGTGCAAATTAACCTAGTTAAATGGGTAATTTGAGTAAATGAACCAAAAAAAATTAAATTTAAATTTAAATCTTGGGAGTAGAGTCTTTTCTCCACTTAGTCGTTATGAAGCAACTTGAAGTAAAATATATTTTGAATTGCATAGTAGGGTATTATATTGAAGGACAAACCCTAAGTCACTTAAAAAATATGTTGAACTTTAAGAAGCATACATGACCTCAAAAAAGAAGTTCCATTATTATTGCATTATCTTTAGAGCATTGTTATCTACATAACATCCTAGTCATATTGCATGGCCTATTGTTATCCTTGATCTTTGTACAATGTTATTGACTCAATACCCTTACAAGATTTGACACGAGGGATAATATCCTACCATTTACAAACACGTGACCACACCAACCAATTTTATCTAAGAATAAATATAAATGATTGAGGCAAGCTAAGAGAGAGTATCTAAAAATTTGCATAGATCATATTTCCATGAAGATTCAAATTCTTAATCATAAAACCGTTAATGTAATTACAACCTACAATGACAAACAAAACTTTATTAATTCTAAAACATTTATTTTAAATTTCACTATTTTTTACATTTATACAAATCACTTCTAAATATTTATCAAGATTTTATAACACAAATCCGATTGTATCTATATTTTAAATAACCCCAACTCCTAATTCCAAAGTATCTATTTATGAGCTTTATTGATTTAAGCACTTAAACTATTTTCCACCATAGGATAGGATTGAAAGACTTCTATCATAAGTTTGGGTAATCCCCCACCCTACTTTACTTAGGTTTTCTTCCATTGTACGCAAATCTTTATTCAACTCGTGTGTGACGGTGGGATAATCCACCGCTTTTTATATTCTATTGCAGATTTTCTCCCTTTTTAATTTGTATTTTTTAGTCATCTTGAGTAGTCCCTATCTTTATAATTTTCAAATTCAAATTACTATTTGGCATATGTTAGGACGTTCCCTAGAATAGGATAAATTGTGTGCTGTCTTTATTGTTTTATTCACTCCATTTATTTGTTTTTATGTTTTATGTAATGGTAAAATATTAAAGGTCTAAAGGTACAATAATGAGGGTTTTGATGGTGATACTATTTAAAGGATTTTAGTGAAATGATTTTTTTTTTTTAAATTTAATTCTTAGTAAAAGAGGTATCAATTTAGTTTCGTATTAAAAAAAAATAAAAAAAAATAATAGATTGTTTTTGATAAATAGTCAATTAAAACACACACACACACTCTCTCTCTTTCTATCCACATATATCATATATATTTTATATATTCTTATCTATATCTATATTTCTTTTAATGTTTTTGCTATTATTATATCCATTTTTACATTTACATTTATATGCTCATTTTTAACTTCAAAATTTTAAATTGAAATGTTATGGACTTTCACTTATTTCACAAATTATTATGAGTCAACTTCATACACCTTTTCACAATTAGTTGTTATGTCTTAGTATTTAAAGACATCCAATATACTTCAATTTATAAAAAAAGAATCAATAAAGAAAGCTTATATATTAGAAGAATGCCAAATTTTAGGAACACTTATTTTGGAGCATTAAAAACTACTCAATTTGCATCACATTCCTATAAGATACTTGTATCTGTAATTGTTGTTTGTTAACATCAATCAAAACATTATTAAGCTAGTAAGATATAGGGTTAAATAAAGAAAATGCGAACAATCGCAATTTGACAATTTCACTATAGTATTTCTAAATATTGTTGATTCTTAAACAAAAATAGAGAGGGAGGTTGAGATGAACTAAATAGAAATGATACTTATTTTGTTAGATAAGACCTGTAAGTTAGAGGGTAAGATTGTATTGCATAGAATAGGTCTTGTGGCGCATGATCAAACCACAACATTTTTTACTAGCACAAAATATCAAATAATTAACACAAGCTTAAAAATTTAGTTCTCCATAGTAGTATCTATAGATAGATACCTTTCACATTTAATTAATTAAATTATTATTTAATTAATCTTATATTTAGTTAGCTTTATTATTTAACTTGGCTGTGTTTATTGATAGCATTTAGTTTGTTAACATAGATGATATTTAATGAAATGTTGTTTTTGTTTTAGTGTATATACTTCTATATATCATCTAATGTCCTTGGAAAATTTTCAAATTGGGTGGTATTTTGGGTTTTGTTATTTTTACCCATGAAAAAAATATCGATGCAATATTTTTGTATGATCCATGTAATGTATAAGGCCATCATGAATAGGAGGGAGAGGGAAGTTGAGTAAAGAAAGGATTTAGGGGAGCCTCATGTGGTTTCCATCTTAGGTTCATGAAGATCGCCTAAGGAATTTTGAGTGATGGGATTGGGAGAGAAGGTTTATCTATTGATCCATCTTGATTCATGAGAAATCAATAACTTAAGGAGACTAGTTAGGAAGGATTGATTTAAGGTTCTATTGAGAGGGGGGACATTTTGGCTTCAAGCCACCTTAATAAGGCTAACCCTTTTGGTCATCAGATTGTATGCCCTTTCTTTGTTGAGTTCAACACCTTGGATTGTGGAGTTGTTTGTTTGTTGTTTTCTTACAACCTTTTTGCTACTTGCTCCTTGTTGTTGCTTCCTTCCATTGGTCGTGTTTCATTGTTTTTGATTTATAAAATGAGATTTTGAAAGGGTCTAGACCCTTATACAAGAAGGAAGATAAGACAATGAGGCTCAACAAAACAACAAAGGGAAACCACTAGACAGTAGTAGATAGACAACCACACAACAACTAAAAATAGCTAACAAAGGGCAAAACAATGCTTGACAAGAAGCCAACCCAAATTCAAGGGAGTTTGAAGCCAAATTGTTCTAAAGATATTTTATTAACCACAACCACCTTTTCCTTAATGCTAAGGTCCTTTTGGACAAATCTCCTTTTTGGGAAGAATCAAGGAGATCTAGAGGGCTACATGTCATCCTAACTCCCATCCTTGAAGCCCCACCAAGAGCCCTCCATTGAAAGGGTTCCCCAACCCAACACTATGTACTTTAGGAGCACACCCCTTAGATCCCATTTGCACATTTTCAATGGTGGTGTTACAATTATTATCAACAAATGGTGCTTGATCCTTTTTATGCCAAACAAGATAGTGTTTCTTGTTTCTTGGGCAATCAACATCAACATGGCCTGCTTAGGAGGAACAATGACAAACAATTGAAGAGTTTTCAAATTCAATTTGCTACACCAAGTTTCCTAGCTTGGACAAAAAAGGTAATTTGTGAGGGGAGCACCCTATCGTCCTCCACAAGAGTACATAATCTTTTCATTTAAAAAAAAGTGTTACCTAGGACCCTTTCAAAACTCTCGCTTTGTAAAAAATGGGTTGAGTTTCAATATTTTTATCTTCTTACATAATAAAGGCTTATGCGCCTTTCAAAAACTCTATTCTTTATTGTTATCTAGAAAAAAAATTATATTTACAAAATATTTGGGCAAGAAATTTTTTTATTTTTCAATATAATAGAAAAAACACTATAAATTTTTTCAAATAAAATATCACACAATAAATTTTACTTTCTGTTACTTTCTATAATTTAGATTAAATTTTACATACATTATTTTTTTAACAAATTATTCAAACTTATTTTTACAATTAATTAAACTTAATAGATAGTTTTATTACTTAAAGATATGAAATTAGTTTTATTCATCAAGTTTGTTTCTGTTTCTCTTTGATATATATATATATATATATATATATATATATATATATATATTGTTTACATTTGCAATTAGTTTTGTTTATAAAAGTAGTATAAATATTTATTACTTTTAGTATAAATGAAGTGTGATATTAATATTGAATACTTGCATTCACATTATTTTTATATTGAATACTTGCATTCACATTATTTTTAGTGTGGTTGTCATGAATGCTTGCTTGGTTGTTTTGATATAGTTAATTAATCATAGTTACACTGAAATCTATCTCTACTTAAAAATTAGCACTTGGTGCCTTTACCAGTTTTCCTTTTCTTTATCAGGGTAACAATTAATGTGCTGGTACTTGATCATTTTGTTCACCAAACTGAGTTTAGGCTACAGGGTAGCTTTTGCAGCATATGACACTAGCCCAACACCTCCTTGTCTTTAAATACAAGCTAGCTTTTCTGCTATGTCATGTCACCAGCCTTTCTTAACTATCCAATGATTTAACAGTTTAAAGATAGAAAAATTCTATAAATACTTATCATTTTATTTTTAACACCTGCAATGCAATCAAGGGTGCATTCATAAAGCTATAATGAATTGAAGAACAGAGCTAGAACTCTCCCACAATTTTTCGTGAATTTTGTTTGGCAGTAAAGTGGGCCACAGAACTACCTACTTTAAAGCAAACACCAGGTTTTATTTTTACTTTTAATTTATTTCACACAGAAATGTCAGACCCAAGTTATATTTAGAGGTGCCTGTTTCATGAGCTTAGTCAGTGCAAAGGATATGATAACAAGAAACTAAGTTTGATAGATCTATAGAAAGCTGCCCATATTTAAGTCAGCACTGACACACCACTAATATTTTGAAGTAACTTAGTACTAAATTCTCTCTGCATTCAATTATACCAAAAACAAATATTTAGTGCTAGCAGAATTGTGTCGAGTAAAATCCACAATGGGATTGCATGAAACTTTGAAAATTTTGTCAAAAGGTGGAACATATCTCTTTATGGGTTGACCTGGCTGACCTAAAATAGAGATCAGTGAAAAAGTGTTTATGTGGATAACATTTTTAGCTTTAACTTTTAAGACATTAGATTTCTATAGTTCATAATATTGAATTTTTTTTTTTTTAATATTATGAATTTGATTGCATAGATTACTTTTAATTTTACAATGGCAATGGACTTTCTTATCTGTGGAAGAAAAACAAACAGCATCTGGAAGGCAGATTTTTTAATTTATTTTTATGGGATTTGCTGTGCATTTGATCTTTATCTTTATTTTTGAAAAAACAGAGCAAATGACAGCCAGATAAAGATTGCTTTCTCTACTTTAATTTTTTTTTTATAATTTGATATATATCAGTGTATTTTACATAGATGTTTGCTAGTGTTATCATCCAACATCCAACTCAAAGTCCAAATAATACAAGTGAAAAAAACTAATTGAAAATTGATATTGTGTTGGTATTTTTGAGGAATAGCCTTTTCAATTCTCAGTTTACATTGGTCCTTTGGAGAGGAAGAAGAGAAGACAATGGAAAACAAGGGATGTTTTTCATTGACTGCTGAGCACTTTGGCAGTTGTTAAATTGCCTAGGCAGTTGTTAAATTGCCTACACAGAATACTTTATGACAAAAAGCTGGTCTTATTGACAATGCTCTAAATCTGCATTGAATCCATTTGCTATTACTCTGAATCTGAGTATTGCTTCAAAAATTGAGGAGGCTTGCATGGTACACCATAGCAATGGCAAATCAGTTTTCTTATGTACAGAGTTCCCCTTTTAGGTTTTGTGATCTAGTATTCACCAGCTGCTACTAGTTTTGCACAAAATGCAAAACTCAAGGCAAAAACTTATTACTTCAGAATCAATAACTGGAAGCTGGCATGGTTGCAACTCCCTGTTCAATGGAATCAAACATAATTCTGCTACTCCCATTGCTCCCATTATCATGATTGTGTACTTGTTCAAATACTGGGGTCACAGTTCACACCAAATGGCCTAAATGGGTTTGAGCTTATTTCTGTATTTCATCTTTCTCCTGCAATTTTCTCAACTCCATCTACAAAAGGCCAGATGAAATGAAATAAACAGATTATATGAGAGCCCATAAATGACTAAAATAGGTCAATTAGACTGTTGAAGTATAATTCCTTCATTTGTAAGTCTGAGTTTTATTAATATAGTTCCATACAATTATCCTCTGCTATAGGAAGGAAAGAGAAATCTACCTGAAGTTTTTGGTGTTTTGGAAGGGAGACCTTATTCTTTCTGCGTCCTTTGCAATTGATTGTGTGAGTTGCTCTTCTTGACGAGCAACAATTGATAGTAGTGCTTGCATTAGCAGAACAACAGCTAACCTTGTTCATCCTTTGGGGCTGTTATAATATACAGTTTAATCTTAGTTCTCTCTTTAGTATAGGAAGCGAAAAATGAAAATTAGTACTCCAAAAAGAACATTAGCATTAGCAATTAACAAGAAGAGAGATCATGATTCAAAACAAACAGAATACAGAGTGCATGGCAGACACCTACCATAGAGAAATGCCATCTCTTTTGTTGAAGCTTAACATCCTTGAACTTCTTTTCATAGCTGTCAATTAACTGGCTTTGTCTACTGTCTTCCTCATGTGAATCATTGAAGTCCTTATTCACTTTGTCCAAGTGCTTGCTTCTTTTAGGAATGCCTTGTGAGCTATGACAGTGTCCTCTAGAAGATGCCGATTTAGCAGACTCAATGGAGGAATTGTTCGAGGAATGAGGATCAGATGCACTCCTATTGGAAACACATTTCAAAACCACGGGAGCAGCAGAAACAGAACAATTATCAACTTCCACATTTGTATTGCAATGTTTCAGTTTCATGACAGGACTAGGCACACTTTTTGGCTGCCCTCTACTGATAAACTCTGCCCCTCCCCAGGAAACAGACCTCTGTGAATTTATTTTTTTTGCATTGGAACTGAAGTCACCCTTCACAGATTTTACTCTGCAAAGTTCAGGTAAACCTACATCACCTGCAACCAAAACATGCATACAGAGGAACATTAAATATAAATAATCTCTGTTTATGGTCTAGCATCAAAACTCATGAAGCTTTATTCTCCTAGGTATAAGCAAGGAAGAGCAAGACCTCCATTAAGCACAATGAAATGAATAATATGCACAATTTTCTAAACCTGACTGTCAACTAGGTAGTTGCATTAAAGATACTCTAGAACTTAGGATTATGTTTTAAGCCACCTCTGGAGTAGTTCAACACAGTCATTTTGGGTTAAATTGTATGTGTAGTTTAATGACCATCGATTGCACGGACTTCCAGTGGACATTAATAAAAAAAATCCAGTCATTCCATAATCTTATGCCCTCTTCTTGTCTATTCTGTAATTTGTGGACATTAGTATTAAATTCTTACTTTCTTACCTCCTTTCACAGGCAGAAACTTAAAAAACTGAGAATCTGAATTATCCACAGGTACTGCATTGAGCATCTCAGTAACAGGAATTAAACGATTAGCTAGAAGAGCAGGAACATAATTTTGCATATGCCTTGCTGAAGATGATGTTAAAGGCCTGTTGTTGCTGCTGCAGTAAGAGAGAAGACTAAGACTAGAGCACGAAGAAGGACTGCTATCAGGGCCCTCAAAAATACTTATTGGTGATGAATTCCTGAAGAAATAAAAAAAGAACTTTATGTTAATTCCAATTTCCACAAATGAGGAAAATAGCCTAGTGGCACCTCAAAGTATAACTAGGTCAGGAATCCAGGATAGACAAGACGAGTGTCTCCAATCACAATGAGCTATAAAAGAAAAAATAGAGAAGTGAGAAAGGGTTTACCCACCTGAGTGACCGCCATTGGAATTCTTCTGGATAGTGCAGGACATCTAAAGCAATTTTCCCAGGATCTACTTCACCTTTGGCTTCTGAAGTTTCATATAGCTTGATTGTGTGAAGTTTGGGCTGCAGGATGCTTCTGAGTCTCTCAGAGAGAGTCCTGGGGTAGTTGGATACCAAGTTGGTATCTCTGCTAACACTGTTGGATTTTTGAACAGGTGGCAATCTAAGAGCCACAGTGCTCATTTGAGGGTCTTGATGTTTAGGCTTTCCTGGTTTTTCTTCCCATTTAAAGGGAACTGAAACTGAACATGGGCAACCCACTGGGTCGGTATCAGAGTTAGGTTGACCTGTCAATTCCTTCCTTCTTGTAAGCAATCTGTTGAAAAAATCTCTCTCTGATTCCAGATGAAGATCAAGCTCTGGTGATGACATGGCATAGGAATTGTGTCCAGTTACCTCTGAATCAGATGACACAGTCTCATCTGTTTCTGAATCCACATTTAAACAATTAATTTTTGCTGCCTGTGAAAGCTCGCCAAGAACTCGCCCCAGCAACATACTTGCCTTCTTCCTTCCCAGAAACTCCCAAGTACAAACAGCAACACTACTACAGACTACCTCAATATATTCAACCCAAAATGGAAGCTAATTTATATAATCCCAATAAAATGTAATACCACATATCAGAACTAGGTCAAATGAAGGCTAATTCACACCACCTAGAAATACAAATCTAAATGAATCCAATTATATACACAAATACTTGCTAGTTTTACACCCCAAATACTTGCTCAGAGAACCCAATCTCAAATATAAACCCCAAATGGGGGCTACTTCCCACCATACAACCTCAATAAGCACTAAATGAAGGCTAGTTCAACTTCACATAAGTAATAAACCTCAGTGAATTCAATTCCACCTTCAACCTACAGGGCTAGTTTACACCCCAAATACTTGCTCAAAGAACCCAATCTCAAATACAAAACCCAAATGGGAGCTAGTTCAGACCATCAAAATTGTGAGACTGGACAATACCTGAGAAGAATGGAAGGAAAGAATATGCTTGCTTGTAGCTGGAAGTGGGCAATGGTATCCACAAAACACCCACACCTTGAGGGTGAATCTCTGTCAGACTGGCAAAGAGAACAGGGGAATTTTCAAGCAGAGTTTCCCTAATAGGAGACCCGCCCTCCATTAAGAAAGAACATCTACAAGTTAGTTCTGCAGTCCTCTCTGTACACCCTTACCCTAATAATCCATCCTGTATCAGAAAGCTGCAGCTTCTTTCTGATGTTACACACTACTTTGTTTTTTCGCACGTCAACACAATCTTGTTTGTTTGTTTGTTTCTTTATCTGGTGGTCCTCAATGAATGGATTGTGCTTGATTGATAAAGGAAGATGTTAGCTGCGAGTCACATTATTTACAATAAAGGTGAAAAAAGACTGGAAAAACACATCTGCTGTAATAAATGGTCACGAGGAGGCAGTGAAGAAGCTACCACCTTGGCTCTGTCTGTCTTTGCATTAATTTTCATTCCTGAGATTTTAAAACAAACAAGTACTTTGTTCTGCTAGCTATACCTTGCTTGCTCTCCTGTTGCTTCGATTTCACGCACATATTTGAACTGCAATTGGGTGTTTGTGAAGATTCTAAACGTCTGTAAAAGGAGACATTATCCATGCGGAAAAGAAAAGTTTTGATTTTTATTAGTTAAGAAGATAAAAAAAAGGAGGAAGAATATGTACAGGCAACGAAAAGCATAGCCAACAGTCAAGAAATTTATTTAACAAGGCTTCTCATGAGAATACCATTCTATATATGAAATACCATTGAATATGCTGAAATGTACATATTTATTCTATTGTTGGATCCATGCGGCTGGTTGATATAATTTTCAGGATATTTATTCTATTGTTGGATCTATGAGGTTGGTTGATATAATTTTCAGGAGGATTTATGAGAAAGATCACTTTAAATATAATGACATTTTATAGGTTGACTATGGATTATTCAAAGAGTAGGAACAAAAATGGACAGAATAATTAATGATCATTGCAATAATAAAAAAAAAAAATTGTGTTTAAGAGTGAAAAGTGTCCTATCTACATTTACATGTGATATAAATTTTATATAGTCTTTGTCATATTGCATATGGTTGTGCAATTTGTGTTCTCGATGTTGAAGCATGTGCACATAACCATATGCATGTCACATTGTGTATGAGGAGGACACATGAAGCTACAAAATAATTCATTGCTATCTGTCAATTCATTTGTTTAAACAATGATTAAAATAATTAAAACTAAGCTATTATTTGAATTGCATGACAAACTTTTGTTAAACAAATTATATACAATTTTTCCCATTTTATAGTTTTCTTAGAAATTATCTAAAATTATAATTAAAATATAATTAAATCAATCTAGTTATAGTAAAATTTTATTCAAAAAGATTTAAAAACTTTTAAAATTTAGTTTTCTATGTAATTGTAATATTTTTCTTTAGAATTTTTTATATTTTTATTTATTTATTTCATGAATAAGTATTTGCATCACCATTTATATAAAATAATATCACACATTCATAGAAAGAAGGGAGTCTGGATATAAAATCACTTCAAGGGTTCATATGGAGCTAAAGATCAAATCATAAAACATTAAAAAAAAAGTTGTTAAATAGTAACATCAATAACAAAGGAGGAAGGGTGTGGGCCTTGTTCACTTGACTTAGCCCATGCATCGATGAGGTCTAAAGTATCCATAGGAGGGTCCCAACCCTCATCATCATTGTCTTATTCTTTATGGACTGGCCAAATAGAAAGAACAAACCAAAGAAATTTGCTTGAATTAAACCAACTAGAGGTTACACTAAAAGGCCACCTAGAAGTCACCTTCTGAGAGGTGGAGAGGTGGAGTACTAATAAGAAAGTTATGACCAGCCCTATTGTCCACGATACATGAGCAACCAACACAGTTGCCAAAAGGAGGCGAGGATGAGTGCAATAGGGAAACTTTAGCCACAATAGAGGGCATTTCCCCAATGGTTGAGGAGCACATGTAGGTGAGTCACTTCTAGTGCAAATTTGCTAGATTGCACCTAGATTTGTGATAAAACATTAAAACAAATAATTACTTTAGAAAAAGAGAGAAATATGTTGATCAGTAGAGAAATTAGTAAAAATTGCAAATTTTTTTATCTTTCCATGTGTTGAAGAGAATCTCTACACTGAAAGCTTGCCAAATCCAATTGAATTTTTTAGGGATATGAGACAAGTCCCCCTAAAAGAATCATATGCTAGGAGAAAGGCTCTAGTTGAAAGGATTTTAAAAAGTCATGAATCTAGGTCCAAAGTTTCTAGGCTTTGGGGCATAAGTAGAAGAGATGCTTGAGAGACTCAAACTACCTAAAAAAAAGGGCAATGAGGATTTTGAATATTCAAATGGGAAAGTCTAGAGACCACATGGAAGGCCTTGGAAAAGAATACACTAAGAAAATGGGCCAATTTTGGTTCCAAAACAAGCGACCAAATGGTGTGAAATTAGTGTTACCATATAGAAATCAAAGAATATAAATATCATCTTTGGTTTGAAGTTGACTCCATGGGAAGGTGAGGATAAAGACAAAAATAACCTTGTCAAGGCTTATAATTGTAGACAACAATGTTTGGATCTCACTTCCAATATTTCCACCAAGTTCTAGAAGACTGGATTTCAATTTTGTGAAACATATTAGTCAAAATAGCCCTTATGACTATATTAAATATTTTACAATCCTAATTAGAAAGGTGAAACTTAGCCTTAGTGATAATCTATGATATGAGACTCAAAAGTTCTAGAGATTAAATCTCATAAACATTGATTTTATTCCTTGTAAAATATTGGAGCCCATACCTAAGACAATCCAGTAAAGAGGTGACCTCAATCTTATAGAATTGGGAACCACCAAATATTCTAATATTTAATGAAGATACCGTCATAAAATCTTGAACCATTCCAAAGAGCTAGGGTTTTAAGGCTTTACAAGCTCTCACAATTTTCTTGAAAAAAAAATGTCTTCAATGTGATTTGCATTCTTCATATTGAGAAGACCTTGAAAATCAATCCCCTTTCAAGCAGGTTCTTCGATTGGGCATTAAGAGGAAATGTAATATCGAATCAAGATTTTTTAGGGTCCATCTCTAGTGAAAACATAGATAATCCATTTAGCACAAAGTGTCAAACTTTGTCACTACATGGACAACTGACCCAACCATCCAAACTCGTGAAGGAGACAATAGAATTCTTAGGAAACCTTATAAAAACCCTTATGATTTGTAAAGGAAGCACAAATGAAATCATGGATACTTTCCAACTTCATCTAAGGGGATTTCAAAGGATCTCAAGAGGAGGAATAATACACATGGGTGACTACAGTAATCTTAGAGCATACATGAAATTTTATTGTTGAAATAAGGGTTTTGGTAAGATTCTTCTCAATTTTGGAAATAGTCACTTGTCATTACGAAATCTAAGAAGCTTAAAAGGAAAAGGGAATGCCCAAGTATTTGAAGATTCTTCTTTGATGAATCCACTTCCATCGAAAGCATTTAGCCAAGGGGATGTAAGAAGGAAGGATTATTTGTAGCATTGAGTCTTATGCCATTGAATGACCAAGCCAAAGGTTTGATAGAAAGTATAGAAGCATTTGAGTTCTTATTTTATATTTTTCTCCTCTTTAATGAGAGAGGAATGAATCGTCTACATAATGGTCATTAACAAGTGAAGTTGATGAATTGGGTAAGACAAAACCTTTGACAAGCTCTTGAGATACAAAGTGACCCAAGAGGTAGTTATTGACCTCAGTAACAAGTACATAAAGAGCCGAGGCCAATGACCAATGCTAGAAAATTATATAATGGAAGATCCCAAAAGCATTGGACTAACAACCATTATTGGTGATGCATATATATGCATACCAATAAAGAGCATATAGATAGACTGGATGAAATGGGGCCCAAATCCAAGAGCTTGAAGCATGACAAAAATGAAGTGTCATTCAATGTGATCATATGATAGGAAAATAACCTTTTAATAAGAGCATCAAGCTCATTCCATGCCTTCCCAGATCACAATGATATTATCTAGGATGTATCTAAATGCTATGAAGTTGGTTTTATTTAATTGTGTAATCCACAAAAGGAGATGATACACCTCCAATTCAAAGCTTTGGTGATAATTTTGTATGACACATTGAGTAGAGTAATAAATCGCCAATTATAGATGTCCTCTTGATCACTAGTCTTATATCTGTGAACTTGATGTTTCCTTTATTAATGACTTTCCCTAAGGACTTGGAATGGAAAGCTTTTAGATAGACTTTATGCATGCCCTTACCCATACAATCCCAAATGTTCATCGTAAATTCACAAGGGAAATCATCACACTCAAAATCCTTGTCATTGGCCATTTTGTGAATTGTAATATTTTAACATTTTAATAAGATTATAATAATAATAAGTTAAAACATAAAAAAATATAAAATTGTAAAGCGGAAAATAATCGAACCCTCGTCGTCCTCCCCTCCCCAACTCCGAGGAGAGAGAAGGGAGAGTAACTAGGGTTGATGGTTTTCACTTAGGAGGGACTTTACATTCAAAAGAGGGGTTGAAACCCACAAGATCCAATCCCACACAATGCAAGATTGGATTCTATATGAGTTTCAAGGGTTGTGATAGCAAGGATACCCTCTTTTGTAAAGAATGTGGATAGAATGTTTAAGCTAGGAATGCATGGAAAGTAGGAAAGATTCACTTATAAACAGAGATAGGGATATGATATGAAGCTGCGGACCTGGAATTAGCAGTAAAATGTCGGGACGGTGCTGTTCTGCAAATTTGAGCAAAAGTTGACGGGACGATGGCGCCTGGCGTGCACACGGTCCTCCGAAGAATCCGCGAAACGAAGGGGGATCTGTTCGTCTCTGCACAAGGATTCCAAATCTTCAATTTCAGCCGCGTACCTGCAACCTACACATAGAAAAGAGAGGACGATTGGGGGGTTAGGGATTAGGGATTTGCCCTTAGGTCAAACCCCGGTTTTGGAATTAACCAAGAAATGAGAAATGCTTGTAAATGTAATGTAAAACAAGTACTAATACCTTGTTGTAAGGATGTTTGTATCCTTATATGCGAAGGTATAGATGTTGTTGTATGTTGTATGTTGTGTGTTGTAGTATGTGATCTCCTCTTCAATGGTTGAATCCTTGTCTTGAATGCAACACCTAGCCTTGAATGGAGACTTAGAATGATCAATTGCTTGAAGGAATGCTTGAATGCTTGAATGTTTGAATATCGTTTCCACCTTTTTCCATCCTCTCCAAAATGAGAGAGGAAAAGCAGTTTATATACTTGCCAATTAGGGTTAAAAGACTGATTTTCCCGACCTTAGGCCGACCAAGAAATGTTATTTTCCAATTTGCAAACAAAAAGGCCCGAAGTCCCATAGGAGACCGGGCCCAAAATAGGGCCAGGGACCAGGGCGCTGGGCGCCATGGTCCTGGGGGACCAGGGCGCTGGGCGCTCTAGTCCCACCTCCCGGGACAGCAGGGTGCAAGGAGGATCAAGCAGGGTGCTGGAAAAATGCAGTTTTTGATGTTGTGAACAAGTTTCGGGGTCTCCATTCAGGTTCCGTGTTGCATCGCCATCGTGAAGACCCAAATGTGGTCGAAATTGCAAGTGTCGCAATTTTAGGACGCTACATTTAGCCCCCACTTTAGCGGGAGTATAAGCGTACGCTCATACTTCCGGTAAAGTACAAGGAAACAATATTGAAAAACTTTCACCACGTCAAGGAGGCAAGATACACCAAGCCCCCAGTGGACTAAGGATCTTACGACTTCGATTGACAAAGTAAAAGGGAAGATCACGAGGGAGAACCATGACTGTCAGTAGTAATGTTCCCTCACTATGAGTCATGCAAGAAAGATATCAAAAATTTTCAAGGCAAAGCTAAATTTGCCAAGAAATTTTCAAGTATCTTGAAAAGATATGAACGGGATGTATGCCCCCCTACGTTAAAGCGATCGCACACGCCTCACTGGGGGTGATTGCTTTAAGGTAGTGATACATATAAGAAATGAGAAAGGAGCACGTTATCACAAGGATTTAGCCCCCAAGTGTGAGATAAGCCCAAGGATAATAGACACAAAACACAAAGCACAAGGTGACTTCGCTTTCCTCGGGGTCAGTATGTTGTATGATAATTCATGTATATCATATGTATGTATGCATAATTGTTCTTCATTCCCCAATCAAGGAAGGTCACCTAGAAGAAGGGAACACATGTGTCTTTTGAGTCAACATGAGAGAGATCAAGAGATCTCAATGCTTTGCATCGTCCTCAAGTAGACAACACTAAGGACAACAAATAGAAGAATGAGAATAACATATAGAAGAAGTAACAAAAGAGAGGGGGAGAGAATCTGCTATGCTAATGAAACTAGTCTAGCACGTCATCTACCCCCCGATCTTGTTGATCAATGTTTCGGGAAGGTAGGGAACACGCTAGAGGAGGAACATCCAACACAGCAGATGGAGCTATCACAAGATCCAAACAAGGGCTATGTTCATATCCCAAGCCACGGTGTTCTTGTCTAGGAGCTAGGATAAGTGCTTTAGAAAATTCATTAGATAAATGGTTATCAATATCAACAAGTTCATATTCACTATCAGAATGAACAGGAGAAGTAGCATTTTCATCATGAATAACATTTTCATCTATATCATCATCAAGATTTATAAAAATAGGATCTTTAACTCGCACAGGATCAAGACCATCATGCATCTTATGTTTAGGAGATTTCGGCTCAATCGTTGGCTGAGGAGAAAATGGAATAATGCTTGTTGAAGGTGTTTTTGGGGATTGTAAAGTCTGAGAAGCAGCTGCCTGAGCTCTAAGACGACGCTTTCGTCGGCGTTCACGTGCAGAACGATTTCGTCTAGTCTTAGTAGGAAGATTAGGAGATTGAGGAGGAGGAATGTTCTCATCCTTATCACTTGGGTGTTTAGGTTGTGGTCTCTTAGGTTGAATAATAGGAGAAGAGGAAGGTCTCTTCTCTCTATAAAAGGAAGGAGGAGGAACTGCTCCATATAAAGGAGGAATATTTGGTTTAGGAAGGAGACCAAGTCCATCATGACGAGGAGGTATAGGTCTACTCTTAGGAAGTTTATTAGATATAGGCATAGTCACATCCATAGGAATGGGTTGGGAATCTTCTTGAGGAAAGACATTAGTTTTATCTTTCAAAGGAAGAACTTCCTTCTCAAGAATGATAGGAATGTCAAGTTTGGGTGTTCTAGGTTCACTTAGAGATAGGATCATATCTTTTTTCCACTTTTGATAAGATTTGAAAAGATGATCACTTCGCGGAGGAAGAGATTGGAATTGTTTAGGCCAAAAGTAATCAATAGGAACGCTAGAAGTTCTTTCAGCTGGTTTAAAGAGACTATGATTGATAGTAACAACTTCACCATTATGGGGAAATTTCAAACACTTGTGAATAGGAGAAGCAATAGCTTTCATGGAAGATAGCCAAGGATAGCCTAGCTTCACACGAAATTGTTCGGATGATGGAATAATAGCAAAGTCCACATCAAGGGATTTGTTATGGACCTCAATAGGTAATGTAATAGAACCAATTGCAGGAGAAGAAAATGCATCAAATAGTTTCACAACCACATTTGTTTCATCATAGATCACTTATGTCAATTGCAAAGTAAAAAGAAATTCTTCAGTAATGACATTAACCATACAAGAAGGATCAATAAGCACTCCACGGCAAGGTGTATTCTTGACTTTTGCAACTATATATAAAGGACCATCAGGTGCCCTGATAGTTTCACTAGAATCAAATGTGATGGAAGGTTCTTTAGGGATTTTCTGTTGCTCCACAAAGTTAATCACATTCAGAGTCATAGACACGAGATCATCAGGTGAGACAGAGGAATCAGTAGTATCAATCGCATTAGAGGTATGAGAAGGCAATGGATCAGTAAAAATCTGAAGATTTTGGTTAGGAGGAGCTACAGATGTATTGCCTTTATCATTCACACCAGAAACAGAGATAGTATTATTATCAATCAAATCTTGAATTTTCCCCTTTAAAGCAAAACATTTTTCAGTATCATGCCCAGGTTGACGATGAAATTGACAAAAAGATTTGTTATCAAAATAGGGTGAATTAATCTTTGCAGGATCAATTTGCCTTATAGGAGGAAGAGTAAGCACATTTTGTTCCAATAACTTATTCATAATACTATGCAATGATTCATTCAAAGGAGTAAACTTTCTTTCTTTCTTGAAAAACTTAGAAATAGGAGACACACCTGATGCTGCATTCACATTGTTGTTGATGATGTTTTCATTGAATTTAATGGACTCTCTGTTCGGTTTAAACTTTCCAAATGGTTGCTGACTACTATCACCCTTATCACTCGGAGCCATAGGATGTGATTGTTCCATTTGACTCACAGTCAGTTGATAATTGTGAAGAGTTGCACACAACTGTTGGAAAGAAGTAAACTCAGAAAACAGGAGTTTTTCTCTAATGTCTTTTTGTAAATTAGAAATGAAGATTCTTTGAATATCATTGTCAGGCACTGGAAAAGAAATTTGAGCATACAAATGCTTATATCTACCAATGAAATCAGTCACTTTTTCTTTAACACCTTGTTTACAATGCATTAAATCAACCAAAGTAACTTTAGGACTTATATTGTTTTGAAATTGTTGAATGAAAGCATTTGCAAGTTGTTCGAAAGAAGTAATAGAATAGGAAGGCAACGAGCAATACCATTGTAGGGCTTTGTCTCTTAATGTTCTAGTAAACAGTTTTGCAAGCAACCTTTGGTCATAAGCAAAATCAGTACATATTGTTTGAAAGGTCTTAACATGTGTTAGAGGATCACCCTTACCATTATAAAGCTCCAAATGCGGAATTTCAACATGTTTAGGGGGAATAGCTCGAACAATATCAAGAGAAAGTGGGCTCGCAACATCAAATGTGGGCACACTAAACTTAGATTGATTCATAGAGGCAATTTGTTGCTATAAAGAAGAGACAGTTTGTGCAAGATTATTAATGGTCGCTTCAGTCGAAGAGTTCATATTAGACATGTTAGATTGTGATGGAGGTGTTATGTTATTGAAAGAAGGTAGAGAGTAAGGTGGTGGGACACTACGATAGTTAGTCATAGGAGATGATTGGAAAGGAGGAACACTACAAGGAGGAATGGAAGGGTTAAATGAATTGCCCCCTTGCGTCATGTTCATTTGTGGAGATATAAGAGGAACACTCATTGAAGGAATGAATGAAGAAGTCGGATTGAATGAAGGAAGAGGGTTAATTGAAGAAGAGGGATTTCCCCCATGACTGGTGATCATAGGAGGAATGTCTTGTGTTGAAGTAGTCATTATGTTTGATGTAAAAGTAGGTATACTAGCAATAGGAGTCGTCAAAGGAATAGAATGATTGTCTTGAGTAGGAGGTTGTGTATAACCTAAGGTTTCGGCACAACTTTTCATAGGCATCACATTTGAATCCACAATGTGTGCAATACCACGCAAAATATCAATTCCATTCTTATCACTTTGAAGCATACGTTTTAGACCCTCAATTAAAGGAAGAGCTTGACTATCAGGGTATTCTTGAGACATCCATTGTCGAAAATCGTCAAATTGGTTATCCAATTTTGAAAGTTGTTCTACAGAAACCTTATGGAGAGCTTCTTCATCATTAAGAGGATTAGAGGAATTACCCATGTCCTCGTTAAAAAGACCATTCAAATTAGGTTCCATCTCCTCAGTAATTAAACCTTGGAAAGACTTAATTCTAAGGCTTCGTCTAACGGGAATAGTGTAGGTAGGGCTTATTGTTGTAAAACTCATGCACTAAAGAAAGAGAGAAGATTTTGAATTTTAGAGGTAGCAAATTTCAGTAAAACCAGCCAATCTTCTAGATTTAAGCTGTTAAATACAATCAGGACAATCTCCCGAAATTTCAGAAAAAATGTCCGGGACCATGGCGCTCGGAGTGCACACGGTCCTCGCAACTTTTTTCGAAATTTTCAGGGATGAAAGTTATGATGATTTTATAGCTAACCTGAAAAAATTGAGTGATTTTACGATCTGTAGATAGGCCAAATTAAAGTTGCAATCTCAAAATTAAACCCTGCCAAGATTGTCGAAAAATGCAAAATTTGAATTTTGAAAAAGAGAGGGAAACTGAAATTTTGAATTTTATGATTTTAGAGGGAATACCAAAAGTAATGCAAGTTTTGAAATTTGAAAGTTGACTCAATTTCATGCAAAATTCAATTTTGAAAGCGGAAATCAAAGTTGTTGTAATTAAGCACTTAATTTCAAAAGTCACAAATTGCAAAAATTTGAATAAATCACTGAAATTTCGAATGAATGATAACACACTTTTCAGATTTAGGACTGTAAGAAACACAATTTTGACACAAATTTCAATTTCAACAATTTTTTAATGATTAGAAGCCTCAATCCAAGCAATCGCTAGACCAACTTTGACTGTAACTTTGAAGGTGTTAAAATTGATAAAGTCAGTCAAAATTCTGGATTTTAGCAGAAAAATACAGTAAGATCTAGCTCCCGAAATTTCAGAAAAAATGTCGGGGACGATGGCGCTCGGAGTGCACACGGTCCTCGCAACTTTTTTCCAAATTTTTAGGGATGAAAGATATTGTGATTTTATTGCGAAATCCAAAGTTACAGCTGATTTGGAGGTGTTTTGATCAGTGAAATTGTCGGACAAAGGTTGAATCAAGAGAGTTTAAAAAATTAGGGTTTTGACACTTAACCACTTAATTCTCAAAATTAAAGCACAAATATGAATTGATAATTTGTAATAGAAGGGCAAATCTGAAACAAGCATCAACAATTAAACATTTCACAAGTTTAATTACTTAAAAAGAAAATTTAGGGTTTTTATGCAATCAACCTCTAAAATTTGCAAAAGATCCAACATGGAAATGTAACCAAGGAATCCAATTTTCAGATCTAACTATGAATAATCAGAAAGGATGTTCACGTCGGGTTCACCAAAATGTAAAGCGGAAAATAATCGAACCCTCGTCGTCCTCCCCTCCCCAACTCCGAGGAGAGAGAAGGGAGAGTAACTAGGGTTGATGGTTTTCACTTAGGAGGGACTTTACATTCAAAAGAGGGGTTGAAACCCACAAGATCCAATCCCACACAATGCAAGATTGGATTCTATATGAGTTTCAAGGGTTGTGATAGCAAGGATACCCTCTTTTGTAAAGAATGTGGATAGAATGTTTAAGCTAGGAATGCATGGAAAGTAGGAAAGATTCACTTATAAACAGAGATAGGGATATGATATGAAGCTGCGGACCTGGAATTAGTAGTAAAATGTCGGGACGGTGCTGTTCTGCAAATTTGAGCAAAAGTTGACGGGACGATGGCGCCCGGCGTGCACACGGTCCTCCGAAAAATCCGCGAAACGAAGGGGGATCTGTTCGTCTCTGCACAAGGATTCCAGATCTTCAATTTCAGTCGCGTACCTGCAACCTACACACAGAAAAGAGAGGACGATTGGGGGGTTAGGGATTAGGGGTTTGCCCTTAGGTCAAACCCCGGTTTTGGAATTAACCAAGAAATGAGAAATGCTTGTAAATGTAATGTAAAACAAGTACTAATACCTTGTTGTAAGGATGTTTGTATCCTTATATGCGAAGGTATAGATGTTGTTGTATGTTGTATGTTGTGTGTTGTAGTATGTGATCTCCTCTTCAATGGTTGAATCCTTGTCTTGAATGCAACACTTAGCCTTGAATGGAGACTTAGAATGATCAATTGCTTGAAGGAATGCTTGAATGCTTGAATGTTTGAATATTGTTTCCACCTTTTTCCATCCTCTCCAAAATGAGAGAGGAAAAGTAGTTTATATACTTGCCAATTAGGGTTAAAAGATTGATTTTCCCTACCTTAGGCCGACCAGGAAATGTTATTTTCCAATTTGCAAACAAAAAGGCCCGAAGTCCCATAGGAGACCGGGCCCAAAATAGGGCCAGGGACCAGGGCGTTGGGTGCCATGGTCCTGGGGGACCAGGGCGCTGGGCGCCCTGGTCCTGAAGGACTAGGGCACTGGGCGCTCTGGTCCCACCTCCCGGGACAGCAGGGTGCAAGGAGGATCAAGCAGGGTGCTGGAAAAATGCAGTTTTTGATGTTGTGAACAAGTTTCGGGGTCTCCATTCAGGTTCCATGTTGCATCGCCATCGTGAAGACCCAAATGCGGTCGAAATTGCAAGTGTCGCAATTTTAGGACGCTACAAAAATATAATATAATACGATTATAAAATATAAAATTTAAATTAATCAATACTCAAGGGGCATGTGAAGAATCACAAACATTAAAGGAAAGAGATATACAAGAGACACCAAACCAAGAAAAGTACTTTGCTACATTGGAGCATGGAATAATCATTCATTTAACTTGAGGGCAAAACCCCTCATAGAAAAAATGGAAGGAAACCCACAATTTCTTAAGAATAATTTAACAAGGAAATCACCAACATGTAGATTTGATTCATTTTCAATTTGTAATTAAAGAAATATCCTTTCTAATCTACAATTCCTAATTGGATTTTGGTGTCAGAAGCATTACGAGCAATCCACCATTATTGTATTTTTAGGACTATCGACTTTGGTGCACTACCAATAAGAAGGATTCACTATATCATTGATTGTTTAGAGGATATTTCATCATTGATTGTGGAGAAAGTACTAAGGTCTTGATAAATAGGTGAGAAGGTAAATCCATTTGATATAGAGAGCGGACACAATATAGATTGGGCCTATCTCATTATTCATAGGAGAAATTCTTAGGGACACCATTACCAACAATACACATTAATAGAGGCGAATTGGTTTGATATATTGATTCACATCAATTATATAGTATTTGTGAAGAAAATTAATATCATATGACTAATCATCAAGATCATCCACCGATCCACATCATTTGTATCCATAAAAGAAGAATTAAGCAATATACTAGAATCCTTGTTTTGAAATTGGGATTTAAGAGGGATATTATTTCATCAATCATTAGAGGAGTAGGACATTTGAACTATGATTGACATATTATACAAATATCATCAAGGAATAATTAGTTGACACCCTCTTTTCAAATTTTGGAAGTACATTAGATAATGCATACATTCTTTTGATGTATGAATTAGGTGTATATACATTGCATATCAAGGATAAATAAAATTTTGAGTTGTGAATCATCTAATAATTGAATGGTAACTATGGAGTTCCATTACAAATTTATGGTTTGATTTAGCATTAAAATTTATAAGCAATCATTTAATGTACATAATTGTAACTTGTTTGGAGAATAACAACTGATGAATTTCAACAACAAAATCTAAATATTTGGATTTAATTGAACCTTTGATCTAAGTTAATTTATAGTATGGGTTAAATACAATAAATTATATTGATAACATAGTTTTTAGCTGTGTAAACTTGCAGATCAACAATTCATCTTAGCTACAATACAAGGAAGAATAAATAAGATGGTACATTACACAAACAACCTCCTTGAGGTTTGCAATAGAGAGAAAATAATCATAGAAGGCTTGTTGTGAAGAGGACCATTGGGAAGGAAGAACTTGGAGGCACTCTTAGAAGGTATGGTCCCATCTAGGAGATTTTTTTCTAGGTTGTGAAAATTTGTTTATAGTGATTGACAAAGGTATAAGATTTGGCTATGGAGATAGACACCCAAGATCTAGAGGCCTAATGTAGAGAACAATGAAATGAGAAGATAAATATGATAAAAATAAATTGTATTCTTATCAATGGATGCAAATATACTACACAAATGAATTACAAATGGAACCCCTTGGTTATATAGGCAAAGGTGAGACATAGGATACCCCTAGATTACAAGTGTCTTAATTGTATGATATGTGATATAAAGTGATAAGATAATATAATGCCTCATGAAACCTAAATATTTCTATAAATATTCCCATGTATACCCTAACTAAGATTAAGTGATAAGGTGTAAAGAGGGCCTACTAGTGAAATTAGTAAAATAACACCTCTTTTTACACCAAAACCTCCCTTAAGTGCAACTTATGTGGAACATTAAAAGATGCAAGGATGTAGTTATAGAATCCTAAATTATACTCCCTTACAATTTGGTCCATATTTGGGGTCCTCGCCTTAGTGTTTGTACCTCAATGCTTAATTAAGACCTAATTATGCTTATATCATGCAAAGCAAGCTTTATTTTTACCTTACACCTTGCATGGCCCTTTTGGTCTTGGTCCTAAAATGGGGTAGGAAAAGGGTGTGGTGCCATGGTCCTCATTAGGACAAGAGCATGGCATCTTGGTCCTCCCAAATATGACCCAAATTTGGCCCCTCACAATGGTCATAATGAGTTGGAGGGAATGTGATCTCCATGTCGGCCCTTGTCGGAAAATTAAAATATTTTCCCAATAGGCAAGTATATAAGGAGGTCTTCCCCTCTCATTTCATAATAATAATAAGAGAACAACGAAATTATAATCACAAGGCATCAAGCATTCAAGCATTCAAGTATTCATCATCAAGCATTTCTAGAGGTCTTCAAGGCTTCATATTCTTCATTCATCAATTGTGGAGCAACATTAAATCATTCATATGCAAACATGTGTGTGTGTGATTAGGGTTTTGTCATGTTCATGTCATTTCATACAACATATGTGATTACATTCAAGAAGCAAAGCATCATTATCAGTCATTGCAGATTTGAGGTATATCCTTCCATTATTTATTTCAGTATTTGCAATATTTCAGTCAATTTTAATTCCTAAATCGGGGTTTGACTTAGGCAAACCCACATTCCCAACCTATTTCCCCTTCTTTTGTGTGTGCAGGAAACAGGTATGGAGTTGCGATCTTTACAATAAGCATTATTTACAATGATGAATCAATCCCCCTTTGGTGTGTGAAAAGTGCAGAGGACCAGGGCGACAGGCACCACGGTCCCGACATTTTAGGAGATCCTTCAGGGATCAGATCCGAATCTGCTTATATTCTTAGATCCAGGTGTGTGGCTCAATCCAACGACTATAACTCACTGTTTCTGTGTTTTTATTCTCATTTCTAACACTTTACCCTAGTTTAAGTAATTCAACTTACAAAAGAGGTTAAACAAATTAACATCTTGAATCCAATTAGTATTTTTAGTGTTTATCCTTGCTGGTTTGTGACTGAATCTATTGGATTCAACTCCTCTTTTGAATGTAATTGGTCCCTAAGAAAAAAATAGTGGTTTTGTTACATCTTGTGGTGGAAACCCTATTTTTTCACCATTACATTTTGGTGAACTTGACTCCTTACACCTTTAATTATGATTTATGTTCTCAGATCTGAGTATTTATACAATTCAAAATTCAAATTTACATTTACAAGTTTAATTTCCAATTGGATTTTAAAAATTTAGAGGTTAATTTCACATAAACCCTAATTTTTTAATTCTAAAATTGAGCTTGTGGATTGTTTAAATTGGATTAATTATTTTAGATTTAATTTTCAAACATCTCAAAATTCAAATTCAAATTCATAGATTTCATCTTAATAAAAATATAAATTTAGAGGTTTAATTCATAAAGACCCTAATTTATTTTGATTAATTTGATTTGTTGCTTCATTTTTCACATCAATTTTTAGATATGATTTTAAAACATTTATGATGGCACTTAATAGATATGATTTAGTTTCTATTGCAGATATTATTACTTTGATTTTCACTTATATTTATCAAAATCATGTGTTGGATAATGGCTTCTTTCATTTCACATTGCTTCTTTTTATCCATAGCACTTCGGCATTTTGTGTTTTCAGAGTTTCAAAATTCCTTCCTTTCAATAAATTTGATCTCGAAGATTTCATTTATAGTGCATGTTGTTTTATTATCATGTTTTTAGGAAATTTTATTTCATATATAGACGACCTCAAATCTTTTGTAGATCCCAATCCTAGAGATGTTAATGGAAAAACTAATACTTGTACTTCTCCTATGGTATCTAATGTGAATGAAGAAAGAGCTAATTGTTACTACTTATCAAATTGCCATTAGTTTATATTCAAAGTCATACTATATATTCTAGTCGGTTAGTATTACCGAATCATGCAGTCGGTACACACAGAGAAGTTGGTATGAACAGTCTAGTCGATTACAGAAGAAAGCAGTCACAGAAAGCAGTATTCACTGAGTTGTTTACCGAGTATTGTTTCATGGCTACCGAGCAGTAAAGTTAACTCACCGAGTTGATATTCACCGAGTGAAATGTTTTACCAGATACATTGAACCTGGACATGCACATGAAAACGTGTTACAAGATCGAGGCACATCTAACTGTTATTACATTGGAAATTGCACTAGAAGATTGTGTATGATTGCAAGGTCAATCTAACCAATGAAATATCTTGTTTAGTTATTCATTTGAGGAATCTTTTGTAAGATCAAAGCAATGAATTAGATCACTATTGTAAGAGATCTATTTATACAACATGGGAAGAAAGAAGTGTATGAGTGTATGAATGAATGTGTGTGTATGTATGAAGGAAGACTATTACAGAGACACAGAGAGGTCACCGAGAAGGTTATCAGTGAACAGTCGAAGAACAGAGTAAACAGAAGGGTTTACCAAGTTACAATATGGGTTACCGAGGTATGCTACAAGCTAGGTAATCTTATTCCGAGCACATAGAATCTGCTATAACATTTCAGATGTAAAGTTGCAGATATTTGTAAAGTCTTATTGTAATATTTTGAAGTTGGAAGAGAAACCTTTAACAGGGTAAAAGACTATAACCAAGTCTATAAATTGTAAATCCTCTAACCAGGTGCAGCATTCATATAGTGTTGTAAAATCCTTTAGTAAGGTAGATCTAATAGATCTTGTTACTCCTAATAGGGTAAGCTATCAAAAATAGCTAAATGTATCTCTAACCGAGCAATCTTTATTATTGCAATAGTGAAGTTGTGGGTGCCATCCCCATCGTAGTTTTTCTCTCTAACCAAGAGTTTCTGCGTGACCAAAATATATGTGTTATGGAGTGAATCATGTATGATTGTTATCTGTTTGTTTTAACTTTATTTTATGTTACTACACTATTCTGTTTATGCATAACAGTAAGGTTATTATTGGAGAAAAGTTTTGGAGTACTGATTCACCCCTCCCCTCTCAGTACATTAGCTTTCCATATTGGGCCTAACAATTGGTATCAAAGCTTGAATCTTGGAAAAGGGTTTAACTACCTAAAGAGAAAGATCTTATCAATGGAAGGCTACAAACAATCTCAGAGGATTGTGTATCTACAAGAAGAGCTGGATAATGCAAATCAAGTGATTGCAAACATGCAAAGGCAAATGCAAAAATCTCTGAAAGTAAGGAGAAGATTATCTGATGACTTGCAGGATTCTCAAGAGTTAGTGGAACAAATCGAGACATCATCTGAGAACAGTATATCTGAAGAGACTGAAGAAATGATTGGAATGTTGAAAGAAAAGAACAAAGCATTGGCTGATCAACTGAAAGAAATGAAAAGGGAACATGAACATTTTAGTACATAGATGACTGAAATCTAGATGCATTAAGGATAGCTGAGGATAAAGCAAGAGATCTACAAAGAGAGAAACAACAACTTGAAGCTTTAGTATCTGATAAGGATGATGAAATCACAAGGCTAACTAGGATTCAACAAAATATGACAGATCAACTAGGTTATGCACATCATGAAGCAATTCTAAAGAATGATGAAAATCAATCATTGAAACTTGAAGTATCAAGGTTGACTGGTGAACTTGAAACAGAGAAGAAATCCAAAGAAACATTGGAGAAAAGTTATGAAGCATCAAAGATGTTGGATGAGCAACTGAATACAAGAAGACCCTACAAAGATGGAGGACTCAGTTACAAAGGAAAAGAATCTACCAAGAAAGGAATTCATACTACAGAGAGAGGAGAATCATCAAAGAAAGCTGGAAACAGTAATAACATCAAAAGGAAGAAGCCTATTTGCTACTACTGTGGAAATCAAGGTCATACTGCCAATATATGCCAGATCAGAAAAGGTAAGCAACCGAATATCACTAAGCCCAATGGATATTGTTACAATTGCAATAAATATGGTCACACATCTAATCAATGTAGGACAAAGTCTGTTAACAACTATCAGAAGGCAAAATTCAAAGGGTTTTGTAGAAACTGCAATAGATATGGACACAGTACTAAGAAGTGCTGGTCTAAGCAAAAGAACTACATGCGGTATCCACACTGAGCAAACACTAGAGGTTACCGAACTCACACAGATCCTTACTGACAATATGTAGCAATACCATGGGATTACAATACAAGGATATGGTGCAAATGTTGTGGAAGATATCGACATATTAGTGCCAACTGTTTTATAAGGTTTGGAATGAACAACCAAAGATCATGGAGAAATCCTGGTATGGCATGTTTTCATTGTCACAAAGTTGGACATTTAGCTGGAGATTGCAGAGATCAACCTAGAAGAGACACCGAAGAGATAAAAGAAAAACTCAAGATGATTTGGAAAAAGAAGGAAATTATGTCAGATGAAGAAAGCACCTTACCTACCGAGTTAGGTGCACCTATTTCAAATTAGTCAGGAAAAGGTATGAAGGGACTGCATTCTCTAAAGGTTAAATCATAACAGTTCCTATTCTATTATGTACAAAATTCAAAATCTGCATAGTTAAGATGCAATTAGTCAGTTTATAATACTATACAGGAAACCTATCAAGTGGGTGTATACAGGAAACCTGTCAAGTCAGTTAATAAAGGAAATTTGGCTACTCGGTTAAAACAAAAAAAAAAGGAGTCAATTGGTAAAAGGTGAACCGAGTACATTTAATGTCTTGACCTAACTTGCACGGAGCCCGATAAGGTATTTTTGAGTACTTAAAAGTGTTTTCGTGGTCATTTTCATTCACCAAGTTTTTGAGAAGCAGAGCAGAGTGAATCAAGGCAATCAAACTTCATTCAGAGCGAATTTCGAGGTATTTACATCAAATTTATTCACTGTTAAGCTGGTTTTCGATCTAGTCAAATTGCTATCGTCTACCAAGTGTGAAGCGTCAGTCGTTTGTAAACCCTAAGGATAATTTGTCAAATCTTACCCGGAACCTACAATGGTGCCCAAGATCCAAGATCCCATAGTTGTCAAAAATGTGGAGAAGCCCTCGCTGAAATATTCTTTAACTCCCAAAGTTGCCTCTGAACCGGATGACAAAACTGCATTTTCACTCATCCCAGATCGAGTCTTGTTAGTAGAAGATGTTAGATTCTTCACTAAATGTTGTGTTGAGGAACTTGATCATGTCGAGATTAGTGACACATTTGATGAACTTTGCACTGATGGCAAACTAGATAGCAAATTTGAGCATATCAAAATCAAGAGATTAACTGAAGCCCTAGTCTATCCCTGTGTGTTCAAACCCCAGTGGGTTAAGTTTGTATTGAGCAGAGTACATGATGATTTCATGTGGCTACAGGAGCAACCATTTAAGATCACTAAGGAAATCATTCACCTGATCACCGGGTATCCTATCTATGATCATGCACGAGCACAGAAAATGATATCACAAAGGAGCTAATCAGTCTAACTGGAGTAGAATCTGATTACCAAGGACTGAAATTGAATAATGTCACTGATGCAAAACTCAAGTTTGCAATTAGAGTAATTGGTTACTGTTTCTTCCAATCTACAAGGGAAAACAGTGTACCATGTGCTCCAGTTGACTTGGCCTACAAAATAGTGAAGAAGGGAATGAAAGTAGATTTATGTGAAGTACTACTGAAGAACTTGTTTGAGAACCTAAACACAATAAGGAAGATGAAGAAGAACAACTCAACAAATACACTAAAATTTGGTTCACTTCTTGTATGCATGTTTTTCTACTTTGAGAAGTTCTTTCCCTTAGTCAGTAAAGTAGTATGGGAGCTACACCGACCTATCACCCATCAGATCAATGACTTCATCAAGAAGTTAGGAGATAACTTTAATGATATCATGGATGATTACTTCAGCAAGTTCCAAGAGAAAATGCACAACAGGTATAGGATTCCACCACAGCTGGTAGAAAAATACAAGGACAATATATGTTTTGAGGTAGACACTGATTATTGTTATGTAAATGATGTTGAACCGAGGACTCAATCGTTGCAACCAATGGGTTATGAGATTGATTATGATATAACACAACAGCAAATTGATGCCTATTTATCATAGCCAAGGCATGCAACCAAACTAAGGTATGGAACCCATGAAGAGGTGAAGGAGAAAGTAAAAATGAGCATTGTAGTACCTAAGGCTACAAGAAAAGCTACAAAAATGATAAAGGTTTTATTTGAGAAATTCAGAGAAGAATCCTCATCTACACCTGTCAAAGGCAACCTTGCCATTACCAAAGAGGAATTAGAAGCTCAAGAGGCAACAATAACATTAAGTACAGAGTTGCCTAAGGATAAATTTTTGAAAAGAAAGAAACGGGACATTTCAAAGGCCCTACCGACTCCACCAACAAAGAGACCCAACACTAGAGCATCAACTGCATCACTGAGTAAGAAACAAAAGAGTGTTACTGCACCCAAGGTAACCAAGACCTATAAGAAATCTACTCGGAGACTCATTTTGGCAAAAGAGTCGAGTGATATAGATTCTGATGATGCAAATAAATTTCAGATTGTGAAAAGCAAAAAGGTAAATGTTCATAGTGTTGAAATTTTTTGTGCCAATCTTAAAGAATATGGTGGATTTGCAAGATTTGCAGGAGTGAATTATACTTACATATTGATAACAGATGGAAATATGCAATGGACTCAGAGAAACAAATAAGAGAAAGAAGTCTAGTCCATCTGTTTCCTGATATGTCTGTAGCAGAAATCAAGGAGCATTTGACCACATACAATTCTAAATTTCTTGTCAAGCAGAGAGCCTTAAAATTGATGAATGGGCTATACATAGATGTGGAGAATGAGACAAAAGCCAAGTGGCAGGAGATCTTCAAACAAAAGGATGTCGGTGAACAATCTCAAATTAAAATTGTTGATGTCACCAAGCAAGATCCAGATGTCACTGAGCAAGGTCCAGACCCAGCTGACACTATTCAAATTGATGAAGATGTAATGGATGAAGCAGCACCGGAGCAGGAAATGATTGAAGCCACTACCTATGCAAAACTTGTCTCTAGTGAATCTGTTTTAGAACAAGTTCATCCTTATCTGCCGGTGAAGCCACCTGTCTCAACCGAAGCTCCCAAGGACATAGAGCAAGGCACCGAAGGTAACAAATCTGAAGCAGCAGAAGATACAACCAAAGATTAGACATCTCAAGCACCGTCGAGCATTGCAAATGTTACAGCTGAGACCCCTAGCACCGAGACACCTAAGGACACTACAACGGCTAAAGGAACTGACCAAAGTGTTGCATCTACCAATCAACCTACCGAGGGTCAGCAAGCCTCACAAGCACTTATCTTAGTGCCACTGACCAAAGGAAAAGAAAGGAAGGTGAGAAAGCATAGTTTCAAATTCAACTTATCTAAACCGATAGTGTTGCCCAATGTAGACATCTCCAAATTGAAAGGGCAAGCACTCACTGAATTCGATGAACTATGCAAAGCAAAGGCCAAATAGGAGAAGCAACTGGCCATACAAAAGAAGAATAAAGTACTTCAGAAGGTTAAGACCCTACTCACATAAATGCTACCTTCAGCAATAGTGTCAACTGATGCAGCCATCCATATTCAATTGGATGAACTCCTAAATCAAATTGAAACATCTGGAGTTGATGCATCTGAGTACTTAAGCAAGCTCAAAGACAAGGAGCTAATTGCTAAAATGATAGAGAAAGTATAGAAATCCATTGTTGTTGGCAAGGTGAAACTTGTCAAATTCATTGTTGAGTTGTCCCCTCAACTCAAGCATATTCTTTACTTATTCCAGAAACTGTGTACATTTTCCTTATTCATTAAAGATATCAAGAATAAAACTGATGCAATTGAGAAAGAGATCACCGATCTCTTAACTAAGTTGACCACTGAGCCTAATTTAGTTCAAAATTTTTATACAAAGCTTCAATAGCTCATGGCTCAACAATTAGAACTCAGGAATGAAGAGCATAAAATCAGGATGGATATAATGACCCTTCAGACATTATTCCTTCCTCATCTCTCATCAGTACAGGAACAGATCAACAGAGCTACATGCCTATCAACTACACAAGAGGGAAGCACTCTTGATGGCTTAATATCACTCTTAGCTGATATTCAAGCACAAAATTCATTAATGGAAAGTGTAAAGGATTCACTCTCAGTCGCCCTCACCGACACCCAAACCAAGTATAAGTCTATTTTTGATTAGTTACCGCCTCCAGATGGAAATTAAGTTTTTGATGTTTGTCAAAAAGGGGGAGTAATATTATAAAATTACATAGAGGAAAGTAATACCTGACAAAGGGGGAGTAATACTATATTTGGAGAGTGATACAGTTTTGGTAACACAGTTTTGAGTATTGTATACAAGGGGAGTATACCAAGTAGAATATACAGAGCATTCAGAGCACACAAGCACCGAACAGAACCGGACATGCACAAATTCAGAGTTATGTAAAGAATAATGATAAGGGGAGTATATCTGCATATACTATTTCATTGACTATTGTATATATTGTCAAGTGTAGTCATTTTGCAAATATATAGTTTCTGAGTTATAACTTTGAAAGTAGTTTTTGTCAAACATCTCAACTAATGTCAAAAGGGGAGATTGTTACTACTTATCAAATTGCCATTAGTTTATATTCAAAGTCATACTATATATTCTAGTTGGTTAGTATTACCGAATCATGCAGTTGGTACACACAGAGAAGTCGGTATGAACAGTCTAGTTGGTTACAGAAGAAAGCAGTCACAGAAAGCAGTATTCACCGAGCTATTTACCGAGTATTGTTTCATGGCTACCGAGCAGTAAAGTTAACTCACCGAGTGAAACGTTTTACCAGATACATTGAACCTAGACATGCACATGAAAACGTGTTACAAGATCGAGGCACATCTAACCGTTATTACATTGGAAATTGCACTAGAAGATTGTGTATGATTGCAAGTCGATCTAACCAATGAAATATCTTGTTTAGTTATTCATTCGAGGAATCTTTTTGTAAGATCGAAGCAATGAATTAGATCACCATTGTAAGAGATCTATTTATACAGCATGGGAAGAAAGAAGTGTATGAGTGTATGAATGAATGTGTGTGTATGTATGAAGGAAGACTATTACAGAGACACAGAGAGGTCACCGAGAAGGTTATCAGTGAATAGTCGAAGAATAGAGTAAACAGAAGGGTTTACCAAGTTACAATATGGGTTACCGAGGTATGCTACAAGCTAGGTAATCTTATTCTGAGCAATTAGAAACTGCTATAACATTTCGGATGTAAAGTTGCAGATATTTGTAAAGTCTTATTGTAATATTTTGAAGTTGGAAGAGAAACCTTTAACAGGGTAAAAGACTCTAACCAAGTCTATAAATTGTAAATCCTCTAACCAGGTGCACCATTCATATAGTGTTATAAAATCCTTTAGTAAGGTAGATCTAGTAGATCTTGTTACTCCTAACAGGGTAAGCTATCAGAAATAGCTAAATGTAGCTCTAACCGAGCAATCTTTATTATTGCAGTAGTGAAGTTGTGGGTGCCATCCCCACCGCAGTTTTTCTCTCTAACCAAGAGTTTCTACGTGACCAAAATATATGTGTTATGGAATGAATCATGTATGATTGTTATCTATTTGTTTTAACTTTATTTTATGTTACTGCACTATTCTGTTTATGCATAACAGTAAGGTTATTATTGAAGAAAAGTTTTGGAGTACTGATTCACCCCTCCCCTCTCAATACATTAGCTTTCCATATTGGGCCTAACACTAATACTCCTATCAATGATCTCCCCAAGGTAATAGAGAGAAAGCATTGAAGATTAACATAGCACCATCTTCTTCTCATACACATACCCTAGTGCAAGGGGGCAAGATCAAACTATTGGTCTTTCCATCTCTCTAGATACTCCTTACTCTCCTAGAGCCTATCTTAGTCACCAAAACATTTGTTGATAAGATGATATTATGCATTTCATTCATGATTTATCTCCCAACATAACATTAAGCAAAGATGAGGCCTTAGATGATAAGGATCTTCCTTCCCAATCTACCAAAGAAGATATGCACGATGAAAGAAAGGAAAATCCTCCTCCACAAGATATTCCTTCATCATCTACTAATCCCTTTGTTCCTTCCAAACATCCTTATACTAAAAAATTAAAAGAAATTTATTATAAAGTTCCTCTGCCCTATCAATTAAAATATTATTATAAGAGTAGCTTTAACATAATATCAAAAAAAGGTTTTAAAGGATGAGGACTTGGAAAATTTGAACAAGGAATTCGAGTCCCTATAAACCCTCCTACACAAATTAGTACAGAAGGCCTAGGAAATGATCATAAATCTCCTATGGATGACCTCCTTAGGATTCAAGGCTTAAAAGACCATCTTGCAAGACAACAAGCCATTCATTCCCTTAAAAGTGCTTCTTCTTCAAAACCTCCTTTTTTTCATATCACCAAACTAATGATCACTCTTCTAATGATTGTCCTGATTTTCAAAATGCAATGAAAGGACTTATTGATAGTGGAAAAGTTAAAATCATTGATGATAATCCTTCTTCTTCTAATAACAATCCTTGTCCTAAATCTCAAAAGAATAAGCCTACACCTATTGATGATTAAGAACAATTAGCACCTAGAATCTTTTGGAAATTAAAGTATGACAAGAATGTTGTTTTGCCCTTTGGGAAGTTTAGCACTAAGCATAAAGAAGGTAGTGGACATTGTCTTTTTAATCATGGTGGTTCTCATTCTCTTGAAAAGTTTAAAGCATTTAAGGAATTTTTTCAATAACAATACAATCTTTCTTGTATATGTCTTTCACTTGATCTTGCTCTCTTTCTAGGTGAAAAGGTAGTGCCTTAGCGCTTCTCTCACCCTCATGTTGCTCCTCACTCTATGAAAAAAGTGGTTAACTTAATTGGAGGCTCTTTTTCATTAGAGGTGATTATTTTTTTCAAATATAAAAACAACTTGGGGTAGCAACATGATTCTCTTTTACCTCTATCCTATCTCTTATTTTTAAGGTTTCACTATTTCCTTTGCTTGTTGCATTGTCCATAACTTGATGTCATTTCTTGCATAGAGTTATCCTTCATGAAAATACGTGTGTGTTCCTTTATCATGATATATTCTTTGATTGAAATGGTACATCTCTTATGAATAATCTTTCCTTGGGGAATTCATGATCCTTCTTTATCCTTATTCCCTTGCTTGGGGGGCAAGAACCTTATCTTCCTCTCTCTCTATCTAAAGTATCACTATTCCCTCTAGGGGTTGCATTTTTCATATTTTGATATCCTTTCTTGTATGAAATGGTATGTCTGTTATGATAAATCTCTCCTTGGGGGAGTCTGTGATCTTTCTTTCTTTCTCTCTCTTTGAAGATTACCTCTTCTTTAGAGTTGCATTTTACATATATTAATGCCTTTTCTTGCATTGAATATTACTTCATGTGAGTACATTATGCATTTTATTTATGTCTAATCTCTCCTAAAATGTTGTGTAATTATTCTTATTGTCCTTACACTTGGGGGGCAATGATCTATCTCTCTCTTCTAACCTTTTTAAGGATCCACTTTTCCTTTGTGAGTGGTGTTTGTTTATAATTCGATGTCATTCCTTGTGTGAATTTGTTGCTTGTTCAAGGATTCTCTCTTATGTAAGAGGTGTATGTCCTTAGCTACAACCTCTTCTTCACTTGGCAATCCATATATATTATAAACCTACCCCTCACATTGGGTCAAAAGTGTGTCATCCTTCATCAAGAATCTCTTTCACCTAGCAATAGGAGAAAACTATGAATTCTTGTTCCCCTTCCTTTCTTTTGGTAGAAGATGTTATTTTTGTTCAAGGAACTACTCTTGGAGGTAGATGTCTTTTGAGAATTTATATCTCTTCTCCTCCAAGGATCCTCCTTACACTTGTTGCGATATATCTCTTTTTAAACTATCTTATCCTTGCTTGAAGAGTATTCCCTCTTTGTCTTGGATTTATCAATATTGTTGCCTAAAGGATATCTTGCTAGTGTTGAAAGCTAGGTATCTTTGTCTTTAAGCTTCCTTAAGACGTCAACATAGGGCTATGTTGACATTTTAAGGGGGCGAGGCACCCATATTTCTCCCTTTGTATCATATTGTACCATATCTTTACATGTCTTAAACGAGGTGGTCATTCTCGGAACCAAAGAAAACAAACTCTTATACAAGATGCTTCACACTTGAAACCAGATGTAGCATTGATATATGTT
This sequence comes from Cryptomeria japonica, assembly GCF_030272615.1. Lineage (NCBI taxonomy): Eukaryota > Viridiplantae > Streptophyta > Pinopsida > Cupressales > Cupressaceae > Cryptomeria > Cryptomeria japonica. The sequence goes on from NC_081406.1 coordinate 503,935,664, forward strand.
TTAAGAAGGGTTATATATCACCAAAACCAGAGAAAACAAACTCTTACACGAGATGTCCTTGAAACCAAACATGTTTCTACCTTAAACAAGGTTACACATTCTCGAAACCAGAGTAAACAAACTCTTAAGCGAGATGTTCCCAAAACTAGACATTCACCCCTTAGCATTTACACATTCACCCCTTGTATTTTTAATTTACATTACATGTCTTAAATAGTTTGATGCACACTCGAAACCAGAGGAAACAAACTCTTATATGGGGTGCTATATAATTAAAACTAGACATCACTTGCATACACACACACACACATGAGGATGATTGGAATTAGTGAAACACATCTAGACTATTCATATTCTCCTCCCCAAAATGGATCACCTATAAAAAAACACATCTAGGAGCAAGTATCTGTGTTCTCTCTCATTCTTCTTCCCATGGATCACCTAGAAAAACACATGTATCTAGTATGTATCCATGCTCTATCTTTCTTTCTTTTCATGAACTCATAGCTTTGCTATTGATGGTTCATGGATGATGTGTTATTTTCTCTTTTATGTGATCACTTGTGTTCTTGAGATGACATTTTTCAAGAGTTATTTTAGTGGTTGAGACCTTTTGATACTAAGGTCTCTTTGGCTAGTTGACTTGAGGTCTTGTTTTTGGTTCTTAGTTTTTGTGTCTTGTGTGTCTTTTTGTCTTTTGTCTTTGTTTATCTTTTTGCCTTTTTGTTTGCCTTTTTGTTTTTGTTTTTGTGTACCCTTGCATTTTTTGAGTGAGTTAAGATCCTAATATTGGGGGCTTGGTTCCTTGAAATTAGTGATGTCTTATACTACTTGTGATTTTGCTCATCTTCTTTATCTTTCATTCATCTACTTTTCCGTGAGTATTTGAATAGGCTCATACTCCCACTAAAGTGGGGGCTAAATGTAACATCCTAAATTGTACTGCCTTACAATTTGGTCCACATTCGTGGTCCTCACCTTAGTGTTTGTACCTCAATGCTTAATTAAGACCTAATTTTTCTTATTCATGCAAAGCAAGCCTTATTTTCACCTTACACCTTGCATGGTCCTTTTGGTCTTGGTCCTAAAAGGGGGTAGGACCAGAGCTATGGTACTCATTGGGACCAGAGCGTGGCGCCTTGGTCCTCCCAATTATGACCCCAATTGGGCCCCTCACAATGGTCATAATGAGTTGGAGGGCATGTGATCTCCATGTCGGCCCTTGTTGAAAAATTAAAATGTTTTCCAATAGGTAAGCATATAAGGAGGTCTTCCCCTCTCATTTCATAATAATAATGATAAGAGAAAAAAAAAACTATTATCACATTGCATCAAGCATTCAAGTATTCATCATCAAGCATTTCTAGAGGTCTTCAAGGCTACATTTTTTTCATTCATCAATTGTGGAGCAACATTAATATGCAAGCCTGTGTGTGTAATGAGGGTTTTGTCATGTTCATGCCATTTTATACAACATATGTGATTGCATTCAAGAAGCAAAGCATCATTATCAATCATTGCAGATCTGAGGTATATCCTTCCATTATTTATTTCACTTTTTGTTTCAATCAAGTTTAATTCCTAAATCGGGGTTTGACTTAGGAAAACCCATATTTCCAACCTATTTCCCCTTCTTTCTGTGTGCAAGAAATAGTCACAAAGCTGCGATCTTCAAAATAAGCATTATTTACAGTGACAAATCAATCGCCCTTTGGTGTGCAAAAAGTGCAGAGGACCAGGGCGACGGGCACCACGGTCCCAATATTTAGGAGATCCTTTGGGGAGCATATTTGAGTTTGCCTATATTTCTCATATCTAGGTGCGTGGATCAATCTGACGACTATAGCTCACTGTTTCTACATTTTTCTTCTTATTTCCAACACTTTACCCTAGTTTAAGCAATTCAACTTACAAAAGAGGTTAAACAAATTCACATCTTGAATCCAATCAGTATTTTTAGTCCTTATCCCTGCTAGTTTGTGATTGAATCTATTGGATTCAACTCGTCTTTTGAATGTAATTGGTCCCTAAGCAAAAAATAGTGGTTTTGCTACATCTTGTGGTGGAAACCCTAATTTTTCATCATTACAATAATGATGGGTTCCAACTACTAGGCCATATTAGGTATCCATGCACAAATGTAATGTAATCTCTCACAAATTAAGAAAAAAAATAAAATCCAGCGGGACAAAAATCCTCCCCAGAAGAGAGATGAAAATATAAAATATTTTCAAAGAAGAACAAGTGTAATAACCCTAGTCCAACTTATGGATTCAACATATTAATATTTTATTTGTTTATTTTAAACCACATAACACATTTGTAAAAATTCAACATAGGTATATTATAGCAAGTATCTAATTCCATACAATGTTGATAAACAATAGTGCATGGCTTCTAATGGGTACAATTACTCATACCTTCTTCGTTCATGAGTTTCTCTCACCAATCCATCATCATGCAGCTCCTTTACTTCTAAGACCTGCATCCGCAAATTTTTCTACTTGTCTAGATACACAATAGAAGATTAGCATATATTAGAATACGTGATTTCCACACCAAATCATACTAATACTTTAACCAATTCAATCATACAATAGATGATTATTGATTTTATAAAGACGATTAAGATATACATACAAATGGAAAGGTACAATAAGATCAATGGAAACCCAAAAGGAGCATGACCTAAGGGCTAGACCTAATGTCTCGGGGGCTCATCACATATGGCCTTGCCTACGTGAATGCCCAAAGATGTCGTAGTTCGTGAAAACAACTAAAAACCCATCTAATATGATGGAATAAGAGTGGGTACACAACCCTTTCTAGGGTCCAGTTTCCCTAGACTGATCTCTCGTCGGCTGCCACCCAATAAGGTGAAATAGAGAAAAATACCTAGATATAGACAAGGGTTTGGCTTGTTTTACAACTATTCAAGTCTTATTACTCACCATAAAATCATTACTATTCATGATAATTGTTACTGCTAATAGTATTATAATAATTGCTTGGAATTCGAATCATTCTTTACAAGAGACTATTTGGTGTGGGTTCTCCACAAGTTCAATAGGATGCAGTGATCAACAAAACAACTGAGAATACGTACATGTCGAGCATGCAATACTATTAAACATCAAGTTACTGACCATATTGAGACCCTATCATAGAGTTCATGATTCCATATAGTCTAGTGCACTTCTAATCGATGACCAAAGTTAAATAATCCAAGGACTATGCATTAATATAATATCAATCGATATGCTAAAAACAAACCACCAATTAATTGTTTAAGACTACAAAGAAAATATTTTCCAATGTATATTTTAAATTGGTTAGTAAACCATCAAAACATCGATGACATAACAACTTCTTATAACCAATATACAAGCATCCCTATTACATTATAAATAAATCTCTACTATCCCTTACAATTATTTTGAAAGAATTGTAATTTCAGTTAAAAATGCTTACTTGCTTAACCACCCGACCACAATATCCTAATTGTTACTCAATGGGATCCATAACATTCTCTAATGACCATAATCCTCATGAAAACTAATTTCCTCCTATTTGTTTTGACATGAACTTTATAAGGACATAAACAAAATGACTATATGATTCCTCTACCAAGTTTGGGTGATTAACTCATATAAGACGATGCCATAACATTTACCTCCCAAAACATTGTATGTGAAAGAATAGGCTAAGTAAGATCAATGTGTTAATACAATTTACAATTTTTAAATGAGGGTAAGAAATAATGTGTTCTAAAATCAATATTTAAAATGATCACAAGGATACTAATCCACTATATGCTTACCATTCCGTTGGGCTCTATTGCATCATCAAAGAACCCATTTGCACATCAAGAAATTGTGAAAATACTAACATGCGCCCAACCAATATCTAGTTGACTTTGGTGGAAGCTAGAAGGAACCACTATGCGATACTTAATGAATATTAACAAATCTATAAGATATACATAAAAGGAAATTATATCAAATACTCCTCAAAATTTTGCACAAGTGTCCACTTAAGCCAAGCTAAAATGCACAACACAAATGAAAATCAATAAATGCCTTCCAAGAACCTTGTAATTATCTCAACTCAAGCATTACATATGTTCTATCATTTTATCCAAGGCAAAAATATTTATTCCAACCAAACAAATAATATAATTCACAATAAGAAGATTGCATTAAGTTCATATATATTTCAATATTCGTCAACTTTTAATTTAAACACACTAGTCACCCATCATTAGTCCCCTTAGTTCCATATCATACAAGTTAACCTTAACATACAGAGAACACATCACATCAATAAAGAGAGTGCAAACACAATCAACTTGATAACCATTCACTTCACGTCTCTCAGTCTATAGTTAATATTAACTCTATTACTCCAACATGATAGCTTCACATAACTTCCTAAGGTCGATATAACATGAGCATTAATACACTAATCCCTTACATTAACACTTTGACCATTCATTCATCCTTTCATCGGCACTTTTACTTTACCTTAAAGCGTTAACACAACTAATACATCAACCTTTTCTTATTAACATTAGCTCTCAAGATTCCTTAAAATAACTATCAATCGTAAAAGATTCCCCTAATTCATCTATTCCATAAGTTCCTTAATTTTGCCCACCTAAGAAACAAGAATGTAGGCCAGACCCGAACAAGGTTTGGTGTCAAAATACACAAGTCAGCGAACATGACATTTCACACCAAATCAATAGTCTGTCAACCAAAGAAAATCAATGGTATTGATCGATCATTACATACCGATCATACCCATCGGTTAAACAAGAATGCGCACAGGTAAAAGAGTCTGGCTACAACGAAGCAAGAAAACATGCCAATATAACAGTGAGGAAAGCATGTCGATAAGCACTATGAAATTTGAGATATTAACCAATGAAATTCACAGAGTGATTAGAGGAGACAACTACAGTATCAAAAGAAATGAATACATTCCTATATAGATAAACAACAAAAAACAGAAAATAGTAGAACACCAAATAAGGGTAAAACAACAAGGTACATAGGAAAACAACTAAAAGAGACCAGGTAAAGAGTGGGTTTACTAGAGTACCAATCTGTTAATGAAATTCGATGCAATAATCAGTAACTAAAGAATGTTTAACAAATAAAAAGGGATAACATTAAAATGGTTTACATATCGATTTCAATAATCAATTAACAAAGGAACAAGTCGATTATATTGATTGATTATTTCATAAAATCATTTGGTTAATACCATGAAGCAATCGATTGACACATAACATTACTCGCTTAAGATAATATTTCAGTCTCTTTTGAAAGAAATCATACCGAATACGCAATCAATGAACAACAAAAAGTAAACTGTTTATAGAAATTGACTCCTACAAAGATCTAAGGGGTGATAATATTGCATGCAAAAAAAAAGAACAGAGGCTTTACATGAGAAAGTCTAGAACTAGACAACTATCAAACAAAACATTAATAATCCAAAACAAATTCAACCTGGAAATGGCAAGGAAATTGGAACAAACATATAGAGAGTAGCGATAAAAGCTTGAAAGATCAATATCCTATTGAAAACTTTAATCCATTAATCTACAAACAATAAACAAAATCAAGAAACATCTCCAACCTAGAGTCCAACGCTCGATGAAGAAAGAGATCCACAAATTCCTACAGAACGATCTGAGAGCCTCTTCAATGCCTTCAGATCAAACTCCAAAACCAAAACCCAAAATCCTCAAAATTCCCAAATTCGATTCAAAAGCCCAAACCCAGAATTTCTCAAGAAAATTTTCACAGGAGGCCCCCCCCTCCTGCCTCTTCTTTCATAGGGTCTTCTCCCATTTGCATGCCCTCAAGCTTTTTTGAAACTTCAAACATTAAGTATTGTAACTGCCGAATAGCATTAGGGTGGAAATTTTCTAAAAAATTTGAACATATCTAAAATGCTATTATTATGCACTACTCTACCCAACACACACACACACAAACACACACACAAGTAAACGTTTTGAAAATTTACTTACTACAACCTTGGCATTCAACGAAAGGTGAATAAATTTGTAGTTGGGTTCATGAATTCCTAAATTACGATACAACACAATAATGCTTGAAATACCTATATTTTGAGATGTACATACAAATCAGTTCCTAGAATTATATTCTAGTGAATTGATCTTAGTCACTTTTCAAAGCTTGTAAAGAATTACATTGAACCATACATGGGAGATTTCATCAATGTTAAAGTGTGCATATCGTATTACCTCATTATCATAAAGTGTATTTCCTACCACTTGACTCTTCTAGGTCTAAGATCGTACCATAGCAAATCAAAATAGACTCATAATCATCATGTAAAGAAAATAATATTCCATCTACTTCATTTATCATAGACAAATCACTATACTCTATTCATTCAAACAAATATTTGTTCATTCCATATTAATATTGTATAGAAATTAGCCCATGTTGCATTTTTCACTTCCACCTTAGGTTATATTAGACTTTAGAAGAATATTTAAATAATATTTCATGCAATGTAATCAAAATAAGGATAAAAAGGAAGACAAAAAAAAAAAAAACTATTAAAATTATACATCCTCATTCACAGAATCCATTTGAACCTTGGAAGTAGCATCAAGTATTTGATTTAAATTTTTCACCTAAATTTCTTATCTTTACTCACATTAAGAGAATTTTTATACCATATGATGCACATATAGAAGCAACTACAATTATAATAGAAATAATGAAATAAGTGTCAACTATGTCCATATCATGTAATTGAAGTACTTACCTCTTGGTTATGAGTTTAATTTTGAGTTGCTTGCTTCTTTCAAATCTAAGATCAAATCACACTCAATCAAAACCATTAGCATAACATATTAGCTTTGTAATTGAGGTATCATGGACTTATAATCATCATAAGACACAAAGGTAATTACATTTGCTTCATCCCCCATTTAGAAAAAAAACAACACACTTCATCCTTGCACAAGCCATTGTTCATTCTACCTGCTGATACTGAATATCAACTAAACTACATTGTATTTTCTATTTATTTTTCTTTCCAAACATAAAATATTCTCAACATGAGACCAATCCACATAAGCATCATAATCATAATTAAAATTTAACCATAAAACAAATGTCCACATTATTCAAATCAAACCTAAAATATACCAAAATAATACTACAAACTTGTAATGTGTGTATCAATTGGTAGGCAAAACTTGATACAGAGGGTCCTGACAACAAGAAGGACAAAATCTTACGTGAGGAAAAATTCCCCCCATAAGAGAGAAGAAAGGAGATCATGCAACCCCCCTTAATGTGGAATGTGCAACAACTATAGATGCACAAAATCAGATGTAGAAGATGGTTCATGAACATCAAATAATGTTCCTTCACATGGAAGAAATGAACAAAAGGTTTATGAATGATGGCTTCGTTCTTCTTATAGGAATATGTAGGAATAAATATCAAAATGTATGGAGTCTTTGAAAATTTCTCAAGTATCCCCATGTTAGTGCTAAAAATTGCCCCTCCAAATCAGGCATTCTAGGGCAGACTATTAAAAAATACAATCTAGGATCTAGTGAATACGAATGAAGAGAAAGATAGAAAGACTCAAATATCTCCTTTGAGAACAAAGATTCCTCATCCAAATTTTGTTCCAAAGTATTCACACTCATGTCATACTACAAGGAATGATCGTGTAGAGAATGGACATGAGGCATAGAGGGTTTCCTCACAACAATTAAACAAGTATCAACTCCATCATAGAGAATATGTATTTTGTAAATGGTGTCTACAAATAAATTTGCAATTTTTACATAAATTAGTCATCCCAAGTCACTATATTTGGATGATAATGTCTATCATGTTGCATTGAATCACAAGAAGATATAGATGTAGAAACATACACATCATAAACTACAACAATAGATGAATGAGCTAAAATGTAAGGATATAGAACTAGATCACATGTGAGAATACCCAATTTCAAGTAACCAAAGTTCTCCTCAAAATTTGAATCCACACTAGAAGTGTGATTACCATTTGGAGAATCAAAGTCATCAATAGGAACAAAGTTTGAAAAGGAGAACAATCAATATGCATGGTCCACCACACTAGTAGCAATGATTTTTATACACTCCAAGTCTTCGATGATAATTGAATAAGGAGTGAATTCTATAATTTTCTCTGCTCCACCATGAGTAATTTGATAGATGGAAAGGAGATTGATTATCAAGTGAGGTACCCACAAAACATCATTAAAAGTGTCATCCACTTTATCAATAAATATCTCTCAATTAAATTCATATAAGTATGATTTCCCATCCAAATAGGTGTTGTATTACAATGCCCAAATGAAGAGAAAATAGATTGTGAAGTTTCCACATGATAAGAAGCTCCTAAATTTAGAAGCCATCTCCCTAATCCATAATTCATAGAAGCACAAAGAGCTTGTCCTTTATTCTTACCTCTCCCAAAAATGTGAATTTTCCTTATCAAATTTTGTTTGTTTTTAATGAGAAGAAGAAGTTGAAGCAAACATTATGGTAGGTAAACTAACTCTATTCTTCACAAGAAGATATTTTAATTCATCAATATACTTCTTATAAAATTGTTTTCTTTATGTTTTATCTTCTTGCAATATGCACAAGTAGGATTTTTATTTTTAGATGGTTCCCCCTTACGAGATATTTTTTATGTTCTTCTATATAATTAGCTATGGATTATGTGTTCTTCTTCAACTTGTTCTTTTTCTTATATTTTCCACAAGAAGACTTATCATCTTGTGCAATCAAGGGATGGGATTTTGAAGAACTCAAGGCACCCATTTGAATAAGTTTATATTGCTCCCTAGCGAAATGCATAGTAAAATAATAAAAAGAAGGCATATCAAAACCACTCCCAAAGGAATTATTTTACAATAATCTTCTATTTTGTATATTTTTTTCCTCCAATAAAGATATTGCCAAGTCTCATGGAGCATCTTTCCCTTGACAAAGAAAATTTTTCCTCTCTAATAGTCTCTCCATCAGAGATATCAATAGTACTATCAATAGAATTTTTGGGAACATCCTTGATTGGACAATTGACAAAGCCCTTTTTTTTGTAGGTTTGCTTGTTCTTGGGGGGGGGGGGGGGGGGACCTTATCTTTACTCTTATTTTTAAGGAATTAAATATTTTTAGACCTAGTCTCATGAATTATATTTCTTTTATCTCATTCCACAACCAAAGTGATCTTTTTCCTTTAGAGGTGGGAGTAGATAGTAAAAGCATAAAATTCACATTGCTAGGGACATTAGAAGTAGAAGGGTTTGAAGACTCCTCAAGAAAGAAAAATTTCTTTTTTCCTTTTCCAAGTAGAGTAGGGTTCTTATTTTTTTGAATAGATCAATGGTAATAAAATTAGAAATAGGGGAAGAGTTAAGACTAAAATTATGAAGGGAAAAGATTATACCCTAGTGAAGAGGAGGGTAAGAACCCTCTTTGATGCAATTTTTTCAAGGACACAAAAATAAGGAAAACTAATAGTATTATCATACTGTAGATGATCAAGAAGAGGAAAATGGGAAACACAAATATTTTCAAATATACCTCCCAATGTGAAATACTTTATGAGGTGATAACTTATCATGGACCATGGTTCAAGAAGAGCTTCTTGGTTATACCCATTTTAGTTTCTTAATAGAATTTCCCATTTTTTAAGAAATGACACAATAAACTTCTTATGTCCCTTGTAGCTGAGACCAATGAAATTTGTAATGAGCCCTTGAGAGACCACAAATTGATAAGTTAATACATCATCATGCCCTCTCATGTTCTGAAAGAAGGGAGTTAAGCCACCTTGTTCATGAATGACCAACAAATCAACATTCTTCCTTAGCAAATCACAAATCAACATCATTAGAAAATTATGAGGACTTTTATTGGCATCATTTTCAATAATACTTCCTACAATAGCATGCCACCACCTTGTAACACAAGTGCCAATAGATCATAATTATTCAAGGCCTTTCTACAAAAAATCCTACTATGTTTGATATGAAATACTTCAAACACCCTCAAGAATATCCATCTTTTATTTAAATATTCATCATAATAATTAAGTTGCATATTCAAATTGATACAACTTGAGTTTTAAAAGATGATCTTATTATTATCTTTCTCCATATGATCATTTATATGTGAGACTTAAAGTTATGCACAAACCACTTTGTGAAACTAAATAATCTCCATTATTTTTCCTCAAATAATATTTAAGGCATAAGCTCAAAAAAATTCGACATTCATGATAAAAATAAAGGAGGGGAGTCAAAATACAATCTTGCTAAATTCCTTACTTTATCTCTATTCATATAAAAATTAGTGGAAATAATTGACCTTGATTAATAAAGAGAAGACCCTATCTATCACTCAAGAGAATATCCTTTACCAAAGGTGGTAGCTCTCTATCATAAGAACAATATTTCTAGTCTTGAAATTAAAGGTCAACAATTTTGTTACCTTATTTGAATATATGATTTAGTTTGACTTTTAAAAATTATAACTGGAGATATATTGTCTTCAATATGATTTCTTATCTTTCATGGTAGAACATCATTATTCTTGATCAAGTCAATGATAAATTTAGAATATTCTTCAATATTCACTTTCTGAAAACCAAGTAAAATAGCCCTCTTAACTCTCCCACAAAACAACATGATCTTCAACTTCATTATTTGTTTTACATCCAATGTTCGTTGTGAATACCACAATATTATAAACATATTCATCTCTTAAAACTCCTCCAACATCAAGTTGACTAGGGTTCCCCTTGGAAGAACCAGCAAATTCAATTTAATCCACCCTTTCAGGGGTCTTTTCTATGTGGTGTTCAATTCCTCAAAAGACTCCTGATATAGTTCATCCTCATTTTGAGTAATACCCTAATTTTTAATGATTTTTAGCTCAAGAGTGAAGGTATCTTCTTTGAAGCCCAAAAATTAGCCACATTTGCATTATCTTACTATGCTCTCTTTATTGTCTGGAACACCTCTTTTCTATAACTTTTCGTCTCTCTACAAAAATTGTTAGTTCATTCTTTCCAAAGACCCAAAGCAATATGAAGAGGAATTTGGTTCCAACTTCTGTAATAACAAAGTGATAAAAATTGAGAGCTACGAACAAATTTTTTAACAAAATCTATAAAACGATAGGAAAATCTAATTAATTTCAAACTAGGATAAATCCTCATCTCAAACTTCCCAAGCTAAGGTAAAATGAAAGAAAATATGGTCAATGAATCCACATTAGAACAAAAAAGGGTACATCTATTAGCAAGATGAAATTCTCTTTCAACAAGGTTGTCAAGAGTAATGATTTTATCATGCAAAGCATCCCACTAGAAATAAATGATTTTAGGAAGGATCTTATGGTTCCATATATTAGTCTCTAGTATAAAGAAGATATGTTATTATCATTATAGATCATGCTATAATATGAATCCATAGAAAAACAACCAAAGGTCCAAATAAACTCGTCCTCTTTGGAGAGTTTACAAAAATTATAATTCCTAATATGGTATAGAAATAGATCAATCAAATATTTCTTCCCATCTTTCCTCCTATCCACTTGAGAGGTATTTCTCAATGTTACCATTAGCTCCCATATTATTTTTTAACACATATTTGTATCGAATGGTTTTCCATACTTTTGTAATCATACCAAGTCCCATGTGTCATTCTATGTTAGTGAATCCATCTCCTCATCCACGAACAATTTCTAAGAATTATCAGTTTTCATTCTCTTTACCTTTTTAGTCCTCTCCTTTTCTATTTGTACCTCCTAAAAGTCTAAGGCAGAGCTTCTACTTCTTCCAAATTCTTTAAGCTCTTATTATTCTCATCCTCATCTAGTTCAATACAAAGCTCCAATTCAACAACTCTTGTTCCTTCCAAGTATTTCACCGTAGATACACAATTGACTGCCCATCCTCCTTTAGTTACTCAAGTGTAGAGGAATGTTTTCCTCCATGAAAATCACATTCTATTGTAGAAAACTTTTTTAGCCATAGAAACCCAAAAATTGTACATTGTCATGTTTATGCCTAGCCAATGAATATGTATTTAACAACCTTGTATATTTAATAACTTCTCCTTATGCACATTAGCATATTCCTCACAAAAAACACATGAATATTTTTAATTGAGGGGATTTTTCTCATTCTTCTCAAGTACCAAATAGTATAATAACTCTTAATTAGGTGACAAGTAATAGAAAACACTTCTCCCTAGAACTTTATTCCAAGGCTTAATAAACATAATCTTATCCCTCTCCATTAATGTACTATTCATATTTTTTGAAAATCCATTCTATATTCTATTGAGGGATGCATGGATTTTTCTTATGCGTTTCTATGTTGTTACCCTTATAGAACCTATCAAGATTTACAAAATAATACTATCCAAGATTATCAATTCTCAACACATTAATATTTCTACCAATTTGATTTTCCAAGAGATACAAGTAGACTATCTAAAATAACTAAATATCCCAAATATAATTATTATAAAATTCACCAATGTCCTCCTACAATAATCATCACTAAATGATACATAATACAAAGATTTTCATAAAAGAGGAACATCCACATGACCAAATACTAAAAAAAGAAAAGATTTATGAGAAGCAGAGTAAAATTGATCATTTTTTTTATAAATACAACGCTCAAAATTTCCTTCTTGATGGATAATTTTATCTTTTAAGAGATTTTTTAGGTACCTGAAATTCACGGTAATAAGAATTGAATACAATAGATCTTTTTTTTATAGGTTTTGATAACTAGTATGTAGATCTACAAATCTCTTGATTGCATGAACTAAATAAACATTACATTATATAGTTTCATAAATCAATTTGAAAGAGAGTACCAACTTGAACTCCCTTTATAAGAGACATAACTCCTCAAACAATCTTACAACCTCTATTTTTGAAGACTACCTACATATCTGTATCAACAATGATATTGACGTATTAAAGTTTTCTTGTCAAACTAGGCATGGACAATACTTAAGTAATCTCTTTGACTCTTCCATAAAATAATCAAATTTTGACTCTCTTATGGTCAATAATGCTAATATATCATTTTTTTTTAAGGTTTACCTTCCTACCATCATACTTCTCATAATTTCAAAACAACTCATGATGGGGTTCCAAGGCCATGAGAAAGGTATTTATATTGTCCTCCTAAGAAGACATAATTTTTTTTTATCAAATTTGATTTTTTTCCTTATTTTTTTCCTCCTTATAGTCTTTTTTTAAGTAGCTCAATTTACCATAATTTAAATATTTTTTTCTTAGACTATCTAGGAGATGCAAATCTCCCATTAGGTTTATATCTTCTATTATCTTTTTTTATCTTTTTTATTACCTTTTCTATATCTTCTATGAGATTTATATATTCTCTTGTCCTTTTGTCCTATTTAGTACATTTTTTGTTTCTTTAAAGAATTCCTAGTGAAATTGGTATCCTTCCAACTCATCTCCTTTATGTTAAGAAAAATCATGATATTTTCTAGCAATAATTTTGAGATAGTATTTTCAATAGAAATTACCAAGTTGTCCCACAAGTCTTACGAAGATCACATAAGATTGATACATCAATCTTACTTTTCTATTTTCAAACAAATAAAGATTCACAAGCTCATAATTATGTTAAATGTATTCAAGTGCTTAGCAACAAAATCACCATCACCCATCCTTAAAATTTATAGTTTATTCCATAAAAATATATTATTAACAAAAGATTTTTCCTAATAATGATTATAAAATAATTTTACGAACTTTTAAAAATACACTAAAAAAAAAGCTCAATAACACAAAATCATTTAGGTAGATTGTAATAGTGCTTGTCACTTTTGTTAATGTTGCAACTATTTTGGATTTAAATATTACAACTAATATGTCACAAGTACTGATGTGAAAATAATTCATTTAATGCCCCAATGTTTTACCCCATACATTAATGGGAAAAAATATCGATAAATAAAGGCAGCATTTAAGATGATGAGAAGAGAGCGACTGCATTTTCAAGGGGAGTAATTACCTTTAAAAAGCAGAAAATTAACAATAATTATTCGTTAGATCATATATGCCTTTAAAGAAAGGTGTGATTGGGTATAAAAAGGAATGAAAGATAGAGTTAAAAAGTAAGCAATTCAACAAAATATCTTTGAGATTAGATTTTGGAGCAGAGCGTGAAGAATAATAATAGCATATTTGTACGAAAAGATGAAGAGTATTGCAGACATATATATACGAGAAGAGTAATGAAGATCCAAAAGAGAGTATTAAAAGGGAGTGTAGAATGGAATAAAAAGGATAAATATGATATAAACCGGCATATGTATGAGTATGTATATGTAGATTGAAGGTTACAGATATAAGGTCACACAAACCTAACAATTCTAATCCAGCAAGTCTATTTCATAACATGCTATTGAAACATAATTTAAATTGTAATTTTATATGCTTAATAATTAAGCAAGGAAATGATGACAAATAATCTTATTTTTTTTAATAATACAACTTAAATATCAATTGATTTAAATAGTATTTCTAGATAAAAATAAATCCAATTAAGTAATATATGAAAATAGGCATATCAATCATATAATTGCAATATATCAAATGATCATAACTTTATGGAAATAAGAGTTGGATGATCACCAACCAGAGTATGGAGTTTTAATTTACATTTACAAAAGATATATGAAATAAATGTTAGCGTTAATTCATTAGGCTGTTAGTTAGCGTGGTAGTTAGTTAGTTTGCCAGTTATGTAACCACCCTTACGGTGTGTTTTCCATCAGATGTTGTTCTATTTATTTGCTTTGTTCGGTTTCTTAAATCACTGCAACACAAACATTTCTTTCTGCAATTTCATTTGGTATCAGAGCAAGCAAGGGAACAATGCGTTGAAGGAAGGTGATTCTGTTCTGAGTCTTTGGTGCGTACAAAAGAAGCAAGTTTTGCAATCATTGGCTTGGCGAGCAGTGAATGTCGACAACACTTGAAGCTGCATGTAGTGTGGAGAGTAATCATGGAGCACAACAAGTTGTGAATGATAGCACAGGCTTCTATTTCGCTTTGCTTGATTCTCTTCGAAATACTGGAAACCTTGCGTTTGATGAATTAATCCTCAGCGGACTCCTTGAATACTTTCTGTTTGATGTTCGTTGCCAAGCCAGACAGATTAATGTGCAAATTGAAGGCGGTTATGATGGAGATGATGAAGAAGAGGTAGAACGCTCACCAAAGCGTCCCCATCTCACTGCACATGCTTACCGTTCTCATTTTGCCTCTTGTCGTCTTTAAATAAGACTATTTTTCATACATGTATGTGGACTCTCGGTCCCTAGTATCAATACTAGCATAATAAAGCATTGTTGTGTTTGCTCTTTGTTATTATTGTTTTTTTAATCATGTCTGCCCCCAATATTCTTTTGTCCGACACTCAGCTTCTTAAAGGATCTAATTATGTTGCCTGGAAAACAAAGATGAGGACCATTCTTCAATTTGAAGAACTATCAGAGATTATCTCTTGTACTATCACACGACACAAAACTGACGTTGATGAACAAAATAAGTTTGATAAAGTTGATAATAAAGCACTGATGCTTATCACTCTCAGCATCTCCGATGAGGTTCAACCTTATATTCGAGATGCAACTACATCCAAGGCAGTCTGGGATGCACCTTCCACCATCTTTGAAGCAAAGAATCAGACTAAAATTCTTCATTTGCAGTCTTAGCTGCATACTCTTCTTATGTCAGTCGGTGAAAAGGTTGTTGATTTTCTCTGTCGTGTGTCTATTCTTTGGGCGGAACCGGTGGCTCTTGGTGAAACAGTGGAGGATAAGATGATCATTCCCATCACTTTACATGCTCTTCCTTCCAAGTTTTGGACTTTTCTTACCACTTTAAATATAACCAAACAACAATTATCTTTTGAAGAGCTTGTCAATTTGCTTCAACAGGAAGAGGTTGTTCACTCATTGCATGAGGAATTTGAGAAAAAAGCTCTTGTCTCTCGCCGACACCGACGACGATCTTCACAGTCTCAAATACAGTCATCACCACCTGTGCCACCAACAAAGTCTTCCACTCGATGGTGTTTTATTTGTAATGCTCCTACTCATGATATTGATCATTGCTGGTACAATGGTCTTACTCAAGGTGTATCCAATAAAGAAGGTACATCTGGCCATAGTCATTCTCGTTCATCTCATGGTCGACGAAATCAGCAAGGATTTGTTGCTACTCACCAAGATGACATCTTTGATGGGCCCTCTAATGAAGATATGTCTGCTCCTACTCCTATTTCTGTTGTGCATTTGAATCTGGTCTTGGTTTCTCAAACATCTCCCTCTTCACAGGATGTATGGTTAATTGATTCTGGTGCTAGTAAACACATGACTGGAGATAAAGGTTTGTTTGATACTTTGAATTTCACTCCAACTGGTGATCTCATTCGTATTGCTGATGATAAGGAATATGTTGCTGAAGGCATTGGTACTATTACTATCCCTCTTACTGAAGGCAGTTGTTCTCTTTCCAATGTACTTTATGTTCCTGGTTTTACTAGCAATCTTTTGTCTGTTAGTCAAATTCTAAATCATAGACTTAAGGTAGAATTTCAAGTTCAAGATGGTATTAAGCCCTGTCTTATTTCTCGCGATGGTGAGATCATTGCTCGTGGTTTCAAACGAGGTCATCTCTTTGCACTTGATGTTGCCTCTTCTCATGGAATTGCTCTTTGTGCTTCTACTGTTGAGTCCGCTTCTCTTTAGCATTACCGATATGGTCATCTTCCCGCCCGCTCTCTCTCTCTTTTGCAATCCCATGCCATGGTAGAGGGTCTTCCTCTGCTCTCCTCTTCGTTGCCTGTCTGTTCTAGTTGTCTTGCAGGGAAGCAGCATCGCGATCACTTTCCATCCCATTCCTATCATGCCACCGAGCATCTTTCTCTTGTTCATACTAATCTTTGTGGGGCTTTTCCTGCATCTTTTTAGGGCTGCCGCTATTTTTAGTTATTTGTTGATGACTTCTCTCGAAAGATTTGGGTTTTCTTCCTTCATCAGAAAAGTGAAGCTTTCTCCCACTTTTGTGAGTTCAACCATCAGGTTGTTCATGACTTCGGCAAGCCTCTTCTTGTTCTTCGCTCAGATCACGGGGGGAATTCACGTCTCATGCATTTGAGGAGTTCTTGCAGGTGCATGGTATTAAGCATCATTTGACTGCTCCCTATACCCCTCAACAGAATGGTGTTGTTGAGCGACACAATCAGACTGTTTTAGAAATGGCTCGCTGCATGCTTGCCACAACCAAGTTAGGTGAACAATATTGGGCTGAAGCAGTTCAATTGTTGTGTATCTTCTCAATCAAGCTCCGACAACGTTTCTTCAACATCAAACACCTGAAGAGGTATGGAGTGGCCATAAGCCATCAGTTTCTCATTTGCGAGTATTTGGTTGTACTGCCTATATGCATGTTCCATCTCAGAAATGCAAGATACAAGATGCTAAGACACTTCCATGTATCTTCTTGGGCTATAGTTCACAATCCAAGGCATATCATCTCTTGGATCCTGAGACACATACACTTCTTGTTAGTCATGATGTGGTATTTGATGAAACAACTTTTGATTCTCGCTTGCCTACACAATCTCCATCCTCCTCTCATAATATTTTTTCTTCGATTGATGATGAGTCTGAATCACCCAGTGCAGATGAAGGGTTCCAGGATGATCTGGGTATAGTGGAGAATTATGAACATTCTACTGGGATAGAGACACACAGTCTCACCAGCAAAGAAGTGCAATCATTACTTGTGATATTCTCACTTGAGTTCTCTTCCTGATATTTCTACCAGGATACAGACCCATAGTCACACCAGAAATGAAGTGAACTTAGCATTAATGAGTTCAATTGAAGAAAGTACTGAACCTAACACCATATCTGAGGCTCTCAGTCAACCTCATTGGAAGCATGCCATGAATGTTGAATATGAGTCTCTAATGAAGAATCATACATGGGATCTTGTTGATCTACCTCCATGAAAGAAACCCATAGGCTGCAAATGGGTCTTCAAAACAAAGTATAAGGCAGATGGATCCATCGACAAGTACAAGGCACGTCTTGTTGCAAAAGGATATGCTCAGTAAGAGGGTATTGATTTTGAAGAAACCTTTTTCACCCACTGCAAAGCTTAAAACTATTCAAGTGGTATGTGCTCTTGCTGCATAACAAGGATGGAAGCTTCATCAGATGGACGTCAAGAGTGCCTTCTTGAATGGCGATCTTACAGAAGAAGTCTATATGGTCCAACCTGATGGCTTTCTTGATGAATAGAATCCTCTCAAGGTATGTCGTCTTATCAAATCTCTTTATGGACTTAAACAAGCCCCTCGGGCTTGGTACATTAAAATAGATGGACATCTCTTACAACATGGTTTTATCCGTAGTCCCTCTGATCCTAATATGTATATCAAGAAGATTGGCATAGAGATTGTCATACTTGTGGTGTATGTGGATGATTTGGTTATTACATGGAGCTCCGACAATCTCATTGATACTGTCAAGCATGATCTGAAGAAATCTTTTAATATGACTGATTTGGGACTACTTCATTATTGTCTTGGTTTAGAATTTTGGTAGAAAGATTGTCATATATTTATTTCTCAGATAAAATATGCCAAGACACTCTTGGACAAGTTTGGCATGGTAGATTGTAAACCCGTCTCAACTCCTATGGAGAAAGGTCTACAACTTTCTCGTTTCCAGGATTCGTCTCAAGTAGATGTGACTCTCTATCGACAACTTGTTGGTAGTCTCATTTACTTGACCTACATCAGACCTAATTTGTGCTTTCTTGTAAGCTATTTGTCTCGCTTCATGCAGGAACCAAAGCAATGTCATTGGATGGCAGCCAAGCATGTGTTGGGGTATGTCCAAGGTACTCTTGAGTATGGTTTGGACTATAAGAAGAATGAGGAATTCTTCTTACAGGGATATGTTGACTCGGATTATGTTGGATTTCTAGATGATCGCAAATCAACCTCAGGCTATATTTTTCATCTTGGATTTGGCTCTATTTCGTCGATGACTAAGAAACAAAATGTCACATCTCTTTCATCCACTGAAGCTGAATATCGAGCTGCCCGGGAGGCTGTCTGTGAGGTGGTTTGGCTCCGTCGCATTTTCTTCAATATGGATATTTCAGAGGATCATCCACCCGTACTGTTCTGTGACAATCAAGGTGTTTTAAAACTTGTTAAGAATTTTGTCTTTCATGAACGCACCAAACACATTGAGGTGGATTGTCACTATATTCGGGAACAGGTTCTCGAGCATGGTATTCAACTCAAGTTTTGTCCTTCCTCTTCCCAGGTTGCAGATGTACTCACTAAGCCTCTTGGCAAAGTGCAGTTTGTATTTTTTCGTAGCTTTATTTGTAACCCTAATGTATTAAGGGGGGAATGTTAGCTTTAATTCATTAGGCTATTAGTTAAGGTGGTAGTTAGTTAGTTTGCTAGTTATGCAACCACCCTTATGGTGTGTTTTCTATCAGATGTTGTTCTATTTATTTGCCTTGTTATGTTTCTCAAATCACTGCAATACAAACATTTCTTTCTGCAATTTCAATAAAACTATCAACTTAGGAACTTTTTTCTAAAAGCATGAATAGCACTTGCATTCTCTATTAAAATACAAAACACAATCATCGTTAAATTATAAGCCCACACCTAGAGAATATAATGATGCTTGCATAAGTTGAGATCAAATACAAGATTCAATACCTGTGAAAACATGATTGCAACTCATAGATAACTCAAGTAACAATAAAAGATACCAAATACAACAAAAGAAGAACTCTTCAAGCTCTCAAGTGATCTTCAACAAGTGTACCGGTAGGGAATTTTATCCACCTCCTAACTGTATTACAGTCACCAATCATGATAGATTCCTATGCCACTCTAGGAAACTGCTAAGTTATAGAGAGAAGATCATGGATACACTCCTACAATAACTGAAATCTCACATAAATAAGGGATTCAAACAAACCACCAATAATTCACAACAAGGTTGCACATAGGTTTTGTAGAGAATTAGATTCTTCCATTTTAAATTTGTTGCAATCATCTCATTTCCATCATCATTCATTAATCCAACAATTTTATTTTCATCATCTCATCATGCCATCAATTTATCTTAATTATGTTAATTCACATTGTCAATTAATTGATTACATTATATGAATTAATTAATCTCATTGCCCATTTTAATTCCATATACAATTAATTGATTAGCTCATAATTAATCCGTGCACACATCCAATAAAATAACTAAATAAATATTGGTGTTGAGACTCCTATACATCACTTCATTCCTCACTTGTACATAATTTACATTATCTCTTTTTTGGAGAGGAGTTTTGTCCCATATGGTTTTCTCCCTTTCTCCATTAGTCAGTGATTAGTTGTGCATGGGTGGGTACCTAACATGACCTAGTTGTTGGGACTCATATATTGCATTCTCATATTAGTATTACGTCATTTGCATAATAATATTCTCCCTAAGTTACACTTAAGAGAGGGTGTTGGTGTAAATAGTTTTATTTTATATACATTTACTTGAGTCCAACTTATGTAACCACCATATTTAAATAGTTGTATTGCATTTAATATTTCATAAGTGCATTTATATTTGGACCACGATAGTTGTACCTACCCTCGCATCTGATTGAGACATATATCCATATCTTGTGTTCTCTCACCTACTGCTCTTTCCTATTTAAGAAAGGATGTTGCACATTGTAAAATATCTTAGCAATATTATTTATTATTTCTTGGTAAAATATTTCTCTCTTTTTGTGAAAGTTGTTGCAGTTGTGATCCTAGCTTGGGAGGTTGCAAACTCCAACAATTAATCTAATTATTCTCACCTACATTTCACTCATCAATCGAAAACAATTAACTATCGGGCTGATCTCCCGTTTCACTCATTTCAATTTAGTCATTTTCACTTTTCACTCATCAATCAATTTAGTTAACTAAGTAGTTGATCAGGTTATCTCTCAACCAAATGAGATGTTTGAACAATTAAACTAGTTGGTTGACCAATCAAATTAGTTTATTAAACAATTAAGTCGGCTAACTTAACAATCAAGCTAGTTACTTAGTCAATCATGTTACTTGACTAATCAATCAATTGAATTAATTAGTCAATGAAACTAATTAACTCTAAATAAAAAAAATCTATAATTTGATTAAATCAATCTTTAACCATTCATGTTTTTTTCTTGAAATCCTATAAATCCACCATTCTTTTACGAATTTTAGTGGACCTCTCTAGAAATCTCTCTATTTCTAAATATATGAATCACCTTATCATACTATGAAAGAGCTTTTTACAGTGGTTGAACATCCACAATCTTTCCACTTGAACAAATATACTTCAAGCTCAATTCAAGATCTGTGCAAATTTAAAATAAAATTTTATAAATTATTGTCATATTTCAATTTTATGTTGAATTCATTGCATTTCTTCTAACATGCCTAATTTTAATTATGATTTGTAAATCTTTTGTCACTACATTTTATTTATTTTTTAAGAGAAAAATATTCTTATTATTTGCTCATCTCATATGAAATCTAATAGTGTGTACATCTACTATTTTAATCATCACCACACACACATACACATACACATAAACATACATACATACATATGTATATGTGTGTGTGTGTGCGCACACACACATATATATGTGTGTGTGTATATATATGTATATACGTATATGTATATATGTATTTATATATACACATATATACATACATATACATATATACATATATACATATATACATATAGATATATATACATATGCATGCAATATTATATATATATATATATATATAAATAATATTGCATGCATATTTATCATGTTAGAAGCTGCTGCCTACTCATTGTGAAAGTAACTGTTAACACACAATTACTGTCAAACTTTGTTATATGCCTCCATCATAAACTACTATTATAGAATAGATCTGACATACTATTGATTTGTTTAGGATCTTCACAAATTTTGATTTACCAAACCTTTTACGGCCCTTAGACAAAATGTTTGTCTTTGAAAATGAATGACAGCCGATGTCTGACTATTCAATGATTAAGCTTGGATTAGAAAATTTTTCTTGCTTTTATATTAATATGAACGTGGGATTTTGATAGGTATCTTGCTTTAGTAATATGAATGTAGCTAAAATAGAGTGGAATTTTGATAGTAATTTGATTAGAAATTTGATCTGTAAGTGGCACCTACCAATATTCCTGATACGACATCTTACTTGTGAAGATTCTCAGATTTGTATTAGAAAATAATATAAACTTTAGATTTATGAGGCATGCATGTTCACTATTACAAAAACATTGGAAATCACCCACTACAAGATTATCTTATCTTTGTTAACAGTATATTTTCCATATTTTGAGTATGAGGAGAGAACAATTGTGTAGCTTGATGTACATTTAATTTGAGTATCAAAATGGACTTTGCTTTTAAGTAATCATATGGGACATGATATCTATGTCAATTTTACGATTTCAGTTTATTTATATAAGATTGTTAAGACGCACTTTTTAAAATTGGGTTTGTTTATTTGAGATGAATTAGATATGTATTTATCTTTTGTAATTATGGCGGATATTTTTTTAATTTTTATATCATTTAAAATATCTAATTCATTGAATTCTTATTGTTTACATACGTAAAACACGTGTTTTAGTTTGTCCTTTGAAATTCAAAAATTAATTGAGTCAATATCTCTCTTATTATTTATGTGTATTTATAATAAATTGGGTTATTGTCATTAATACTCTTCAATGTAGTGATTTTTGTTCAATTGACATTTTGCACACAAGTTTGATTATCAAAGCTTGAGAATAATGCAAACTTCACACTTCATTTTCTAAAGGAATTGATCTTTATGTACATCTTGTGTGTTATTTTTATCCTTTTTTGTGTAACCAAAAGATTGATCGCTTTTCCTCTTCCCTCGCATAATTTCACAATATTAAGAATTAGAAACACTCATTTCTTTCATTTTTGTTTTATTTTTTAAGCAACCCTAGCTTAGATTATATCTCTAATTGTTGGTCTAACCCAGTGTCTACTAGGGCATATAAAGTTAGAGATTAAGAATCAAAAGACTCTCCTCCCTATAGGGCGGATTTATCAATTTTGGCACAACTTTATTCTAGAGGATAAAGTCAAGTGAAGAGAGATTAGATCTTGATCACGTATCTGAGTTAGACAACCCAATTCATAGACTTGGGCCTCACATACCTTAAGACGTAAGGATGAATTCAATAGTTGAACCCATACAAGACTCACTTAGGGAACCCTTTGGTTGCTTCTTCTTTGTAGTGTACTACTAAGTGGTTATGCCTATGAACTCACTCGTGGTGTGGAGGAATCATTAGTTGAACCCATACAAGCCTCACTTAGGGAAACCTTTGGTTGTTTCTTCTTTGTAGTGTACTACTAAGTGGTTATGCCTATGAACTCACTCGTGGTCTACTTCTAGAAATAAAATCGTAGGTCATGTAGTTTCTTTTCATGTCCTAGTGTGATCTTGAGGATAAAAAATTGTTAACTTCTGAAATCAATAGGTAACATACTATTTGTGACTAACTCAAAGAATATTTGTAAGCCTACAAAACCAAATACTCTAACTTGAATAGTAGGGCATCCTTGTGTCTTCAATTTCTTCTTGTTTGTACTAAATTCATGTAAAAAAATGACATTTCCCAACCAAGTTGTCTTCTCTGATATCTCAATTTATGTGTTATTGATGTGATGATGATTTTTTGTGCTTTATTAATTTTGGATCTTCAAGTTATGTAGATTATGGATTAGCTACTCATTTTTTTGCATTAGGACGACTTAGATGTAGAGTTGTCTATATCCATGAGTTTTTTTTCAATTTTGTTGCAGATTCAATTGGTTATCTTTGACTGTGATCATTTTTGCATTGGTATGTTACATTTGAGATGGATGAACCCACGCTAGTGGGTTAAAAACCCATGGATGAACAAAAATTAACATTTTGAACTCAGATGGAGGCCATAAGTTAAAAACACCTTCATTCAAAGGTTTTTCTTCAAACAAAGGTACCTTCATTTGAAGGCATGTCACAAAATACCTTCGTTCAATGGTGGGGCCTCCAATCAAAGGATGAATACCTAAAGAAGGTAATTTTCAAAAATGGTAAAAAGGGACCTTCGAACAAAACAAGTTATGTTGGATATCATACACCAATGTCTAAATTATAATTGGTTTGACTTCAAAACTTATTTAGAAAAATATATTCAACAAAATATTATGAAACTTAATGCAAGCACTAGATATCTGTGTTGCTAATCTAAATTCAAAAGAATTAAAATTTAATCCTTTATAGAAAAAAGTTATGTGCTTTATTGATTTGGGATCTTCAAGTTATGTAGCTTATGGATTAGCTACCTAATTTCTTGCATTAGGATGACTCAGATGTAGATTGTCTATATCCATGAGTTTTTTCAATTTTGTTGCATATTCGATTGGTTATCTTTCAATGTGATCATTTGTGCATTGGGCATTTGAAATGGATGAACCCACACTAGTGCGTTACGAACCCATGGATGAACTAAAAATAACATTTTGAACTCGGATGGAGACCATAAGTTAAAAACACAGTCATTTGAAGGTATGCCACAAAACACCTTCATTCAATGATGGGCCTCCATTTGAAGGGTGAATACCTAACGAAGGTAATTTTTGAAAATGGAAAAAAAAGTACCTTCAAACGAAATAATTTATGTTGGATATCATACACCTATCTCTAAATTATAATTAGTTTGATTTCAAAATTTAATTAAAAATATATATTCAACAAAACATTATGAAACTTAATGCAAGCACTAGATATCTATGTTACCAATCTAAATTCAAAAGAATCAAAATTTTATCCTTTGTAGAAAAAAGTTATGTGTGACATCATACGCATTAATTTAAAAAAAAATGTTTACTATTAAAAACTGGCTATCAAAGGAGATGCCAAAACATTACATTTAATTTCGAATTAAAAAAAATAAAAATTATAATCTACAAAAAAAATCTGACAAATCACCAGTTTACATCATCTTCAAATTACTAATGGTTTAGCTCCTATAGGTATCAAGAAGTGAAGATCTAGTTTAAAATGTTGATTTCAATGTCAAGTTTGGCCACAAAGTGTAACCCACTATTGTAGCTATCATAACTTATTTTCAAATTGCATACAAGTTAATTTGTGTCTTTTCTTGGAAGGAACAACTAAAGACATCATTGGTGAAGATCATCTAGAGAAGGTATGTGTTATGGAGTATACACACTTGATTATCAAATCATTTTTTAAGCTACCAAGAGTCATTATTGTCAATGGAGTTGAAAGATACACTTATTGGACCAAATTGTTTAACGTGTCAAGCATAAGTAGTAGACTTGATAATTGCATGGGATTTTTCAAATATTGGGAAGAAGTCACCATTCATCTTCAAGTCAAAGAAGAACCTTTAATGAAATATTTCCTTATGTTGCTAGTTTCAAGGTGGAAAGCTTGCACAAGTGTGCTATGGTGAGAAATGTAGAATTTTTTTTCTTTCGACTCACATGGGGACAAATTATCTCTAAAAAAGGTGAACAAATTTAAAAGGGTGCAAATAAATATTATGAGTAGTGGTCTTCACAAACTTATTTGGCAAGAGAGATGTCATTTGATAGGAGAAGGATTCAAACTCTTTGAGAATTAGAAAATGGTTCATCACATTGGTATATTAATATTGGAACTTCAAAGTTTGTACTTGCCTAAAAAGTCAAGATGCAATTTCATTAGAAAGTTACAATGGAGTTTGGAAAAAAAAAAATGATGACACATGTTTTTGATTAAAAAAGTAGCGTTGACAAGAGTGATGACTTGTCAAATAGCCAAAAGGCTATCAATTAGCATACAACAACCCATAGGCGGAAAACAAACTAAGCAGGGGTACAGAACCCAAACAAACAAGGTCAGACATGCCAAACAAACCTGTCAAACCTGCAACAACCCAAAACCCAACTCAAGAGTGGGGAGAAACAACCAAAACTTGACAAAGAGGGGTTTTGGAAAGTGGGGAAGACTTCCCCTTCCACCTGCTACAAACAACCGTCCAAGCAACACTGTCACTAGGAACATTCAAAGAAAAATTAGGCGAGGAGGACCTCGCAGAGTTACTGCCAGACTATTGTTGCAGAACAACAATAGACTATTGTTGCAGAACAACAATAGACTATTGTTGCAGAACATCAACAAGAGTATAAATGCCAGGCGTAGAGCAGAGTTGTAAAGCAGGAGCAATTGATGACATATGCTTGAACTCTAATGTTTGTAGAATAAATGAATCAGTTGGGATTGTTGAGTTCAATCAACATTAATTAAGTGTAAGCAATTTCGAGGAGGGATGAGTCGTAATGTCCACTTTTTTGATACATTCCAATATTTTGGGAAACTACAACTTTCTTGGAGAACACTTGCTTTCTCAAAAGGAAATTTTCACAATGGTAGTGAGTTCCTAGAGCCTGGATATGAACAAAATTATTTTCCATGTGTGAATCTGACTTTCTAGGAGCACTCCAAAATTCTTGGAGAGCTCCATCATCCTCAGATAGTGCCAACTTTCCATAGAATAAAATCCTATGCACTTAAGGAGTTGGTTGAATTATCAAGATAGCTTAATTGGCCTATTTTAATATTTTTCATAAAACATTGAAATGTTTTAAAAGGAAAATTTAATTAAATAATTAAATATTAAATTTACCAAAAAAATAAAATTAAATAGCTTATATTTAACTATTTAAAAAGACGTTTTAAGTGTGTTGATAAAATGTTCCTAAGCTCAAGGTGCTAAAAAGTGGCCATAAGAAGACATAATGCTATTTTTTTAAGAGAAAAAGTGGTTTTTTTTTTTTTTTAAAGCAACAAAAAAAAGTAAAAAATAATGAAATGGCAAAAGAAAAGAGACATTTTTTTGAAAAAATAATTAAAATGGAATTTTTTTTCTTAAAATAGCTCTAAAAAGATTATAAAAGGAGTTTTTCAAAAAGACACTACACTCATTTTGGAGTTATTTCATTTCTCAAAAACGAACACATTCATCTTTTCCATTTCCCAAGGATGTGAACCCTTTGATAAGTTTGAAAGCTTCAAAGATGAAATGCCCCTAGATTTTAGAATAATTTCATCTAGAGATTACTAATGTGCAACAAATATTTATTTAGTGATGAAAACCCACATTCCAATTTGACCGGTTTCATGCAAAAACCACCATTATGCTAAAAGTTTCACATTGAGTTTCAAATTCAATGTGTATTTGGCTATGGTTTTGGTTTTCAATTTTTGACATTTGTATAAACTTTTGGGTTTTTTTTTGTGGATTCAATATTTGGTGTATTTATATATTAAAAAAAAAGTAAAAGTAATAATAATATGGTGTGCAAATTTGATTTTATGTGCAGTGGTTTGTGTTGTGTGAAATGCAGATTTCATATATATATATATATATATATATATATATATATATATATATATATATATATATAATGCTTTTGCAAAGAAAATATATTATTACTAGTAAATGGTGTCCACTAGCATTAAAGGTCAAGTTATTTATCCCACCAGAGCACCATCTAAGCTAAACCCTCTCATGAACACATGGTTGTCTGCCCCACCATCTAGTTCAAGTACACACCTACTAGTAGAATGGAGAAATGTCCATCAAGGTTAAATCGGGAGCATCACACACCCACCATACTTTGTGGGGCTCAACCTTGATACCTCAACTCTAATATCATTATAATAACCCCTATAGAACATTAGCTCAAATCTCAATATTTTTTTTGCAATCAACTCAATTCTAGTCTTTTTCATCACCTTGTTCCCAAAATGGGCAAGGTGGGAGCATATGGAGTACGAGAAAGGATAGAGAAAAAATTAATTTGAAAAGTGTTGGGGGCAAGATGACCAAATTATATTTTAAAATAATCATAGAATCGCTCTAGCCAAACTGGTTGATAGTGAGTGCAAATGAAGTTGCTTCAATGCCATTATGATAGAGTAACTCACTCGATTTCGTTCATGCCATACAAGGTGAAGAATGATAGAGAATACAATGGGATCTAGAGGTGCTACTATCCAAGGATCTAATACAATGAAAATATTCAAAAAGAAAGAATATGATGATATAACTAATGGGTTATTACAATGAGGGAAGACTTTCATTTACAATCATATTTGAATCAGTTTCAAATGCATTTCTTCATTATTCTAAAAAATGAGCATTTTGTCAAACACTTGGAACAAGTGTCATAATTGAATCAATCAACTGACAAACCAATATTATTTCCAACCGAAATTATTAATTAATTCACAAGTTAGTCTTTCAACCTTTATCCTCTAAGACCACTTCTAAACTACCAATGATCATATAGATGTCTAGTAGACTATATTGTTGCATTACAATACTTTTAAATAATAATAAATTATCAAACATTCCTTGGTAGATAGGTACACCACTTCCCACATAAGGTATATCTCCTACAAGAGCACTCAACCACATCAAGAATTCAATGATAGATATGTATATTAAAATCTGCATTTCACACAACACAAACCACTACATGTAAAGTCATACACACACTGAACTAATTTTTTATTTTCTTCGATGTATAAATCATACTAAACATTGAATCCACACAAAACCCAAAAAATCTCGACAAACCCAAAAAATTAAAAACCACAACCAAATATCTACTAAATCTAAAACTCAACCTACAACTTTTAGCATAATGGTGGTTCTTGCAAGAAACCACTCAAAATAGAATTAGGGTTTACATACCAAACCAATTTTTATTGCATGAATGAAATTACTGAAAAAACTAATATTGATTTCATCCTCAATTTTTTTATGAATAAATGCATCAATTTCTATTAATTTAAATAAATATTACATATATTCACAAAAAGAGGTAGAGGGACACAAGTTTTCAAAATTTCAAAGGCTTTTCGTCTTTGAGAAATGGAAAAGATAAATGTGCATTCGTTCTTGAGAAATGAAACAACACCAAAAAATCAAGCGTGTTTTTTTCAAAAACTCTTCTCCTTTATTACTTTTTCAAACCTATTTTACAAAAAAAAATGTTGTTTTTTTTTTTGAAAAAGAACCTTTTTGCTTTTTGTTTCTTAAAAAACATTTTCACTTTTTTGTTGCTTTTTGTTTTTATGTTGTTTTTTGAAAAAAAAAACTTTCTTAATAAAAAAAATGAATTGTCATTATGACCACTTTTCACCACCTTGAACCTAACAAAACTTTATCTACACATTTTTAAATAATTAAATGTCATTTAATTTTTCTTTTTTGACAATTTTAATACTTAACTATTTAATTAATTTTACCCCTTTAAACCATCTCAATGCCTTATGAAAAATATTAAATATACCAATTAAATGGTCTTGATAATTCCACCAACTTCTTAAGTGCATAGGACTTTAGACCATGAAAAGTTGGTATTATCTAAGGATGATGGTTCACTCTAAAGAACTTTGGAGTGCTCCTAGAATGTTGGATTCACACATGGAAAGTATCATTGTGCACATCTAAAGCTCCAAGGACTCACTAAATCTAAAGAAAGGAATGATTAAATTGAGAGATTAACACTCCAATAACTTTGATCTCAATCATATGGTGGTTGCAAGAGACAATATGCTAAAGTAAAGTTCTAATGTCTTATTGGCGAGAAATAATTTCTATTATGATTATGTTGGCTCCTCTTAGGAGGATGAGGTCTCCTCCTAGGATGATGATGTGCCTCCTACTACTGCTGAAGCTATGGTGACTCTCTTGTTGCTCCTATTGTGGCTTCTTCTATCTCTAAGGATCCAACTCTTGTTGCTCCTACTCTGTAGCTCTAATCTACTCCTGTTGAATCTGCTTCTGACATTGTTCTACTACAACAACCTGATGTTGTTCTGCAGTAGCAGCCTGCTAGTGTTGCTAAGTGTAACCCTGCAGGATCCTCTTCACTTGATATTTCCTTTGATGGTCCAAATGACAGTATTGCCTGGACTATGGTTTGTCGTAGACAGAAGGGGAATTATTCTCCCCTACCCCAAACCCCTCTTTGTCAAGGCTTGGGTGTTCCCCCCAATCCTTGATTTGGGTTTTGGGTTGTTGATGGTTTGGTAGGTTTTTCTCTTGGCCTATCCAACCTTGTTTTATCCGGGGATTGCACCCCTGTTTTTTGTCTCTCTTGTCGCCTACAGGCTATTGTTAAAACAGTCAACACCCTTGTTTTGTTGCTTTCTTAATAAAAAAAAATAAAGTACCATAAGAAAATAATGAATTGAGAGAACAAACATGAATTATAATACAATTGTATCACTCCAAAATTGATAAATTCCATGTAATTAAGAAAGAGATCATCTAAGACTAAACCAAAACTAAAAACTAATCAAAATAGAAGTCCTTTTTTTTAATAAATGTTTGACATAGCTATGCAAATGCGGGGAAGAAGAGATGTCTTAGTAGCTATAAGAAAAGAAACCATCCTTCTATCAATTATTACTCCATGTTCTATTATTTTTTGGCGATGTTAGATAATGACTGTTAAGAATGTGCGAACAATGTTGGAACTTAGCAGTATCACATAAAATGAAATAGGGCTTACAAACTTGACCACATGCCCAAGACCACAATGAATTTGATGGTGCATGCTACATTTGGTTTAGTGTACTATCATGACTTTGAATGGTGAACAAAGTCTCAAATTATTCTAAATTAGGAGAGAAGTATAAAGAAGATAAATCGTAAAGTCATTATTCTAATGATGATGCTAAATATAATCTAATTAGATGATGGCAAGCCCATAATCTATAGGAATTGCTTAGCATATAACACGTAGGAAGGAGGAAGAAGTTGACAAGGAGAGGTCCAATAACCATAATGTATTCATGGCTTCCTTATTTAGGAGATAGGGTATGAATCTACTAAGAACATGACGGAGTGTAGTTGATTGAAATGTTCATAAACTACAAAGACATTGTTGGCAATTGACACTCATCCGGTAAGGGTTAATGGCATTTTGGGTTGTCATTAATGGCAACTCATCTCTAGGTGTAAATATTCTATCGAGATTCATTACTTTGTTTTGTTTGGGTTAACCGACATTCACTTTGCTTCACAACCGGTTAAGTCCTGATACCGGTAACATGTATTTGGAACCCGGTAATGGATAGGACCCGACTAGGAGATCTTATGACCACGATTATTTATTTCATGGTAACGTGTGAAGGCTGACATGATCATTGGGATTATGTTTGAAATTTATTATGATCCGACAACCGACAGGTTTATACTTTTCATTGAAGACGACATGGTGGAAGTTAGAAGGATATTTAAGGAGACCCTTTCAGCGATAGATTACAAAAGTTTTGGAATGAGAATTTTGGTTACGAATTATTCAGGGATTATCGATATGCATTTTGGTCAGCGATTAGAAGCTTTTGTGTGCAGTTTCACATGCACAACCTAACCGGTAGCAGAACGGAGCATCAACAAATCGGTACACAATGAAGGTTATCAGAGCATGAACCAAAACTTATCTAGTATGGTCAGATGCATCTTATAAGTTCATTCTTCTTGTAATTACTTTGTAATGCTTTGTAAGTCAGTGAGACTTCTCATTTTGTGTTGAATAGTGAGCTCTAGGCAGTTGGCCTGATTGCACGTGCAATCCACCTTGATCAAGTATATAGATATTGTGGTTATCAACCCCACCATGGTTTTTCACTTTGCAAGGTGTTCCACGTATAAATATTGGTGTTATGGTGTTGCCTCTTTATGTGTTATTTGGTGTATGCACTTTAATTTTATTTACTGTTAACTGGTTAATAAGCAATAAGTTCAAAACTAACATTACCGGTAGAACACTGATTCACCCGCCCCCCCAAACCCCCCCCCCTCCCCGCACCTCTCAGTGTTCTTGGATTCCAATTGGTATTAGAGCTTAGTTCCTCGGAAGAAGTCTAACCACTTGAGGAATATCTGTTGGCATTACAATAGAAAGAAGATTGTTGGCATTTCAATAAGGATATTGAGAAGGTTGTTGGAGATTATTGATATAACTGAAGAAGGATGATTACTATCTTTATAATATTATTTTGTCATTGATGTCAAGAAATTGATTTTCTAATTCAGTATGATGTTGCCATATCTTGAGAAGTATGTATTGATGAGAATTAAGATGTCGGTAAGTGACACAGAAAGAATGTGATAATGAAGGGGAATAATAAGTTATTCAATGGGCAACTATTACCGAGTTAGACAATGATGAGATCATGTTGTTTTGATTGTTTTGATATCCTACATATGTTGTTGATTGTAAGGTTAATACTATACTATGTCACCGAGCAAAGAACCTAGTCGGTAAACCCTAAGGTTATCGATATCGGTTAAAGAAGGTAGAATGTCTACCGAGTGAAGTTTAGTATTTACTGAGTAACAACCGAGTTATAATAGATCACATTGGATGGATAAAAGCATTATTTAATGAAGGATGTTGATGAGCTGGAGATGAATAAATGATTGGTATGTTGCACATGAAGTTTGTTAAAGATCTACGGCAATGGAAAATCAAAAGGAAGATCTACAGCACAGATTGAACCGCAATAACCTAGCACAAGCTCCTAGGAAGAAATGCAAGTTCCAAGGCGAGGTAAAACATTTTCAGATCGAAGGATACATTGAACCTTGTCAAGATTGATGATCTGATGGCTAAGATTGATCATGGGAAATGTGATTAAGAAGATTAAGCGGTTAGAAATTGTTTATAAATAAGGAATTGTTGATAAACAATGAATGCAGGCAAGTGTAAGCACAGGGATGCTACATAGTGATTACCGAGCACAAAAGCTTGAAGACTTGTTTGAATAACAGAGTAGGGAGCCCAACAGAGGGACAATATAAGTCCTATGACAAGATTGTTTTGAGCAAATAAGAATCTGCTTTAGCATTTTAGATGTGAAGTTGCAGATATATTTTTATTACTGTTATTTTGTAAAGTGACAGAAAATCTCTTAACCGAGTGGACCTAACAGTCTTATTTGTAAATCCTGTAGCAAGCTAACATTCTAAATGAGTGTTTGAAATCCTTTGACAAGGTCACTTCTAACAAAGTGCAAGACTCTAACAAGTCTAAGGGAAATCCCTTAACTGGGTCACATCTAGCAATGTGTTTGTAATCTTTAACATGATTTGCTTTTAACCGAGCATACTCTAGAAGAGTATATTTCTTAGTGGGTCTGAAATCCCACAGTGGTTTTTCCCTATTTGGGTTTCCACGTTAAATATGGTGTTATATGTGTTATGATGATTATGTGTTTATGAGTTAGCATGTTTAGCAGTTTTTTGGTTATATTTCTGAAGTATAAGTTTCCAAGGTTGAATCTGTTGATTTTATGGAAGATTAAGTTTGTATGATTCACCCCCCCCTCTCATCTTACTAGCTATTGGCATCAGAACTTTACAATTGGTATCAGAGCTTTACAATTTGCTCTAATTGAGTTTTAGATGTTACATTTGCATGTGTAACACAGCAAAGCAAGGACTTCACAGCAGAAGAGTTCATGATTTAGTTCTTTTACTTTTTGGCATTGTTGTCAAAGGGGGAGAAGACTAAATGGTAAACTAAATGGTAAAACCCTAAATGAGAAGATAATAGAAGACTAATGACAGGGGGAGAAGATTACTGAAAAAGGGAGAAGATTAAAATGCAAGAAAACAGCTCAAGGATAATAGGAGAAGTCTCCACAACAATCTGAATCCGAATCAATTTGAATATCTTGTTGGTATTACCATTTAAAAGTTGGTATTGTCATCAATGCCAAAGGGGGAGATTGTTGACATTACAATAGAAAGGAGATTGTTGGCATTTCAATAAGGATATTGAAAAGGTTGTTGGAGATTATTGATATAACTGAAGAAGGATGATTACTGTCTTTATAATATTATTTTGTCATCGATGTCAAGAAATTGATTTTCTGATTTAGTATGATGTTTCCATATCTTGAGAAGTATGTATTGATGAGAATTAAGATGTCGGTAAGTGACACAGAAAGAATGTGATAATGAAGGGGAATAATAAGTTATTCAATAGGCAACTATTACCGAGTTAGACAATGATGAGATCATATTGTTTTGATTGTTTTGATATCCTACATATGTTGTTGATTGTAAGGTTAATACTATACTATGTCACCGAGCAAAGAACCTAGTCGGTAAACCCTAAGGTTATCGATATCGGTTAAAGAAGACAAAATGTCTACCGAGTGAAGTTTAGTATTTACCGAGTAACAACCAAGTTATAATAGATCACAAATTGGATGGATAAAAACATTGTTTAATGAAGGATGCTGATGAGCTAGAGATGAATAAATGATTGGTATGTTGCGCATGAAGTTTGTTAAAGATCTATGGCAATGGAAAATCAAAAGGAAGATCTACAGCACAGATTGAACCGCAATAACCTAGCACAAGTTCCTAGGAAGGAATGCAAGTTCCAAGGCAAGGTAAAACGTTTTCAGATCGAAGGATACTTTGAACCTAGTCAAGATTGATGATCTGATGGCTAAGATTGATCATGAGAAATGTGATCAAGGAGATTAAGTGGTTAAAAATTGTTTATAAATAAGGAATTGTTGATAAACAATGAATGCGGGCAAGTATAAGCACAAGGATGCTACATAGTGATTATCGAGCACATAAGCTTGAAGACCTGTTTGAATAACAGAGTAGGGAGCCCAGCAGAGGGACAAGATAAGTCCTATGACAAGATTGTTTTGAGCAGATAAGAATCTGCTTTAGCATTTTAGATGTGAAGTTGTAGATATATTTTTATTACTGTTATTTTGTAAAGTGACAGAAAATCTCTTAACCGAGTGGAATTAACAGTCTTATTTGTAAATCCTCTAGCAAGGTAACATTCTAAATGAGTGTTTGAAATCCTTTGACAAGGTCACTTCTAACAAAGTGCAAGACTCTAACAAGTCTGAGGGAAATCCCTTAACCGGGTCACATCTAACAATGTGTTTGTAATCTTTAACAGGATTTGCTTTTAACCAAGCATACTCTAGAAGGGTATATTTCTTAGTGGGTCTGAAATCCCACAATGGTTTTTCCCTATTTGGGTTTCCACGTTAAATCTGGTGTTATATGTGTTATGATGATTATGTGTTTATGAGTTAGCATGTTTAGCAGTTTTTTGGTTATATTGTTGAAGTATAAGTTTCCAAGGTTGAATCTGTTGATTTTATGGAACATTAAGTTTGTATGATTCACTCCCCCCTCTCATCTTACTAGCTATTGGCATCAGAACTTTACAAGATCCAGAATTTGGAATCAATGGAAACCGGTCTACAACAACAACTTCGACTTGCTCTTGAGGATCTTGATAATGAGAAGATGGAGAATAATAAATTCAAAAATGAATTGAAGCAAGCCAGAGAACACATCATTGCATTGCAAGGAAAGCTTTCAGTTGTTAAGGCTAAGAGGAAGGAACTCTGTGATCAATTGCAAAATTGGAACAGTGATGAGGAAGATGCTATGAAGGATCAATGTCAGAAACTCACTCAGGAGAACACATTCTTGAAGAATGAGATGCAAGCCATAACTATGAGAATGTGCAAGGAGATTGAGGACAAAAAGAAAAATGAAGAAAACCTAGCTCAAGCATTGAAGGACAGATTTGATGAATGCAACAAACTGGCTCATGAGAATGACATGCTCAAACTTGAGTTGACTCAGTCCCGAAACAATGAACAAGAACTTGAAAGATAGATTATAATAATGAGAGATGACTTGGTCATTGCAAATGAGTACAAGGACAAG
Source organism: Cryptomeria japonica (assembly GCF_030272615.1). NCBI lineage: Eukaryota > Viridiplantae > Streptophyta > Pinopsida > Cupressales > Cupressaceae > Cryptomeria > Cryptomeria japonica. The sequence continues at coordinate 503,971,732 of NC_081406.1, forward strand.
TTCAAGAATAGCTTTGCTAAATTTGATGAACTACTGAGGAATCAAAGATATGCTAATGAAAAAAGAGGTCTTCGTTATGAATAAGGAGAAAGCTCCGGTACTGCACAACAAGATCAATCATCTGGACAATAGAATCATACAACAATCGGAACCATAAATCACTGGTAAGGCAGCCTAATGCTCACAAATTCAATGGTACATGCTTTGTTTGCAATAAATATGGTCATATGGCTAGTTAGTGTAGAATTAGGAATAATCATAATGTATCATTCACCGGTCTTAGAAATGTAAGATGTCATGCATGTAGTAGATTTGGACATATGGCTAACCAATGCAGATCAAAAGGAAATCAAGGAAATCAAGGGTTTAACAAAGCAAATCAGAAGAACAATATTATCTGTTATGCATGCAACAAGGTTAGACATGTTGCTAAATATTGCAGAAGTAAGAACCCACCGACAACTAATGGAAATGCAGATGAGAAGGGAAAGGCAAAAGTGGAAGACATCAGAAAAGAACATGAGAAAACATGGGTAAGAAGATCAGATACACCACAGGCAGAACACCTGGTAGAGTCATTAGGTCATACACCAGTAGCAGACACAACTGATAACTAAGGCACTCTACCTTAGGGGTAGGAAAATCATTGATGATCATGCAAATACCCCAGATTGGATCTGTAGTTAGAGAATTCTGATTGCGGATGGGTACTCAAGATACTTCAGGAGTTTACCAGAATATACTTGCAGACTATGCGACCCGGTAATGCCTCCCGATAGCATTTATGTCAGTGAAAAATTAGGTTAGCGACGATAAAAAGGGAAAAGTAAAGTTATTTTCTTCACACAACGATTGAGCATTAAGACGAGCGATTTATGGAGCGATTGAGAGTCCAAGACGATTTGTGCAAGCACTTTGTCTTCAAAAGCGATTTCATCTCCTGGCAGTGTCTTGAGGTATTTTCGTTTGTAGAAACCCTAGTTTCGGCATCTGGTTATCATGGCTTCATTATATAATGTCGACACTCCTTTGGTGGTGGAAATCAAGAACCACCCTCGTCCTGTTTTCAAGAAGCATCCTTTCAAGTCACTTCTGGATGAACCTTTGGGAGCATTTTCGAGCGTTTGCCATGGTATTCTTCATACAAAAGATATTAGGGCATACATTCACTGTAATATTGAGGAGCTAAGAGGATATGAGTTGTCCCATGTTTTCACAGAAGGCCTAATCATCGACAAACAGCTGAATCCGGAATTTGCTCACTTGCAAAGGAAGGGTTTCACGCAGTTCGTGGATTTCCCACTTTTGATGAGGCATAATGGGTCCGATACATTTTGAGTTTATCTGGTTGGACCGACCGTACAAGATTACAGAGGAAGTGATCAAGAATGTCACCTATTTACACAAGGTTGGAGGTGTACTTGGCCCTACGTGCAAGCTTTCTAACACTGAATCAACAAACTTACCAACGCTACTTTTGATGGACGATCTATGAGGGTTGATGATGTGAGGGATGTTGATGTCAAGTTTGCCGCGATGATTATTGGTTACAAGGTCTACCAGTCTAACCGACTAAACTCTGTCTCCGACAATAATATTTTTATTGCTCATCAAATGGTTAAGGAGGATGCACACTACGATCTTTGCAGTGTAATGTTGAAAGAACTCATGTCAAACCTCCATAAAATCAAGCAAGACAAGAAAAATACTTTCCGGTATAGCTCTCTTGTTATCTATCTGTTATTTTACTTTTTGGGCACTGTTCCCAGCTTTGGGAAGATTCAATGGGCTTTTGACCTCCCGGTAGCAACTCAGATAGGTCAAATTTTGGATAGGCAAGGAGATAAGTTAAGTAAGGCTAACTTATGGGAATTTTTTAAAAATTTCCAAGAGGAAATGAAAAATAGATCTAGGATTCCTATGTCAATAGTAGAAAAGTATAAGGATACTATATGTTTTATGGTTAATAAAGATGAATGCATGATGGAAGCTATCCAACCCAGGATTATATGGATCATGCCTATGGGCTATGAGATGGACAAGACCACACTGGATGCCTATGCACAACACTTACTGCAGGCACCGGTAGATGAAAAAGAAGAAAAATTTGGCATAACCCAAGAAAAGGGGCTTAAGGTTCACCAAGAACAGGTTGCATCGACAATTAGAAAGAAAATGACTAAGGTTGCAACATAATCTCTTATAGGTGAAGGACATTATAGGGCAGAAGTTGAACAAAAATTTAAAATTCTTGAAGCTCGAAGGAAAGAAGAGATGAAGTAGAAGAGGAAAGAGGAAATAGAAGCCCGGAAGGCAGCTCAGGTCACTCCCAATGTGGTCCCAGTACAAACAGAGACTTCTAAGAAACCGAAAGCATCATCCACTGAGCTTGCTAGTCCTAAACTAACTGAGTCTACAAAGAAAAAACAGAAGGCTACTCGACAATACATGGCTGTTTCTTTCGAGGAAACAAAATCAGATGAGGGTATAAAAGAAATTCCAAAGAAGAAAGGAGTAGTGAGGGAGAAGTAGGAGGAGCAAAAGAAAGAACCTGTTAAGGAGACTCCCCGGAAGCCCAAAATAACAATTGTACATAAGCGCAAACCCAAGTCAGATGGACAACTCAAACTGGAAACCAAGAGGAGAACCGATAAGAAGAAATTGGACGCTCAAGATCTAATTGATCAAATTATTAATGACGGTAACTTAGATAACATTTCTTTATTCTTTGATGGATTTGAGGAGGACAAAAAGAAAATTGAGGAAGCAATTCTTTTATATCTTGATTCTTTTAGTAGGGCATTGATTGAACTTGAGAAAATTTTGCCTAATGAGTTATATGATGAGTTAGAGGCCAGAAAATTACATGCTCAGACTCTGGACCGACAGATAAAAGAGACAGAATCAGGTTAATCTCTGCCCCATAATAACCCCTCCAGAGATGGCTGATCTAATAAATAAAACCAACTCATCCAAATTTAATCCTAAGCACAAAATAAATAACCTTATGTTGGAAAGGTTTGAGGAGATTCAGAAGGAAACTGTAGATATTTGGGTAAGGATTCTTTTGAGTTTGGGTTATGAACCGACTCCCAATTTTGTTCAGTCTCAGAATATTCAGTTGCCAAAAGCTCAGCAAACGACAGAACAACCAAGTGTAAATATTAAGCAACCGGCTACCATTGTATCGGTCAGTGAGTCAAATTTTACAACAAAGGATTTAACGACAGATAATGTATAGAATGTAGAAGACACAAAGGTACATGTAGATAAGGACACAGATAATAAGGGTGCAAAGGATGTTTAAGATTTGGATAGGGCACCAAGTGGCGAAGCCACACGAGCACAAGAGATAAAGGATTCTAAGGTTACCTCTCCGACAAACAAGGGTAAGGAAACTGTGGCAGATATCTCTTCCAGCTTGGCAATTGACATTTCAATTATAGCCAAAGAGAACTTGTCACAATTTTCTATCAGTTTTGACAAACCCTATCACAAGATGTCACCGACTAAGAAAACTTTGGCCGCAGCAGCACTTCAAGCACAGGCAATCCAAGAGTTGGCTCAAGAAGAGTCAAAATACATAAAATTAATTGAACACAGTTTTGAAGTTTTGAACCAGTTGGTATCAAAATTCCAAGCACAAGAGAGCGCAAGCTCATTTGGTAAACTGGAGGAAATTATTAATTTTATTCCTAAGCACTATGATTCTTTATTGAAAATTTCATTGACAGAGGCAAAAGACAAATTTGTTGAGGCCCGAAAGTAGACTTTTTTGCAGATGATTGAGTTTGACAAGGGTAAACTCCAAACTTGCTTGCAATTCATTGATGCAACATTGATAGAGGGAGGTAGTGTATATAAGACTTGTCTAGATTTTGATAAACTCACAACATCCATAGACAAGCAACTGTCAGATTGTAGGAACAATTTAATTCAGATTTCTAATTCTTACAACCTGACAGTCAATCTTGCAAGTTCTTTGGATGGTCCAACTTTGGTAGTTATGGATCAAATTTTCAAATTGGAGAAGGATAGGGACAACATAATAAAGAGAGCAAATGAGCTCCAAAATCTCATTGGTCCCCAGTTGGATTATTTATTGTTTCATAAGACTGGGCGTATTTCTAACATGCAGAAGGAGAATCCCACTACATCAGAGGAAATAGAATATTATGCCAGTCTCTTGAATGGATTCATCTCCATTCTTGACTCCCTTAAAAGCAAGGTTGGGATACCTACTTTTCATTTTTGAAGAATATGTATGCAGACATTTTGGAACTTGTATAGAACCGACCTATGTTCATAATTGTACAAAATTCTTTGTGGGCACCCCACTATGTCATTGATGTCAAAGGGGGAGGAATAAAGTGAAAAATGTATATAGTTCTCAGGGGGAGCATCATATATATATAGCAGATTCTTGTAAAGGTCAGGTGGTCGTGGTCAAGCAGATTCAGTGACAACGCCATTTTTCACATGAGTGTTGCCATCAATGCCGAAGGGGGAGATTGTTGGCAATTGACACTCATCCGGTAAGGGTTAATGACATTTTAGATTGTCATTGATGGCAACTCATCTCTAGGTGCAAATATTCTATCGAGATTCATTACTTTGTTTTGTTTGGGTTAACCGACATTCATTACCCTTATCCGACATTCACTTTTCTTCACAGCTGACTAAGTCCTAATCTCGGTAACGTGTATTTGGAACCCAATAATGGATAGGGCCCGGCTAGGAGATCTTATGGCCCCATTTTTTTATTTCATGGAATTTATGGTAACGTGTGAAGGCTGACAAGATCATTGGGATTATGTTTGAAATTCATTATGACTCGACAACCGACAGGTTTATACTTTTCATTGAAGCCGACATGGTGGAAGTTAAAAGGATATTTAAGGAGATCCTTTCAGTGATAGATTACATAAGTTTTGGAATGCAAATTTTGGTTACAAATTATTCAGGGATTATCAATATGCATTTTGGTCAGCGATTAGAAGCTTCTGTGTGCAATTTCACGTGCACAGCCTAACCGGTAGTAGAACAAAGCAAAGCAAAGCATCAACAAACCGATACACAACGAAGGTTATCAGAGCATGAACTAGAACTTATCTAGCATAGCCAGATGCATCTTATAAGTTCATTCTTCTTGTAATTACTTTGTAATGCTTTGTAAGTCAGTAAGACTTCTCATTTTGTGTTGAGCAGTGAGCTCTAGGCGGTTGGCCTGATTGCATGTGCAATCCCCTTCATGTAATATTTGTATACCTTGATCAAGTATATAGATATTGTGGGTATCAGCCCCACTATGGTTTTTCTCTTTGTAGGGTTTTCCACGTATAAATATTGGTGTTATGGTGTTGCCTCTTTATGTGTTATTTGGTGTATGCACTTTAATTTTATTTACTGTTAAAGCAATAAGTTCAAAACTAAATTTGACAAGGCGTCGAGAGGTAACCCGAGTATCTCAAGTACTGGGTGTGTAGCTCGTGATGAGGAGAGGAAGGCCCTTTTCAAAGGGGCACAGAGGTTGCAAGATGGGACAAACAATGAGGCTGAAGTGCAAGCCACCTTATTAGCGGTGGAATTAGCCTATAACATGAATATCCCGAGAGTGCATCTAGAAGGGGACTCTAAAGTGGTGGTGGATGCAATTGTAAAAGAAGTGTCTCCGAGCTAGCGACTAAACAAATTCATATCAATTATTTGCTCAAAACTTAATGCTTTTCAAGATTTTTGTATTTCTCATATTAGGAGGGGGGGGAATGTGGTGGCGGATGCATTATCCAATGTGGCGTGTGAATTGGATGACGCTATTGTCCAATGGCAATCTTAGTCGACCTGTACAGTTTTCGTACTTGATTGTTAATGCGAAGTGTGTGATGAGGATATCTAGTTCTCTTTCCGAATGCATAGGCTGGCTTGACTGAAGTTGGCAATTGATGTCGATTTATCCTACAGTGACAATGAAGCCTGAGGTGAGTGCATTTATGGAGGGAGTGGGGAAGTGTGTGTTATTCCTTGCATATTTAGGAAGATTTTTGGTCCACGAGCATGGTTTTTCACTGGAAAGCTTGAGGTTGGCACTCTGGTTTTCTAGATTGCAATGGAGGCCAATTTCACACTCTTCTCACTGCAAATTGGGGACCGGTCTTGGAGCGGAGGCTTAAGAACACGTTTCGCTCTAAGAACCCTCTGCTGATTAGGAGTGTGCCTCTTTATGTGTTATTTGGTGTATGCACTTTAATTTTATTTACTGTTAAAGCAATAAGTTCAAAACTAAATTTGACGAGGTGTCGAGAGGTGAAGAACTGGGAGTGATTGGTCATTAATACCGGACCCGTGCAGATTTATACTACCTTATCATGGTGCAGAACTTGAGCTGGATTCTTCATGCGATCAGGTCTAGAAGGTGATGAAGGTGATAATACTAGCAGAGTTCCTTGACAACATGGAGTTGCTTCTAGAGTGGGTTATACTAGGCATAGGGTTTGACATCTCCAAAGGGATGTTGGAGTTCCATCCAGAATTGAGAGGCAAGTATAAACCCTTTCTCAGGCGGCGGGAGGCAGTGAAGGCAAGATTCAGAGAGGCGGTGAGGAGAGGGTGGGAGGCACTAAAGATGTTTGCACAGATTATGGAGTTGGAGGAGGTGATTCGTCAAGCTCAGGCGGAAGTAGGGGATGAGGAAGTGACAAGCCGTAGGCTAAGGCCGAGGACCATATGCACAAAGGCAGTGATGGTGGGCATGAAACAAACCCTAACAATCCTTTCGAGTAGTCCTCTGTGAATTGTATGTGGTGTGCTATCTCTTTTGGCAGTTTATTTTCGTTTTCATGTTTATTGGACTTTGTCAATTTTGTTCATTATGCTTTGTATCGACTAGCTACATTTTTGTCCGTAGTGATACTCTGGAATTTTTTTGGGTTGGTGGTCTGCAAAGTTGATTTGGGTGGATAGTTTTGTCTGGGCTGGGTGGTTTGGATGGTTGGTGGTTTTTTGACAATAACTTTCTTTTTCTATATTAATAAAATCCAATATTATTGATAAAAATAATAATATTAAAGTAATATTTTAAAACAAACCATATAAAATAATAAATTATCTAATAATATACGTCACAAAAAAATGATTTAATCTACAAATTATGAACAAACTTTATAAAACTCTTCATATAGATAAACTTTAAAATAAAAGGTATTCTATTATTGTAATATAAAAATTAATTTGTTGATATGACTACACAAATAAATAATGAACCCACCAAAATAGGCTGCCCAATTACTAGGTGCTCTCCCTAGCATCCAGCAAGATTTCCAATTTATTTTATGTTCTCCTTGGCCACCAATGTCAAGCAAATAATGACAAGCATGGAGTGATACCAAAAATAACATGTATATTTTCAATCATGGAAGTCTCCACATTAAGGCTTCACAAGTGGCTATACTTCGTCCATTCAAAAAGGCTTTGCCTTTTACGTTGTTCTTTGTTCCACTAACTAGAAAAATACACAGTAGGCTATGATACCTTCTTTATGATCTCTAGAAACTCAAAGGTTGCAAGAGGAAGGCAACGTGTTCCAAAAGGCAGAATCAAATTTCAATGTCATACAATCTAGGTGGATGAGTGGCCTACATTAAATAATTAATTTAAATCTGTCATCTTTTTCATGATTGACAAAGTTTCTAGAATGAAATAATATTAAATTTAATATTTGATATTTGGTTAAGTAGACTTTTGGTTTATTAGTGATCGTTGAATGATTTTGAAAGAGTATGAAAGATTAAGTTTTGTTTAAGTGTAAAGTCTATGATATTTTGGAGTGAGGCCAAAATCTTTCCTCAACAATTTTAACAAAATGATATGGCCAAGTTTCAAAATCATAATCCAAACAACCCTGACAAAGTCTTCAGTGACAAAACAAATAAATGTTCCCTCAGTCTTTGACTCTTAACTGAGAGAGATAAATTATGCATTCAGCTTTAATTTGTGCTTCCAATACTAATAGATTGCAACAATCAGAAATTGTTTACTCTCAACATTAATAAAAAAAATATATATCATAGTTTCAATGTATATTAATAATCATCTATTAGATAGCATAACAATAAGGTTTCACATATAGCTATCCCTTTTCCATGCAAAAAGGTTGGAGCATATATATTTTATATTTTCTTAGCCTATTTGAATATTTATTCATAAATCACCTATTAAAGCATAACAGTAAAGGTTTCACAAATAGCTTTCCTTTTTCCCCGAAAAAAGGTTTACCTTGAATGAATTACATAAACGTGCAAACGCTCAGTTCACATGTATGTCATCTTCTTCCTGATAGAAATTTTACTGATGCAAAAACAGAATTCATGTATATTGACCATCTATTTTACTAATGGAAAGAAAAGAATTGAAGGATATTATCCTCAATATTTTATTTTCTTTCTTTGTCTTCAATCTGTAGAATAAATTGAATGCAAAGCTCTCACCTTACGTTAATCAAGGATAATGAAATGTGAACGAACAAATTACAAGGGAAGTAAACCGTGTTTGACAATGTACGAGAAAACGATTATAAAATATGCTTCTACACTCTATCTTATGACTGCATCGATCTGAATTTTTCATTTTTATTGTAGAATACAAACCTGTAACTCAACCGTGGCAAAACTATTATTATTTGACTAAAGCTATTGCCCCCAATTTATGTTGAAGAAGCTTCCTTGGCCTTAACGAGCCGGGCAGTCACCGCATCCCATGAAACAAGTTCATTCATAAATACTGATATGTAATCTGGCCTTCGGTTCTGTTATCAAATGACAGAAAAGGTCAGAAACAGGTCTATTGTTCATTCATTTTAAGTACTCAATTTTCAATCAACAGTATCTGAAAATTGGAATTCAATGTCATATTATCGCTACTAAAATCTTGCTCGGTTTTGCACGCCTACCTGATAGTCAAGGTAATATGCATGCTGTATCATACAAGAGAAAATGTGATCAGCACATAGAACACAGTTAAGTACTGCTTTAATAAAGTTAAAAAATTTAAGGACATAAAAGTCTATGCTTATAATGATATGAAATGTGCAGTCACATTCCAAACATTTAGTAGCCAATTCGATAAGAGTGGAATTAAATAAGTAAACGACAATATTCTCCTCAGCTTACCTCCCAAACATCTATGGTCAGAAGTGGCTGCAACAAACAACATAAAATAAAACATGCAATCATATTAATGAATATTAAATTCTTTGATTGAATGTTAAAGGAAATATGCCAATAAACAGATTAAAAATCAAGTTAGCAGCATATCTTTTAACATTTGAAGAGGAATGTTTTTTATTAAATAAGCAGAAGACAAGGGTCTTGAACCCTCTACAAAAGAAACCCCAAAGGAAAAGCAAAATGGCCCAAAAAAGCTAGAAACAACAAATTAACAGTTTATCAAAAGTATAATAGTTCAGCTGGAACTTGATCAAAAACAACAGGAAAGCAGAAAACAACTTGAGGGGAAAAAATCCCCAATCCTATGGAATTTAAACATTTCATCATACTTATTAATATTATCAGCATTTTCCACATGCATCTTCAGCTCCAACTCCTGCAGGACCAACAGATTACAGTTGCAGACCAGTGCATGACATTGGTGCTGAACCTTATCATGACCTTTATGCTTTTCTCCATTTCTTTCAGTTTGGTGTTCATATTCTCCACCTCCTTTGCAATTTGGGAACAAATATCACGTTGCTGCTGGTCCATGGCAGGGGCATTAGAGGAATCCTTGGTCACAATATAGTGGGCTTTGGGGGGGGGCATACCTTGTCCCACAGCTCCAGAAACATTTGGTGGACAATCCCATTTTGGCATTTGATAGGTTATTCACCCTCTTTGAATAATTTCCCCATACTCTCAGTGTCTGGAGTCTTGCTCTGTTGTTGGACTTCTTTTCCCATGGCAGCTCATCCCAGTGGCTTTGTCGATGACCTCCTCATTGACTTCAAAGCTCACACCTCCCACTTGAACATGTCTTTGGTTCCAAGGATCAGCGAACTGAATTGAAAGCTTTTGGTCATACACACTAAGTTGTTCAAGATACGAGGCAATGCCACCCTCATGACAAATATACCAATGAATCCCATCCTTCTTCACATCGTCACATGATCCAGGCTCAGTGTGAACCCTATATCCCCCATGATAATACAACAGCAAAAGGACTTAGAGAGAAGCAGAGAAAACTAGTAATGCCACAACACAATAGAACCTTTTGCGAAAATCCAAAGAGTTCCTCAGCCAAATAAAACTCTGCAAAAACCAAAGAGTGTGATCAGTACTAATGAAAATGATAGAATCATCTGAATTCCACCCCTCAAATGTGTGATTGTGATGTACTAAATGTTGATGTGTTTTTCATGCACATGCGAACACAGAATAAAATACCAAAGTATCTTATCCTCTCTTGAACAAAGTTTCCCCGAATGCTGAAGATCTCGCAGAAGGATCAATCGGAGTAGCTCCAAGGTTCTGATTGTTGGTTCTCTACATGTGGATAAGCTCTTGCGGTATGATGTGATTTTGCTGGAATCACAAGGGGACTTACATTCGATGACCCGAGCATCTAATTTGCTTTGGATATCACTGGAACGTGGGTCTTTACTGATCCTTGATTTTTAAAAAAGGGAAAAGGATAAGGGTTGGAGAAGGATCTAATTCTAACACTAAGAATGTAGGAGCAATGGATGACCTTTGATGAAACTTTAACTAAGTCTTGCTTTGACGTGCTAGGATCATCTCCACAAGGTTAGTGCGATCTTCTAAGGAAAGCTTTATGATGTTTAGATCACCGCTACAAGCATAGACACCGTTAGATTGATGCATATCAATGAAGAAGCGATAATTGAAGTTAAGCTTAAGTTGAATGATTCCAGTTGACTATGCAAGGCAAGTTTGCAATCAACAAACCGCTAGTAGTATGGATATACAAATTTCTTCCATTCATCTAATAACATGAAATTAAATTTGAGAAGTATAGAGACCATGCAAATTGTAGACACATAGAATTCACCATTCCTTCAATCAAGTTTACATGTCTTTTGCAACAATCTCTTGGCAACAATCTTTTCCTTCTCTTTCTACTCTACTTTAAAATGCTATCTACTATTGAGCTACTAATTATTGTCTATCTCTTTTTTTAACTCCTAACTATTCTCTGACTATTTTCCTTTACAAATGAGGAGCCAGGGCTTTATATAGAGAGCCCTTTACAAATTGACGGCTCTGATTGACTTAGAATCAATGGCTAGGATTACAAGATGAAAACCCTAATTAGGGTTTGTTATAACAAACTTCCTTAGCCAATGAGAAAATTACATTCCACGAGTGAGGACCAATAGGAAGCAAGGGTAGGTACACCGAAGTTTGTGCCGTCCTTGATGAGTCAGGTACATTGAATCTGGACATGCTGAGGTGGACCAATCCGACTGGAGGAAAAGTGACTGGGATGCCACCTTGTCTGACGTTTGTATCTTGGTTGATCTCTTTTCTGTCTTTTGACGCGATGAATGATGTACCTCCTTGACTCCCATATGCTTGATGAGGCTTCCTCATTGTCAAGTGTTCTTTCTCTAGTAGCATACCTCGCCTTGAAGTGTCATTCTTCTCTATCATCATGTGGTAGAATGAGGTCTTGAGGCTAGCTTGCAAGTCCTCGAACACTTTAAGTCTTCCAACGCTTCAAAACACCTTGAGTCCTCCTTTATGCATCTGGAACGTCCTTGATGGTGATGGGCTTAGAATAGGTCATCCTTGTCCTGGCCTGATTTTCTTCCACCTGCAAAACAAACCAAAAGATGATTAAGTACACATGATATATTTATCTCACATAGCATTTTCTACCTTAAATCATCAACAAAAAGGCATTAGAATGAAATTCGCTCAAGATCCTCTCCAGGGACATGCCCTATAATAAAATTCACTCAGGATCCTCCCCAGGGACAGGCCCTATAAGAATTTCGCTCTGGACCCTTTGGAAGGGTCAGGAGTGAAATTTGCATTTTAGCTCAAATTTCATCATCTCTTTGCCTTGAACTTCTCTTGACCTTTGAATCGCTTTCTCCTGAAGACATCATTGATTTGACCTCCAAAAAGACCAAAAAAGAGGATTTCGCTTTGGACCTTGGCCAAAGACAGGACCTATAAGGAATTTCGCTCCAGACCCTTTAGAAGGGTCAAGAGCGAAATTTGCATTTTAGGACAAAATCTTCACATTTTGTGACCACAACTTGATCAAATGCATGCCTAAGGATGCCTATAATCTCAATCAACACTAGGTTTGATGTAAAATTGGAGCAAAATAGAGGTTTTAAGGATTTCGCTCTGGACCCTTTGGAAGGGTCAGAAGCGAAATTCACAATCTTGGACAAAATCCTCACTTTTTAATGCTTTCAATCACTTCCTAAGGCAAGAACATGTCAAAACCTTCCCAGCATGCCTTAGAAACTAAGATCTTGGTCTAATCAAGGAAGAAATGGGTGTCTTCTAAGAATTTCGCTCTGGACCCTTTGGAAGGGTCAGGAGCGAATTTTGACATTTTAGCCTCTCCGTCAGGGTTTATATATGGAATATAACATTTCCTTATATCTTTCTTCTTTCTTATACTTTAAGTTATATTCCATATATTTGTCAGGATGTTTGAGAGTGGTTTCGGACCTCCGGGTGTTATAATGCAAAATCTAGTTTTTGGAGGATTCTTCAATTTTCCAGACAGTCAAATTTAAGGATTAGGATGACATTCCAGACTTAGCCAAAATTCAGGACATTTGAGGATCAGGATGACATTCCAGACTTCTCAAGGCGAATTCGCTCTAGACCCTTGATGTAAGGGATGGGACCTAGGAGGACATTATGCATTCAACCAAGGTTTGATTTAGCAACTTGAAGTGCGACCAGATAGTACACAAAAAACACCCTAGGAATGATCTAAATAACCCCTAATCATTCAATTGACTTGACCTCTTGAGGAGATCCACCTGACTCAAGCAAAGCCTGCTATCCTAATGAGCCCCCTGGCGACCCTTCAATGCAAAGACTAATAGCCAAGACCAAGCAACCAAGCAAACTAAACTAACCCTAGAAAGCAAAAAGGTAGGGGTCCCCATTTGCTATGGGGCGATGTGTGAATACGTCACAACACTAAACACGGCCTCCACAAACTCAAATGAAAGTAAAACTGAGGTGGTAATCACTGCCATAAAGTGTCATGGCAAGTTTGTACCTCAAAGGCCACCTCATCCAACCATTCTTCCGAGCCCTATGCGATGTCAACATAACAAACAATCCTCCATACACCACGTCATCAGTCGAAGCACATGGAGGAAAATGAGGAAAATAAAGGTTTAGACCCCTTCTCAAAAAAGAATATCAACAGCATGTGATAATCACGGTATATTCATTAAAAATAAAAACATTAGGCACCTTTATTCATAAGCATCGGGTCCCTATAAATAAGAGAGCGAATGGACTCAAGAAGATTCCTAAGACAGTGCCAACACCTCCACAAATTCATGTTAATACCTGTTGATGTGTCTTTTGTACACGACCAAACATAGAATAAAATACCCAAAGGTATCTTATCCTCTCTTGAATAAAGCTCCCCGAATGCTGAAGATTTCGCAGAAGGATCAATTGGAAAAACTCCAAGGTTCTGTTATGTAGGTTCTCTACTCGTGGATAAGCACAAGTGGTATGATGTGATTTTGCTGGAATCACAAGGGGACTTACTTTCGACGACCTGAATGTCTGATTTGCTTTGGATATTACTGGAACATGGAATTTCACCGGCCCTTGATTTTAAAAAAAAGATAAAAAGGATAAGGGTTGGAACGGGATCTATATCTAACACTAGGAACGTAAGAGCAATCAATGACCTTTGATGAAATTCTAACTAAGTCTTGCTTTGACATCCTAGGACCATCTCCACAAGATTAGTGCGATCTTCTGAGGAAAGCTTTATGATGTTTAGATCACCGCTACAAGCATGGACACCGTCAGGTTGATGCATATCAATGAAGAAGCGATAATTGAAGTTAAGCTTAAGCTAAATGATTCCAGTTGACTACGCAAGGCAAGTCTACAATCAACAAACCACTAGTAGTATAGATATACGAATTTCACCGTTGATCATACAAATTTCTTCCATTCACCTAATAACATGAAATCAAATTTGAGAAGTATAGAGACCATGCAAATTGTTGAATCGACCCATAGTATTCACCATTTCTTCAATGAAGTTTACAAGTCTTTTGCAACAATATCTTGGCAACAATCTTTGCCTTCTTTTTCTACTCTACTCTAGCTATTTCCTACTCTCTGACTATTCACTATTAGCTAACTATTAACCTTTACAAATGAGGAGCCAAGGCTTTATATAGGGAGCCCTTTACAAACAGATGGCTCTAATTGACTTAAGAATCAATGGCTAGGATTACAGGATAGAAACCCTAATTAGGGTTTGTTACAACAAACTTCCTTGGCCAATTAGAAAATTACATTCCCGGAGTGAGGACCAATAGGAAGCAGGGGTAGGTACACCGAAGTTTGTGCCATCATTGATAAATTAGGTACATTGAATTTGGTCATGCTGAGGTAGACCAATCCGACTAGAGGAATGATGATTGGGATGCCACCTTGTCTAATGCTTGTGACTTGGTTGATCCTCCTCTGTTTCTAATGTGATAAATGATGTACTTCCTTGACTTGATGAGGCTCCCTTATTGTCAAGTCTTCCTTCTCCAGTAGCATATCTCGCCCTGAAGTGCTGGCAACTCCTTTCTTTGTCATCATGTGGTTCCTTAGTGTGGCGAAGTGAAGGTTTTGGCAACTTCTTGAACACATGTAGTCTTTCAATGCTTCAAAACACCTTGAATCCACCTTTATGCTTTTGGAATGTCCTTGATGGGGATGGACTGGAATAATTCGTCCTTGTCCTGGCCCGGTCTCCTCCCATTTGCAAAACAACCCAAAAGATGGTTAGGCACATATGAAATATTCATTTCAACATAGCATTTTCCACCTTAAATCATTAATGAGAAGACATCAAAATGGAATTTCGCTCAATATCCTCTCCAGGGACAGGCCCTATAAAAATTTCGCTCTGGACCCTTTGGAAGGGTTAGGAGCGAATTTTGACAGAGTTGCTCAATCAGACCTCATTTTCAATTTTATTCCACCAAGATCAAGTCATTCACCTCGAAAATTGCCCAGGACAAGGTTTTGCTCAAGGACCTAGGCAAAATACTAGACCTCTTAGGAATTTTGCTCTAGACCCTTTGGAAGGGTCAAGAGCGAAATTTGCATTCTTGGCTAAAATTATTCTTACTTTGTGACCATACTTGCTCAGATACATGTCTAAGGATGCCCTTAATCTCAACCAACACCAAGTTTGATGCGAAATTGGAGCAAAATGGAGTTTTTTAAGGATTTCGCTCTAGACCCCTTGGAAGGGTCAGGAGCGAAAATTTGCATTTTAGGACAAATTCTATCATGTCTCAACTCCAAGATGCCTTTCAAGGCAAGCATACACTAGCCTTCTTTCCATCAAAGCCTAGGAATCCACCCCTTGACCTTCATCATGAGCAAATTAGATGAAATTGAGAATTTCACTTTGGACCCTTTGGAAGGGTCAGGAGCGAAATTCAAGTTTTAGACTTATTTCTTTACTTCCTTCACTCCAATTCACCTTACAAGGCAAGAATACCTCACTCCACCTTCAACCATGCCATAGGGATCAAAGTTTTGGCTTCACACAAGGAGAAAATAGGTGTTTTGAGGAATTTCGTTCTAGACCCTTTGGAAGGGTCAAGAGCGAAATTCTTTCTTTGCTTGTTTTCTCTTACTTAGCTCCATTCTTCTTACTTTGTTCTACCTTGACTCTCCCTTTGGATCCTTCTCTCATGCTTGCAACACTTTGTTTGACCTCAAAATGGCTTGCTAGGAGAAATTCGCTAAAAATCATGGCCAGGAACATGACCTATTTAGGATTTCGCTCTGGACCCTTTGGAAGGGTCAGGAGCGAAATCCTTGTCCTAGCTCAAAATCTTGGTCATTGGTGGCCAAAATCCATTCAAGGGCAATCCTAGGGGCATCTCCCAACTTATCTCATCTCGATCAAGACTTGTTTTGACACAAATTTTGGAAGATAGAATAGGTTTTAGGATTTTCGCTCTAGACCCTTTGGAAGGGTCAGGAGCGAAATCCTTTTTCTTGAGCTCATTCCTTCATTCTTCCACTTCAATTCACCTCAAAGGTCAAGGAAACGTTACTCCATTCCTCTCTAGGCCATAAAAAACAAAAGTTTGACTTGCTTTGGAGGGGAAATAGGTGATCTTAGGAATTTCGCTCTGGACCCTTTGGAAGGGTCAGGAGCAAAATCCTAGTTTTTGCTCAATTCCTTCACATTGGTTGATTACTAGCAGCTCAAAGTCATGCCCAAGGACGTCTCCAATCCTAGTTCACCCTAACCCACACTTGTCTTGGCATAAATTTGAGAGAAAAGAGAGGTTTTGGGGAATTTCGTTCTGGACCCTTTGGAAGGGTCAGGAGCGAAATTCACACTCTAGGCTTGATATTTCATCTTTTCAACTCCAATCTTCTTTGCAAGGCAAAAATACATCATTCTATGCCCAAGGAACAAGGTTGGTAGCCTAAGCAATGAAGCAAATGAGGTTAATGAAGAATTTCGCTCTGGACCCTTTGGAGGGGTCAGGAGCGAAATTCATCCCCTAGGCAAAATCTTCATCTTTCAATGCTTTCAATCACTTCCCAAGGCAAGAACATATCAATCCACCTTCCAACATGCCTTTGAAACTAAGAACATGGCCAAAACAAAGAAGAAAATGAAGGTTATGTGAATTTCGCTCTGGACCCTTTGGAAGGGTCAAGAGCGAAATTCCTCCTTATGCTCAAATCCTGACTTCATTTTCATATTTCTTCACTCCAAATAAGTGTTTTGCCCTCAATAATACCTGGGAATGAGTTAGTTCTAAGCTTGGATCAAAGTAGAATGTCCTATAGAGGAATTCGCTCTGGACCCTTTGGAAGGGTCAAGAGCAAAATTTGACATTTTGGTCTCTCCGTCAGGATTCATATATGGAATATAACATTTAAGTATAAGTCTTATACTTTAAGTTATATTCCATATATATTGTCAGGATGTTTGAGAGTGGTTTCGGACCTCCAGGAGTTATAATGCAAAATCTAGTTTTTGGAGGATTCTTCAATTTTCGAGACTTAGTCAAATTTCAGGATCAAGATGACATTCCAAACTTCATCACTCACCAATTTGACCAAACTCAGATCTTCAAAGATGTTATTCACTCACCAAGCTTCATTGACTTCCTGAAACTCAAACAAGACACTATTAGCAACAAGAGCAAAACTAGGCCTAAGGGAGACTTTCAAAGAAACACTAACCTGGAGCACCTGCTGACTCCCCTGGCTCAAGCAAAGCCTGCCATCCTAGTGATCCCCCTGGCGGCACTCAAAATGCAAAGGCTAACAAACAAAACCCTATAAACCCTAGAAAGCAAACCCCAGAAAGCAAAAAAAAAATGGGTCCCCATTTGCAATGGGGCGATGTGTGAATATGTCACAACAATACCCAAATCAGCCATGCCATCAGCCACTTGGTTCCCTTCCCTATATATGTGAAGGGCGACATTCTCTTCTAGATCATTTAGGAAACGTTGAATATCCAAAATAATATCAATGAGATTCCATGGAGGGTCCAGTTTGCCTGAAACACCATCAATAGTGAGCTTGGAATCCCCCTCAAAATGCAATTTCCAGGTTCCTAAAGACAGCGAGTTTAACTCCCCACAACAAAGCAAGGACCTCAACATCATTGTTGAATTTTACTCCAAGACCACCCGTATAGGCAGCAACGAAGTCACCCTTACAAGATCTTAGAATACTACCCCCATTAGCATGTCCCAGATTCCCTTTTGCAGCCCTATCAAAGTTCAGTTTACTCCAACCATGGAGGGGGGTTCTACAAGGTGTTCTAGTGAGCTATCCTTATAGTTATGTTAACCTTGTTGATGTCCATAGTGATGACCAAATTCTTAGCAATAGTAAGTTCCAAAGGGGAAGGGGGAACTTCAAGGACTTCCACTTTGCAGATAGAAACATTCTCAATGAGGAGTTTTGAGAAGGCAAAGAAAATCTCCTCAGCATTCTTTGCAGAATTCCTAAAGATTCAATTATTCCTTTCTTTTCAAAGGTTCCACACCAGATGTGGAGGAGTCTGAAACCAAAGCTCCTAGATAATAGAGTGGAAGAAAGGAATGTACCGACAATCAACAAATGAAAACAAGTTCTCATTCATAACCCAACACAATTCAAAAAATTTCATGCACCTTTCCAAGACTGCTCTAGCAAACTCACAACAAAAAAACAGGTGGGCACCAATTCCTCCTTGTAGCAAAGAATACGTCTATTAGAAAGAAGAAAACCTCTCTTCTATAAATAGTCGTGTGAGAATTTTACTGTGGGCAGCAGTCCACCAGAAGTTGACTTTCGGAATTAGCTTATGGTTCCGAATTCTTTCCCAAAATCTCGATTTGATGGAGAGGGTCTAACAGAAAACCATAAGCAGATTTGACAGTGAAGCAGCCTTTATTATTCCAAATACAGAGAAATTCATGCTCTTTGGGGAAAATGGGAATTCGAAGATCTTGCAGCTTCCTTTGAAGGTCCCTGGCAACCATACCCTAGTCATTCTCATGAGGGCAGCAATCAGAAAAGTTTTTCCATTGATTAATTGTTCCATTCTTTGTGAAATAATTGCAGATCAAAGGACCAAAAATGTTACTAGAATGGGCTGCCAATCTGCTGTAGGTTTGGTGACTGTTTAATGGTGCTGAAGCTTCTAGATATCCTCCCAAAATCTAATCTTTCTACCATTTCCAATTTTCCACACGCTTCTTTATGTAAAAGGCTCCTGATTTTGAGCACATTATTCCAAATTACAGATCATTTTGGGACACCAACTTCAGAGTGGAACTTATATTCCGAGGTATTACTCAAGTATTTGGCTTTCGTTAACAGGCCCCAATACTTGTTGAAGAAGAACGTTGACAAGTGCAATCTGCTGTATTATGAGTTTCTTGAAAAGCTGCAGGAATCTAGCAAGAAAAGAACGTGAAGCAGCTATTGTAACAGATCAAGTGAAGAGGATATAGCTCAATTAGTAATGATGTTAAGATGGAGTTGAATAGCAGCTATATCTTAATATGCTATTGTTGAACAGAAGATGATGTCTTCTAAAGGCCCTTGTTGTAATGTCCCTGTTGGTGTCTGTTTTATCATCTACCAAACATTAGGATAGGATACCCGAAGGTATTCTATCCTCTCCTGAAAAATCACTGCTGATTCCAAGGTCTATATGTGCGAACAAGCGACTTTAGTGGAATAGCTTCTTGGGTAGTGTATGCTGAAATTTTCAAGGGGGACTTACGCTTGACAAGTATTTTGAACTGCTGGACTTAAATGGATTTAGCAATTTAGGCTCTTCTTTTTGGGGGGGGGATTTTTTGGGATTTAGACTTTCAAAAGAAAGGGAAAAAGAGATAGGGTTCAGGAAGGCTAATCTAATCCTACGAATTCGGGAGACGGAATCAACTGGGTGCTCTCAAGGAACCAAACCTTGCTTCGCGACACTAGGGACAACTACACAAGGTCGGTGCAATCTTCAATGGGTTGTGCTTATGATCGAGATGTTGGGATGCACAGGGGATGGGCTCAGACTAACTTTACACGGCAAGATGGAAATCATCCATTTACCAAAAGTGTGAGCGGAGATACACCATCAATTGACACTTATCAAATCCTTCATTCAAATTAACAACAATGAAAGCAAATCTAAGTTAATTCTAACTAAGTGTTGAGGCAATTGAAACCATGCAAATCATTCAAATAATAGAGATTACAAAGCAGCGCACATGCAATATATTATCTGAAAATGACCTTAAGCAACAATACATCAAAAACCTCACCCTTTTCAAATGAGAGGAGGCAACCTTATATAGTTTCTCAAAAATAAATGAATGGCCGAGATCAAACACCGATCAAGGGCCAAGATTGAAAGTCCTAAACCCTAATTAGGGTTTCCTGAAATACTATCAGTTCAAGCAAATGAAAGAGTGACAAGTGGCGCAGCTGCTAATTTTACTGAGGTGAGTGGCCACTTTCCTCTTTTAGAGATTCAACGTATCTACACACCACGAGCTTGACCTCCTCCATGGTGACACTTGGCAAACCGCCAATCTGGAAGTCGATGAGATCCACATCGTCGGCGCATGTGGCAAGGATGCCTTCCCACTACACTGCTTGGGTGAGGAAGTTGTCATCGATGGAGAGGAAGTTTGCAATCTTCGAAAGATCGCCTTTGTTAATCATCCCTGAATCTCGGAAGAAACTTGCCTGAATCCTGGCTCTCAGGTTCTCTGCTTGTAAATGCTTCTCCCTTAGGCTTTCCTTCTTCCAGATCTCTGACGCCACACGGAATACCTTGCCCAAGATCTCTCTAACCCTTGCCTCTGTCTCAAAACAATTGGTCTCGGATTTCTTCAAAACCTCAATCCGAGTGACCAGAGCATAGTACCACGTGCCGAAGTCGTACCTGTCCCTTGTCTGTATGATGCCTGCATCCACTAAGCTCTTCTTTGGCATGCCTCGGATAACCTTCAGGTGAGGGAGTATTTCATTCTGAATTTCATCCACTTCTTCCCAATTGGATGCTAGATCCTGGATATGATCAATCAACAAAGAAGTTGCCTCATGTGCTGATACTAAGTTTTCTACCAGGGTGTCAACACGTATCACAGTGTCTGAAATCCACTCCTTTTCTTGAGTGTATGATCCCTTCATATCATCATAGTCCTTCATTGATCCCTGCTGAAGAGGCTGTGGTGGAGTAGCCGGGACTTCATGGTTGAGCGGGCTGGTAAGATGGAGAACATACTTCTTCCACTGTTGGTTCTCTTCTTCCACTTTCTTCCTCTTTTCTTTTTCATGAGCCAGCCTCGTCTTTAGAACGTTACAGGAGTCATCAAAATATTGGATCTCCTGGTCCTGGGTAGGCTTACCCATCTCTATGGTGGTAATCTTGTAATCATCTGCGGTGACATTGTCCCTAGTCTTCCCTTCTTTGGGCATTGTTATCTGGACTGTCCTGAATCCGACACTGTCTCTCTGAATCAGGGAAAACTTCCTGGCTGGTTTGGGCGGTTTAGCTATAGCGGGTTCATTCACCTTCTCCAGGAATGCTGCAGTAACCTCCTCGGTTGAGTGGGCATCCTTGGAAATCTTGGCCTTTATCCTTGCTCTCAGCCAATCAGGAATGGTTGATTGTTCTACAGTGTTTCAATCAAACTCATCATTTGCTTCTCCTGGGTTCGTTGGTATGCCATCCAAGAAGATTATAGGGGCTTCAATCTGCCCCCTGTCTGGAGTTCGGAAGACCTTCTCCACCACTTCCTCAACTGGCTAGGAAAACACTCTTACTTCATCATCAATCACATAGATGTTCATCTCTTGCTCCCCAATTGTACTCTGATCAGGTGCAATGGAAGTAGCACTTAGGATAGAGTGACTTTCGCTGGATTCTCTTCTCTCAACTATAACCCTCTTCCCTGTGACCTTTGTGGAGCTTCCACCCAACTCCTTTCTCTTTCGAGATCCAACACTTTCTGGATTCCGAGCATCACTGACGGAGGTACAAGGATGGACGGACAGAGTATCATCTACTCCCATTAATTCATAAGTTAAAACCACACCTTTGGCCTTCAACTGTTTTGTCTTTTCAGACGCCCACCACCTTGAGTACTCAACCACTGACCTCATGAGGTCTGCTAGATCTGATTTTTCTCCCTCTGTCCAATCTATCAAGACTAAGGGTTCATTCTTCATCTTCTCAAAACCCGGCTGCTGAAGTTCTAGGCTTTCTTCTACCTAATCGGCAACTTTGAATACTTCCGTTGCTCTCACCATACTCAAAGGAATTCTTGACCAGAACCTCTTCCGGATCTCGAAACAATCAGCTGCATTAGCCCAGTAGTCTTCTAGATCCAGTCTGTGCTCAAACGTTGTCCCTTCGATCTTCTTTATCCTATAGAATGGATCGAAATCTTTTCTTGCCTTCTACTGGTAGAAGGGATACCAGGCCAGTTCTTTCTCAGTGGTAGCTTCAGCTTGTGATGATGGACATGTTTCCAGCCCAT
Organism: Cryptomeria japonica; assembly: GCF_030272615.1. Classification (NCBI taxonomy): domain Eukaryota; kingdom Viridiplantae; phylum Streptophyta; class Pinopsida; order Cupressales; family Cupressaceae; genus Cryptomeria; species Cryptomeria japonica. Next base: position 503,994,002 of record NC_081406.1, read on the forward strand.
TACCAATTGTAAGTGAGGATGTCCCTGCCTTCTTCTGCTTATCCCTTCGAATCACTATATACTCCTCCAATTGTCTCACAACCTCGAGCAACACCACTCGGTTGGTAGGGTAAGCTGGAAGCTTGTATGGGGGCCCAGAGAATCCCTGAATTCGGAGGTAAGTGAACTTTGGATATTGGATGTACCAACACCTGAACCAACCAATGAAGTCCATAGACTCTTGAGAGAGCCTCTGGTGCAGGCCACCTTGAAGGGTCCGGGTAATGTGCATCAGGAAGGTATCATTCACCCTTTTGAAATGGAACTTCTCCTCCATATGGAGCTGGGGATAGCAATCATATACCGGAAATTGGTTCTCCTTGTTCCCAACTTCTCCTCTACAAGTGAGACCTCTGTACGTGTAGGTCCTGGCTAAAAAATAGAACAAGTAAGAACTCATGAAGAAAGTCCTATTCGCCTCCAGATTCCTTAGCTGGCTGTCTAGGCTGTCGCTGATCATACGGGCCCAGTCTATCATTTTTACTCCATTGATTATTTCATTAATGAAATAATACATCCAGGGTTCGAATGGAGCTCCCTGAGGATTTCCTATTATTCTGTTGAGCAAGGCAATCATGTCCCCAATGTCCTCCTTGAAGTATGCTCACACTAGGCTCTTTCTCTGGAGTTTGGAGGCACCCTTCCTCGGCTTGTCTAGCCAGGAATGATTAACTATGGCATCATATTCTTCCAGGTGGTCGTGGTACAGACTGTCAGCTTCGTCCTTGGTCATATATACTGCGTTGTTGTACTCAGGGATCCTGAAGGCCTCTCTGATGACCTCATTGCTGATATTCGCCAACACTCTTCCATCAGGTGCAACAATATCCTTACTGATGGGGTTGTAGTGTTTGGCACATTCAACTACTAGTTCATTGCACTGCATGGTGGGGAGGAAGCCGGCAGCGTGCACGATACCACTCTTCATCATTTTTCGCGCAATGGTGGTAGGCACAAGGTTGTCCAGACCAAACATTCGCTTCTTAAACTCCCTCAGATTGATGTGTCTGAGGTTGGTGTCGCTGATGTTCTTCCACTTGGAAGTCATCCTCGACTCTGGAGGAGCATCTTTGTCTACCTGGAATTTCATAATGTCTAGGGCCTGCAGGCAAACGATGGAAATTTTAAAGTTAGAAAATGATTTGCAAAGTTTTGAAAATAACGGGGCTGCGAAATGGCTAAGTGTTGGAAAATTTTCCATTTTTCTTTTTTTTTATTATTCTCATACTTAGCCATGAAAATCGAATTTTCACCTTAAAACCCCCAGTCTTAAAGCTGGTTGTGGTTACCACCAAGTGTCAAAACTTTCAAAAAAAAATTCATACTTCAAAAAAATGATTTTCTTCCTCCAAAATTTTTTTTTGAAAAAAAAATCATTTATTAAATTCTGGAAAATATTCAGAAAATTCACAATTTTAATTTCACCTCTGACTTGGATAGGAGTAAGGCTAGACTTTTCTCCAAAATATTCAGAAAATTCAGAAAAGATGCCTTTCTCTAGAAATCTATAAGCCTTCTGCCAAAAATATTATCCCACTTCCAGCAATATCTAGAATTTTCTCCATCTTCAAACTGACATACTTTACTAAGCTCTCCTTAGTAATTTTGAACTTCTTGGTGTAATAATGAATTTGATAATGAAGTATTTGTAGACAAGGTTAAGCAAAACCCCTAAAATCATCCAACTCATACTTCTAATTCTAAAAAAAAAACTTTCCATTTTGATTTAAGTTTGAAGATATTCATCAATCCTCCAATATTCCCTTTCAAAAAAAACTTTCCATTTTGAATTAATATCTCAATAATTTTTTAATACTCTCAATATTCTCAAAAAAAACTTTCCATTTTGGATTTATTTTGAGGATTTTTTTTTTATTTAGATATTTCTTCATTTTGGATTTAATTTTGAAATCCCAATGGATTTAGTGACATCACTGGCATCTTTGTTTGACTTTTCAATGTGTAGGTGGATTTTTTTTTCGAATTTTGAATTTCCATTTTCAAGTTTTGGCGCACTTTGCCAACCTCTCCAAGGTATGGCGGACTTTGGCTAGAACTCCTTCATGGCCTCCATTAAAGTGAAAATTTTTCTAAGGCATTGGGGCAAACTTTGACCCTTGCTCCCACATGGCCTCCTTCGCCTTGGCGGACTTTGGTGTTGACTCCTCCATGGTCTCTCTAGGTGGGGTGGACTTTGGAGTAAGGACCTTCATGGCCTCCTTTACCTTTGGCGGACTTGGGACTTCGCACTCATGTGACCTCCCAAAGGCATGGGGCGGACTTTGGAGAGTGCTCCACCTTCGGCGGACTTTGGTGTTAGCTCCTTCATGGCCCCTCTAACCTTGGCGGACTTTGAGGTGTGCTCCTCCATTACTTGGGCAGACTTTAGGCATCCCTCTTCTTGCTTGGGCGGACTTTGGAAGGCTCTCCACATTGGGCGGACGTTGGAAGGCTCCCCTTGCTTGGGCGGACTTTGGTGGAGGCTCCTTCACCTTGACCCTCCTAAACTTGGCGGACTTGGCTCTTCTATCTCTCCAAATGCTTGGGCGGACTTTGAAGGTGTCTCCCACATGACCTCCAAATGCATGGCTGACTTTTGGCTTGGCACCCATGTGACCTCCCAAAGGCATGGCGGACTTTAGACTGAGCACCCACACAGCCTTCTAAGGCATGGCGGACTTCAGGCAAGGCTCCTTCATGGCCTCTCTTGCATCGTGGTGGGGTTTGAACCTGCAAAAATACTTCAAAAACCTTTGTTAGCCAGACTTAGCATTATTTTCAGAGAAACTTCAAAATTTCATAGTTTAATCTAATTTAACCGGATTAACTTGAAATTTGAAATCCATGCTTAGGTGGATCATCTGAAGCAGCAAAAAGCCTAAAATCTAGGGATTTAGCTTTTTAGATCGAAACTTGGAATTTTCAAGTTCCGGTCAAAGCTGGTCAGTGGCACAAGTGTAAACCCTAGGTTTGCATCTCGAAAAAGCAAAAAAGCCTAAAATCTAGGGATTTAGCTTTTTTAGGTCAAAACTTGGAATTTTCAAGTTTCGATCGAAGCAGGTCAGTGGCACAAGTGTAAACCCTAGGTTTGCATCCCGAAAAAACAAAAAGCCTAAAATCTAGGGATTTAGCTTTTTTAGGTCAAAACTTCGAATTTTTGAGTTCCGGTCGAAGCTGGTCAGTGGTGCAAGTGTAAACCCTAGGTTCCCATTCCGAAAAAGCAAAAAGCAGACATCCCTAAAAAATAGGGAAAACTTTCTAAAAATAGCCATACCGAGGATTGGGCTAAAAATGCCAAAAACGAAACTTCCTAAAAAATAGGAAAAAAACAAACTTTCTAAAAATAGAAAGTTGTCCAAATTCGTCCAAATCAATTGCAATCTTCATCCTTTGGCCTCTTTAAGCACTCTAGTGGTGTTCACACTTCGGAATCACATAACTTGCAAAAACTAACTTTCAATAGTCAGGCCTGAAATGCTCTGAACTGGACAAGGCTTGGTGAAATTGCAGCAAAAGGTCACAAGATGCTAACAAAACCCTAGAAAGCAAGAAAATCAGAGGGTCCCCAATAGCAATGGGGTGATGTGTGGAAAAGGTCACAACAGTCCCCACTTCCTTAGTTGCTATCCAGATGCATAGATTTCCCTGTCAACCATCTCCGCAAGCAAATTCACAGTGTAGGGGATGATTGGTTAGCCAAAGGGAACCTATACTTAGTCAAATTTTGCTTTGGGGAGCTATTCATAATAAAAATTTATAATATTATGTTATAAAGTAACTTTTACTAAATTTAGAAAAAGTTAATAAAATGTACTTTTTAAGTTTCTTTATCTTGGAATAAGTAACTTTATTTTTAAAAAGTTACCTTGCACTCTTCCCTAGGAGACTTTTATAACTTAAAAGGTGGTGATTTTGACCATGATGAATCCACCCTCAAGGCTGGGTGCTATATTGGAGGGAAAAAGATTCCTTGGAATCTTTAATTGATGCCATGTGAGGTTCGATGAGGGTTGAAGAGCATAAGAAAGAAGTCGATTCATTTGGGAAGCATCTTGATTTCATTATTTTATGATTATTTCCTATATTGCACGGTCTGCAGCAGAGGGTTCTAGGTTTGGGAGCCATAAGAGGACGAAAACCATCCATTTGTTGAAGGTGTGGACGATACCCCACACTCCCAGCATCACCACAGCAGCATCAAATGTCAAAAATTCAACCAATAAGGGTTGTAGACAGCAGAAATCCATCTCTGTGAGCATTGGTGGGTCTGATACATCAGTTCTGGGCGATTTGCAGCCAACTTCCAGCAGTTACAGTGGTATTTATTGCAAGCCGTACCTCTCCCAGCTTAGCCATACCATCATAGTTACAAGCCTTGGACTCGGCAAGCTGATTTTTGACTCGGACTCAGACTCGGCCGAGACTCGGCAAATTGAAAAACCCAAGAAATTCAAAGATTTTTAACGATTTTAAACTTCTTTCATGCATTTTTTAATAAATAAACATTAAAGACACAATAATCTCATAAAATAGAAGCACATACACAAGTTTACATTGATCACATAAGTATAAATGCAAATTTTAGGCTTGCGCTGAACGAAATAAGCTAAACTAAACAACACATTAGAAATATAGATAGTGTCAAATGTCTACAAAATTCATGGAATATGAAATCCATGTCATCAAAAGTTCAAAACATATATCAAGTTCAACATAAAAGCTAGAGCCTAGAAGTCCAAGGCTTAGAGGAGCCAATATCAGTCGACCCCGCAACTGTCCTACGTGTGCGCCTAAGATAGGTCCTGGAAGGTTCTATAGCCATGATCTCTGCCTATGTCTGAGGCTCAGGCTCACGCTTAGTGACATCCATATCCTCATCCTCATCATCCTCGAGGAACAAAACATATTAACCTTTTTTTCATTTTAAATAATGTCATTTTTTTTTTCAACTTATTATTTTCTGCCTGTGCGATAGAGTTTGACCCACAGGACTCGGCGAGTCTACCGAGTTTGACCCACAGGACTCGGCGAGTCTGCCAAAACTCGGCCAGACTCAGCCAAGTCCAAGTCCAAAGGCCATGGACCTCGGCAAGGGCGACCCGCCTCTGGACTCTGCGAGTCTTGCTCTGGACTCTGCATACCATCATCTTTGCCTGGAGATCACAAAAAATATTTCCAAGGGTCTTGATCCATTCTTTTGGCTCAAAATTCATTGCCAATAAAAGATAGAAGCATTCTAATTGTCACTCCAGCCAAATAATCGCTTGTGTGGATAGTATCAACATTTCCTTGGGAAAGGTGTAGTAAATTCAGGGGCTTGTACCTAGCACCTGACAAGAAATCCTTTTGGGTGTGCAGATTCTTCATATAATTTGTTTTAATAATTCTTTGCTAGCATAATAAAGCCTATTGGAGCGGTTAGTACTTTGTGGAGACCCTCCTGATAGCATCCATTCCACCCCAGTCAAATAAGGAGCTCTTTTAGACAAGGTTTGGATTCTTGGTAGACCGACCGCTGAACAAAGAAGTCAGGATCAGAAAAACAAATCAGTTTGTGTGAAATTATAGCTGGCATCTTTCAGTTGAATACTTTGCATTACTAGAATTAAGCTTAAAATAATCCTCTGGAATACTAGGACCTTCAAGCAATGTAGAATCCCTGGTTTTGGGGGAAGGGCTTGGTTAAAACTGCAATTGCACTTTTCAGTACAAATATATTAAAAGGCATCCACTGTATCATGTATCTGCTGGATTACACTACATTTGTTTTAATGAATGCTGACACTTTTTGTCATGCTGTACAATCCAACATCATAACGATATAGAGTGAGGAAATAAATCAGGAACGGTCCCTTCTAAATGTAGTTCTTTCAATATTAGATGATCGAGGTCGGCTAATAGCTTTATGATGTTCATATCAATCAAGGTTTGTGAGGAGGCCCTTGCTATTATGGCTATCAAAGATACCATCGATGGCTTTACAACACCTAAGAAATATTGAGTTACTTGAGAACAAGATACTGTTTGCAGATTAATGAAAATGAGAAAGGGATAAAATCTGAAACAAAAAAACAATTGTGCTAAAAGAGAGAAAAAACAAAGGTAAGTGAGGACAATGGTAGGACCGTAGGAGGGTAGTTCCAAGTAGAAGCTCAATACAAAGGCCTCTTTAGCATAAGCAGGCCTCAACCAAGACAACCTTTCTCTCTCTTGTTCCTAGGGTATGCCAACAAACCCTAAGCGACTCAAGGCACTAGTTGGGAATCCCTATAAGAACTACTACAGTAAAAAACAATCAATTCTTGTAACCATTATTTACCTTCTATTTATGGATCAAATTATTGAAGAAAATTAAATATTAAATCATTCTCAAAGTTCATTGTCAAAGGGAGGATGAGAATGATAATGAAACAAAGGAGGCCACTACAAAATTTGTAAAAGAGGAATTATTCTGTTCTGCATGTGTTCCAAAGTGAACAAATATCTTTTTAACTGTCATAAAGTGTTCATGTAGGAATACAAGAATCCAGCGCAGATTCAGGAATGCCTACTCCAAGAGGTTTCTCCAAGTTAAATATTTGTGCCTTTAGCATGGATACACATTTTATTGTATTTCTGTTGAATTTGTCCCATAAATGTTTTCCTACATACAAAAATAATAAAATTCAAAACCATTTAAAATATTCTACAGTTGTTTCTTATACACAGGAGATCAAAAATTCTGGTGAAGAATAATACTCTAGGTTTTTAAGTAAAAGATGTATTTGGTGAATTGTACTCATTTAATTGCTCAACTTGCAAGTAAATCTGCATCAAAGTTACTTGCGAACCGAGTCTTGTGGACAAGTTCCTTAGTTTCTCATGAATCACTCAGGGAGTCTTGCCTACAATTAGGGATTTTCATGAATTTTTTTTGTAGACACTACCACCAAAACAAAATTTGCAGATCCTTGATGAAACCATGCATATTAAAGTTTTTGGGTCATTTTCATTTTCAAAATTTTCAGTAATTAGGATCTCAGCACTGTGAATTGATTGTCGAGTGACTAAAAAGATTTATCAACAGTTTGTTAAAATTGATAAAATAATGAAAAATGGAATGTGTTGTGAATATCCATATGGCCTCGAAGGCCTTAATTTGGACCTTTCAATGGGGGATTTGCCCCTCAACCCTGCCCTATATCGTGACAGTGAACATGATATAGCCATTGTCCTGTTGATGTGTGTTTTAGGCGCATAAAATTACAGAAAATATTACCAAGATAATCTACCCTCTCTTGAACAAAATCACCTCAGATGCTAAGAATGAGATCAACTAAAATGATTCTAAGGTTTCTACATGTTAGGTCTTGAGGAGTGGGTAACTCAATGGTTGATGTGAATTGTTGTGTTCACTTGGGGACTTATGCAAATGTTTGGATTATAATGAATGATGTGGAGTAGGTGTGCTGACAACTTGAGATTTATCAATATGGCTCTGGATTTTACTTCTTACTAAAAAATGGGCAAAAGGAATAGGGTTCAGGAAATCTATTCTAAGCCTAGGAATGTAGGAAATGATGAATGGATCTAGTGGAATCAAACCAGGCAAGGTCTCACAAACAAGTATTGACACAAGCTTAGTGCAATCGTCTAAGGTATACTTAAATATTTTCAGGCTATCACCATCAAACGTTGAGACCATCTAAGTTGATGCTTGTCAAGGGACGCGTAATAGTTGAAATTAAGCTTACTTAAATTTCCAGTTGACCACACAAGGCGCACTTACCAGCGGCAAGAGGCTAGTGGTATGGATTAAGGATTCCACACAAATGAATTCAACAAATCTTTCACTCAATCTAACATACATGAAAATAAATTCTAAACTAAATTTCTAATCTAACTTGGAGGAATTGAGAACCATGAATGCAAATACAACACTTGAAGAGAAAAATCACCAACAATTGAACAATGATTATGATTTAAATAGTTGCAGCATATACCAACAATTCTACAAAAAACTCTACCTTACAAATGAGAGACAAGGAGGCATATATAGAGTCTCTTACAAAAATGGATGGCCCAGATTGATCCAAGATCAACGGCCGAGATCATGCCAGCAAAACCCTAGAATTGCCCTAATTAGGGTTTACATAAAAAATGGTGCCACCAACATATGGCCCAATGAAAAGATACCTAGTCATCAAATAGGGAATCTTCTAGAAGGTTCCTCCCTGCATCTCTCTCTCCTAGCATACTCCAATAATCTAGCCAATACTGAATCTAACTCGTCCATGGAAATGCTAGGCAAGGTATCATGTTGTAAATCAATCGCGTTCAGTGAATCCGAGCAAGCATCCAAAGTGTTCTCCCATTCCGGGATGAGCTTCTGCGAACTATGAACATGAATCAACAAAGAGACCAAGTCATCTATCTTACTCTTCTTCAAAGAGTCCAACTGGCAAAATACAAAAATTTCATCTTGTCTCTTAATTCGGCTAAGTGTAAACCACTAGCATCACTAACATCAACACCCAATAATTCCTCAATCTGAATGTCCTGAATCAATCCTTCCATCTCCATACAACTCGATTGGGCGTTCTCATAAGTTGATTTCTTCACGGCTAATGAACAATACCAGCCATGGAAATCGTATCTATCTCCACTGTGCACAATGTTCTCGCTGACCAAGGTAGAATTAGGAATCTTCTTCAAAGCCTAGAGGCGTGGAATAGTCTTGTCTTGAATAGGCCGAAATTCTTCCCAAAGTCCCTCTAAATACTGGATTCTGAATGCGAGCCTTGTTGTCCTATCATATGCATGGACAAACTGAGTAAGGAAATCATCTGCCTGCTTTCTTGTATTCTCAATTCACTTTTCCACCTCCGAGAGTGTACCTCTCACTGCCTCATAGTGTGATTGCATTCCATGGTCAACTGCAATAGAGGAAATAAGGGTGGGATCTTCACACCTTCTCCCTGCAATATACTCTCTAAGTCTGATATTCTCTACTCTGTACCTTTCTTTCTCCGCAATCTCTCTGTCTAACCTTGCATCGATTGCCTTGAGGTTTTCACCAACCTCCTAAAATTATTGCTTTCTAGATGTATGACCAAGGGCATCTGAAGTGATCTGGAAATCCATAGGAGTAGCAATGTCTGTTGTCACTCCTGCAATAGGAACAACAATCTCCGCAATCCACATTCCTGTCTCATCTCTAGCTATGTGCGACAAAATCTCCACTCTCTTGGGGTCTTTCTCCTTAACACTCCTAGCTAGGTAGTCATCAATGTCGTCAATAGGCTGTACCTCTATCATTTATTTACTTTTCTCCATACTTCTCATCAGCCAATCAGGAATAGCGGCCATCTCCATACTATCATCGAGACATATTTCTCGATCAAGTCCTTGCAATGTCGAGATAACATCATCATCATCATCAGGATTATTCCTGGTCCAATCATATACCTCATTTCCAAAAGGACAGTAGGGGATCCCGACTGATCATCATTCTCATTAGAAGGTGCAGATGCAGCTGTGGCATGAAACTCCTGAGTATTCCCCGGTACTATCACTGTGTTGGAGCACTGTTGGGTTTCCTTGTTCTATTCTGTTACTTCAATCACTTCGATTGATGAGACACTGAGAGGGGGTGAAGGAATGATAGTCTTTTGTTTCTTCTTCACCTACTCAAACTTCTTTCCTCTGGCCTTGACTTCTCCTGGCGTGTTCTTCCTTCTCTTGGGAGCTTGACTCTCTTCATCTACATGAATCCTGACATCACTGACAGTCCTCTAATCATCCTCGGAAGTAGACTCTTTCGGCTTCATCCTTTCATAAGTGAAGGGAACACCCATATCAACCAACTTATTCATCTCTATATCTACCCATGCACGGGAGAAATTCAAGACCTCTCTCATCAATATATTCAAGTCAATCTCTTCTGACTCTGAACAATTAGGCAATAGGATTGCCTTCTTCATTTCACTCTCATACTGTGGATGTGTATGATCTTTGTTATCTAACACTTGATCAGAAATGAGGAAAAGTCCACACTTCCTCATGAAATCCACTGACATTTTGGACCACATTCTTCTCTTCACTGCTTGCTCATCCATCAGGTTAGCCCAATAGTCTTCTATGTCAACTTTGTGGATGAACTTCTCTCCCCCTATCCTTCCAACTTTCTTGTCTGGATCAAATCTTTCTCTTTTCTTGTATGTAGAAAATCAATAGAATGCAAGCTCCTCACTCGCAGTGTTGGCGGCTATGGCAGACTGGCAAACCTCCGACGTCTTCCCAACTGAAATAGGGAATGCCATGCCTGTCTTGTGCTTCTCTCTCTGAATGACATCGAACTCTAGAAGTTGTCTCACCACTTCCAACAAGATCATTCTATCAGTCGGATACCTAGGAAGTCTGTAGGGTTCAAATTGAAACCCATGAATCCTAAGGTACGTGAAAGTGGGAAACTGAATATACCACGATCCATATTTTTCTATTAACTATGTTTCCTCCTTGGACAATCTTTTGTGGATTCCGCATTGTAGCATCCGTGTGATGTACATAGTGAGTGCATCATTCACTCTCTTATAGTCTTCAATTCTATACATGCTCAGCTGGGGGTAGCATTCATGACTCCTGAATTGTCCTTGCCCATTCTCGACTTCACCTTTGCATATCAATCCTCTGTATGAAACAAACCGTGCAAGCAGGTATACTAGGTAAGAAGTCATAGCAAATGACTTGGACCACTCTACATTCCTCAGCTGAAAGTCCAGATTGTCACTTATAATCTTAGACCAATTTACTAACGTTCCTCTAAGACAATCCTGGATGAAATAGAACATCCATCCATCGAATATTGCTCCCTGCGGCATCCCCATCACTTTGTTGAGTAGGAATATTAAGTCGCTATACTCCTCCTTGAAGTCTACGCACATGAGTGTCTTGGGAGCCTTGAAATGATGAGACCTAGGCTCAATCATCCACTCTTTGTTAATCAAATTCTTACATACACCCATCTTCTTCGTGTATCTTTCTTCATATTCATCCTTGGTCACATACTTCATGTCTGTTCCGTGTGGAATTCCGAACACCTCAGCAATAGCATCCTCAGCAAGGTAGGCAATGACAACGCCCTTAGGAGTCTTGATCATTCGCGTCAACGGATCATAACATCGTGCACACTCCAAGATAAGCTCACTGCACTGTATGGATTGCGGAAATCCAACGGCATGAAAAATACCACTCTTCATAATGTTCACATATGCTGGGGAAGGAACTTGATCTCCGACTCCGAACATCCGTTGTTGCATCTGGTCGAAGTCTAGGAAATGCATGTTTGTATCTGTGATCTCCTTCCATCTGGATGAAATCTTAAGCTCTGGATAGAATCCAGTCTCCAACATCTTCAATAGCTCTCTCCTTTCCTTAAATCCGGACTTCGACATCGCACCTGTACGAAGCTTGAAGTTAGACTTAGGAAAATATATAATGCTCTTAATAAAATTCCTGACTTTCTAAAGATTTTAGCTAATTAGAGCATGAAGTCAGGAAAATAATCCATACTCTTTGTAGATTTTGACAATTAGATTCAAAGTGTGACAACACTAGGGCATGGAATCCTTCTATGAAATTCATTAATACCTCCTTATGCTTAGAAAATATGCAAAGCTAAAATGCAAAGGAGTATATCGAATCAACGATGACTAAGGAAAGGTGTGAAAGGTTGTGTTTTCACACAAGGTATGTCTGAAGACACCTTCCGCAGTCAACAATGGAGGTCAACAAATCTGAAGACAACCTGAAAATCAGACTTTTAAAACATGTTGTAATCCTTCAAAAATATGCATAAACTTGATAAAAATCAGTTTTGATGATGAAAACAATCATATCCAGGAATGTAAGTGTGGCTGGTAAAAAATAAATTTTTTGAGGACAAGTCTGAAAATTAATGACTTCAAACTTACCAGCACCTTGCAAAGTAGTTAAAAATCCCTGAAAATGATGGAAAAATAGCTAAGGAATCAGCTCCAAGCAAAATCGCCAAATTGGTTAGGTGGCTGGAAATGAAAATTTCTGAGGACAACTGCCTATAATGGAGTTTTCAGACCTGCAACAGCGATAAAATGGTCTGAAAATGCACTAAAAACTCCATAAAACACCTCCAAATGCAAATCGCCTAAGTTGGAATTGGCTGGGCAATGAAAATTGAAGTCTGAAAATTAATGTGCAGCCAACAATGGAGGTCAAATCTGAAGCAAACCTCAGATCTGAAACAAATCAGCGAGCTGGGAATGATGGCAGCCACCAAGCATGAAGAAAATCACCCCAAACAATGGCACAAAGCACTCCCAAATAAAAATCGAAATTTTCCCAGCTATGGCGCCATTCCAAAAATTCTGAAAATATCTTCAATGGCAACTCAGATCTGCAACAATGGAGGTTGGAACAGCAATCAAAAATGGAGGGGAAAAAATCGCCAAGTTCTCCAACACCAAAAATCGCTACCTTTCACCAAAAATTGCCAAGTTTGGAAAAATCGCCAAACTTAGGAAAATTGAAAAATCTGAAAATGGTCTTCAATGGCAGCAAGGGAATGAATAGCCAAGCTGGAAAAAATGGAGGAAAGAATCCTCAACCCAACACTTCACTTCAGCACTTTGCCAAAACTCACCAATAAGGGAGAAAATCGCCTTTCATGGAGACACCTGGTAGATTTAATAATAAAATAATGCTGGAAACTCCTCTCTTATACTTGCTTTTACCTCACTTTCACCATACAAGCAATGTGGGATAAAACACCTGCTTATATACTTGTTTGGTAAAAACTACCTTGCTTCTAGAAGGTTAAAATATTAAATGTTTATTGCAAGTTATTTAATTTTTGCTTTTAAAATTTTAAATAATCGTGAATCATCATTTAAAAACAATTAAAATGGGGCTCACTTATTAAATATTTCGATTTAAGTCCAAATTGAGCCTCCAGGGGAAAATCAACTTTAGTTGGGATTAAAAAAATCCCTTTAAAAATTATTAAAATGTCAAAATTTTCCCCATAAGGGAAAATCGACCTTAGCTTGGATAAAAATCCATGCTCAAAACTTCATCAAAATGCATACAAAACACTCCAAGGGAAAATCGATGGCAGTCTGGACACAAAATCCACACTCCAAATTCACTTTACTTGCAAAAAATACTCCTTGGTGGAAAATCGACCTCAGTCTGGATGAAAATCCGAACTTAAAACTCATTAAAATGCTCTCAGTGGAAAATCGACTTGGGTATGGACTGAGAGTCTGCACAAAAATCCGCACTAACCTGTCATAAAACATCCTGGTGGAAAATCGACCCAGGCATGAAATCATCCTCAACGTTGTCCGCACTCCTGGTGGAAAATTGATGGTAGTCTGGAAAAATCCTGACAACCAAATTTTAGCACTTCAAGGGGAAAATCGACCCAGGCATGGATAAACAGTGGTGGAAAATCATAGCCAGTAAGGATTTCAGGGGAAACCCATGTGTAGTGTGGATTTTGAGTGGGGGAAAAGGGTGGGTAGTCTAGAATATGAGGGGAAAAGCACCTCTAGCATGGAATATGACCTTCTACCCCTTGGAATATGGCTTTCCCTTAGGAATTTGGCATTTTAACCACTCAAAATCGCTTAGAAACTTCAAAATTAGACTGGACTTAGGCAAATTTTCCAAAAAAATGAGTGAAACACTAGAAAAATATTGGGATAAAGTGCGAAATCAACTTAAATAATACCTTAGGAGCGAGAAAACAACTCCAAAAGGTCTGGGAATACCTTGGCACTTTAAAATCACTGATGCGCGTGTTTAAAAACATGTTAACGCTCAAAAGGTCAACACTTAGACAAAATTCAGGATAATTAAAATATCAACGTTTGCAACTTGATCCTCTAACCTCAAAAACCCTAGACGACACTTAGGCATGATCAAAACTCTGAGACTCGTGCACGGGAAACACAAAATTGCCCACTAAGCAGCCAAAACCCTAACCTAACAACGCAGCAAGCCGGAATAGAGGGGGTCCCCGTTAGCAATGGGGCGATGTGTGGAAAGGTCACAACATGTCCCTTGACCACATTGGAGGCTGTTGCACCTAGACCTGGCTCTGGTTTTAAAAAAAATAAAAATTGTTTAGAGCTACTCTAGAAAGGAAAACATTTTTTTCCCCTTTTTTTTGGCTTGAAATAACAAAAACTGTGTTTTTTCACTATTTTATGAATTCCAGCAGATTATAGTCTCCCAACTAAACCCCTAGTAATTGGATTTCAGTTAGACTTCTCAAATACCGATTTTGAGTAATGCAAGAATGATCAAAATAAGTGTATTCCCTAAATTCATTATTTATGTGTATCATGCATTATTTATGTTTATTGTGGTTACCCATTCCTAAACAGAAGTGAGAAAGTATATCGATGGACTTCATCACAGGGATTCCAAAAACATAGGGTAAGGATTGTATTTATGTGGTGATGGATAGATTAACAAAATAGGCACATTTCTTTCCTAATTCAACTGATTAAAAGGCACTACAAGTAGCAAATTTGTTCTTCAAAGAAATCTTCAAACTCCATGGGCTGCCAAGATCAGTTGTAAGTGATTGAATAGTAGACTTTTGAATCTGTTTGGCAAGAATTGTTCTGGTTAGTGAGTATTGCACTCACTCCAAGCATCAGTTACCACTCACAAAAAGATGACAAAATGAAAATAGTCAACAAATGGAGGGAAGGATATTTAAGCAATTATGTTTCAACTTTCAAGACACCAAAAGGCCTGGATCAAATTCCCCTACTTTGGGGAGTACTACTACAATACAACACACCACATGTCTATCAATATGTCTCCTTTCAAGGCCTTGTATGTATATGATACTCTAAACTATGTTGATTTGGTCATTTCAAATGGCAGAGTACCAAGGGCCAAAGCTTTGATTCAAACATCGAGACTTGTTGAAGATTCTTTAAGGATCACTTGCAGCAAGCCCAGAATCAGCAAAAACGACATGCCAATTAGAGAAGAACCAAGAGAAGTTTTCAAATAGGAGACATTGTTTTGCTAAGACTATTTCCTTATAACCAGTCATCTCTCTGAATAACTGGAGCAAAAAAGCTCAAACCACATCTTTGTGGACCATATAGAATTGCATGAAGAGTTGGAGTTACAACCTATAAACTAGAATTATTAGGAGGGTGCGGAATTCATAATGCCTTCCAAGTGTCATGCCTGAAGCAGGTATTTGGACAACACCTTGTGCCTTCTATACTTATAGTTTTACAACCTTTGGATGACGAGGGAAAATTAATTCTCGAGTTTGAAGTTATTATGGACATTAAGGAACAAAATTAAAGAAACTAAAACATTACAAAATACTTGGTGAGGTGGAAGAAATCTTCCCAAAGAAGATGCTAATTGGGAAGGAGAGAAAATCTTTAAGCATCAAGATTTGCATTGCTTGAGGGTAGGAAATTCTACGAAGAGAGGTTTAGCATATACCCTTTCCCAATGCTATACTAATTAGCTCATTGCTTCATTTTGTTCTATGGTGTAGCTTTGTTCATCTTGAGACTAGTGAATACCTCCAACCAATGTTGAATGTCCTCTTCCACTACTGTAAGCATTTGTTGTAGCTTTTTTTGGTGCCCAATTTTGTTTGTTCCCAAATGCCTAAAAGTAAAGCTCCTCTTGAGCACTAAGGGTGTCAAACTCAAGGCAAAAGACTTCAAACTTATGAATAGGCAACAGTGCAACACAACGACAAACCAATTACCTATGTTACTAGATTTGTGGGTTTGGGTCTAGGTACAGGTTTGGGTTCGATCCGGGTTCGGGTGCATCTCGGGTTTGGCCCTATGTTTACCTTGGGTTTGAACCCGACACCTGAGTCGAACGTTGGGAGAACTTGGATGTTTGTGACGTTGTGGGCATCCAAAAAAGGGCCCCACAGCTCAAGAAAACCATTTAAAAATTAAAAATACTCCCCAACCCTAATTTTGCCCTAACTTTCCTTCATTTTGTCATTTCACCTCATTTTTTCAACACAAAACTTGCATTCTAACTTTTTTCTTCTCCTAGCTGGTTTTGAAGATTGATGATTTAGATGCTACAATTGCACCAAGGGTGTCAAACTCAAGGAAAAAGACTTCAAACTTATGAATAGGCAACAATGCAACACAACAACAAACCAATTTACCTATTTTACTAGATTTGTGGGTTTGGGTCTAGGTCTAGGTTTGGGTTCGATCTGGGTTCGGGTGTAGCTCGGGTTTGGCCCTAGGTTTACCTTGGGTTTGAACCCAGCACTTGAGTCGAACCTTGGGAGAACTTGGACATTTCTGACATTGTGGGCGTCCAAAAAAGGGCCCCACAACTCAAGAAAACCATTTAAAAATTAAAAATACCCCCCAACCCTAATTTTGCCCCACCTTTCCTTCATTTTGTCATTTCACCTCATTTTTTCAACACAAAACTTGCAATCTAACATTTTTTTTCTCCTAGCTGGTTTTGAAGGTTGATGATTTAGATGCTACAATTGCACAACTTGCCCAAGTCTCTATAGATATGTGTATATATATGTAGGAATGTACCCGTACGCAAGGAAAAAAAATTATCGTACCTGAACCCACATCACGTACCTACAGCCGTACCTGAATCAACCACTTAGCAATTTACTAAGGTGGATAAAACCTTCAACTCTAGGCTCTGCTAAGCCAAAGGGGGCTTCCCTAAGGTGCAGGATTAGAAATAACTATATGGAATATACATAACCCTACATAAACCATACCCAAACCATGGTATACCCCTACTTATCTATCACTAAGTAGTTGTATGTTGGTTCAAACATGCAAAGTTTTGCACCTTTAGAAAGCAGATGATACGAATGGAAAATTCTTCTTTGCTAATGGCATTCCATTCCATGTGGCTTGATCTCCTTATTATAAGGGAGTGATAGCGAAGCTAGCAAGGGCAAGACCATCATATCTGCCACTAGGGGAAACAAAATCAAGGACCACAATCTCAAATAAGAACTAATCCAAGATAGATATGTTAATGGAGAAAATGAAGGAATGTTGGTTGACAAGTGGATGTAGTATACTCATGGATGGGTGGACAATCATTAAGCATCATCCACTCATCAATAAAATGGTTACATGTTCTGAGGGCCCTTATATCTTAAGGCAATTGATTGTTCAGGTTTTTGATCCTCAAAAATGCTATAGAGAAGGTTGGGTTACAAAAGCAGTCCAAGTAGTGATAGATGTGGCCCACGTGTGCAAAGCTACAAAGAAGTTAATTGAGGCAGCTTACAGATATATTGGTGGACTTGTGTGCATATTGTGAATAATGCACTCAAGGACATCAGAAAAATTGATTGGATTTAAGAGATGGTCAATGATGCTAGAGATGTGCAGATGTTCATTTACAACCACCACACTTCACATGCACTCTTTAGGACCTTCTCCAAGAAGGAATTCTCAATACTTGTCAAGACTAGTCATGCATCCTATTTCATTCTCTTGGAGAGAATGCTTGAGTTGCAAGAGGCATCACAACTGATGGTCATGATAGCATAATGGAATCAATGGCTTGAGTCTTAAGACAAAGCAAGGGAAGAGGATGAAGGATGTAGTCAAGAGTGATGTTCTTGGGAGTTGGGATGATGCAAAATACATTGTCTCCACCATTACTCTATACATCTAGATGATTAAATATGGGGATGCCAATGCACCTAGCCTTGGAAGAGGGGTATGAGTGCATTGATTCTATGCTCAACCAAATGGAGGTTGTCATGTGAGAGGACACCACATTTTCATTCTACAAAGAGAAAATTCAGCCAATCATTTGTCAAATATGGGAGAAGCTCAACACTCCCTTGCACATGGTTGCCTATGCGTTGAACACCACGTGTTACCTGCAAAGGACTATTAGAGTTACACCCATACAAAATGTTCAGGTGAAGGCAAGGTTCATGTCGGCCATCCAAAAGATGCATTATCATGTAGAGGTTGGCATCATTCATACTAAGTGGATGAAATCTGCCACTCTTGGGGGTTATTCTAAGGAGGGGCCAAGATGGATAGGGCAACTATGGCATAGGAGGACCCAATTTTGTGGTGGACTATGCATGGACCGGCTTGTTTGACTACCTCTCTAGTCATTCCTTTGCTATCTCAGGTTTCTAGTTCTTCTACTACTGAGAGGAACTAATCTACTTATAGCTTCATCCACTCCCTTAAGAGGAACAAGTTTACCTCTGGGAGAGCTAAGAACCTTGTGGTTGTACATAGTGCCTTGCATCTCATTGACCACAAGACACTTTTGTACAAGGAGAGTCCAATATCGCGGTGGAATGTAAAGCCAAAGGAGGTAGCACAGATTGATGAGGATGCTACATAGATAGGGCTGGTTGGAATTAGTTTGGAGAAGCTTGACCATATGAAGTCCAACAATTATAGTGATGAGGAGTTTGGGGATGATTAGAGGCCTCACTTCACTCCACTTTGTTATTTTGAACATTTGTAATCATCATCGTACTCATTTATAATCATCATTATGAAATCTTGAATATAAAATAAATTTCGAATTCAACATTTTTATTATTCAATATTAAATTGTTAATGTTCACTTCAAAGTTCAAATTTTAGTAGTTTCTAGGTTTTACTAATTTGCCAAAGTTTCATTTGTAATCTTTATACTTACACATCTTTGTATAACTATTTTTTCAAGTGTTATATCTATTTCAATGCTATCTTCCCCAAAATTAGGCCCTTGGTCCCCCCATCCCTAGAACCCATCCTTTCGTTCCCCTGTCAAGAAACTCTATGGAACTATGAGTATTTTTGACAAATACTTGTTCAAACAAATCAAAAGAAGCTGAAATTTTTACAGTAACTTATTTTTTTCCTAGATCTTCCTTTCCTACAAATATATCCAAGAAATTTATTGATTTGCATCCTTGGAAAATTTTGGTTAAAAGTCTAATTTCACAATAACTCCTTCAAATCAGCTTCAAATAACCTCAAATTTGGACTAGAACAGCTTCAATGTCCTTGATCAAACCTCTAAATTTGAAAAAAAAAAAATCACCTAATTGAAACATGTGCTTCAAATGACCTCAAATTCGGACTAGAGTAGCTTCAATGTCCTTGACCAAACCTCCAAATTTCAAAAGAAACAGCCAAATCGAAATATGTGCTCCAAAATTTGACCTCCTAAATAAATAAATAAATAACTTTTTTCTTGCCTTTTGGACACCAAGACCATGCTCTGATACCACTTGTAATAAAATAACTTGCACAAGAGAAGAATCTAACAAAAAGTATGTTGCAAATGATAGTAATAAGCCACTTTGAGGGGGCAAACCTCCAAAAGTCTTCAACAAGAACAAAATTCACAATATGATGATCATATATTAACCACTACTCCTATGTATGCTATACTTATGTCTTGAATGCCATCTAAGATAACCTAACTACCTCTATAGACCTATATAAATGATCACTTATAATTAAGGGTTATGCTAGCCACAAGTTGGCTACACATATCCCAAAACAATTAATGGGTTAAAGGCATAGCACATGTAGAGATGAGGTCACAATGGATGATTTAAGTATGAATCTCAGCCATTTTGGTTTTCCTATGAAAAACAAGAGAAATGACTTTGATCCAAAATAAAAGATGAACAAAGCCATATCCCAGTTCCTAGGAGAAAGTTTTAAATATTTGCAACAAGATGACCACTTCAAAGAAAAGTACATGGATGAAGAGAACTTGCGAAATTGGTGACATCGGTGAGGAAAATCAAAACACCATATTGTGGTGATGCCTATACACTCACATGGTAGGCTTAACATGGAAAGTCCTACCAGCCAACAAGAAGTTGTCTCTAAAAGTAACAAGGGTCCTTGCTTCTTCTTGCCATTGTACATTTCTCACAAATTAATAAAGAAAACTTCCCCTACAAATAGAGGAGGAACATAGGATCTACACAATGTTTACCATTTACACAGTGTTTACCACCTCTAACCAATTTGCCTTGACAAATCTTAGAGAACAAATTAAAAGGCCAATTTCATATCAATCATAGTTTGCAGACTCGTGGGACTCACCACGGACCCGCCTAGACTCACAAGTTTGTTGGCAGGCCGAGTTGACTCGCCAAGGACTCATGAGCCGAGTCCAAATGAGTCTTGGCACAAGACTCACGAGTCTGTGCCAAGGATTCGCACAAGTCTGAAGTCGGGACTCGCGAATCCGATGAGAAGACTCACGTTGTTGTGCAACACCCCTAGGTAGTGTTAAAAAGTGCTTTTTTTTTAATCTTTCACTCATTTGGCATTTGTATTTGCTCAAAACAAGTCTGTAGGGTTCGAAGAAGGAGAGGAAACAAGATTAAAACAGCAAAAGAGATCTAGGTAAGGATTTTTCTTCTTTTTTTTTTCATTTCCATGTTTTGAAAATTAAAAAAAACTTGAAAAACAAGGAGATATGCTGCCAAAAAAATTTCTATTTCCCTTCCTAACTTTTTTTCCTTATATTTTTTTCTTGTTTACGAATACTATTTTTTTCAAATGATTCATTATCATTTTTTTTGTTGATTTTCCACAAAACACTGCTGATTTTTTTATTTATTCATGTTAAAACAGCAATGGCAAGTTCAACTCCAACTCCAAGGGCAACCCCAAAGCCAAGAAGACAAAAAGACAAAGCATGGGATACCTGGAAACAAAAAGGGGGAGGTCACTTGCACTAAATGTAGTAAATGGATGACTGGTGGAATCAATTGATTAAAATACCACCTTGCACAAATACCTGGACAAGGTGTGGAGATATGTGACAAAACAACTTCGGAGATTGTTAGAGAGATGAAGGCCCTTCTTGCTGAGTATGTGTTGTGCGAATCGCACACCCATCCCCGTCTTGGACAGGGACCCCCAGTTTGTGCCTTTCTGTCCTGATCCTGAAATTTGGCTAAGTCTGGAATTTCCTGATCCTGAAATTTGGCTAACTCTGAAAAACTGAGGAAACCTCCAAAAGCTAGAATTTGCAATATAACTCCTGGAGGGCCGAAACCACTCTCAAACATCCTCAAAGTATATATGGAATATAACTTAAAGTATAAGAAAGGAGAAACACATATGGAAATGTTATATTCCATATGCTTAATTTCGGACCCAGAAGCCAAAAGTTGAAAAAGTTGAAAGTGTTTCAGGTCCAAATTTCACTTAAAGCACCAATTTCGGACCCTAGGGCCGAAATTCGAAGTTTCTTCTAAATTTCCAAACGCATTTTTAGGTTCGAAAAGTGAAAACGCGATTTTGCGAAATATGTTACAAGGTCCGAAAACCACTTAAGCGCCCTCATTTTCGGACCCTCGGAGGTAAATGGAAAGTGCGTCGAGTTTAGGAAACACAAAAAAAAAACGCGTTTTAGATCCGAAATTTACCAAAAGCGCTTCAAGCCCCGAAAATCGTTTAAAGTGTCCATTTTCGGACCATGGGGCGAAATCGAAAAAGGTATAAAGGTGCGAAATCCTGCAAAGCTCCTCCAGATCCGAAGTTTGCCTTGGACACCCATTTTCGGACCCCAGCCCCGAAATTTTAAAACTCAGAAATTTGTAAATCACCTTCAAACTCCGATTTTGTAAACATGTTTGGGTCCGAAGTTCACTTATATTGCAAAAGGTGGTTTAGCTCCGAAAATGAGAATTCGCCAAAAACGTGAAAGCTCTGAAAATTCGCCTTAAGTCCCATTTTCGGACCCTGGGGCGAAATGTTTGAAAATCGCGATTTTGCAAAATATGTCATAAGGTCCGAAATTCGCCTTAAGTCCTCATTTTCAGACCCTGGGGCGAAATGTGAAATATGTGAAAAACGTGAAGAGTTGCAAAGTGGCCCTTAGCTCCGAATTTGCCTTTAAAATTCGCAAAAGTTCAAATGCTCCGAATTTGCAAAGAATGCCAAAGGTCCGAAGGTTTTGCAAATTTCAAAGGTGCCCTCCGTTCTCCGAAATTTACCAGAAAAGCATGAGAGTTAGAATTTTAAAATTTGCAGAAGTTCTCCAAACCTCCAGAATCGCGCCATAAACCCATTTAAAACGTCCAAGACTCCAAAGGTAAAATACGCAGAAGTAAAAGACCAAGGATCAGATTTCACAATCGAAGAGAAAGAGAAGCATTTTCAAGATACATCTCGCAAAGAGCTTCTCAAGCCAGACGCCATTAAATTTAATGTTTGTTAAAATTAGATTATTTAATTTTTCAAATTAATTTAATCAAGTGAAATTGGTTGATCGCAGGACGTCATCGAAGAACCAGGAGAAAGACCTGAAATGCAAATCGAGGAAGGATCGCAATTCAAGGCCAGGCGCTGAAGATTGGAAAAGAAAGATACAGGAGCGCAAGAGCAACCGAGCATTGGGAACCATGCCATTGAACATAGATGAAGTCCACTGACGAAATTGGAGGCAAAAAGCAAAAGGACACTCTGAATGCTGCAAGTTTATGCATTCTCGAGAAAAGGAGACACAGCTGGATTTAAGTCCAGAAATTCAGTTTTAAAGCTGAAATTGCTTTATTGTAAACTGCCTATGGCTCCCGTGCAAGATATTTTTGTGGATAACTATTCCCAACCACCAAGAAGATTGGATAGACTTGAATTAAAGCCAAATAGTGGCAGGTAGTTGAAATAGTTGCTGGTTGGATAACTGAGAATTAATTCGGCATTGGTCAAGGCTGTCAGCTTCTGGAAGGCAGATCAGGACCCTTGTATGCAGTCCATCCTGGCCTCTGATTCAAAATTGTAATATCTATAAAAGGCAGAGGCCTTTCTTTTGTGAAGGGTTAGATTGTTAGAGATTGAGAGATTGTTAGAGATTGTTAGAAATTGCTAGATAGTTAGATTTTAGAGTTAGAATAGGTTAGATCTTAGCAGTAGCATAGAGATGCTGCAGGAATTGTTGTAATAGGCAGTTGAGATCAATATATGAACATTGATTTGGTGTTTATTGTCTTGTTTTCATCCTGTTTGCATGGTTTCTTTCAGCATTTTAGATAGATCTTTCTATTTTGGGTGTGCAGGTATTTGATAGATTCGGGCTCATACCACTGAGGATATACTGATTGTGTATCCTTTTGTGTGGTTAACCTGAGCCTTCGATTGTGCTTAGTTCAATTGCAGGTGTCCGTCTGAGCTGCGCCAGAATTGGGTGCTTAGCCGTGCGTCTCCAATCTGAAAATCTTCCAAGTTCCTTTGAAGATTGCACTGTTCCTGCAAGGTTGTGAGCCATTCTGGCCAAGCAGGAATTGGTTATGTGGAATCCGTCTACCCGCATACCCGTGTTGTTAGTTTTAGATCTCCTAACCCTTTCCTTTTGCTCTTTATTGCATAATTCGAGAATCACATCAGACTAGCTTGTTGCCAGTTAAACGTAAGTCCCCCTTGTGTTTCTAGCATAAACACATCAAGCCACTGAGAGATCCCGCAGTCAAGACCTGACAAAAGAAACCTTGAGGTAGTCTCCTTTGATCAAACTTAAAAAACAGCATTAGAGACTTCCTTATCTCAAGAGAGAGTAGGATAATCAGTCGGCTATTCTATTCTGCGTTGGCCGTATGGAGTTTGCAGCAATGCGATTTCATCCACGTCAACAGAATTGGCGCTAGAGGGAGGGCTATGATGAATGTCTAAACAGCTAAATCATGATCATATCAGCCTGCATTTGTAAAGTGTAACCCTGCAGCTTTTTTTTACCCTCCGCACGCAACAAAATTGGGGAGGGCGCCTTAACAGTTCTTTGAAGCAAGTTGAGTCTAATCGACCTTTTAAATGCTATATTCGGGATATGCAAGATCCCTGTTAAACCAGAAAAGCCAAAAAATCAGAAAACCAGAAAACACCAAAAATATTTCTGAGTCAATATGTTGAGCCAGTCGCTTCATGAGGGCTGTTTGCAGTCCGAAATTTTTCAAATCCAACAGAGGCTGAGTCTGTAGCTATATCCCAGGCAGCTGTCCGCATTTGCATCTGCAGCTCACTGCAGAATTCATGACACCACAGCGCACGATGAACTGAATTGCTTGACATTTTTGTCAAGGGTCGAGCTCGCATTACAGGGGCAGATATTCTTTTGGGATGTCCCCAAACCAGAGGCGACTGTACAGCCGGATATCCCCAGTCCTCCGTCCAGCATCGAAGAATTTACAAGGTTCAAGAATTTGATTGAGAATCAGTTTGGTCTCGAAGAAGAGTTATGCTTGGAGAACGTGCTGTCACCTTGGTGGTGCAGAATTCACCGCACCCCACATTCGGAGTTCACCTGCTCACTATGCATAGAAGCAATCAGTCAAGTCAAAGCCCAATTTGGACTACCGGAAGAACCAGAGAAGAGCATCACCAGCAAAGTGTGGAGTGCCTACCTTGCTGCAGACGAGTATAGACGAATGCAAAATCCATGCAGCACCGCACTCTCCGATGATGAAAGGATGGAGTTGCCAATTGCTAAGCAAGATGGATCGGTCAATCAGACCAAGGCAGCAAATAAATTTGTTATCCCTGCAACTGATGAGAACAGTGTTCAAGAGGACGATCAAGGGAGCTTTGTGGATCAGCCACAGGTTGAAGAATAGTTCGCAACACCCCCACAAATGGACGATGCAGTCCAAGAGTCCGTCGAGGATGTTTTTGAGGGCCAATTAATTGAACAATCCCTGCTGTTTGAGGAAATACGGATAGAAGTGCATAAGGCTGCATTGTTCACACGATATGAAGATACACCAGCAGACGATGCACCCCTCTTTCCTGAGTTTGAGTTCGGTTTTGAGATCAACTATCAGCCTACACCACCTAATGAAAAATCTGATGCTGATTTGCACACTTTGGACGCTATCGAGATGCTGCACCACCAATGGCGACCTCCTGATACAGCTACTGAAACCTTCCCGTCGTACAACGCACCGTGCAAAACTCTGCATGACTCGGAAACCTGCCAGGTTGTTTCTTTCCCTCTTGCTGTTAATTCTGAAAATTTTGCGTTTAATTTTGAATATTCTGGAAAAATAATTTTGCCCGATGTCCTGGTTAAACCTGAGAGTGGCCAACTGAAAATTTTCTTTTCAGAGTATAAAGACAAACCAGCCAAACTGAGAACTGTTCCCACTGCCCTGTTACTGCTGCATATACTGAGAAATCACCCCGGGTCGGGAATGCATGCATATAGTCCCCCTTTTTGTGCAGTCGGTCTTTTCTTGTACATAGTTAGTCTAGGTTTTATTTCCTGTTTTGTGAATAGTTTGTTTTCTGTTCTAGCTTAGATTTCCCTGTTTTCTGCTTTAGTTTAGTTTGCTTTCCGTAGTGTAGGTGTCCTTTCGGAAGGGGTTGTCTCCCTGTCAGTTTTTGAAGGGGTTTGTTTGCTTTTCCCAGCTCTGGTGTACAAGGTCAGGAAGTTTTTTTCCGGCTCATTTCTTGGATGCCGACTTTGGTAGAGCGCCTAATTGACGGTTGCCCCCGTAGTCAGTCCATTTTGGTTTAAGGCTTAGTCAGTCTAAAAATTTAGTTGCTTACTGCGTCTTGTCACCAACGTTGTGATCACTGCACTTTTAAACGCTTTTAAACGCTTGAGTTTGTCGTTTTATCAAAGGGAGGTCACTGCAAGTGAAAAAATTCTGAAGCTCTGCTTCAGCGACCACTGTAACGCTCAATCCCACGTAGGCTTTACTGCTTACCAGCCAAGGTGAAAAAATGAAATAAAAGAGAAAAATCAAGAGAGAAGAAATTGAAAAGCAAAGAAATATCAAATTGCTTGGCTTTGGGAATGCAGACACCTCTGCCAGTTTTCAAAAAGAAAATTTATCGCAAACAGAGCAATCTCTGTGAGCTTATAGGCGATAACTTCGCCGGGGCTATAGATGCTTGCTGGCAGCGGGGCTCTATCCAGGTTGCTTTTGGAGTTAGAGTCGCTCTACGTAACTTGCATTAACTAAACAATGATATCTCAACCTTCTTTAGGCTTGAATGAACTTCACTGCACACACTCGATTTTTCAAGGTTGGTGACTTCATTCAGTTTGCGACCTCATTTTTACTTTGAATCTGTCTTCTGTCATTTGGGTTGTTTTGTGGGGTATATACCAGAGATTCTCGGGTTCGATCCGGATTGTCATCCTTGAAATGTTCAGGAACATTTCCCAGCCGAGTCGCCATTTGTTGTGCGAATCGCACACCCATCCCCGTCTTGGACAGGGACCCCCAGTTTGTGCCTTTCTGTCATGATCCTGAAATTTGGCTAAGTCTGGAATTTCCTGATCCTGAAATTTGGCTAACTCTGAAAAACTGAGGAAACCTCCAAAAGCTAGAATTTGCAATATAACTCCTGGAGGGCCGAAACCACTCTCAAACATCTTGAAAGTATATATGGAATATAACTTAAAGTATAAGACTTATACTTAAATGTTATATTCCATATGCTTAATTTCGGACCCAAAAGCCAAAAGTTGAAAAAGTTGAAAGTGTTTCAGGTCCGAATTTCACTTAAAGCACCAATTTCGGACCCTGGGCCAAAAAGTGAAAAAGTTGATAAAACTGGCAGGAGGTCCGAAAAAGTGAAATGTTGCAAACGTGCCTTCAGGTCCGAATTTCACTTAAAGCACCAATTTCAGACCCTAGGGCCGAAATTCGAAGTTTCTTCTAAATTTCCAAACGCGTTTTTAGGTTCGAAAAGTGAAAACGCGATTTTGCGAAATATGTTACAAGGTCCGAAAACCACTTAAGCGCCCTCATTTTCGGACCCTCGGAGGTAAATGGAAAGTGCGTCGAGTTTAGGAAACACAAAAAAAAAACGCGTTTTAGATCCGAAATTTACCAAAAGCGCTTCAAGCCCCGAAAATCGTTTAAAGTGTCCATTTTCGGACCATGGGGCGAAATCGAAAAAGGTATAAAGGTGCGAAATCCTGCAAAGCTCCTCCAGATCCGAAGTTTGCCTTGGACACCCATTTTCGGACCCCAGCCCCGAAATTTTAAAACTCAGAAATTTGTAAATCGCCTTCAAACTCCGATTTTGTAAACATGTTTGGGTCCGAAGTTCACTTATATTGCAAAAGGTGGTTTAGCTCCGAAAATGAGAATTCGCCAAAAACGTGAAAGCTCTGAAAATTCGCCTTAAGTCCCATTTTCGGACCCTGGGGCGAAATGTTTGAAAATCGCGATTTTGCAAAATATGTCATAAGGTCTGAAATTCGCCTTAAGTCCTCATTTTCGGACCTGTTGTGACGTTTTCACACATCGCCCCATTGCAAATGGGGACCCATGTTTTTTGCTTTTTAGGGTTTGTCTTTTTAGGTTTTTTAGGGTTTTGTTAGTTAGCCTTTGCATTTTGAGTGTCGCCCAGGGGATCGCATGGTTAGCAAGTCCGGCTTAAGTGATGCCCTAGTCCTGAAATGTGGCTAAGTCTGGAATGTCCTGAAAATTTGGCTAAGTCTGGAATGTCCTGAAAATTTGGCTAAGTCTGAAGTCCTGACCCTGAAATTTGGCTAAGTCTGGAATGTCCTGATCCTGAATTTGACTAAGTCTGGAAACTAAAAAAACCTCCAAAAACTAGATTTTGCAATATGACTCCTGGAGGTCTGAAACCACTCTCAAACATCCTGAAAGTATATATGGAATATAACTTAAAGTATTCTTCTTTCTTATACTTAAATGTTATATTCCATAAAAATTATCCTGATAGAGAGTGCGAAAAGTCAAATTTCGCTCGTGTCCTTCTCCAAGGGTCCAGAGCGAAAAGCGCTCCTGTCCCTCTCCAAGGGACCAAGGCGAATCGCTCGTGTCCCTCACCAAGGGACCAGAGCGAAAATACTTATTTGAGCCATTCCTGACCGTGTTTGGACGAATCGAGACATCAAAGGCATGGTGAAGGACGAAATGAGCATGATAGAGCATCCAGACTTGATCAAAAACAATGAAATGATGAAGTTTTTACCTAGAGGGTCAAATTCGCTCCTGTCCCTCACTGAAGGACCAGAGCGAAGTTCTTCACAAGACAAAATTCAGGCAAAGATCGAGTCAAGTTTACGTTTGAAGGCAAGGAAGGAGGCAAAATGAACGCGTTTAAGATAAATTGACGATTATGAAACGCCAACAAGGGACCAAAATGCTTAAGTTCGCTCCTGTCCCTCAGGGAGGGACCAGAGCGATTTTTGTCTAAGATGATTTTCTTGCCCAGTTTGAGTGGATCCCAAGGCATGGATAAGTGAAAAGGTACGTTACGAAGCCGTTGAAGGTAGTTTTTGAAGGTGACAAAGTGAAGTGAAGCATACAAAGCCAAGATCGCTCCTGTCCCTCTCCAAGGGACCAGGGCGATATGATGATTATATTGCCGTCCCTCCAAATTCAAGACAGTCCAAGGCGAAGAACAAGGTGGCAAGGACGTCTTAAGGCATCTTCGTCAAGCACAAAGCATCAAAGGTCATCAACATTGAAAGATTTGCTCTAAAATATCCTAATTCGCTCCTGTCCCTCAGGAAGGGACCAGAGCGAAAATTGCATAAAGGCATAAATTTCGAAAGTTAAACAAGCATCAAGCCACCAAGAGGAATCAAGGGACGTCATTTCACGCATTGAAGGTAATGGCAAGTTGAAGAACGCAAGAACAAACTCAAAACCTTGAGGATCGCTCCTGTCCCTCTCCAAGGGACCAGAGCGATGTTTATTATATTGGCCAATTCGTGCAAAAATCACGTAAGGTCAAGGTTTTGCAAGGTCGTATGAGGTCCAAGGCATGATTAGAAGGTGATATACAAAGACTTCAAACGTTAAAAGATCCTTAAATTGAACACAGAAGCTATATCGCTCCTGTCCCTCTCCAAGGGACCAGGGCGATTTGCTTAGGATCCTTCATTTTTCTTCAAATTCATGCCAAGTCAAGGTTTTGCGGGGTCATACAAGGTCTAAGATGTCTTTTGAAGATGATATACAAAGGTTTTTGACGTCAAAATGTTATCAATTGAGCCAAGGAGCCTATATCGCTCCTGTCCTTTGGACAAGGACCAAAGCGATTTCTATTAAAACACTCATGCTCCTTCAAAATCAAGACAATGCAAGGGTGGGCAAGGTCGAGGACGCCATTTGAAAGATAATGAACGAGGAACAAAGGTTGAAAGGTGGCAAATTCTAGCTAGAACACATGGATCGCTCCTGTCCCTCTCCAAGGGACCAGGGCGATATCACATCTTAAAGACATTCCTTCGCACAAACAAGTCAATCAAACTTGAAGGACCCAGCTAAAATGTCGATTTGAACGTAAGGATCAAGATTTTGGACATCAAAAATGCAAGGATCAAGACCAAATTGATGGATCGCTCCTGTCCCTCAGTCAGGGACCAGGGCGATGAGGTACGTATTATTTCATTTTCAAAAATTTGGCACTCAAACACATTTCTTTAAATTTATTTTAAATGCTAAAATCGATGGATTGCAAATTTAATTAAAAATGGCATTTAAAATTTGCGCTTGATATTTATTAATTATTTTTGCCTTTATAAAAATCGAAATTTATTAATTTAAATAATAAAGGCATTTAATAATTAATTATTAATTAATAAAAATCAAATGGGGCGCTTGATTTAAAATTTGTTTCATTTTACAAGGGTCGGCCTTTTAAGTTTATTTTAAATTTGTCTTATTTACCAAAGTCGGCCTAAGATCAATATGAAGGTAAGCGCCTATAAAGGGAAGGTGGTTTATTCATTTCAAATCATCATTTAACATCCTTCATTAGCATGCGATTTGGAGAAGACAAGGAGGTGCGAAATTGTCATTCAAGAGGAGGGCGCAGACATCATCAAAGGAGTGCGAGCTTAGTCTCAAGTTGGGCGAACTTGCCAAAGACCACGTCAAAGACTCCAAGGGTGGCGAATTGATAAAGAGGACGTTCATTATCCTTCAAGATCAAGTCAAAGGCTTCAAATTTTAATTTTGCCTAGGCGATTTCATTCCTTGTTTTGCATTCTAGAGTTAGTTCTCTAGTGAGGTATGGCGATTTGGTTTTATTGTTTTAATTTTGAATTTTTGATCGTCATTGCCTTAATTTTGAATTTTGAAAATTTGTTTTCCCTTAGCTCAGTCGTTTTTAGGAAATGATAACTCAAGGATTTATGAAGTTTCCTAAAAATTAATCTAATCTATGTTATATATTGGAAAATCATGTTTCTAATTTTGAAATGTTGTGTAGGCATCAAATGGAGATCTCATCAAGGAAAATCAAGCCGGATCAAGGACGGTCTTCGCCGGGACGATCAAGCCAGGACAAGGGCAACCCCTTCCAAATCCAGCGTTCCAAGGCGAGGTACATCATCATCCTACACATCAAGGACACATGGAGTTAGGACAAGGGCTCGTTGAAGAAGCAAATAATTTTAGAAGAGTTAATCAAAGATAACTTCTCAATGCTACCAAATTGAGTATCAACCAAGTGTCAGATGAGGTGGCATCCCAGTAATCACTCCTCCAGTCAGTGTGGTCCACCTTAGCATGTCCAGATTCAATGTACTTAACTCATGGAAGGTGGCACAAACTCCGATGTACCTACCCCGGCTATCCATTGGTCGATTTTTCTAGAGAGGACATGTGTCCAAGCAATACAATTTTATCATTGGTCAAGCATTAAATGTTATGTAATGGTTGTAACAAACCCTAATTAGGGTTTTCATTGTAAAATCTTGGCCATTGATCTTGAATTGATCTAAGCCATCAAATTGTATTGTGCGCACTATATAAGCCCAGGCATTTCATTTGTAAAGGCTAATTAGCAATAAGTTAGAGATAGCATGTAAATAGTTGGAAGAGTTAGAATATAGTTGATAGAATAGCAATTAGAGTAGAATAGGAGGACAAGGCAAGAAATTGTTGCCATTGATTGTAAACAAACTCCATTTTCATTGAAGTAATGGTGAAATATGTCGTTTTCTTGCAATTTGCATGGTTTCTTGTTGAGTCTTCAATCTTAGATGGTAGATGATTAGATGAATGGAGGAAATGTGATTGATTGATGGTGGAATTCGTATATCCATACTACTAGCAGTTTGTTGATTGCAGACTTGCCTTGCGTAGTCAACTGGAATCGTTCAGCCTAAGCTCAATTTCAATTTGTTGCCTCTTCATTGATATGCATCAACTTGGATGGTATCTATGCCTGCGGTGATGATTTGAACATCATAAAGCTTCCCTTAGAAGATCGCACTAGCCTTGTGTAGATGTTCCATTGATGTCAAAACAAGATCTAGTTAGAGTTTCATCAAAAAATCAAGTCATTGCTCCTACATTCTTAGCATTAGGATTAGATCCTCTCTTCGCCCTTATCCTTTTTCCATTTTTTTTCAAATCTAAGTTAGTAAGAGCCTGTGTCCAGCAAAGCAGATCGGAAGTTCAATCATCACATGTAAGTCCCCTTGTGATCCCAGCAAATCACATCATACCACTGGAGCTTGTCCACACGTAGAGACCCTACATCAAAGAACCTTGGAGTCTACCTAACTGATCCTTTACGCGAATCTTCAGCAGTTAGAGACTATTTTCTCAAGAGAGGATAAGATACCCTTAGGTATTTTATTCTGTGTTAGGCTGTGTACAAAATACACGTCAACAGGACCCTGGGGCGAAATGTGAAATATGTGAAAAACGTGAAGAGTTGCAAAGTGGCCCTTAGCTCCGAATTTGCCTTTAAAATTCGCAAAAGTTCAAATGCTCCGAATTTGCAAAGAATGCCAAAGGTCCGAAGGTTTTGCAAATTTCAAAGGTGCCCTCCGTTCTCCGAAATTTACCAGAAAAGCATGAGAGTTAGAATTTTAAAATTTGCAGAAGTTCTCCAAACCTCCAGAATCGCGCCATAAACCCATTTAAAACGTCCAAGACTCCAAAGGTAAAATACGCAGAAGTCAAAGACCAAGGATCAGATTTCACAATCGAAGAGAAAGAGAAGCATTTTCAAGATACATCTCGCAAAGAGCTTCTCAAGCCAGACGCCATTAAATTTAATGTTTGTTAAAATTAGATTATTTAATTTTTCAAATTAATTTAATCAAGTGAAATTGGTTGATCGCAGGACGTCATCGAAGAACCAGGAGAAAGACCTGAAATGCAAATCGAGGAAGGATCGCAATTCAAGGCCAGGCGCTGAAGATTGGAAAAGAAAGATACAGGAGCGCAAGAGCAACCGAGCATTGGGAACCGTGCCATTGAACATAGATGAAGTCCACTGACGAAATTGGAGGCAAAAAGCAAAAGGACACTCTGAATGCTGCAAGTTTATGCATTCTCGAGAAAAGGAGACACAGCTGGATTTAAGTCCAGAAATTCAGTTTTAAAGCTGAAATTGCTTTATTGTAAACTGCCTATGGCTCCCGTGCAAGATATTTTTGTGGATAACTATTCCCAACCACCAAGAAGATTGGATAGACTTGAATTAAAGCCAAATAGTGGCAGGTAGATGAAATAGTTGCTGGTTGGATAACTGAGAATTAATTCGGCATTGGTCAAGGCTGTCAGCTTCTGGAAGGCAGATCAGGACCCTTGGATGCAGTCCATCCTGGCCTCTGATTCAAAATTGTAATATCGATAAAAGGCAGAGGCCTTTCTTTTGTGAAGGGTTAGATTGTTAGAGATTGAGAGATTGTTAGAGATTGTTAGAAATTGCTAGATAGTTAGATTTTAGAGTTAGAATAGGTTAGATCTTAGCAGTAGCATAGAGATGCTGCAGGAATTGTTGTAATAGGCAGTTGAGATCAATATATGAACATTGATTTGGTGTTTATTGTCTTGTTTTCATCCTGTTTGCATGGTTTCTTTCAACATTTTAGATAGATCTTTCTATTTTGGGTGTGCAGGTATTTGATAGATTCGGGCTCATACCACTGAGGATATACTGATTGTGTATCCTTTTGTGTGGTTAACCTGAGCCTTCGATTGTGCTTAGTTCAATTGCAGGTGTCCGTCTGAGCTGCGCCAGAATTGGGTGCTTAGCCGTGCGTCTCCAATCTGAAAATCTTCCAAGTTCCTTTGAAGATTGCACTGTTCCTGCAAGGTTGTGAGCCATTCTGGCCAAGCAGGAATTGGTTATGTGGAATCCGTCTACCCGCATACCCGTGTTGTTAGTTTTAGATCTCCTAACCCTTTCCTTTTGCTCTTTATTGCATAATTCGAGAATCACATCAGACTAGCTTGTTGCCAGTTAAACGTAAGTCCCCCTTGTGTTTCCAGCATAAACACATCAAGCCACTGAGAGATCCCGCAGTCAAGACCTGACAAAAGAAACCTTGAGGTAGTCTCCTTTGATCAAACTTAAAAAACAGCATTAGAGACTTCCTTATCTCAAGAGAGAGTAGGATAATCAGTCGGCTATTCTATTCTGCGTTGGCCGTATGGAGTTTGCAGCAATGCGATTTCATCCACGTCAACAGTATGATATGCAAAAGGAAGAAAGGCAAAAAACGAAAGAAGCCATAGCAGCTGCAATGAATCCCACATTGTCCACTTCGGGTCCCCTTGGTCGCACTCGTGGAAGCCCAAATTTATGTCAACCACTTTCATCTTTTGGTAACAATGAGGGTAAGGTTAGTGAGACTCCTCTTAGATCAGACCCTAATTACTTTTTTGCACGCAATGTTCCAGGAGCACAACCTTCACTTGAAGGTACAGGATGGAATAGAGAGAAGCATGAGCAAGCAAGGATAGTAGCAAGAAACTTTTGGTATTAGAATAATTTACCTTTCAATGCGGCGAACAATCCGTATTGGGAAGGTTTGGTTAATGCATTTATAGTTGCAGGTAAGGGGTTTAAGGCCCCAACAGGTAGAGACTTCAATGGGCCATTGACAGAGCAAGCCGTCAAAAATACACAAGTTTTGGTTGATGATCAAAAAAGATATTGGAGGAGAAAAGGATGCAGTATTTTATCAGATGGATGGACGGATAGACGGAATAGGACTCTCCTCAACTTCTTGGTGGTTTCAAATGGTGCAATGGTATTCCTAAAGTCTATTGATGCCTCAAATGAAATAAAAAATGCAG
This sequence comes from Cryptomeria japonica, assembly GCF_030272615.1. Classification (NCBI taxonomy): domain Eukaryota; kingdom Viridiplantae; phylum Streptophyta; class Pinopsida; order Cupressales; family Cupressaceae; genus Cryptomeria; species Cryptomeria japonica. The sequence goes on from NC_081406.1 coordinate 504,028,104, forward strand.
AAACTTTGTGTAATCTATTGGATGGGGTGATCCAAGAAGTTGGAATTGAGAATGTTGTCGAAATTATCACGAACAATGCAACTGCATATGTAGCTGCATGTAGAATGCTTATGGAGAGGCATCCTACAATTACATGGAGTCCTTGTGTTGCACATTGCTTGGACTTTCTGTTAGAGGACATTGGGAAGATTGGATGAATGAAAAGGGTGGTTGAAGATGCAAAAAATGTCACCAAATTCATCTACAATCATACTTGGGTCCTTGCTTTGATGAGAAAACAAACAAATGGCAAAGACCTTGTGCGGTCTGGAGTGACATGATTTGCTAGCCACTTCCTCACTTTGCAGAGCATTCTTGGTGTCATTCCTCATCTTAAGCAAATGTTTGTGTCTGATGCTTGGTTAGAGTCTGCATAGTCCAAAAGAGCTGAAGCAGAAAAGATTGTAAGCATTGTTTTTGATGAATGGTTCACCAAAAGTGGAGAGGAGTAAATTGGGGTAAGTAAAAAACACAAACATAAACTTTATACAACTAATCTATTTGCTGTTTTTTTTAGGGGTTAATTTATACTAATTTAAAATTCGTTTTCATTTTTTTAGGTGACAGAACCTTTGGTAAGGGTTCTTCGTATGGTGGATGGAGAGGGCATGCCAATGGATTTCATTTATGAGGTAATGGATAGGGCCAAAGAGGCCATTTCACATTACTATGGCGGAAATACAAGCAAATGTGAAATCCTTTGGTGCATCCTTGATTGTAGGTGGACAAACCAACTCCACCAACCGATACATGCCTTGGCCTACTTCTTGAACCTGAAATTCTACTTCTCTCATTCTTTTAGAGTTGATGAGGAGGTCATGGCAAGTGTTGTTGCATGCATTGATAAGATGGCACTTGATCCTGAGTTGAGAGACAAGGTTCTTGATGAGTTGGAGGTGAGATTTGACATTTGCTATATCTTTATTTATGAATTTGGAAATGTTCAATGTTGAGTTTGACTATCTATTTATGAATTTGGAAATGTTCATTGTTCAAGATCTACAAGAGTGCAAAGGGGAGACTCTTCTCTTCACAACAAGCAATTGATAGGAGAGGAAAACAACAATCAGGTAAAAAATTTAGTTAAATAGTACAAGAAAAAAACTAGAAACTTGATTTTTACATTTTTTTCTCAATTTTAATATTTCTAATTGTATTTTTGTAGATTTATGGTGGGAGAATTATGGTGTTGGCACGCCTAATCTTCAAAAGATAGCCATCCGTGTTTTGTCCCATTCATGTAGTGCTTCTGGGTGTGAACAGAATTGAAGTTTATTTGAGAGCATTCACACAAAGAAGAGAAAAAGGTTGACATAGAAGCGCCTCAATGATCTCGTCTTCATTCGGTACAACCTTCGCCTTCGCACTAGAAAGGTGGAGGGTGTTTCACATGAGGCCATTGACTTGGATGAAATTGACCCATATGGTGATTGGACCATCAATGAACAAAATGATGGTGATGATGTCCTTCTTACTGAAGAAGATCTTGTAGAAATAGAGAAAGGAGCAGCTCAAGAAGCAGAAGTAGCAGGATTGGATGAAATGGAGGAAGATGAAGATGAGGACAAAGATGAGGACTTTGATTTTGAAGAAGAATCATCTCACCATTTAGATACCTCAACACCTACTACTACTACTACTACTACTAGCTCAAGGCTTGAAAAATTGAGCTATATTAGGAGAGAAAAGAGGAAGATGTACTCTTCTCTTTAGTTTGTTGTTTTTCACATTTGGACATATCATTATATGTAATTTTGTAAACATTTATAAACTTAGGCTTCTATTATACATTTTAAACTTTGAAACTACGAGTATGAATGATGAAATTTCAAAAATTGAGTGTTTAGAGTTCATATGACGTGCAATGTTTCAATTATGGCTCTTATGTTCTCTAAATGCACTAATTTCTTTTTGTTTTTTTTGTAAAACTACATTTTTTTTTTGCCTAGTCCTTTCCTGAGTTTTTGCCAAGTCTGAGTCCAAGTCCAATTTTTGGGCTGCCAAGTCTGTGGCGAGTCCAAGTCCTCAAACTTTGATATCAACAATAAGTGATATTTTCAAAGACAAAGAGAAAATTGTTTCGTCACCTTTGAGTCCTTAAGCTTTTGGAGACCAAAAGCCTCCCAATTGCAGAGATGCAAACCAAATCATGTATTTTCAATTTTGTAATTCAATTAGGTTGATATAAGGAGACTTACTTTGTTATTTGTATGATCAATAAAGTATTCTAAGATATTCTTGCATTCACTTCATGAAGCAAGATTAGCAAACAGACGTGCAGAGGTTGAACAAAGACAACAAACAAATGCAGGAGTGATTGAGCATAATTCAGACATCCTAGGGTCCACAGGCGACGTGGACACAATTTACAATGGCATAAACCGCAGGTGCCAAATATGTTACTTGCCGAATTAATTCAATGCACTAGGTGAAAAGCAGACATGTTTGGCATAAGCCAAATCCACCCCATATAAGACAAAAAACAAGGGTGGGAATCCTAAATGGAATCCAAAAGATTTCCTGTTTTATCTCTTTGTGGGAAAAGGTGTTTAGAGTCACTGTCTCATTCAATTAATAACAGATTTGTATATATATTTAATATAGCCCCTGCAATCATGTATTTCTTATTTTGCTGTTGTAGGATATGCATACAACTGAATAGACCAGTGAAGCATGTTGTTTGACCTAATTGTCTGAGAAGGGCGAGCTTGAAGAGCAATGCAGAAGTGCTGTGAAATTCCCATGGCATTCTTGGAGGGCTTGTAAATTGTGTATGATGATACTGTAGATGAGAAGGCACAACCCCATTATTCTGACAATTCTTCACATTAGATTACTCCCAGGTAGATTCATGTATTGCTCATCTCTTTTGTATATTGTCTTCAGTCACTTAACCATTATACAGCAATTAATTCATCAAAATTTGAAGGATAAATTTTTATATTTTATGCAAAGCACTTTGAGGACAAATTAATTCTACCAAATATCTAGCATATTAAGATTTGTGTTCACTGTCGGAAATGGAGTCGCTATCCTAATTACACATCTGTAAGTGTAACTAAGAAACATAAATAAAAGAAAGAAGTGGCATTAATAACTTGATCTGAACACTCCATAGTTTTTGGCAGACGAATCATTCCATGTTGATTATAAATTTATAATAGAGAAGGAAACATCAGGTTTTTAATATTCCTGCCAAAATTAAAAAGCAAATGGCTAACAATGTGGCACTCACCACATGACCCCACACTAGAGGGTTCAGAGCATTTGGAGTTTTCTCAATTGCAAGTTTATCATCTTTCACTGCAAGAAAAAGTTACTAGATGAGAAACAATAGGCTTAATGCATTACGAATTTGAGAAAAGTAAGGTTAAACATGCCTTCCTCCAGACATCACAAAAGTAAGCTTTAGTATGCTTCCAACAATGATTAGGTAACCTAAAAATTACAAATGGCAGCAGTATATATAAAAAATGAATAATTAGGCATTGTACTCACACACAAGCCAAGCCCAACCAGAACCAAATTGTGTAGCTGCAGCTTGCTTGAACTCTTTGAGAAATTCATAGTATGAATCAAAATCCTTTTCAATAAGTTCCAGGATCTCTCCTTTTGGCTTTTTCCCACCTTGAGGTTTCATGCATTCCCAAAAGAACTCATGGTTCCAGGCCTGGAGTCACACAAAGCTACAAAAAGAATTAATGTACCAGTATAGACGGGTATGTTATCGAAGAGAAAAACTAATGAAGTCAAGGCAGTATATAGCAAAAATTATGTGTATTAGACCAGGGTTTTGGAACTTAAACTACTAGATCAAAAGTATAAAAATCAACTGAGAATATCATAAATAAAACAATAAGATAAAAAGCTCCCTTCATATACAATTGACCTCCAACTTTTGAAGTTTCTGATATTAAAAACTAGATTTTCACAGGTAGACATAACAGTAACATGCATCTGAGTAAAGTTCTAAACTTTTTTCATTCCAACATTTCACATCTCCTTTGATACTCCTCTTTCAACTTTTAGTATTGTACAAGTAACCTCCTCTAATTGAAACTTCTAGCATTTTATTATGGCATCCTTCTAGCATTGATATGGATTGCTCACATATCATAAAACCAGCTATTTACACAAAAAAAATCAATACATTCTAAATTCCTGTTAAAAAATACCTCAAAGAGTTTTTGAGGGTGCTGCCACATATAAAAACTAGCAACCAGTACCACCATATACAGATTTACTTTTAACCATTAGAATATTACTTATTGGTTATGTATTACATTGATCTTTATTATGTTTCATTATCCCCTCAATTTAAATAAATAATATTTGGGCAAATATATATTGATATCATGTCAATGCAATTGCATCAAACATTTGATGTGATCAAGTATTTAGATCTGTTACAAGGGGTAACTGCCATGATGAACTCTAACTTGTTTTAGAGATCAACCACAAAAATTAATTTGGATTTTGACAAATTATCCATGGCAGTGCTTCCCCTCTACATACTTCATGGCTTTAATGAGAGACATAGTCTTTGTTATATATTTCATTATTAATAGTATGAATTGGGAGGACTGGTGTACCTAGTCATTTGCAATATATCCATACAAATACATCACCCTGTCATAAAGCATTGCACACATGAAACACAGGAAAGAAAATCATCAGAGCATAGATTGAGATTTCAAAGATCCTTAAGCCATCAACTTTAAAATCATAGCATATAAGGGAGGTAAGTAGGAACATGCAAGCCCAAATTTTTTTTTTGAAAAATAAAGTCCAATTACTTACCTCATATCAAATTGTTATCTTCTCATAGATATTAAATATTTTGAATGAAGCAGCATAATTTAAATTCACAAAAACTACCAACAGTTTGAACAATTATTGAAAACAACTCTGCACACCAATTCCAATTGTACTAGGTCCATTATGTGCTGATTATTTAGTTTTTAACAGATTTTACAAAGGATTCTCCTCACTCTCCATTAGTTTCCATTTACTTTTTGATGTGCATTTGATGCATAATTTGTAATCTTGCTGATATATGTCTCAGCAAAGCAATGGAAATACACTTCTCTTTAAAGAAATAATTCTATTTTAATAGTTTCCTGGGTAGCCATAGATAGTATAAAATTTTCCAGTTTCTTACCTAAAGGCTAAAATAAATTACCATAAGCAGTAAGCAATAATTATTAAAGCTATGACCGAATTCTGATTCACTTGCATCTTACTCCATTGGTCTTCACATACATAGCAACAAATGCCATCACAAATTCATCAACTCAAATCTTAAACTTAATTTTAAAAGGAAATGTACAGTTTATATGAAATATATGAACACCTGAGCAGCACTGTTGAATGCTGGTTGAGGATCACCATTGTTATATGTTTTCTTGATAATCTCTTCTAGCATACAGTTTTCCAACTCTGTGTCCTTGATCAGATTGTTACAGGTATCAACATAAGCTCGATGATGTTTGCCCCAATGGAATTCGAAAGTCTGTTGGCTCATGTGTGGTTCTAATGCATCCTGCCAGTGAGACATGATAGCAGCATTGAGCATGATTCACACACAAGTAAAAATTTGGACTAAGATACAACAAACTGATATTTTAAAAAGAATCAACAAAAATATGACAAACATTTTCCTTTCTGTTTCAAGGAAGAAGATAGCAAGAAACTGTTGTAAAATGATTTAGGAATGTAAGCTAGATGCACTCTTGTACTATGGTAACGTACAAACTTGTAGGGAGGAGGCTTCAGTTCAAGAAGTGCCACTGCTCGCGAAGCAGTTCGAAACTTTGGCACCGGTCCTCTCTGGCAGTCAAATAATCTGTCAGAAGATGGTTAATCAAAAGAAAATGTTGAAAGTAAAGAAATTTACAAATGCACATTTTTGTATAAATAATTTATGTTCAGACTAGAGCTGCTGTTTCAAAAATTAAAAAAGAACAATGAAATATACAAAACAGCTTATCCTTTATTAAATTCTATCAAGACAGGATTCAGCTCAATTCCATTATGGAATATGTCTTGTCTATCAAATTCATGATACACTGGATGAAGAAGAATAAATACAGTAATTTAAAGAAAGACAGAAAGGATAGCTTTGAAATACAACCAAAACAAAACAAACCTTTCTTGCACAATGATTATGCATTGGCTTTCTCACTATGCTAAGTAATTTGTTAAAGGAACCCCATTATCAAAATGTACCTTGACTACTGATCAAAGTTGAAAGCAATCCATAATATGAGAGATGACAACCTTGCCACTATATAGCATAGTAGTAGCATTATATTTGTCATTTACAAACCACTCTGACAGACACTCTTTCCAATTTTACCCAAAAGAAATACTATACGAAAAATATCATAACATGGTCTCATGATTGTAAGTGAAGGCACACTTTTTAAATGTAAATTTATTTCAACCATCAAAATGAACACTCTATTTATTGCAAATGGAAGGTTCTCGTGAGCTAGCTGCTTCATCTCTAAAACTATGACTGAGAATGAAATTCTATTCTCTCATTTCCTTCACAATATGTGTAATCACTTTAAATGGCGACTCCTCCATTGTGAATTTCTGTTCTTAAATTCCCTTTCATTTTGACAGTAATGCTCTGCACTTTCACTCTCACCTCTCAGTTTGACTGAGGACTCCTACCCTGCAATAAAACCTAATTCTGTTTCCATGTCAAAATTACGTTTTAGATTTTCTTGCTCAAATCCTAGTATTTAAATGAGGCAGTTCTATCTACTGCTGGTCGCAATTCCAAAGCAGAGAAAATCCACCTCAATATGAGTTATGCCCAAAAGCATCATCTGCCATGTCAATGTGAACTGAAAATATACAGACAATCATTTCACAGGAGAGATACAACCCATTTTGATTGTGATATTTTGTGAAGAGCTAACAAAAGTCATCCATGTGTATGAGATTTTAGGAATACAACCCAAATTGGGTATATGCACAAATGTTGTAGCTGTCCTGACAACAAGGGGCATTTTCCTTTAGGATCAATCACAAGAAAATCATCAGCTTGATGTAATATCATTTATTGGGCGTCAATTGTATTAGTATCAAGTCAATCTTCATGATCAATAGTTCACAAGAAACCGTCTCATATTAGCATGAATAACTCACTTGGCACTAATTGAATATATGTGGTGATCACACAAGTGAAGCACTATGATTCTAGGCATCAAGCATTCTTAACCATGGAACTTCCCTCACAATTGGACCCACTCAGCTTGCCACCACATTTGCAAAACCTTATTGATAAGACTATTTATGGCTGGTAAAAAGAATATTTTCTAAGGACAACTCTGAAAATGAATTGTTTCAGACTTACCAGCACCTTGCAAAGTAGTAAAAATCCCTGAAAATGATCAAAAAATGATTTAAAAGTGTCTTCCAAACAAAATCGCCAAAGTTGACAAGTGGCTGGAAATGAAGTTTTTCTGAGGACAGCCTGTAACAATGGCGTCTCAGACCTATAACAACTTAAAAAAACTCTGAAAATGCACTGAAAATGCCTCCAATCAGCCTTTAGACAAAATCGCCTTAGGCACAAATAAGCTGTTAACGAAGTATATATCTGAAAATGTCATGCACAACCAACAATGGAGGTCGAAAGATCTCAGCAATGGAGGGAAATAACAGGTCTGAGAACATCAACCAGTAAACTTCCAATAATGGCACCACACACCAAAGAGGAATATCACCAAAAATGGAGGTAAAAAACCCCCAAAACAAAAAATGTCTTCCTCCCAAAAATGGCGCCACCTCCCAAAAATCGCCTAAGTCTGAAAAATGAAGCTTCAACACACTCCAATGGCAGCCAAGAAAAATCGCCTTGGGCTGGAAATGAGGAAAAATGGGCAACAAAACAATCTTCAACCCAATGTGTTAACTTGACACTTCACCAAAAATTCGCCAGCTGGAGGAGAAATCGCTTTAGCAAGCACACACCTTGCAAATATAATAATATAATAATGCTGGCCTCCTTTTAAACTTGCTTTCACCCTCAACTTTCACCACACAAGCAATGTGGGATAAAAAACTTGTACTTATACTTGCCTGGCAAAAACCGATTTGCTTCTAGAAGGTAAAAAATTATTAAATGTTCATTGCAAATCATTTATTAATTGTTTTTGTTTTTTTAAATAATCGTTGCACTTCATATAAACATTTAAATTTTAGGCTCATTTATTTAAAATATTTCAAAATTTAGATAAAAAATGACCAATAGGGGAAAATCGATTATAATTGGGATAAAAATCCCAACAAAATTCATTAAAAAATCATTAAATATCCCCTTTGGGGGAAAATCACCCCAAGTAGGGGTAAAAATCCCTATAAAAAATTCATCAACTTGCACAAAAACGGGTCCAGGGGAAAATCGATTCGGGTCTAGAATCAAAATTCCAACTTAAACTTCATCACTTAGCACAAAAATCCTCCTAGGGGAAAATCGACCCCTGTCTGGACATTCATCCGAACACAAAAATCATCAAAATCATTCCTAGTGGAAATTCGCCTAGGGTCTAGAATGAATATCCGCATAAAAATCCACAAAATCTCGTCACAAAAATCTTGGTGGAAAACCGATCCATGTCAAGAATCATCGTAAAAGTCATCTGTAACCTTATCCACACTCCCAGTGGAAAAATGAAGGTAGTTAGGAAAAATCCCAACACTTAGTCAAATTCTCAGTCATCTGGTGGAAAATCGCCCCAAGTATGGATTTTGAATGGTGGAAAAATAGGGCATGTCTCGATTCTAGGGGAAATTCATGTCCAGTCTGGATTTTGAGTGGGGGAAAATCATGGATAGTCCGGAATATGAGGGGAAAAGCACCTCTAGAGTGGAATTTTGACCTTTTGACCTTTTAACCCTGAGAATATGGATTTTCATTCGGAAAATGATGATTTTTCCACTCAAAATCACTAGGAAACTTCAAAACTCAATAAAACTCATCTGGACTTAGGCAAATTCATCAAAAATTTGAGCGAAGCACAAGGAAACCTATCGGGATAAAGTGAAAAATCAACTTGAATATCTTCCTAGGAGTGAGAAAACAACTCCAAATGGTCCTAAAATACCTTAGCACTTAAAAAATCATCGACGAGGATGTTCAAAAACACGTTAACGCTCAAAAGGTCGACACTTAGACACAATTAGGATCATTTAAAATCTCAACTTTACGTGCTTGATCCTATAACTTCAAAAACCCTAAACAACAATAGGCATGATCTAAATTCCGAGACTCGGGCACGGGAAACTCAAAATTGCCCACTATGCTGCCAAAACCCTAAACTAACCAACACGGAAAGCAGGAAAAGAGGGGGTCCCCGTTTGCAATGGGGCGATGTGTGAAAAGGTCACAACAGATCCCTATCATCCAGCTTCCATTTTGCCTCAGGTATCGAATCCCTCAATCAGATTTGATCCACCTTCTTTTCTGTATCAAATTTTCGATATCTTTAGGCCTGCAATACATTTCTATCTTCAGGTTTGCAATTCATTTCTGCACCCTATTTCTTGTTTGGATTGGAGGGCACATGGTAGTTTTGGATGTTTACTTTATATCTTATGTTCATATCCTAAGTCAAAACTTTTGTTTTACCTTTCACAAAACAATTTTCCAGAAAACATGAACATGGATATCTTTTGATTTGATCTATAGCATTCTGGAAATGTATCAAGTAATCAGAATTCTGGCACAACCCGATTTAGAAAAGTCAGACTTATCTGCCTGAAATTTGTATTTCATATTCTGCTCTTGTTTGCTTGTGTATTTTGCACCTTTGTAATTTACTTTTGCCCTTTTATGATCTGATTTTGAATTTTTCTTTACTTGGCTTTATTTGAATTTAAATCTCCATTTAAGTGACACATTCCTAACTTCAAAGGCCAGCTTCCTTATCTTTAGCTGTACACCTTGCAAGGAAATGGCGAGGTGGATGTTTTCTTTTAAAAATGCCTTAAAACTTTTACCTTCTTTCCAAAGTTTTGGTGGGCCCAAGCAATGCGTGGCAAGGAGAGGGAGAGGCATGTTAGGATGTTGTGGGTTGAAAATGAATAGTGGTAAGAAAAGGTGGATACGGGGGTTCTAAGAAGTGTTGTGGTGGGAGGTAGGAGTTAGGAGAAGGAAGTAAAGAGGTAAGGAAGGCGGTAAAAGGGGGGAGGGGGGGTGTAATGTCCCCATTTTTGGAGGGAGAATAATTAATTAATTAAATTCATTAAGTTGTCTCAATTAATGATATTTCTCAAGGATAGCTTAATTGATTATTTTAATTAAAAGTATTAAGTTAATTATTTATGAAGTTACCAAATAAATAAAAATTAAAAGGAAACTTTATATTTAATTAATTTAATAAAGTGACTTAAATTAATATCATATCATAAAAGTCACTTGAGTGAAATAATATTATTTTAATATTATTTCTAGAAGCTTCTTGAAAAGATGGAGAAAAAGTATAAAAGGTGGTCAAGCTAAGCTTCTAATCAGGAAGAAATTGATATTTGATTTGAGATTGTTTGGTGACGAGACCAACTAGGGTTTCTGCCATTTTCCAGCCATTGGGAACGAAAACTCTCAATTGGTAATGCGATTTTGAGGTTGTGAAATATCATCCGAATTATTGCTAGTGGTGGGCTTCATTCAGAAATTCAACTTGAGCATATTGAGGATTCATATCATTTTTTAATGGACGTCGATCTTGCATACCATATTCAGATTTTTGCTTGTATGGCCTCATTTGTGCATTGTTTCTTTGTGGGTATTTGAGTATTCATCTTGGGAGAGCTCGGCAGTCATTTTTGAGTATTTTGGAGTAGCTATCAGGTTGCTGATAAATAATTACAGTGGTCTGATATACTACAGCAAGGGCGCCATTGGCAACATATTTTTGTTCATATCTCATCATTGAAGCATCCTATGGTTTTGGGCATTGTTGCATTTTGATCCTTTAGTCCTACCAATCGTTTCAAGTGCCAAGAGGTGGAGTTTAATTGCTGCGTTTTTTTATCTAAAATATTGCCAGGCAAGAACAGGGGCAGCTGGGTGAAAGCATCGTTTGGCCTAAGAGGAGTTTATTTTGGCTTGGTTGTTGATTGCTACATCTTCTTCATCATAGGCGCTTCTATAACCAGGTTCTTTATGATTTTTGAAGTTGATTTGCATTGTTATCATTTATATCAGATTTGGCATTGTATTGAACATTCATTGTAAGCCAAGAGTCTTGGCCATTCATATCAGCATTGTGCTTGATGATTGCACTCAATAAAGGAGGGATAAGTTGCATGCCATTTGTTTGATGTAATGCTTATATTGATTGAGCTCTAGATTATCATATGAGAATGCATGCCAAGTGTTTGTCATAATTCCTAGTTGTTGTAGATGCATATTTTCAGTCACTTATATGCATGTAAAGGTAGAAAAGGGTTGGCATAGCATGCTGAGACTTTGTTGCTCAATCTTGCATCATTAGAAGCATTCAAAGACATCATTTGCAACATTAAAACTCATAGCATAACAATCAGAAATTTGTATCAGCAAGTACATTTCATGTATAAAGACTGTTTGACAATATCCCTTGAGCCTATCTTTAGCATTTTGAAGCCATAATCAGCAAGGGATATTGCGGGGGGGTAGAAGGTGATAAGGGAGGGGTTGGGTGTAGAGTGTAGGGGGTAGTTAAGGGGTTGATGGTAGGTTAGGATAGGTAGGCTAGGATGGGGTGGGTTAGGATATAGGAAATGGAAATTGGAGAATATAAGATAGGATGATGTGGGAGGATGGAGGGGTATAAGAGGATAGTAAAGGAAGTTTAGGATACATTGGGATAAAGGTAGGAGATGGGGATAGGTAGGTGAAGGAAAATGGAGGGATAAGGGATATGAAAGGGTAGCAAAGGAGGTTTAGGATATAAGGTGTATGAGATATGAGATATAGGTTAGAAAGTGGGAGGTGAAGAGATAGAAGAGATAGGTGAGATGGTAATGATAAGTGAAGGTAGAGAAGGGTAGGAAAGGGAAATAGAAGAGGTGAAAAAAGGGAAAGGGTAGAAGATGTAGGAATGGAAAGTATGAAATGTAGGATGGATGGAGAATGGGAGAAGGTGAGGTGGTAGAGAAGTGATCAAGTTTTGGCACCCACTGGCAGTGCTGGGAGAGGCAGGTCGGAAGCTTGGTTAGGCAAAGGAAGTGTTGTGCTTGACTTCATCCTAAAGAGAGAGAGCTTTGTCTTGATTACATCTTAGCAACTTGGGATACTACACTTCTTCAAAGTAAAGGCTAACAGCTAAAAGACTCAACAATTATCCTAGAAAGCAGAAAAAAGTGGGGGTCCCCATTTGCAATGGGGTGATGTGTGAAAACGTCACAACATGACATTGACGGACAAACTTCGTATGCATCTCCCACGATGAAGAGAAATTGTAACCCTTGCTTTTTCTTCTTCTTCTGAATTTTGTCATATATTGTCAACTGTCTTGTTACCTCTAGTAGAATTATTTTATCTGTTGGGTACCTTGGTAACCGAAGAGGATTGCCATCAAACCCTTGGACTCTGATATACGTGAACTTGAGAAATTGGATGAACCATGCACCATACTTTTCAACCAATTTTCTAGCTTTTGAGGATAACCTCTTGTGAAAACCTCCTTGTAGACTCCTAACAATATGCATAGAAAATGCATTGTTCACTCTCCTATAATGAATGGTGTTGGTCAATTGTAACTAAGGAAAGCATTCATATACTTGAAATTTCCTTCACCTTGTCCAATCATCCCCTAGCATATGAGTCCATCATACTTCTGAATTCTGGCAATCATGTAGACTAAGTATGAACTCATGTAGAAAGAACAAGTTTTCTCCAAGTTCCTCAGGTGCTCATCCAAGTTGTCACTTATCAATCTAGACCAGTCTATAGCTCTAATTCCCTATATAACTTCTACAATGTAGAAAAACATCCATGGTTCGTAGGTGTAGGCATGTTGACTTCCCATGAGTCTGTTCATCAAGACCACCAGATCATTGTACTCCTGCCTGAAGTCCATTTTGATGAGTTGTTTGGGCAGTTTAGAATGATGAGGCTTAGGCTTCTCCATCCACTTGTGATTGACAATAGCTGCACATTCATCTGCTCTTACATGGTAGAACTTCAATGCTTTCTCTTTATTCTTATAGTCCATGGAATGGTACGTGGTGATTCCAAATGCCTCTGAGATCGCTCCTAGAGTGAGGTTAGCCAGTAACTTGTAGTCAAGAGTTGTGATCGTTCTTCTCTCTAGATTGTAGTGTTTCACACATTCAACAATCGACTTTGGACATTGGATGCAAGGAGGAAATCTAGTTGCAGGGACAATTCCACTCTGGACCATTGTTCGCGCCACTACTAAAGGAACTACGCCATCATGCCCAAACATCCTTCACCTGAAATCTTCTAAGTTGAATGTCCTGAAGTTGATGTCGCCAACATTTTCCCACTTTGACTAGATTTTGGACTCAAGAAGAAATCCCTTCATCTCCTTCTTGATCAATGCCTATTTGGACTCAGCTACAACCTTGAGTTCCACCATTCATTTTCCTGGAATTCCAAGGATAAATAATGTTAAAATTATTTCCTTTTTAACTTGGAAATTTTATCAATCCATTCTATGGTTAAATCTGTTGTCGCAAGGATTAATAAAATATTAATTCAAAATTCTTGAATGCAAGGAAAAATGAACAAGCCTATAGCGTGATTTTGGTTGGAATGACTGCATACATGGAATTCCAAAAAATATAAATAAATAACTAACCTTGCCAAGAAGAAATTCCAAATTTTAAAATAATGAAGAAAAAACACCTTGGTCAAATACACTCCAAATTACCCCTTCTCTCCAAAGTCGCACCTACTCTTTTGGTTGTGAATTTCCAAGTTGTGAGGTTAAACTGAATTACCAACTTACCTTTATAGGTAATTTTGCCTCTTGAATTCCCACCTCTTCACCTTATTGGTTGACCAAAGGAGAAAACAATCGGTTTCATTTAGGGTTAATCAATTTTGCTCAAGAAAACTAATTAATTTTCTCCATGTGTGGACCCAACGCCCCAAAATCATTAAAAAAAGCATTAAAATATTAATTCTTTATTGCTCCACGTTTCATATCTTCCTTGGGCAGGTCTTAGGCATGGTGAAGGATTTTGTTCTTGTGGAAAATTCTTCCTCCGAGGAGAATTTGTACTCCTAGACGCACTTTTGGCCCGGTGGAGGATTTTTGCTCTCACGGAAAATTCCTCCTCGGAGAAGAATTTGCACTCTTGGGCGCACTTTTGACTTGGTGGAGGATTTTTTCTCTCATGGAAAATTCCTCCTCTAAGGAGAATTTGCACTTCTGGGCACACTTTGATGCTTGTGAAGGATTTTTCCATTTCGACAAATTCCTCCTCGAAGAAGAATTTGCACTCCTCGACACACTTTGATGCTTGTGGATGATTTTTCCATTTTGACAAATTCCTCCTTCGTTAGATTTTTATCCTTATGGGCTTAGTTTAGCTTGGAGGAAGGATTTTTCTTCTATACTTATTCCTTTTACACTTTGCATTTCATCTTCATTCTACTGGACTTGAATCTAGATACTTGCTCCATTTACAATCAACGTTCACATGTTTGCTAAAAATAGCAACTGCTAAAAATAGAAAGTTTGTCCAAACGCAAAATTAGGCCGATTAGAGACACAATGAAATTTTCTAAAAATAGACTTTCTAAAAATAGACACTGCTAAAATAGAAAGTTCATGAAAAACACTCAAATTTCATTAGTGAGCCTTTTTTGAAAAAAAACTTCTCGTAGTCAAATTTCTCCTTCTCAAACGTTTTTTATCACAAGCCTCTTCTTTCAGAACCGGCACGACAGAAACCCTAAAATTGATGACGTTCTAACTTGATGATGTTTAGTTTACTTGCATTGCCTTTTAATGCTTGAAATTGTGAGTCACAAAGATATTGCCAAGTGACCTAAAGAAAACGATCAAGTGAACGAAAATGAGGGGGTCCCCATTTGCAATGGAGCGATGTGTGAAAAGGTCACAACGGGTAGGGTTACCATTTTTGGTAGTGTTACTACTTTTAGTAATTTGTCTGTTTTGCACGAAATCTTACATAAACCTCCTGAATGGTGAAATGAAACCAATGGTGAAAGAATCATCCCAACATCTTGTGGCATTCGAGAGATTCGATTTTTCTAGGAAATTTCCCCAATACAACTTCAAATGCAATTTTGAGGGCCGAAGAGGGGCTCAAAAGTTGAACACAATCTGTGTCAGTACACTACACCACTATAGATCTCCTCACAAGCTGTCCAACAATATTTGATGATTGGAGATATGATGGTTGGTTTGAAAGTTATGACTCCTAGAAGTTCGACTACCGAAAATCTAATAAAATATTTTATTAAGAAAGTGGTCAGCTAGTCTTTTGGTACCAAAAATTGGAGGATTTCACTTTCCAGAACATTCTGGAGCAGATATACATTCTAGATAGAGAAGGTGAACGAAGGTTATAGAACACAGTTCTAGTATTGCAAATTGTGGCTCCGGGTTGCAGATTATTGTAATGAGAAAGCCCATGTGGTTGTAGCATGCTATTTTTTGAATGTTGTAATTTCATTTATGGGGACAATAGAAAGCAAGTCCTTCTTTCTTGCATTTCCTATTTATTTCTTTGTTTTTGTTGAGTGTTTGGGTTTGTAAGGGGAGTACCCTTAATCAAACTTGTAGAAAGAGGCATAGCATAAAGGGAGATCAATGCAATTTAGTCATTGGCACCACATACCTGTCACAGAATTGGTCAAACAACTCCTTACAAAGCACTCTCAGCAACTTCACAATACTCCCAGCAAAGGCCTGTGGAAGAAGACCAACCACAGAAGCTGCCAGCACACCTTCCATCAGCAACAAAGCTCCAACAGACTTGGTCAAAGCCTTTTTGCAGCGACTACAAGTGTTAAAATTCACTTCAAGAACTCCTCCAACAAGCAAGACAATTAGCACATGACTTTCTTTTGAAGTATTGGACTTGATCACTCCATTTTATCTGTTAAAAATAATCCAATTAGTGTTTACTAGTCATTTAAAATGCTTGTAAGAGGGGGGCCTTTTTTTCATTTTGTCATCATTTTCACCCAAAGAGGCAAAATTTGACAAATGTATATTCATCAAAAAGCATTTTCTATGACGATTTCAATGAGTAGTTGGAAGGATAGGTTTGATCCCATCTTAGGCATCTTTTTTTTTTCAATTTTTAGTTGATGTAATTAAAAATAGGCCATTTTACAGGAAATCGATTGTTTAATAACTTTTAAAGGGTAGCTCAAAAATTGGGGGGGGGGGGGGGGTCACCAAATATTGAATCAAAGGAGGTATCTTGAGTCATGTCTTTGAACACTTACGTGAAGTTGTGCCTTTGAGCACTTCCACACCTTCTTGAGCACTATATGGAGATGAACAATGTAGTCCATTGACATGCATTGTGTTCTCATCAATTGTTGCTACATATGAATCCAAAAATGCTTCACAGAAAGCATTAATGGTTCCTTACAACAAGATATGCATAACATTTTTCAGCACTACAAGTTTGGAAACCAGTATGACAACATTTAGCCTTTGGATAATGTGCAAACTTCAGAGACATTCATCACTTCCTACATATCTAGAATGGGAAGTCATATTGAACACATTTGTGGTGTTGTTTAGTGAGTGTAGATCATCTAAAGCATAGAGTGTCGAGAATCTACCAACACTACAAGCATCACATCATGTGGGGTTTGCATAATCTCTCATTTCTCTCTTAAGGGGAACATTCATTGTACTAGTGCATAGAAGTAGTCCTTGGGGGGTTATCATGAGTCCTTTCTTCTATGATCTATTTTCTTCACTTGTACATTCAATATTGTATCATTTCTCTTGTTGAAGAAGAGTTTGTTCCCACTGGGTTTTCTCCTTTACTCCACTTTAATAGAAATTTGTATATAAGTACCTAACGTGGCCTAGTAGCCGGGAGACATCATCATGCATACATTACTCCCTAAGTTGCACTTAAGAGGGGGTGTTAGTGTAAATAGTGTCATTACCTAACTAGTTAGTTGTTAACACTTTCTAGATTGACCTATTCACACATAAGCTTAAGTTTACTTAGGTATATTAGGGATTTGTCTCACTTATGTAGTTGAGACACATGTACTCACTTTTTAAGAAACCTCTTCACACAAACATGCCACTTACTAGAACGCTTGTCTTGTTAGTTAACAAGTGTCTCATCCTTGGAAGGATAGTTAGTCGTTGTGTCCGACTTTCCTACCTCCACTTGCTTGCCTATATATGCAAGCTTATTTTGTACACTAAAACCAACTCTTTGATAATATCAATTTGACTTAGTTTGTGTGCTAATAGTTTGTGGTTTGTTCTTTGCTTTCTAATCCTAGTTATTCCCAACATAGACAAATCATAGAACAATCCCATCTATTAGTATCCTAGCTAACGTCAAACTAGTGCATGACATCCTATGATGTTGGGATGAGTAATGTAGACTCCTTTGAAGCATAGACTTATATTTTTAGTTTTGACATTTGTCTTAATGTCATGGATTTTATATTCCATAAGTTTTGTGTACATTTGGCAATATTTATATATTTAAATGTGTTATTTCCTTCAGCTAAAATTTGCATTTATATTTATGTGATCGATATATACTTGTGTATGTGATCCAAACAGTTTCTATTTGATGAGGTTATTGTGCCTTTAAGGTTTATTTATTGAAGGGTTCATGAAACAAGTTTTAAATCCTTGAAAATCTCTGAATTTCTTGGGTTTTTCAATTTGCCAAGTCCAGGTCCGAGTCAAAGATCAGCTTGTTGAGTCTAGGCCAAGTCTGAGTCTTGTAACACTGGTATGCATTGATTGTGATTTCTGAGTTATAAACCTGATGATCAGACTGCTACAGTGTGATATCTGGGCATTATCAGACCTGCCCAATCCCTCATATCAGTGAGAAAACATGTATTGCAGACCAGTAAGAGCTCCTATATATTGGGCATTTGATTGTGTTGATTATCTTTGTGTTTTGGCAACCATCATAGAATTGTACCTGTGGTACCAGTGGTGGGCAGACCTGTAAAGGTCTGATTTCTGTTATCAAACTGTATAGTCTTCCTTCCAGCTGTTAAAAGTGAAATTTTGGGTTGTTCAGAGGTGTCTTGACACCCGTGAATGTTGTATGGAGATTGAAGAATGAATGGGTAATGAATTTGGATGTTACTCACATTGCCCAGAACTGTTTGCAGTGAGCTTTCCGACCTGCACCAGCGATTCCATTCATCCATTTATGGTATTTCGTTACTATTTCCAGTTGGGTGTTGGGTTTAAGCATTTTGGGCAACCCTTGGAAGTGCTTTCTTCAGTGTTTTAGTTCCAGCACTTGTATCAATATTGTAATCCTTATCAACACTTTATAACAGCAAATATATCATTGTTGATATGTTTATGTTGAGCTTGCATATTGTCAAAATAAATTTGCAAAATAAAAATTGAGGGTGTTTATTACATATTTCTAGATGTAATGGACCCCAACTATCGATTAGAGGAAATTGACATCTAAAAAGATGAATTTGAAAACCTAGTTCCTATGTGGCTATGTCCCATTTTGTAAAACAACCAAATTGACCCTTTGTTACTCAATCACCAAGTGGACAAGACCATTGTTTTAGAGAGTAGGATCTTAGTTTCATCAAAGGGTTAAGGATTAAATTGGATGATAGATATACAACCAATGTTAACAATGTCAAGACTTTTTTGGAAACGATGTGGCCATCAAACAAGTAATTCAAGGATTGGATGGAAAGATACACAAAGGAATATTAGTTAGTGAGATGTCTCAGAGTTTTGAATTTACTCACACTTTGTGGAGATGCCTACACATCCATTTCAAGAATGTCATGATTGTGTAACCGCAAATGGCAGCAGCAATTTGTGCCATCATCTATGAGTTATACTTGCTAGACATTTCAAGGTAGGGAATCAAAGTATCACATTTCATCCAATTGGCCAGAGAGCTGAATCATCAACCTGACGAGGCACTAGCTATGTCTAGCTACCACACGGAAATTCCTTATTGCCACATGCAAATCTCTTTACCATGTTGTAATGTCCCCTTCTAAGTAGGAGGTAATCAGTGGTCCATTAGCCTATTCTGGAAACCCGTAGGCTGAATGGATGAGGAGTTAGGGTTTCCTATTTTCTAGGAGGATTCCTCGCAGTTTTCAAGGATGTTCTGGTTGGAGTTTGGTAGAAAGAATTGAGGATTCCTTCTGGGTTTTTCAAGAGCTTCACAGTTGTATAACATGCATTCTGTTCCAGAGTGATTTCTGAACTTACTAGTTTTAGTAAGTTGGTGGTAGCTGACTGGATTTTGAGGTTTTTGGGGGTTTTCCGAGCTCTCTCATAGGGTTCGACGAGCATGTCTTTCGGAGATGTTTTCATGACTTACTATTTTAAGTATCAATTCAGGCAGAGCTATTTGTGGCAGTCATGAGTAGGGCTCCAATCCAGTCCAAAATTAGTATTCTCTGCGCTCCAGTTCATATGGTTGATTTGGCAGTGATCAATGGGCGATTTATAATTGATTAAATATTATTACTTTATTCTAAAGTTTAATATTTAATTATTTCACTGATTATATTTTGGAGGAATGACCTAGGAAGGAAAATATTATGTTATTTATCCTAAGTCACATTTTTATTTCCCTTAGCTGATGGCGTCAAAAATGAAGGTGTTTATGCTTTGTAATGTTAATGTCATAACATGGCAATTTCCTTGGGAAAAGTGCGACTAGGGGGTTTGGAAAGTGGATGCCATACTTGGAGGGGGATATGAAATGAAATGCAAATGAATGAAAGGGAATTTGGGTGCCATTTTAGGTGAATTTGAGTTTCAAAAATCTATATATACAAGGTGGGGGCGCCTCATTTGGGTATCTTGAAGAAATCAGATCGTTATGCTGCTGGAATGGTGAGTGAACTTGAGCTTCAGAGTTGTGGCTCCCTAGTTTTGCTAGTTTCGTACTTGAGACATAGTACCTAGCTGAGTGGTGGAACGTTGGTGAAGTTTTCAGTGTGCATTTTCAGATTTTTAGTGTGTGGTGTGGTTTTCAATGTTGCTGGTTTTGGTGTGGCTGAAGCAAAGATTGGTTCATATCTCCCTGCCTGTGCAATCGATCATTCTGGGTATTAGCTCGTTGGAAGCGTATTTGGAGGGCGATCCTTCTTCTACCTTGGCGTCTCTTTTGGTGTGCATTCTGATTTTTGGCAGCAAATAGTACTTCCTTGCTGGTCGTACGTTTCCTGGAGCTGTCTTGGGTTGCATGTTGTTTGTTGGTGGTGTTCGCGGTGCAGGTTTGAGGTTCTTGTTGCATCACCTCAGTCTTAGCTTTCATTTGCTTCTATTCTTGTGTCATTTCGTGAAGTTTTAGGCGAGTTATGAGCATAATAGTGAATTTGGTAGTGGTTGGTTTCTGCGTGTTATGCGAATAGCAGATTGTATTTTCAGTTTAGTGATCAATGGTGTGTTATTTCTTTATGGGTATGTTTGAGTTTGCTAATTGTGTTAACTTGAAGGTACTCATTAGTATTGAACAGTATAATCTCTCTTTTCTATGCATTGTATCTCTTTATTGTAAGGCTAGATAGTAGTACTAACAGCCATTTCTGGATTGTAAAGCAAAACCCTGCTGAAAAGTGGAAGAGGTTGGCTTGCCGCCTACATTTGTCTCTATAATACTGTGACCTGTCCTCCCGCTGCACAAGCGGTAGAGTGATTGTAATTTTCATTCATGTCCTCCTGCTGCATAAGTGGTAGAGTTGATTTGTAATTTCTTGTATTGTCCTCCCACTGCATAAGCGGTTGAGTTGAGTTTGTTTAGTAATAAGTCCTCCCGCTGAAATATTGTGGTAGAGTGATTTGTGCTTGAGTGTGTTCTTGTTTACTTAGCTAGTTTACCGCCAAGTTTCCTTGTTTTACCCGCTAGAAAGTGGAAGGGGTTGGCTTGCTGCCCATCATTGTAATAAGCATTTTCAGAAGTTTGCATCTAACGATCTCCTGCCACCCTATGCTCTCACCCTCCCAGCTTGGGCTCTTGGTGATCAAAAGGTGTAGGGTTCCTTTCAGCTGGTTTAGATTTCATTATTCTAATCCTAACGGTTGTTGGTGTGCTTGTAAATCTATTAAAAATGAAAAAAAAATTGTTGGGGATATTACACATGCTCTAATGGGGATGGGTTGGTCCTTTCTAGATGCCTCGACTCGCAAGCGTATCATTTTCAGACGCATGGCCATCTAGTTGAAGGGCAGGTAAAATTTGAAGTTTGTGGATAGGAAATAGTTGTATGAAATGATCAATGGGACCAAATGATACAAATGGCAAGTAGTTAGTGGTTGAGGTACCCATTTGAACCAATGAGAAACCCACACTTAACTTTGATCCTAAATGGTAACAAGTCACTAGATAAAGACCGAAATTCCACAGATGCGTGACACTGTTGATTTGAGAGACTAAAGGGACACATATAACTGAGATCAGAGAAATTTCAAAGGTGTTAACCTACTCATTGAAAGTGGTGTAATTCCAAATGTTTGTGAGTATTTATTATTTAAATGAGTGGATAGCAATGCATATAAGGCCATGCATTCAGAGAACACAATTGTTGATTTTTATGCAAGGTACTATTTGAATTGATCCCTAAGAGACTAAAATTTTGCTTTTCTAGAGCCAATGCCAAAGGTGCTTGTAAATTCTCTATAGTTGCATAAGATTGCATCAAGATTCAGGTTGGTCGAATTGTTAGTGAAGAACACTTTGGAACACAAAGTAAATGTCAAGTGCAAAATCCATAATTGCTCTTTTCTGAAGAAAGGAATTGTGATTCTTTCACCAAGTATTTTGGCTTCAAGAATTATATATTCTATGAGTTGCTAGCCTAAGTCGTCCTCTAGAATTCAAAAGCCCTCGCTAATCTCTATACCCTAAAATTATAAACCATGTCCACCAAAAGAAAACAAGCCCCCAACCTATCTGAAGTATTCCCCCTAGGCTTTAAAATATTTTATTCATGCCATTGATCATGGTGTCCTCACCAATTTAATAAAAGATAGCAGAGCAAATGTTCGAGACCCCATACCCACATCAAAGGAGGATCATTATTAAAAAAATTCAATAACAAAGGTAGCAATCGTATCCCTATTTGTAATGGTCATAATGGATCACAAGACAAAAACCTCAAGATTTATTTGTGTCTAGTTCCAATGGTAATCATCTTTTATTATAACGAGAACCTCTTCCACAAAGACTTTTTCCTGAATCTTGAAGCCCACACCCCATTGGATATAAGAGCTCTTGCTACATAGTAGATAAACACAAACATAGTTATAGGGTGAAATGGTTGCCCATTTTCAAATACGAAAAATCACGAGCAAGAACCTAATACCATTTTGGATGCAAAAATGGAGTCGTTTGGTGTCTTGTCTTTTGCTCCTTATTTCAAAGACACATATAAGTGCATTTGCCAAGTAAGGAGAATTGATGGCAGTCCTACAGTGTCCAAACATGCATTAATGTTTTCCACTCATATTTAGAGCATATATCAAAATGCATTGTTTAACCATCCTAGGTATTTAACTAACACATGTCCTAAATATTTAACAAACAAATGTCCTAAATATTTAACTAAAAAATGCATTGTTTATATTCATTTTGATTCAATCCTACCATGTCCAAACATGCATTAGTGTTTTCCACTCCTATTTAGAGCATATATAACCATACTCGGTTCTGTGTACTATATTTGTGAAATGTGACATATCAATTCAGGGGTTGAAAAGTTTCAGTGCAAAACAGTGATATTTCATTTGGAGGTTTATATATTGCTTTGTCAAAGCAATTTTATTGTATTGTTGCATGGTTATGCTCAATATGACCATGTTGCCTAAACAAAGTTGAGTGTAACGTTATATGCACAATTTTTGTTCCTAAATCTCAAAAAATGAGATGTTTAGGAAATGCTATGAAATGATACATAGATGAAACTCTATTTTGTACAAATTGAACATTACAATGAACTTGATTGTATGAATGCTAGTGAGCCACGTTTAATTTTTAGTAAGATATTATTAGTCAGTGAAGCTTGTAACCAGTAAGGTTCCATTGTTAGTGAGACATATTCAGCCATTGAGGCTTGTAACCAATAAGGTTCCATTGTTAGTGAGACATATTCAGCTAGTGAGGCTTTGGAAATAGTATTTTTGCATATTAAGCCAGTGAGGCATATCCGAGTGGTTTTTATTCCCCATGAGGGTTTTCCACTCATGAAATCATTGTGTCATGACTTTTCTATGAGTATCGTGTTTTGTATGTTGATGGGTTATTTTTCATCATACTTGTTGATACTAAAAGATTATAATTTTTTAGTTTATATGCAATTCTGATTCAATCTTGTAAAAGTTAAATTGAAATCTTAATTTGACTAGGAACATTGATTCACCCCCCACCCCCCTCTCAATTGATATACCCTATTTTTTCAAGAGCATATATCAAAATGCATTGTTTAACCATACTAGGTATTTAAAATGCATTGCGATGTAAAATCTTTCAAAAGGTATTTTGGTTTGGTCACATTGTTGCAGGGAACACTAAGAGGGGGGCTGGAGGGAGCGGGGCGGGGTGAATCACTGTTCCTAGTCAAATTAAAATTTCAATTTAACTTTTCCAGGACTGAATCAGAATTGCATATAAACTAGAAAAATATAATCTTTTAGTATCAACAAGTATGATGAAAAATAACACATCAACATACAAAACACGGTACTCATAGAAAAGTAATGACAATGATTTCATGAGTGGAAAACCCTCATGGGGAATAAGAACCACTCGAAAATGCCTCACTGGCTTAATATGCAAAAATACTGTTTACAAAGCCTCACTAGCCAAATATGTCTCACTGACAATGGAACCTTACTGGTTACAAGCCTCACTGACTAATAATATCTTACTGAAAATTAAATGTGCCTCATTGGCATTCATACAATCAAGTTCACTGTAATGTTCAATTTGTACAAAACAAAGTTTGATCTTTGTATCATTTCATAGCATTTCCTAAACATCTCATTATTTGAGATTTAGGAACAAAAATTGTGCATATAACAATACACACAACTTTGTTTAAGCAACATGGTCATACTGAGCATAACTATGCAACAATACAATCAAATTACTTTTACAAAGCAATATATAAATTTCCAAATGAAATATCATTCTTTGCAATGAAATTTTTCAACCCCTAAATTGATGTGTCACATTTCACAAATATAGTACACAGAACCCTTAATAATTTCTACAAGCAAACTGATATGCTTTATATACTATAGTAAGCCCGAACCATTCTTTTCATACAAAAACCCATTTTCAAGTTTTGACAGAACGTAAAAAACATATCATTTTCATGACTGAGTCTTAGATTTTCAACATATCATTTTCATGACTGAGTCTTAGATTTTCATTTCCACCATCATTGAGTCTCCTAGTCAAGTCATCTTCATTCTTCTTTCTGTCTTCAATGTCTTTACAAAATCTCATAGTCATGTCTTGCATTTCATTCTTCAAAGTCATGTTTTCTTGCCTCATCTTGTTTACAAGATCATTAAGAGAATCCTTTTCATCATCACCACTCTGCATCTTCTGATGAAGTTCTTTTCTCTTATTTCTAGCAATAGTGAGATTCTCCTATATTCCTTGAATGAATTCCTGTGCAGTCCTCAGATCATCTTCAAGTTTGATATTCTTCAACTTCTCTGCACCATAGTCCACAAGAGCTCCTTCTAATTGCTTTCTTAAGTTCTCCATCTGTACCGGTGTCGGAATCTTCCTCAAGCTGTTAGACTTTTGAAAATAGAGGACCAAGCTCTGATACCAGTTGTTAGGATTAATGATAGTCCCAAAGATACTGAGAGGGGGGGGTGAATCAGTATCTAACCGGTTAACAGAATATTTAACCTTATTAAGTATTTTGCATTCCAAAATAGTGTACCGGTAAACAAGAATTAATGCAGTAAATAGAAACAATAAAGACAACATAGAAAACACACCATAACACAAGATGTTTAACGAGAAAACCCAGTGTGGGAAAAACCTTGGTGGGATTTGTGACCCACAATATTCACTCACTGGCCAATGAATGGATATTACTTACAAGAGGGGCCTGCACATGCAGGAAGGCCAACTGCCTAGAGCTCACTGCTCAATCTACAAAATGGAAGTCTCACTGACTTACAAATGGATTATGAAAATCCAAAATAATGTACTGCTACAATTCAGCATCTGCTATGCCAGGTTCAGTACCGGTTTAAGCTCATACTATAACCATAAACCTTATACAAAATCTGCCTTAATATTTGCTCATCACTTCTACCATCATGTATCCATCATTACAAAATGATTTACAAGATCTCATACATATATGAGTCTATTACAATATGCCATGTCGACTTTACAAAAAGATATTTACAATTAAATAAAATAAACAAAAGTTTGTTCCTGTCGACTAGGGTGTCGGTATACATTCTTGCCGTTGTTGGTGAAGTGTCTGCCGGTGATTTACCAGATGAATGCCACAAGGTTGCCTGTAGGTTGCCGGTAGGCTGCCATCAATGACAACACCATCATTTCTCACTAGAGTGTAGAATGCCAACATCACAGTCTCAACACTCTATTCCAGCTCGAAATCCACCATAACTTCCTCTGTTCTCAACAAAGATCAATAATCATGTTGGCTAGTGTTTGTGGAGAAAGAGTGGATAACAAAAAACTGTTTGACATGCTTGAAATCCTACTCGATGATATGTTTCCACAATGTGAAATCAAGAAGACTTTTGATGGGATTTAATTTCCATTCCAAAAAATGCCAAATCACAAGGTCTGCGGGTATCCCCGCAACTAGAGACCAAAAAAAAACATAATCCCTTTTGAAATATGCACACGGGTTATAAGCCTATACCAACAATGGCGCCAATGATACCACATTCATAAAGAACCAATATGCTATCCAACTTAGTGTCACAAGGAGTTTGACTTTTCAGGATCAAAGACCACAATGGTCTTATACCACATCAATATTGATTATGTCATGCAATCAAGTCATGTTGATTTATTACAAATTCTCATAGAGCACAAGTTATTGATATCATATCAAGCTTCTATTAATAAAGTATTGTTATCATATCAATATAAAATTGATAAGATACCAATGCTTATTTGTGATGTCCCCTAATTATACACTGTCAATTCCCAAGAGCAACATCTATGTTACTACCTATTGACGTGTTTTTTATGACAACGTCCAACACAGAATAAAGTTGCCCAACGGTCACTTCACCCTCTCTTGATCAAAGTAAGATTGCATGCTGATATAGTAGGAGAATCAGAGAACCGACTCCAAGGTTCCTTTATGCTATGGATGTGACTTAGTTGGCTGATGTGATTGCTGGTAATCCAAGGGGCCTTATGTATGTCGAGGAAATTTATGCAAGCTCTAGAATTTATTGACACAGATGATTTGCAATGAAGCTCTAAGTTATAGATTTTCAGGTTTTGAAATGTGCAGAAAGTAAATAGGAATAGGGCAGAGGGAAACTAAACTAAAGGTAATCTAATCCTAGGAACAAGGAGACGGGATAACTTGTGCAAAATCCAACCGCGCTTCGCTTTGCCAGCAATGCACAACTACACGAAGGCGGTGCAATCTTCAGAGGGTGTGTTAAAGATTTTCAAATCATCAAAAGAAACCATCAATTCGAACAATCTCTTCTGACAATCGAAGTTGAACATACACATATAACGAGGCTCAGACTAACTTTGCACGATATGCAACAATCAGCTACACACCAAAAGTATGAGCATGAATTTGGCAACAAGCGATCCTATCAAATCCAGTTCGTCTAATAGCATGAAAACAAATCTAATCTATGAAGAGAACGAGACCATGCGAGCTCCAAAACAACACAAGAACACACCAACAATTGAACAATGTATTAAGTGTTTGCTTCAAAAAACTCTTAGCAACAATCTCTGACGATAGTCTCTCCTCTTTACAAATGAAGGGGTCACCCCCTTATATAGGCCTCAAGCCATGATTACATGCAAAACCCTAATTAGGGTTTGCCCTAAAGATTCCCCACTCAAGCTGCAACAAGGTGGGAATCCGCATTAAATAACCCATTATGCCCACTTACAATAAATTTAAAAGGGCCTAGAATAGTGCCCATGATGATGATCATGCCCGGAATGTAACTGACGTCGTCATAAATGCCCATCACTCACCAAGCGACGACGACATGCAAGAAGAATCCGTCATAAAACCATAATGAGAGGACGACATGCAAGAAGATTCTTTATTCTGTGGTGGCATGTGTTGACCGATCCCGCACCTAGTCAATGTTCCTTCAGCCATAAATACGCCATAACTATTCAGTCAAGAGACTTTCGTCCAAAAATGGACGACCATTATCTCGTTCATTAATGGCGTATGCGATGAACCTACCGACGACGGCCTCTAGTTCTCCGATGGAGACACTTGGCACATTCTCGATGTTGAACTCCATCAAGGCAATCTCCTCTTCGCTTCTGGAAAAGAAACCTTCCCACTCTGCCATGGCTTCCTATGTTTTCTTCATCATACCAGAGAATGAAGAAATGTTTGCAAAGTGTTCTTTAGGAAACGAACCGACGAAGAAGAAATCATGCAACTGGGATTTCAAGGAATTTACCGTTATTCCTCCGTCGCTGAGTTTCCTTGAAAATAAAGCTTTCATGGCACTGAGGATTTCTTCCTGTATCCCTCTGATAGACTCCTTCAAGGTGATGGAATCAATGCTGAATTTGTCAAGGGTGTTCTTCCCTGAACAGATGGTGTAGAACCATCGAGGAAAGTCATAGGCTTCATTCTCTTGGATCACTTTCCCGTCTACCAGTGTTTGCCTAGGAGTCTTCGTCAGAGCCCTGAGTCGGGAAATGGTTAGGTCTAGGTAGACATCAACATCTTCCCATAGTCCTTCCGCCGTTTCCAATCTACCTAGGAGGGCCACGAACCTCGAATGGAGCTGAGCTAGATCTTCTACAAATTTCCCTGCCTCAGCATAAACATCTTCTACCCATTCTCGGGAATTATGTGCCATTGCCTTTGTAAGTTCTGCATCATCAATTACTTCCTTGGGAAGGAAGGGAGGGGGAGTGGAGGAAGGACCCGCTTCCCTGAGGGGTTTTTTGAAACTCCTGACGTATTCGCATAGAAATTTGTTTTCCTCCTTCAGCCGCTTATATTTTTGCCTTTGACTTCAGCAATTTCTCCTTCATGGCAAAGGAAGAATCATCGAAATCTCCCATTACTTGACCGGTGGAAGCATGGCCAAGATCCACCTGTCTGATGACGTAATCTTCCTGTCTAATCTCACTCCTATCCTTATCCACTGCAGGTTCAGCAATGTGCAAGGTTCAGGCTCCAAATTCTTCCCTGACTACCTTGGAGAACTTCCGGGGGGCCTTCCTTTCCGACGGCTGATCCATCCTCTTCAATAATTCTTCTAATTCCTGAGCAGGATTGGTCCCTCCTTCTGCTTCATTTCCCACTCTACCTACCAACCAATCTAGCACGGGGATGGAATGGCTGTAATCCTCTGCATGCTCCCGTTCTTGAGATTCTTCTTCCATTTCGCCAAGGATAGTCTCTATGAAATTATCCTGGCGAACTTCTTCCAGGTGCGGGGAAACTTCTTGCCTCTGACTTCTTGGCTAATGGTGACCCTGTGAAGCATTGATACTAAGTATGTCAGGTGTTGGAAAGTTCCCTGGAAGTGGGCCTGTGGGATGTGGGAACATCTCTACTTCTTGTGCACTCGAGGAGCTAACTGGTGAATGCTCCCTTCCTGTCCTCGTTCTCTTTTGTGGGGGTTCCTCTTGTTGGGCCTCCTGTTGAACCTCGTGCGGGATTTCCTGTTAAATATCCTTCATCTTTGTTACCCTTGGCCTCTTTGGGGCACTCTTTCCTTTGTCCATCCGGGCCTCTCTTCCTGCCTGACCCTGCGAAGAGCCTTCAGTTGCCTCGCTGTGAGATTCCAGATTTCCCATCAGCTGGTATGTCAAATGGACATGGTTTTCCACCAACTTTCTTGTCTGCCTGTCAATCCAGTACTTAGTGAATTTTAGCACTGGCCTAGCCAAAATGTTCAAATCATCTACCTCAGGCTCCGACCAATCTGGCAATAGGATAGGTTGATCCTTTATCCTCTCGAATTCGGGTTGCATCAAATCTGAGTCTTCCTTCACCTGGTCTGGTACCTGATGAATCTCACTTATTCTGATGGTGTCGAGGGGTAGTCTAGAGTGCATTCTTCTCCGGACCTCAAAGTCATCCTCGGCACCTGCCCAATAATCCTCCAAGTGAAATCTATGTATGAATTTGACACCGGCAACCTTCCTAATCTGGCTGTAAGGATCATATTGGGCCCTGGAAGTGTAAAATGGTAGGCGGTAGAACGCCAATTCGCCTGCCGCACTTTCAGCGGCCTCCAATCCTGGGCATATCTCCATGAAATCCCCCAAGACAATTGGAAATTCAATAGATTGCTTCTTCTTCTTCTGCAGCTGATCGTAGGCAGTCAACTGCCTCATGAGCTCGAGCAATATAAGCTTATCTGACAGATATCTGAGCAATTTGTAAGACTGGAAGGAGAAGCCCTGCGTCCTGATGTAGGTGAACTTGGGGAACTGCAGGAACGCGGCGCCATATTTCTAGACCAAAGCACTTGCTTGTGGAGACAACCTCATGTGCAACTTATTTTGCATAAGTCGTGTCAGGTACACGGTGAAGGTGTCATTCGCCAACTTGTAAAAATTCACGTTGTGGAGATGTAGCTGAGGATAACATTCATGCACCTTCAGCTGAGCTGGCCCGCAGCCCATGATTCCTCTCGCTGGCAACCCATCGAATCCTCCCCTTCGTGCAAGCATATAGAATAGATAGGAACTCATGGAAAAGGACTGAGATCTTTTCTCCTGCAGGTTCTTCAATTGTTCATGCAAGTAGTGGCTGATCAATCTAGCCCAGTCGATCAGTGTATTCGAATTCATGATCTCGCCTATGTAGAAGAACATCCAAGGCTCGAAGTTCACCGAGTGTGAGCATCACATTACTTTGCTCAGCATCTTTATCATGTCCACATACTCCTGCTTGAACTCGAAGATTGTGAGAGTTTTGGGCATCTTGGAAACGTGTACTCTAGGCTTCAGCAACCACTGCTTGTTGATCAAATCAGCACATCTGGCGGGGCCTGCTTCATAGATTGCTTGAGCTCCGCTGCTGGTCCTCTACGTCATGGAGTAATGTGAAGGGATTCCGAAGGCTTCACCAATTGCCTCTGGAGTCAATGTTGCCAGTAACTTGCCGTCTGGCGTTGAGATTGTCTTCCGCTCCAGATTGTAATGTGCTGCACATTCCAAGACTAGATCTGGGCATTGAATGGCGGGAGGAAAGGGAGCTGCTGCAACTATTCCACTTCTCACAATTTTGACAGTTGTCGGAGATGGATTGTGTCATGCAGTTCCGAACATTCTTATCTTAAATGCAGCCCAGTTGAACGTGCCGAAGTTGGTATCGCTGATCTCTTCCCATCTTGAATTCAACCGAGAATGGGGAAGAAAACCTTTCATCTCTGCTTTGATCAATGCCTGCCTGGAGATAGTAGCCGCCTTGCTAGGTTCCGCCATCTTGGGAATACTTCGAAATGATGAAAATAGAGACTAAGTATAAAAACTCTTTGCTTCTTTACTCTTTCTTTCCTGAATCTTGCACGTGAAAAATGAAATGTTTTTTCCAACTTATATAGAATTCCCAAGAGGCATCAAATTAGTAATTGCATTTATGGCACGTCATACTTTCCTTAATTACTATGCCATGCAAGGCAATTTCCCATGCATGTGAGTTCAAATTTAGAACTTTCCTTAAATGCTCCAAGTCATGCGTCATACTTGGAAGATTCCTCCTGCCAACTCATTGATTTCATTCTTTCCAATTCCGAAGGATCTTTCTTAGGATTTGCTCGATTCCACTCCAACTTGCCATTTCGTGCTTTAGAAGGAATTTTCATGCCTCTTCTTCACATCCCTATTTTTTAGGGATCTTCCTAAATTTTAGGAGTCAGGTTCATTGGATGGGGAATTTCGTCCCGATTCTGAATCTATAAAAATTTCCATATTTGGTCAGGATTTGATGTCTAAAAATAGCATAACTGAAAATTCGCCCGAGGGGAATTCTGCCTTTTATTCCTCCTTGACTCCTTGGATTCCGTGCCTTAGGCAAAATTTCAAATTTTTTGCTTGAGTGAATTTTTTTACCACGCCAAGGATTCATGAATTTTCCCTCTGTGAATGGCTTTCTCAATTCACCACCCCAGCCCAGACCTAGGCGCATTTTCAACATGTCCATGGAGAGGTGGAATTTTCCACTTGTGAATTCATTCTTGGTTTTAGCGCCCCAGCCCTGACCTGGGCGGATTTTGGCCATGTCCATGGAGAGGTGGATTTTTGCACTTGTGAATTCATTCTTGGTTTTAGCGCCCCAGCCCTGACTTGGACGCATTTTGGCCATGTCCATGGAGAGGTGGATTTTTGCACTTGTGAATGCATTTCTCAATTCAGCACCCCAGCCTTGATCTGGGCGCATTTTGGAGGTGTCCATGGAGAGGTGGATTTTTGCACTTGTGAATGCATTTCTCAATTCAACGCCCCAGCCCTGACCTGGGCGCATTTTGGAGGTGTCCATGGAGAGGTGGAATTTTCCACTTGTGAATGCTTCCAGACTTTGAATATTTTGACCTTCCACTTCAGGGATGATTCTTCACATTTAGCCATTTTAGACCCCTGCCTGTCTGCTTTCAACTTTCCAGATTTAGAAGTGATTGTGCATGTTCATTCTCCGTTGTCTACTAGCCTGATCTTGCCACAAATAGACTTTCCCGAAATAGAAACTTTCCAAAATGTCAGAGTTGAGCCCAAGACAAGACGCAGGATGACTTACTAAAAATAGAAATTTACTAAAAATAGAAATACTAAAAATAGTAAGTTTGATTTTTGGCAAAATGGCGACATTCTGGGACTCAGAAAAATCCCTAAAAAATAGGGACTTTCTAAAAATAGAAAGTTGCTCCGTTTGGGCTCAAATTTCACTAGGAGGTCCCTTGAAGGGTCCCGATCCCAGTCGTATGATTAGTTTTCCTGAAAACCTAACAGGAACCCCTAAAATCTAGGACAAAAGGCAAAACCCTAGAAAAAGGACAAAACAGGCACTAGACCTCACAGAATTTGCTTGACAGAGAAGCAAATTAACCCTAACTAACTCCCAAACATCCGCAACGCGGAGAGATTGAAGAGATTGCCACACACACACACAAAAACGAAAGCCAAACGACCAAAAGGGCCTAAAAGTTAGGGGGTCCCTATCTGGGATGGGGTGATGTGTGATTAGGTCACAAAACTACCTTTTATCACTATTAATTGAGCATAACTAACTAATTCTTTGTAATAGAACTTATGATGCCATTAAAACCATGCCTAAACCCAAACCATTCTGACCTCATTCCCAGAAGAGGGCTTGGCTGCCTAGGGCGCTTGACACCATCTCCTTAATGTAGCCCAGATTACCGAAACTCAATCCATTCACCCTTGGGGCCTGCAGCCCAAATTTCAAGAGGAGTCTTTCACCCTTGAGGCTTTCTATTGAAGTGATTTTACTCTGCCCTTCCCTAGCAGTATCCATCTCCCTTGGGGAATAGAAGGATTAGAATAGATTTATGACTTAGGACAAAGTTATGGCAATATCACTTTGTACTATCGATGTATATTATGACTGTCATACATATTACAGTCTATATTAATATTACTATTAAATTTTGCATAAGAATATTATCAGGCTACATATATTAAGCATACATATTAAGCACATCCCCATGCATACCACCAAGAACAACGATGTTACTCCCTGTAACTTAATAATAGTTCTGATCTGATCATATCAATGGTGATGTGACTAGATGCCTTTGATTCCTTCCCTTTATATCTCTCAATGTGAGGGAGAGGTCACACCTCTTCATCATGTATGCCCTTTGGCAAGAGACACACCCTTTCACCATTAGTATGAAAGATCCCTGATGGATCTTTTAAGCTGACAGGTTGTAATTTTTAATTATTTGTTTTAAAATAAATTCATCCTGTTTATTAAATGATCTTTCAGAGAGAGACAAAAGTTGCAGAAAGGTTGTGTCTTTTGTTTTTGTTTGTATTTTTCCAGATATAGGTAAACAATGAATAACAACAGCAGCAAATATGAAATAGGCTGGAAAATAATGTGCAATAATATAATATTCAGCCAATCCAAAATAGCTACAAATCGTACCAGGCAAAATACATAAATGATATGCCAGCAAAGTATCTACCAGCCAAAATAATGTTGCCGGCTGCAAGAAAGACCATCCACGCACAATGAAAAGAGATGGTTGATGAATACCAATCAGCAACCCACGTGTCGGTTGGAAGGAGACCGTACGGCTGCTGCAGTCACATCTAGGCAGCCAAGGAACCCCCACGTGCCAAGCAATATACCCAATGTCCAATGCTGAACTTGCACTCCAATCAAAGTCTGAAACCAAATGAAGCTGCTGAAACCTTCTATTGAGGTTTGCGTCCCAATATCCAAGCCCTGGGGTTTGCGTCCAAGTTCTCCAGAAATTGCTCCTCAAAGCAAATTCACAAATGCCTAGTTTGAAGATGTAAAAAGATAATAAAATAATGAGCCAACATCTCCTTTTATCTCCCTCTCAAAGCTACTCGAACCCTAAAGGGAGAATATGCTTTTACCTTTATTAAATAATGGCATATTCTTAATTAAAAAGGCCTTTATGTATAGGAAAAACACCCCTTTCGTCAAATAACAAAACTCAAGGTGCCAGAAGGTCTCCGGATGATGAAAATAAGTTATAATAATTCAAGACCTTTCCAACGAGCTATAACACATATGCCTGCCTAACCAGAAGAAGCCAAAATCCCCTTATTACTCCAATTAGCTATATAAATAGCTTTATTTAATTAATAAGACGCTAACTTAGGAAGTATTAAAAATATATCCCAAATAGCCGTATAATGCTCATCTGACTCCACAAGTCTGAAACGGAGCCTGCCACCTGTCTGTGACTGTTGTCGGAAATCATGGATCCTCGAGCAATCTTGTCCCTAAAATCTAGGGATGCTCCTAGAAGCTAGGAAACATACCCAAATATCCTGAAACTAAACCCAAGGAATAGTCTCATGGTAACCCAACCCTGGGTACTATCAAATCCTTCTAAATAGTAGGAATAGCCTCCACAAAAGAAGGAAATGTCTCCTAAAATTAAGGAATTGCTCCAAACTGGTCCACTACTGCCAAGATACCAAATCTCAAACACTGAATATCCTCACTGAGTCTCTATCCACCACTGTCAGCCTACAAGACCCCAAAATAAGCTGACTCACATGTCTCTGCTAGACAGAGCTAAAGAGGGGACATGACAGTCCTCCCCTTTTGGAGATGCTTGCCCACAAGCAACTGCAAAGCTGGATGCTGCAAAATAGACTCACCCTCCCAAGTGGCATCCTCTATGGGAAGACCTCTCCAGCGTACCAAAAACTCCCGAATCACCCGGTTTCTCAGCCGTCGTTCCCTCACCTCAAGAATCTCCTCAGGAACCAGAGTCAATTTACCTTCCTCATCCATGGGAGGCAAATCGGGTGATGCTGTAATATGTTGTCCCAAGGCCTTCTTCAGGCATGACACGTGAAACACATTATGAATTTTACTGCCAGGTGGTAACTCAACCTCATAAGCAACCTCCCCAACTCGCCTGAATACTCTATATGGTCTGTAAAAATGAGGTTTGAACTTCTTAGCTCCCCATAAGCTATTGTTATAACTTAGACCAGCATCATGAATGAGGTTGTAAATGTTATTATACCAATGCCAACCAAGGATATCGATCCCGATCTCAATGTCCATCAAGTAGTCATATCTCTTCACACTCCCATGCAGCTCAAGAGCTGATGTAGACCAAGATAAATCTGCAAGTGCATGGGAAATCGCAGTAGGACAGCCACTAACTACCGGAGAGTCGAGGAAGATTGAATCACCAACCAACAAACACATGGCTGCCATATCACATGAAATTTGTGACACATCCAAAGAAGAATTGTGGATGCCCTTATCACCAAACAAAATTGTTTCTTGGGTGGCTGTTCCACTACGAATGATATCCATAAAGTCACTGTGCTCATCCATGATTGCATATCCTTCAAATTTGTGATCACCACGAAAATCCAATGATGCAATATGTGACTCCTCCAAAATTGGTTTGCAATCAACATACTTACTTTGCTTATGCTGAATCTCTAAGTCTTCTTTTCTTGGAAGAAAGTGTGATCGAAGATATGTAACTCTTTGTTGTCTTGCCTAATTTAAACGTTTGTGGCGCTCTTTGATTTGTTGTAAGTGCTGCCTTGTCTGGAAAAAAAACAACTTAACCTGCCGTGCTCTTTCTAGACCCCCTTCATTCAACCTTCCAGACTGTTCTATCTGAGCTGCTCCAAAGCGCATTAAATCAATCCCATGGTGAGATGCATCATCAAACTTATCGCACAACATGAATGCACCTTGTGCAATACCCATGGTAGAATCTCTAGCACTCATCTCTTCATGCTTAGAATTTGCATTAACTTGAAAAAGAAAAGGTATTTTACTGCTGTTATAAACATCAGAATGACTCTCATGCATTTGTGTCATGTCATCAACTCTTACAAGTACCTCTTTATTGAAAATAACACAAGCATTTTGAGTGCTATCACTTATAGAATATCCTTCATTTGTTATTCCATGTATCATGGTGGCAAACTCTCGAGAATGAGAATGTACACAACTGTTGTCTCTAATTAGAATTTTGGGCTCCTCCTTTATACTTTCTTTCGAATCATCAAACATCACCAACTCTTGACTTGTCCCATGTCTATCTTCCCAAAATTGAATGCCAACATTAGATGACTCGATAACATTGTCTTCTACATGAGTATGGGTTGCTAGCTCACTGTTATTACCTTTCCTTGTGTTTCCTTTGAAGTCTTCAACACTGAATTGTACCTGCACACTCTTGGCTGCCACATCTTCAACAATAATCATTAGCTTCCTTGGCTCTTTGTTCACTGCTGATATGCCTATTGTCGGTGTGTTATTGATTTTTCTTGTCTCAACTGAAGTACTGCTGTCAGCATCAACTACAAACTCAACATAAGATAAGTCTTGCTCCTCATTATGTATGGAGTAGTGTACGTCACAAACTTCTTCAGACTGATTTAATACTGTTGTTTTGATATAAACAAATCCAGTCCTCTTGGAAGAGACATCATCAAAATAACCATGCTTAACCAATGTATCATGTATACCAACATTTGCAAATTCAATTTCACTACTTGCTCCATGAATAGGATCTGCAAATTCATGTAATTGAAAGAGGATGATGCTGCTGTCCTTAATCATAGACTTAGGAATGATTGTAGCCTTTCTTCCATTACCTTGGAAAACTTCAATGCAAGAGTACACTTGCATACACTTGGCAGCCCAATCAAGTAACATATCAAGACTTGAGACTAGGACATCCTTACACTCAAGCAAAGTGTCAACATCATAAAGGTGAGACATCAACATACAAACTGATTTGTGTTCTTCTCTAACTGCTATTATAAAATCAGATTGTGGGCAAATAGAAGTTCCCACCACAACCTCATGCTTATTTATCCTTTCATAAATGTCAACCATGCTATAGTTGTCTTCACTATCCTTCTTGGATTTGTGCCCATATGAAGTCAAAATATTTATGTCCCAATTTAGGAAATCAGAATTATGTTCAAACCTTCCCAAGGTGTCTTCATTGCCATTCCTTGTATTGTTCTTGAGGGTAGGGTCTACTTTCATGAATGTTGACCTATGAAGCATACCCTGCTGCAAGTAACATGGATTTATAGCTTCCATAGCTGCCTTTAATCTAATCCATACCTTCACCTCCATGATTGCTATGCTTTTCCTTACCAATTGTCTCCAAGGTGTAGTATGCAAAACAAACCAAACATTACCAAAATGCAAGATCTTCTTAGTAGACAATCTCTTGGACTCCATAATAAGCTCTTTAAGATAAAATGCCTCATGTGACCTTAATAACTGTCCTTTCATTGTAGATGATGCATGATTAGCCAATTTGAAATGAAATATGTTCCATTCCACACAAATGGATATGTCACTTGTGGCTAGTCCATCAAGTGTGTAAATATCAGCATTAATGTTTTGAGTCTTCAAGGGGCTCTCTAAAAGAAGGAAGTCATAGACTTCATAAGGCAAACTAGACCAAACTGAATTTCTTGAATCATACCTCCTTTCTTCTTCACACAATGTAACATGTTCTTCTTGTGGGCTAACCTCAAGAAACTTTTCCCCTGTAAGCTCTTCATCTACACATTCTTCCCTTGGAAGAAATAACGATCTAATGTATGACTCTCTTTGTCTTCTTGCATTATCAAGCTGATTGCATCTTTCCTTGAACTCTTGCAAGTGTTGTCTTGCTTGGGTAGCAAGCATCTTTGCTTGCATAGCTCTATCTAACCAATCTCCATTCAACCTTTGGCAATGCTCTATATCTGCTGCCCCAAAGTACACAAAATCTGATTTATGATGGGTTGTTTCATTCATGCTAACCTCTGATTTTTCTTCATGTATGGAATTGGTCTCAACAATAGAGTCAACTAATTCACTAGAGAATGCATCTGTTTCATGTAACTCAACATTCATTCCTTCAGAGTTGTTTCTACTGTCATACTCTCCAACGGAATCCACCTGTAAGACACCTTGCAAGGATGTAGAAGTCTCATATGAATTATTCCCTAATGCTGAGATTTTATTTTCACCAATCAAATCTGCCTGGCTATCAAAGTCATCAACTAATTTTCTGCCAATCTCATTTGCAGACATCATTTCCTTTGCTCCTCCACCGCTTCCTTGGTTCTCAAATGATTCATGTTGCCTCCTTGGTTGATGACGTGGACTCGAAAGCATCAAGTCCTCTTCATTGGGTATTCCCATGAATTGTGTGAAGGAAAAACAGTCACGTATCTTTTTCGGAAGGGAACAATACTCGTCATAGTTGTTCATAACTGTATCATTCAATGTCTTTGCAGGAGACCTCCTCTTTGTACTAGTTGATGAAGTCGTACCCTTAGAGTGTCTAGAACTCCCTGAAGGTGTTTGTTCAAATTTTTTCCATGTTTGTTTATTCTTAGACAACCCTATCATGATGACCAATTTGGTCTGCAACCAAGCTTCAATATAAAATCAAACTACTGATCTTCACCCAACGGGCTGGCAAGATCAAGGCTCTGATACCACTGAAAGATCCCTGATGGATCTTTTAAGCTAACAGGCTATAATTTTTAATTATTTGTTTTAAAATAAATTCTTCCTGTTTATTAAATGATCTTTCAGAGAGAGACAGAAGTTGCAGAAAGGTTGTGTCTTTTGTTTTTGTTTGTATTTTTCCAGATATAGGTAAACAATGAATAACAACAGCAGCAAATATGAAATAGGCTGGAAAATAATGTGCAATAATATAATATTCAGCCAATCCAAAATAGCTACAAATCGTACCAGGCAAAATACATAAATGATATGCCAGCAAAGTATCTACCAACCAAAATAATGTTGTCGGCTGCAAGAAAGACCATCCACGCACAATGAAAAGAGATGGTTGATGAATACCAATCAGCAACCCACGTGCCAGCTGGAAGGAGGCCGTACGGCTGCTGCAGTCACATCCAGGCAGCCAAGGAACCCCCACGTCCCAAGCAATATACCCAACGTCCAAAGCCAAAGCTCTTCCAATGCTGAACTTGCACTCCAATCAAAGTCTGAAACCAAATGAAGCTGCTGAAACCTTCTATTGGGGTTTGCGTCCCAATATCCAAGCCCTGGGGTTTGCGTCCCAGTTCTCCAGAAATTGCTCCTCAGAGCAAATTCACAAATGCCTAGTTTGAAGATGTAAAAAGATAATAAAATAATGAGCCAACATCTCCTTTTATCTCCCTCTCAAAGCTACTCGAACCCTAAAGGGAGAATATGCTTTTACCTTTATTAAATAATGGCATATTCTTAATTAAAAAGGCCTTTATGTATAGGAAAAACACCCCTTTCATCAAATAACAAAACTCAAGGTGCCAGAAGGTCTCCAGATGATGAAAATAAGTTATAATAATTCAAGACCTTTCCAACGAGCTATAACACATATGCCTGCCTGACCAAAAGAAGCCAAAATCCCCTTATTACTCCAATTAGCTATATAAATAGCTTTATTTAATTAATAAGACGCTAACTTAGGAAGTATTAAAAATATATCCCAAATAGCCGTATAATGCTCATCTGACTCCAGAAGTCTGAAACGGAGCCTACCACCTGTCTGTGACTGTTGTCGGAAATCATGGATCCTCGAGTAATCTTGTCCCTAAAATCTAGGGATGCTCCTAGAAGCTAGGAAACATACCCAAATCTACTGAACCCAAGGAATAGTCTCATGGTAACCCAACCCTGGGTGCTGTCAAATCCTCCTAAATAGTAGAAATAGCCTCCACAAAAGAAGGAAATGCCTCCTAAAATTAAGGAACTGCTCCAAACTGGTCCACTACTATCAGGATACCAAATCCCAAACACTGAATATCCTCACTGAGTCTCTATCCACCACTGTCAGCCTACAAGACCCCAAAATAAGTTGACTCACATGTCTCTGCTAGACAGAGCTAAAGAGGGGACATGACATAGTACCTTTTGAAAGTGTGCAACTCTTCATTATTTCTGCCCTTTGAAAGGGACATAACCTTTCATAATCAGATCTACACTTCTTATTTAAATCAGATGTGCACTTCTGATTTCCAATTTATCCCCCTCCCAAATGCTCTTCTCCCTTTTATATCTCATTGTTGAGGGAGTCACAACTTTTCCTTCCATTTCTTTTGACCATTCATTAACTTAATTAAATTTTAATTAATTATATTTAATTATATTCTTTAATATTTTAATTTAATTTTAATATTTAAATTTTATTAATATTATTTATTATTAAATTCTATTTCAAAGTGGGGACATTACAATCCGCCCTTCCCGAAATTTCTTGTCCTCAAGCAATGATTGTTTTAACTAAATCTTCTCAATGTGTGGATCCTTAACTAACCCTAGCAATAGTGATCGTAAAATGATTTTGGTTATTCCTACGGATATATTGTTGAGACAAGGCAAGGAATGAACTTCTTATATTCATCAAGTTCTTCTACTATCATTGCATGGTTTGAGCAATTTTACTCTCACACATTTTTCTTTCCTATAGGTTTCAACAGTCCCTATGTTGTCCTTCATGTTTGCAAAAGATGGGCTTAGGGCAATTTAAAAAATGCGCTCCATTTAGAGTATAGTCCTTAAACATTTATATGTACTCATAAGGCATACTAAACATATTCAAGGATGGCACACACACATGAAGTAATCACGTTGAAACAGTAAAAATACATGAAGCAATCTCATAAGATACAAGCACATCCATGGATACACATGAAGCATGGTCATAAACACATGGAAAGCATAAAGCATTTGCATGAATACATGCAAGTCTTGAAACATAAACATAAGTAATGCATGAAGCAATACCCATAAATACATGTAAGGTATGAAGCATAAATGTTACATAGAGGCGCAAAGCATACATATGAAACACATACTGAGTAAACACTTTATGTATGAATCCAATATATCAAGTATGAAGCATGCACATGAATACACATATGGTGTAAAGCACGAAACACATAAGGCAAGAAGCATCTTCGTAAAACATGAAGTATAAACATATGGTACAAATACATATGAAGTATACACATGAATACGCATAACACATTAAGCATGAACTATACACATGAATTCACTTAGGGCATGCGGTATACACGTAGCATGTATGCATGTGAGGCATGAAGTAACACACATAAACATCATAAGACATGAAGTGTACACATAAGGCATGAAATAATGGACACATGTAGGCAAGAAGCAAAACCATGAGTATATGTAAGGCATGAAGTCATGAATACATGTAAGGTAAGAAGCAACACACATGGATATATGTAAAACATGAAGCAAAGCACATGAGGCATGAAGCAGCTACGTAAAGCATGATTAATGCATATGAATACACGAAAGGCATGAATCATGAAGTGTACGGAGGAATACATTTAAGGCATGAATCATGCACATAAGTACACTTTAGACCAAGGCATACATGAGAAAAACACACATGTGGAAAACACATTAGGCAGAAAGCCAACATGTCAATTATGTAGCATGGATAAACAAACACACATGAAGTATAAACATGAATATGCATAAGGCATGAGTCATCCACATATCATACATGTAAACAATGAAGTAGTACATACACATAAGGTACAAGCATATATGAGAAATGCACTTATGGAGTGGATATGCTGAAGACACATCAATCATGAAGCATATATGAGAATATACATAGCACATGAAGTATGCACATCAATTCACTTAATCCATGAAGCATATACGTGAATAAACATATTGATAGATCTTCCTATTGACTAGAATGTATTCATTGTTTTAGCCTTACCTTGTAGGATGGCAGGATCAAGGCTCTAATACCAATTGTGATGTCCCTTGTTTATACACTGTCAATTCCTGAGAGCAACATCTATGTTACTACCTTTTATCACTAATAATTGAGCATAACTAACTAGTTCTTTGTAATATAACTTATGATGCCATTAAAACCATGCCTAAACCCAAACCAATCTGACCTCATTCCCAGAAGAGGGCTTGGCTGCCTAGGGCGCTTGACACCACCTCCTTAATGTAGCCCAGATTACCGGAACTCAGTCCATTCACCCTTGGGGCCTGCAGCCCAGATTTTAGGAGGAGTCCTTTCACCCTTGGGGCTTTCTATTGAAGTGGTTTTACTCTGCCCTTCCCTAGCAGCACCCATCTCCCTTGGGGAATAGAAGGATTAGAATAGATTTATGACTTAGGACAAAGTTATGGCAATATCACTTTGTACTATCGATGTATATTATGACTGTCATACATATTGCAGTCTATATTAATATTACTATTAAATTATGCATAAGAATATTATCAGGCTGCATATATTAAGCATACATATTAAGCACATCCCCATGCATACCACCAAGAACAAGGATGTTACTGCCTGTAACTTAATAATAGTTCTGATCTTATCATATCAGTGGTGATGTCACTAGATGCCTTTGATTCCTTCCCTTTATATCTCTCAATGTGAGGGAGAGGTCACACCTCTTCATCATGCATGCCCTTTGGCAAGAGACACACCCTTTCACCATTAGCACCTTTTGAAAGAGTGCAACTCTTCATTATTTCTGCTCTTTGAAAGGGACATAACCTTTAATAATCAGATCTACACTTCTTATTTAAATCAGATGTGCACTTCTGATTTCCAATTTATCCCCCTCCCAAATGAGGATCTCTTCTCCCTTTTATATCTCATTGTTGAGGGAGCCATAACTTTTCCTTCCATGTCTTTTGACCATTCATTAACTTAATTAAATTTTAATTAATTCTATTTAATTATATTCTTTAATATTTTAATTTAATTTTTAATATTTAAATTTTATTATTATTATTTATTATTAAATTCTATTTCAAAGTGGGGACACTACATTATTGATATCAAGAGTGAATAAGATAGCAACACCTTATGAACAACAAGAGTTCATAACAAATTATATGACAAGAACATATAACACTTGAGCAATGATGTGTATTTACAATACAAACCAATCCGTATACCTGTCCATATATCAAGGCATGTTCTGTGCACTCTTGATACCCAAATATCATCATGAACCACTGTAAAATGTATGCAAGTATACCACTGCCAAGAATGTGTCAAACAAGTATATCTCACTGTTATGCCACTGTTATACCTGTTCATATCATAACCACATATGCCAAAGATTCCTGTCCAACTATCAAATGTACAATGTGCCAATCAAGACAATGGTAGGACAAGATATATCATCAATGTATACCAAGATATAATATGTGAACTGATCAAAGCTTGTCAACATCAATAGAGAAGACCATCAACATCAATATAAACTAAATATGTGAAATAGGTCACCGTCAAGAAAATGAAATCGACAAAGTATGATCACTGAAACCAAGTTCATGGAGAGATCAATGTGCACTGTCATGTGACACAAAACAAATGCCATTAAGTGTGCCAAAGATATCATATGAAAACTGTATATCAAGTACCAATCTGAGAAACCAATCAAGTACCATATACATCTGAGAAACCAAACAAGTGTAATCTGTATCAAGTACCCACCAATAAAGAATACCATATACCTGTGTCTTTGACATCAAGGGCAACAACTGTGAGAAAGACAACACACATTTATCTCTATCTTTGTGTGTTCCTGGAATCCAAAGTTAAATTCGCAACCATTTGAAAATGTATTCGAAAAAGGAACTTACAAAACTATATAGCTATGGACTCCTCACTTGGATAAATACGACCCAAGGTCCCATTTCTGCATTTTTGTGGATAACTTTGTGGCCTTCATATCACATTAGCTAGGCTATAGTAGGCCTAAGATTCCCACGAGATTTCCTAAATTTCTTAGGCCCATGAATTATCAGCCAAATGTTGAGAGGTTGCATAATTGGGGAGAAAAGTTCTTGCATGATGGATATACAATTATCTGAATATTTGGATCCACACAAATACCACACAAATTGCCATACAGAGTGCCAGCCAAAATTGCACTAGAAGCCCAATGGCAAATAGTGGAGCCAATATACCCACTTCAAGCTACATAAAAGTAAAGGCATCCTTCCACCCCATGCTAAGGTTGGAGATTTTACAATCTTGGGTCCTAAATAATATAAGTGGGTGGGGGCTATCATTTGTCAAGTGGCACTGGAGTTTAAATCTCAAAGGTCATATGACCTTGAAGGATTTATTAATAAAATGGAAAATAGAACAAGAGGTTGGGTTTGCTGGGTATGAACATCAATTTGATGAACTAGAGGACCTCATCATGAGCTGTAAAAATCATGATGAGAAAACAATAAGAAGAATCAAGTGGTTCATAATCAAAAACAAAATGA
This sequence comes from Cryptomeria japonica, assembly GCF_030272615.1. Taxonomy (NCBI): domain Eukaryota; kingdom Viridiplantae; phylum Streptophyta; class Pinopsida; order Cupressales; family Cupressaceae; genus Cryptomeria; species Cryptomeria japonica. The sequence goes on from NC_081406.1 coordinate 504,072,565, forward strand.
AAGAAAACAATTGGAAACTGACCCTCAAAACTTCAAAAGATTTCATATTGAAATCGAAGACCCTATATATAGAATGGGGGCTTTGTTATAGAACTAGAGCACTTTGTGTGAAATTCCAACGAGCCAATCCCCTTGTTTCCTATATGTCAACCTCTAGGGATGCAGTTGCTCAATTAAGTGAAGGAAAGGCCATTCCATAAGGGCTAAATGTGGAGACAACACATGCCAAAGGAAAAGGGGTTCTAGTTGAAGGATCCTATAAGTAACAGCAAAAGGACTAACCATTGTATGACCCTGTTGACGTGTATTTTGTACACATTCATACACAAAATAAAATACCCAAAGGCATCTTATCCTCTCTTGAATAAAGTCGCTAACTGCTGAAGATATCGCAAGAAGGATCAGTTAGGATGACTCCAATGTTCTTTTTAGTAGGGTCTCTACGTGTGGATAAGCACCAGTGGTCGTTGTGATTGCTGTGTCATCAAGGGGCTTTACGTCGCCGAAGATTTTTATGAACTAAACAAGCTTTTCAAAAATGTCAAAAGGATAGGGTTTGCAAGAGGTCTAATCTAGTCTAACCCTAAGAATGACTCAATGCGGACAAGACTTGGCAAGATTCAACCAACTTCAATATTGCCATAAATTAACAACTCAATCGAAATTGATGCGATCTTCTAAGGTAACAAATGATTTTTCAATACATCAAAGATCAAGAACACTACCACGAAGGTACATATCCAAGATACAATAACAATTGAAGACTTAAGCGATTCAAATATCTCCAATCGACCACGCAAGGCGTTCCTACAATCAGCAAGAAGCTAGTGGTTTGGAAAGCGAATCCTACCAAAGATCAAGTCCAACACTTTGTCCTTCGAATTAACACACTACTTCGATTGAGAATGATTCAAGGAAAATGAACAACCATGAAGATAACCAAAAGAATTGCAACAAAACACCATAACTTCAATATTTCATTGATCTCAAAGCCATCATGTACAACAATTGCTTGAATTCCTTTCTCAAAGCTCAATCTTGCTACAAAAGTAAATTGCTTCTAAACTCTAATCTCTCTAATACATCAATAATTTCTAACTCTCTCTAACTTCTAGTTACAAAAAATGAAAGAAATGAGGGTATAAATAGCATCCTCAATTACAATGAACGGTCCAGATCGAAAGAAGATCAATGGCCAAGATTATGACACCTAAACCCTAATTAGGGTTTTATTACAAAAGTTCCCCTTTTATTGCACAACATTAAATGCATAGCCAATTATTAAATTTGGCACGAAAATCTAGGAGACATAAATCAATGACAATTAAGGTGCCATGTCATCTATAACAATCTCTCATCTAGAATCTTATTCCCTTTCCAATGCTCCTTTTTAGCATATGCAATGAATCTAGACACGATTCCTTCGATCTCGGCAATTGGAATCTCAGGAAGATTCTTCATTCTCTCTTCCAAGTGGATGACCTGATCAAATGCCTGGAGAAGAGCAGCGTCCCAACCAGGTTCAAGTTCCTTAGTCTTCTCAATCAAGAGCATGGTAGCAAACATCCAGTCCCGTTGCTCATCTGTGATAACATTTGCATCCTTGCAAAAGATAACCTTGATTCTATCCTCCAATTCCTGCAAATCCACATCTGTCTCAATCTCGATCCTCCTGCCAAGAATGGTACGTAGTACCTCAAATACTCTGTCCTGGATCGGGTGGATAACCTCCTCAACATGGCTACATCTAGTACTGATGTCCTCGAAGAGAACTTCCTTCATCTGGAGTAAGGTTGACCACTGAAGTAAACTGTGAGGTCCTCCATCCATGATCTTTTCTTGCGCTAAGACCTTCCTCGATGTTTGTCTGATTACTTGCAAGACAGGAATGATAACCTCTTTGGTATGAGCAAAAGCAGCTACTGTTATCATCAAGTTGTGGATGATCTCAAGAACCTGGATAGCCCTATGAATAGTCTTCATCATCCTTGTTGCAAATTCTACGGCAACTGTATGGGATTTGTCCATCCAAGTGCTCATATGCTGGACCAAACTCCTGAATCTCTCTGCCTCACTGATTGATTGAAGGGGAAGTGCCTGTACGGGTGATCTTGCTGGATCCTGACGTCCCAAAGGCTGATTGAGATGGCTGAAATATGTTCTCCATGCACCAACTTCTCTCTCAAGCTTTCTTTTTTTCTCCATTTCTTCCCTAAGCTTATCTTTCAATGCCTCAAACGAATCGGTGGCATCATCTAGTGTCTGCTCGGCTGTGAGTGGACCAAGCTCAAATGTCTCTACATCATATTCTTCTGCAAGGATCTCACCTTCATACTTGTCCACGGCCGGTGTAGCTATCTGCAATATTCTGGATCCAGTCTCATCTCTAATCATCTTGGACATCTTGGTAGCTTTTCTCTTCTCTGTCACTTCCTGCGAATGTCCAACAAGGCTCTCCAAATCAATTACATTGTCCTCGTCCTCGATCACAATTACCTTCGTTAATCTTTCCTTCAACCAATCTGGGATGGCGGATCTTGCCTCTTTAACCTGTATCTCCTTGAGCAATTCTTCTTCTCTGGGAGGAGATGTCACTTCGTTATCTTCCCTATCTTCATGCAATTCATTATCTTGGAGAGATCCTCCTGGTGCCTGTCCTTCTTTATCGTTCTGTACTATTGATTCCATGGATTCCTCTATCTCAGATGTCCTCTTCTCCTGTCGAGAAGATGTGTCGGATGAACGATCTCGGTTGGCCTCTTGCTTCTTCTTGGAGGATTCCCTTTTCTCAGGTCTTTCTTTCCTCTTTGAGCCTCTTGGATGGAGATTGCCTTCACTTGCACTTCGAAGGTTGCCCTCACTTGTATTTCTGGGATTAGGATTGCCCTCGCTTACACTAGCTCCACCTTCAGCCGGTTTCTCTTCCAAAGTGAAAGTCATAGCTATGCCCTGCTCTCTCAACTTCTGATGCTGCACATCAACACATCTGCGAGTACAAGACAAGACTAAAGCCATCAAAGCATCTAGATCCACAACCTCGGGCTCATTCCAGTCTATCCTTACTGATTTGCTTTCTCGATCATAGGATGACTGAAGATGTCTGCCACTGTCCTGAGCTTGGTCGGCCACTCTGTAAATCTTGCATTTCCTGATGAAATCCAAAGGCAATCTAGAATGCATCTTTCTTTTCACTTCAAGATCGTCTAAGAGATTCATCATAAAATCTTCTATCTGAAACTCATGCTTAAACTTTCTACCGACTGTCTCCTCTATATATCCATGTGGATCAAAGCTCTCTCTCAAAGCAAAGAATGAAAAAGAATACAAAGCTAACTCCTTCTCTGCGTCATCCATGGCTAAAGCATTAGGACATACCTCAACTGAATTGCCTAAGATGATAGGTACAGGAACTCCATTTCCATGTCTGTGTCTGAATGCCTTCGCATAAGCTGCCAACTGTCTTGTTACCTCAAGTAACACTATTCTGTCTGTCGGATATCTCAGCAACATGTATGGAGGTGAAGGACATCCATGGACTCTGATGTAAGTAAATTTCGGAAATTGGATAAACCAAGCACCGTACCTCTTTACTAGTTCCTGTGCATCCTGAGATAATCTATTGTGAATCCCGCCTTGCAACGTCTTGGTGATGTTCATCGTGAAGGTATCATTAACTAACTTGTAGTTACTTCCTGGTGGATGATGCAAGTGAACATAGGAATCACAAACTCTGACCTCGCCGGGTCCTCTTCCAATCACTCCTCTGTGAGGTAGTCCTGCGTACTCAAAGCTCCTGACCAAGGCATATATGATGTATGAACTCATGTGGAAGGACTTGGTAGCCTTGAGTCTCCTTAACTGTACGTCCAAGCAATGGCTAATCATCCTAGCCCAATGAATTGTTCCTTTTCCCTGAACTATCACCTGGATGAAGTAGAACATCCACTTCTCAAAGTAGAAGGCTTGAGGAGCTCCTGTGACTCGGTTGAGCATTGTAATCAAATCTCTGTATTCCTCCTGGAAATCGATCCTATGTGGTGTGTTCGGGATCTTGCTCAGGCGAGGACGACTCTTAAGTAACCAGTTCTTGTTGATGATGCTTAGGCAAGCATCTGGATCATCTTCGTACATGGACCTGGCTCCCTCTATGCTCTTGTAGACCATATCTCTGTGCTCTGGAAGATGGAAAGCCTCACTTATAGCCTCTTCTGAAAGATAAGCTAAAGTGTTTCCCTCCTTGGACACGATCGTTCTGGACTGTGGATCATAATGACGAGCACACTCGATCATCAACTCATGGCATTGAACTGCTGGAGGGAAGCCGGCCGCCTTAATGATGCCACTCTCAATTATCCTCCTGGCGACAGGTGATGGCTTGCCAATGTAAGGGACCTCTCGAAACTTCTTCGTACTGAAGTTGCCCAAGTTGGTATCTCCAATGTTGCTCCATTTAGACACTATCTTGGTCTCTAGTTCTTCATTCTTTTGATCTTCCTTCATGAGAGCTGGACGACTGGTGGATGCTCCCGCCTTCGGGGTCGCCATTGTATCACCTACACAACATTTCATAATAAGCAATAGATTTTGCAATGTATAACATAGATTAGATCAAAGATTAATTTTAGGAAACTTCATGATAAGTCCTTGAGTTATCATTTCCTAAACAACGATTGAGCTATTGAAATTCAAAATTTCAAAATTCAAAATTTAAGGTAATGACGATCAAAATTCAAAATTAAAACAAAGGATTACATCGCCATACCTTACTTGAGATCTAACTCTAAAATGCAAAATAAAGAGATTCGCCTAGGCAAAATCAAAATTTGAAGCTTTCCCACGTGATCTTCCTCAAGCGAATGTCCTCCCTTGCAATTTCGCCACCTTTGGGGTCTTCAACGTCTTGATGGCAAGCTCGCTTCACTTGAAACTAAGTTCGTACTCCCCTTTGATGATGCTTCGTACTTTGTATTCTTGATGAAATTCGCTCCTCCTTGAACACAATTCGCACTCCTCCAAAATCGCATATGAAAAGATGATAAAATAATGATTTGAAATACAATATCACCTCCCCCCCTTTATAGGCGCTTCCCTCATCAATCCCCATAGGCCGACTTTGTAAAAAATAAAGTAATTTAAACAATTTTTTAAATAAAAACCAAGGGCCGACTTTGTAAAATAAGCAAATAAAACCCGAGCGCCCCAATTTAATTTTTATTTAAAATAATAATTAATTCATTTAATGCCCTTGCAATTAATTTTTTGATTTTTTAAAGGCAAGAAATAATTAATTAATTGCTCACGTGCAAATTTTAAATGCTAACTTTTAATTGAATATTCAAATTTTATTGATCTTTAGCATTTAATATAATTTAAAAAATTGTGTTAGCGCCAAAATTTGGGAGTTGGAAAAATACGAACCATATCGTTCTGGTCCCTGGGAGAGGAACAGGAGCGAATTAGCACTTTAACCTTGATTCTCTTGCCTTCTACGTTCAAAATCATCTTCTTCACGTTGCAACTGACATCTTCGACAAAAATCTTGTGCTTGATTGACTTGATTTTGGGGATAAATGCCTTTTAAGGTCAATATCGCCCTGGTCCTTGCCTGAAGGACAGGAGCGATTTGCCCCCTTGTTCAAGTTGACCACCTTTTGACGTTTGGTTTCTTTGCATATCATCTTCTTAAGAACATTTTAACCTTTTGCAACCTTGTACGACCTTGGTTTGACGTAAGTTTCGAAAGAAATGGCCAATATAGTGAATATCGCCCTGGTCCTTGCCTGAAGGACAGGAGCGAACTTTGGTGTCTTGGGCGCATCCTTGTTCTTATCAACTTGCAATTGCCTTCACAATATAAAACGATGTCCTTTGGTCCCTCTTGAACACTTGAAACGTGATCAACGTCCAAAACTTAAGCCTTTATAGAGATTTCGCTCTGGTCCCTGACTGAGGGACAGGAGCGAATTTGAGCATATAGTGTAAATCCTTCATCATATTGACTTGCAATTGTCTCCAAGGCGCAAAATGATGTTCTTTACTCCCTTTCGAACACTTGAGATGTGAGCGGCAACCTAAATTTGGACATATTTGAATATTTCGCTCTGGTCCCTTGGAGAGGGACAGGAGCGAACCTGGGCATTTAGTGCAAATCCTTCATCCTTGGCGATCTTTGCAACTTCATTCTTCGTCGAGACACCTCAAACGTCATTGCCACTTTGTACTTTTGACTTGGAGTGATTTAAACTTGGGAGGAAGGCAACATAACCAATATTTCGCCCTGGTCCCTGGCTGAGGGACAGGAGCGAACTTGCACTTGTAGGCTCAATCACACTTTGCTAACTTCCAAAATTATCTTCAATGGACTTGTTGTGCCCCCTTTCATTCATCTTTGGCCTGGAGTTCGTTTTAACTTGGCAAGAAATTGATCTAAGGAAGAAATCGCTCTGGTCCCTGACTGAGGGACAGGAGCGCCTAGGCCAATATGGAGTTCATCAGGCGTCTTTCAATCTTCAATTTGGCTTCAACAGGTTCGTTATACCTCCTTTACTTGCTTCAAACTCAAAACTTACTTGATCTTCACTCGAATTTTGCCCTATGAGGAAAATCGCTCTGGTCCCTGGGAGAGGGACAGGAGCTATCATCAAATTTCGCCCTGGTCCTTGACTGAGGGACAGGAGCGAATTAGTTTCTAGGCCAAGTTTTCCTCATGTTAGTGCTTTCAAATTATATTCAACTGATAAAATGCACTTCCTTGGTTCTCCTCAAATCACGAAATTGTTGAAATCTTGCAAGGACAAGGCAATGCTGGATTTTAAGCTCTGGTCCCTCACTGAGGGACAGGAGCGATTTTTGCTCCTGGCACATTTCCATGCTTGTGAAATTCTTCAAATTATATTCAACAGAGAGAACATGCCTCCCTTTCTCTCTTCTAATCCAAAAATCATCTTGATCTTGCGAGGACAGTAAAATTTTGAAAAACAAGCTCTGGTCCTTCACTGAGGGACAGGAGCGATTTTGCTTCCACAGGCCAAAATATCATGATTTCAAGGGTTTAGTCACTTCACAAGGCAACAACAAGACTTTTCCAATGCCCAGAATCAATCATCAAAATTTTCAAAATTTGGTCAAAATCAATCAAAAATAAAAAAATCTCATCATTCACACTTAGACAAATTTGGACTTTGCATTCAAAATTCCGACTGAAACTAGACCAACTCACTTAGGCTTTGGCGAATTCACTTTATTTCCAAAATTGCATCCCTCGGGAGGAAGCTCTCAAATTCAAAATTGGACTGGACTCTAGCCTGAAAACACAGCAACAGAAACCCTAAGGCTTGACCCTAATCCAGACAACTGACACACTAAACCAAAACCCTAAAAAAAACAAAGAGAAAGGCGAGCAAAACGAGCAAAAAGAGGGGGTCCCCATTTTAATGGGGCGATGTGTGAAAGGGTCACAACATCTGGCGACACCACTGAGAAATGTTGAAAAACATTTGGGAATCAATCTTTCTTAAAGAAAACTCAGAAAACCTCCCCTAACGAAACCAAGAGTTAAGAAACACTTACAAGAAGAGACCATCAAATTGAGACAAAGCATAAAGTCCACAGTTACCCATGTGTGTGCAAATGCGTTAATTCCCCTCAACAAGACAATCATGGTCTCCAGGTTCCCCTGTGATAAGCTACGTAGTTTATCTGGACTCCAAAAGCATCTTGGATAGAGCCTCGCTGCCAGTCAAACGTCCATAGTCCCGACGAGGTTATCGCCGCAAGCTCACGAACATTGCTCCATTGCCAGCCAGGCATCTATAGCCCCGATGGAGTTATTCGTACATTCCCTTTAGCCAATTTGATATTTCTTTTTCAGCTCATCATTTTTCTTTTGATTTTTCTCTTTTCTCATTTTCTCATCTTTTCTTTTGATACTGCTTTTAGTCCCGTCAATTCTTTGGCTCGCGAGCAGTGAAGCTCACTGGGGTTTGAGGATTGCGGTGGCGCTGAAGTCAGACTTTAGATTTTTCACTGATCACAGCTTTGCCTGGAAAACACGATGACTCGGAGATTATAAGTTTGAAAAGATATAATAACTGGAGGACAAAAATACGTGAGTTCAATAAGCTAATCTTGCTTCAATGTAAATACGTCCTGACTCAAAGCTTTATTAAAAGAAACTCCCTTTGTAATCCCAAAAGACCTCATGATTGCCCAAATGCAACCAACAACCTAGCAGGAAGTCAGAGCGTTACATAACAAAATCACCCAATTTCAAATGGATACCCCTCAGGACAAAACAACTAACCTAAGACAAAACACCCAAACCAAGAATGAAAACAAAGCGAAAGGCAAACCAAAGCGAGAAGAAAAGCAAACAAACGAAAAACAACGAAAGCAAACTAAACTAACTATGTACAAAGGAAGGCCTTGGGCATCTCAGGACTGGAAATAATGTTTGAGATACCTCCCATTGACAGGCAATGGGATGTCTTCTCCAGTTAAAGTCTTCAGCCTAAATGCATTTTCTCCCAAAATTTCTGAAATTTGATAAGGGCCTTTCCAAAGCTTATCAAACTTGTCATGTTCTCCCCTTTTCTCGTGTGCTTTATCCCAGTACAAGACAAGATCTGAGATCCGGAATGCCTTGACTCTAGCTTGCCGATCAAACCATCTTTTCACCACTCCTTGGTGTTTTGCAAAATTCTCCAATGCTTGATCTCTCTTCTCTTCCAGATTCATTAACTGTGTCAATCGGGCTTGAATAGCATCAGTGTCTTCCATATACTCCTGAATAAATCTCAAAGTCGGGATCCTGAGTTGCATGGGGAAGACTGGGTCTTGACCATAAACCAAAAAATAAGGTGAAATGCCTAATGCATTCTTGGTCCTGATTCGGTCCGCCCATAAGGCGAATCTCAATTGGGTATGCCATTCTCTCGGACTTCTTTCTAGCAATTTCTTGATAACGCTGAGTAAGTTCTTGTTGGTTGACTCAGCTAACCCGTTACCCTGAGGATAATAATTTGATGAAAATTTAAGGGTTATTCCATATTCAAAAGCCCAATTGGAGAATCTCAATGATGTGAATGCCGAGCCATTGTCGCAAACCAACGCATAAGGACATCCAAACCTTGTGATTACGTTTTCCTCCAGGAATTTGATTACAACTTCAGTAGTGCAAACTTTGAGTGCCTGTGCCTCTGACCATCTGGTACAATAATCAGTAGCTATGATGATATACTTGTGTTGCCCTGAGGATGCAGGATTGATGACACCAATGAAATCCATTCCCCATTTGGCAAATGGTCTAGCTTCAATCACTGGATTCAGTGGCATAGCAGGGTTTCTTTCTCTAAAAGCTGCGACTTGGCATGTGTGGCAAGTCCTGATATGATTAAATGTATCTTTGAAAAGTGTAGGCCAATAATATCCTGCCCTTAGGATCTGGTGAGCTGTAGCAAGGTTAGCTCCATGTCCGGTTCTAAACTTGGAATGAAAATGTTCGATTATCTGTTTAGCTTCATCTTTGCCAACACACCTCAGATATATTCCTTCATGATTTCTGCGATATAGAACAGATCCTTGAAGCATGTAATGTTGACACTTTATCCTTAGTGCTCTTTTCTGCGTGGGTGTCATGCGAGCAGGACATCTGTGATTAAGCAAGTATGTCACAATATCTTTGTACCATTCATCAGGGGTGACATCCTCTAATTCGTAGATGTGCTGGACTAATCCTGGTCCATCAATCGCCAATGTCTGCGCCAAAGCTTGTCCTCGAACAAGTTTCATGGGCTGGATTTCAATATCAAATTCTTGGATAATGGCGACCCACTTACCTCTTCTTTCTCCTAATTCATTTTGCATGAGGAGGGTCTTGACTGCTGCATTAGGCACTATTGCATAAATCTTGGCCCTTAGGAGGTAATGTCTGAATTTCTTAACGGCCTTTACTAGGGCATATGCTTGCTTTTCAATGTTGGGATATCTGAGTTCTGCATCTTTCAGCGGGGTACTCATAAATGCAATTGGATTCTCATCCCTTTCTTCACTTCTCTGGGTGAGAATGGCGGCACAAGTGTAGTCAGAAGCGAAGGAATATAGATAGAAGGGCTTGAGATAATCAGGACTGATCAATACTGGTGCTTCTGTGATGGCCATCTTTATCTCCTCGAATGCCCTTTTGGCTTGTGGTGACCATTCAATCTTTGCGTCCTTCTTCAGCATCTCGTTCAAAGGTCTAACAATCTCGGCAAATCCGGTAATGAATTTTCTGACAAAGTTGATCTTGCCAAAGAATGATTTGAGTTCTTTCTTGCTAGCCGGCAAATTGATAGTGGATATGGCCTTTACTCTTTCAGGATCGATGGAGAGTCCTCTTTCTGAAATAACATGTCCTAAAAGTTTTCCTTCTGTTACTCCAAATATGCATTTCTTCGGATTGAGAGAGACACCGTATCTTCTGCACCTTTGGAAGACTCTTCTTAAGTCATCCACATGATCTTCTCTTTGCCTGGAGAAAACTGTGATATCATCCATATATATAACAATACATTTTCCAATTAAGTCCCTGAAAGCGATATCCATGGCTCTCTGAAATGTGGCCCCGACATTGATGAGTCCAAAAGGCATTCTCTTGTACGCAAATGTTCCCCACTTGGTGGTAAAAGCAGTCTTTAGTCGATCTTCGGGCTCGACCAGAACTTGGTTATATCCTGAATATCCATCTAGAAAAGACATCATCTGCGACCCGTTGACAATCTGCAATACTTCATCTAATGATGGTAGCGGGTAATTATCCTTTTCTGATGCTCGGTTGAGATTTCTGAAATCAACACACAATCTAATCTCTCCATTTTTCTTTCTGACAGGAACCAAGTTGGCGACCCACGTCGAATGTCTTACTGGGAAGATGATCTTGGCTGAGAGCAGCTTTTTCACTTCTTGATATATCAGGGGTTCCAACAAAGGATTAACTGGTCTCTGCCTCTACCTAAATGGCTTGCTTCCTGGCTTCAAAGGGATTGTGTGAGTAATAATTGTCGTGTCGTAAGTCTTGAGATCTTCATAACTCCATGCAATGACATCTGGGAAATCCCTCATGTTTCTTAGGATCCCGTTTCTTTCGGCTGCGGTACAGGACTTTCCGATGAACACATTCTTAGCTTGTATATCATCACCTAGATTGATTGTGTCGCACATGTTTCCTTCCATGCTGTGGTTCTTCTTTTCTTTCAATTTGTCAGGATCAAAAATTCTGTCCAATTCTACCATTCCTTTTGGAATAGTGTTTGTCTTTAAATTCAAGACACCTTCAGCATCAAATTCCGCTTCTCCCACTTCTTCCTCGTCAATAATCTGGGTTAAGAAGACATCTGTGTTGGTTAAGAAATCCAATATGTGCTTGTCGTCTTCGAAAACTTGAAAATTGGTGATGTTATCTAGAACCGAAGGTACTGATACTAACTCAACTGTGAATTTCTTTAATCCTTCCATTGCTAATGGTATCAATGAACTGGCAGCCTGTGCGAGGGAATTAGCCACTTGATTCTGATGTCTGTATATAGAATTGATGTTGAAGGCCTCAAAACTTTCAATGAGGTCCCAGACTCGGTTTCTGTATCTGGTCAATCTTTTGTCATGGCAAACATACTGCTTCCTGATTTGCCTTATAGCTATTTCTGAGTCTCCATACACTTGCAGTATTTTCGCCCCCTTTTTGATGGCTAATAATAGTCCATGAATCAAGGATTCATATTCAGCTACATTGTTGGTGCAAGGAAATTGTAATCTGTGAGCGGCGAGGTAGGTTTCTCCCGTTGGGCTAATCAATTCATAACCGGCTCCAGATCCTTGTTTAGACTTAGACCCATCGAACCTTAATGTCCATATTGCACTTACTCGATCTTCCGTCTCCTGGTCTCCTTGACTTTCGGTGGATGTGTCAGATAAAGTCTCATCTCCTGAGGAGCTTTCCGCTTCTGAATCTTGAACCTCTTCTATAATCAACGTCTGTGGGGCTCTTTTGTATACCTGCTCTAATGCGGTCTGACATAAAGCACAAGATAGTTCTGAATGGACGGCATTGTGTATTCTACACCAATTTGGAAGAAGCAGATCTCGGACGGATGTTAGGTTACCTAGTTGCACACTTTGCTGGATGTTTCTATGTACGAACCTTCTGAAATTTTCAAACATTCCATCATCTTCTTGGTCGGACCCTTGATCACTTTCGACGACAATTTCTGTAGATTCGATCACCTCTTGCTGGTCGTTTTTGTCTTGTATGTTTTGTATCATCAGGACTTCCTCTACTTTAGGCTTGTATGTCCCTAGATCAGATTCTAAGAAAAGGACTTCATTGCCTTCCCCATACTCAGTTATCATAAGTCTCAATCTCGGAGTGCTGTCAATCTTGATTTGATTCGGGACTCCTCTCCATGGTAGCCACATGTGTGCAAAATCAGTCGACACATACCCATTCAATTTTCGCGACCAATCTCTACTCAGGAGCATCCCATATGAATCAGGAATATCCACCACTGAAATATCTATGAAATTTTGAACTCTCGGGTCCGCGGCCAATTGCATGTGAATATTGTTCAACTCGCCCATGACTGGAACTTCTGTCTTGTCTAGCTGAGTGACCTTTCTTTTGGTAGGAGCAGGAGTTATTCCTAGTCTTTGACAGACAGCTAGGGGCATCACATTACTGGAAGCTCCTGAATCATAAAGGCAATTGTGCAATAATTTCCCAAAAATTCTAACTGATAGCAGGAACGGGGCCGGTTCATCTTTTCCTTGAGAAGGGGCTGAAGAATCCCCATTGTGTTCTTGATGTTTCACTTCATTGACTTTTGGATAATCGTCTTTTGCTAGACTCTCCTCTTTTGAGTGATCTATTTTGTTTAAAGATTTCGCTTTCTTGACCACATCCTTTTTAATTGCAACTTCCTTTTCTGGAAGAATCTGGTTAGTGGCGAGGCCTTCTTTGATGGTAGGCTGAGTTTTCTTAGTCTCGCCCCTTTTGAGTAATACCTTTCCTTCCAACATGTCTTCCTTTTTAGCTGGGAAGGTTATGGTCTGGACCATGCATTCATTTTGTTTGGACTGTCCTTGGTCATTCGTTTCCTCTTGGGTCACATTGATAGTGGCTTGAGCTCTGTTGGTCGAGTCCTGAACATTCGACCTTACTGTACTAGACTCACTCAAACTATTGATCACTGCATCTTTGATTTCTGACACTTTGAGCAACTCGTAGAGTGGTAGACTAACTTTAACTTTCTTGAGTTCATCTAACACCAACGCGGCCAATCTTTTCATTTCATTGCCTATGGGGGGTGCAATATTCCTTTGTCTGTATTCTTGTGTGTTTTGCGGATACTTCGGATTGTTGCTAGCTTGGGGATCGGGAGGAGTAGAGAAATTGTTCGGAGGAATTGATGTAGTTAGGGGCTCTTGATTCCTCTGATTTCTGTGATAAACCCTTTGGTTTACACCTCCCGAAGATTGGTGAAATACCTCTTTTATCCCTTCGACTAAGACACTGTTGTTCAATGGTGGAAAATAATACTCTGAGTCTTCTATAGGTCCATTTGCAGATGCAGGTGGGAACTGGGATCCTGGAGGTACCATTGGTCCATTAGCAGATTCTGGTGGAAATCTCCTATTTCGTGCTTGATTAACCTCTTCTTGTGAATACTTGCAGCTTTCAACAATCATGGCTTGACCGTACTGCGTGGTTGGGACCATTTCGTATCCTGTCGTGGGCGGATTTTCAGGTGGATCAGTGCTATGCATCTCCTGTTGGAAAATGTCGGCTGTGATCTTGAACTCAGGACACTGTAACTCAGAATGTTGGTTTGTATTGTGGAGTCTACACCAACTGGACAAGGCCGCCTCTGCTAGAAACACTTTGCTGGTAGAAGGATTTTCTTGATTCTGAGAATTTGGTGGGTTATCTAGTGGCATCACCACATTTCCATTATTGGGAGCTGTATTCCATGGTCTCCTCTGGAAGCCTTGGTTATTATTTCCTTGATAATTATTTCTGAAATTTTGATTGTTATTTCCTTGGAAATTTTGATTATTCGTATGTTGGCCATGATTGATCCTTTGCATACTTTGGAGTTGATTATTCTGGTTCCTCAGGTGAGTTACCTCGGTTGACAACTTCTTGACTTGTTCAATCAACTCTTTCATTTCATCCTTTTCTTCCTGTGTTCTTGACGAGCTTGTGGCATTTTGCAGGTACACAGGTTGTGCTGGTGGAGCTTGTGAAATCGGGACTCCAGGGTGAAGGACCAACTGATTTGTCGGCTGCATGCTCGGATATGTTGCTTGTGGAATCGGATTCATGAATGGAGTTTGGTTAGCTAACGCCATTCCAACTGTCTGCATCTGGTTTGGTGCTGCGACAGGTCCCGTGTGTAGTAGTGGCCCGGTGATATTCTGTCCCATGTGCTTACTTACTTCAATAGCCTTTGCATATGCTGCGTTTAGATCATTCGGTGTAGGATGTGTCCTTACGAACATAGCAGTGAGATGATCTAAAGCTCCATAGTAAATTTCCCTTGGATCTGCAATGAGATAAGGATGTCGTAGCATCGTGTACGCACGGTGAAACCTGTTGTTGAAAGAAGTGATTGGTTCATGTTCTCTCCTTCGGACCTCAACAAACTGTCTATACAACTCAGCTGGTGTGGTTGGTACACCAAACTTGGCAATAAATGCATCTTTCATCGCATCCCAAGTCCTGATTGACCCTATAGGCAAATGAATGAACCAGAAGTATGCCTCTTCTCCCAATGAGTAGGGAAAAAGCCTACATGCTACATCTCCATATTCGATTTGTCTGTTACGAAGATGATCTTCGAACATCTTGATATGATCCTCCGCTGTACGATTGAAATCACTGACATTGAATTTGGAACAAAAGTGTTCTGGATTCTTTGGCATATCATGATAGACTGCAAATTCCAATGGTGATGGATTGTTGATTAGCCAAGTCGCGCCATTAAGTGCATGAGGAGGAGGAGGAGGAGGAGCACGGTGTGCCATCGTGTTTCTCGGAGTTTGAGAACTAGCTTGACTTGTCGTCTGGGAAATTGCCTGGATACTTGCTTGAATCGCCTCTTGTACTTGTTCCTGAAGGGACGGAGCTTGTGATGATTCAGGGGATTCCTCTAGTCTTAGTTCGAATTCCTTGGGAGGATCTTCTCTCTTGACTCGCTTCGCCTTTGAAGTAAACTGAAGTTCACTTAGATTTTTGATGCCTGGTGTTGACCTCAATAATCTTTGATGTTTCTCGGGCGAGAAAGAACCAATGCGATCCAGCGTGAAGTCTTGCGAAGATTATTGTGGGTTCCTTTGGTTGTGAAGTTCTCTAGCTACGGCCCTTTGGTGTTCTTCAGCTCTATCTTCTTCTTGTTCCAAGATGATTCTGACTCTATTATACTCAACTTCACTTCTCCTTACGTTCCACGCTAGAATGATTCAATCCTGAAA
The DNA here is from genome assembly GCF_030272615.1 of Cryptomeria japonica. Classification (NCBI taxonomy): domain Eukaryota; kingdom Viridiplantae; phylum Streptophyta; class Pinopsida; order Cupressales; family Cupressaceae; genus Cryptomeria; species Cryptomeria japonica. The sequence goes on from NC_081406.1 coordinate 504,088,069, forward strand.
CGATATCTTCTTGAGTGTTGCCTATTTGCAAATTTGGTTGCAATACTTGATTCAATCCTTCATGTGGCAACACCATCGTGATTCATGATCATGTTTGAAATGTATTCTTCTTCAAAATTTTCGGACTTCGGATACTAAGCCCCTCCTTCTAGCGCCAAGATGTTGTGACCATTTCACACATCGCCCCATTAAAATGGGGACCCCCTCTTTTTGCTCGTTTTGCTCGCCTTTCTCTTTGTTTTTTTTAGGGTTTTGGTTTAGTGTGTCAGTTGTCTGGATTAGGGTCAAGCCTTAGGGTTTCTGTTGCTGTGTTTTCAGGCTAGAGTCCAGTCCAATTTTGAATTTGAGAGCTTCCTCCCGAGGGATGCAATTTTGGAAATAAAGTGAATTCGCCAAAGGCTAAGTGAGTTGGTCTAGTTTCAGTCGGAATTTTGAATGCAAAGTCCAAATTTGTCTAAGTGTGAATGATGAGATTTTTTTATTTTTGATTGATTTTGACCAAATTTTGAAAATTTTGATGATTGATTCTGGGCATTGGAAAAGTCTTGTTGTTGCCTTGTGAAGTGACTAAACCCTTGAAATCATGATATTTTGGCCTGTGGAAGCAAAATCGCTCCTGTCCCTCAGTGAAGGACCGGAGCTTGTTTTTCAAAATTTTACTGTCCTCGCAAGATCAAGATGATTTTTGGATTAGAAGAGAGAAAGGGAGGCATGTTCTCTCTGTTGAATATAATTTGAAGAATTTCACAAGCATGGAAAAGTGCCAGGAGCAAAAATCGCTCCTGTCCCTCAGTGAGGGACCGGAGCTTAAAATCCAGCATTGCCTTGTCCTTGCAAGATTTCAACAATTTCGCGATTTGAGGAGAACCAAGGAAGTGCATTTTATCAGTTGAATATAATTTGAAAGCACTAACATGAGGAAAACTTGGCCTAGAAACTAATTCGCTCCTGTCCCTCAGTCAGGGACCAGGGCGAAATTTGATGATAGCTCCCGTCCCTCTCCCAGGGACCAGAGCGATTTTCCTCATAGGGCAAAATTCGAGTGAAGATCAAGTAAGTTTTGAGTTTGAAGCAAGTAAAGGAGGTATAACGAACCTGTTGAAGCCAAATTGAAGATTGAAAGACACCTAATGAACTCCATATTGGCCTAGGCGCTCCTGTCCCTCAGTCAGGGACCAGAGCGATTTCTTCCTTAGATCAATTTCTTGCCAAGTTAAAACGAACTCCAGGCCAAAGATGAATGAAAGGGGGCACAACAAGTCCATTGAAGATAATTTTGGAAGTTAGCAAAGTGTGATTGAGCCTACAAGTGCAAGTTCGCTCCTGTCCCTCAGCCAGGGACCAGGGCGAAATATTGGTTATGTTGCCTTCCTCCCAAGTTTAAATCACTCCAAGTCAAAAGTACAAAGTGGCAATGACGTTTGAGGTGTCTCGACGAAGAATGAAGTTGCAAAGATCGCCAAGGATGAAGGATTTGCACTAAATGCCCAGGTTCGCTCCTATCCCTCTCCAAGGGACCAGAGCGAAATATTCAAATATGTCCAAATTTAGGTTGCTGCTCACATCTCAAGTGTTCGAAAGGGAGTAAAGAACATCATTTTGCGCCTTGGAGACAATTGCAAGTCAATATGATGAAGGATTTACACTATATGCTCAAATTCGCTCCTGTCCCTCAGTCAGGGACCAGAGCGAAATCTCTATAAAGGCTTAAGTTTTGGATGTTGATCACGTTTCAAATGTTCAAGAGGGACCAAAGGACATCGTTTTATATTGTGAAGGCAATTGCAAGTTGATAAGAACAAGGATGCGCCCAAGACACCAAAGTTCGCTCCTGTCCTTCAGGCAAGGACCAGGGCGATATTCACTATATTGGCCATTTCTTTCGAAACTTACGTCAAACCAAGGTCGTACAAGGTTGCAAAAGGTTAAAATGTTCTTAAGAAGATGATATGCAAAGAAACCAAACGTCAAAAGGTGGTCAACTTGAACAAGGGGGCAAATCGCTCCTGTCCTTCAGGCAAGGACCAGGGCGATATTGACCTTAAAAGGCATTTATCCCCAAAATCAAGTCAATCAAGCACAAGATTTTTGTCGAAGATGTCAGTTGCAACGTGAAGAAGATGATTTTGAACGTAGAAGGCAAGAGAATCAAGGTTAAAGTGCTAATTCGCTCCTGTTCCTCTCCCAGGGACCAGAGCGATATGGTTCGTATTTTTCCAACTCCCAAATTTTGGCGCTAACACAATTTTTTAAATTATATTAAATGCTAAAGATCAATAAAATTTGAATATTCAATTAAAAGTTAGCATTTAAAATTTGCGCGTGAGCAATTAATTAATTATTTCTTGCCTTTAAAAAATCGAAAAATTAATTGCAAGGGCATTAAATGAATTAATTATTATTTTAAATAAAAATTAAATTGGGGCGCTCGGGTTTTATTTGCTTATTTTACAAAGTCGGCCCTTGGTTTTTATTTAAAAAATTGTTTAAATTACTTTATTTTTTACAAAGTCGGCCTATGGGGATTGATGAGGGAAGCGCCTATAAAGGGGGGGAGGTGATATTGTATTTCAAATCATTATTTTATCATCTTTTCATATGCGATTTTGGAGGAGTGCGAATTGTGTTCAAGGAGGAGCGAATTTCATCAAGAATACAAAGTACGAAGCATCATCAAAGGGGAGTACGAACTTAGTTTCAAGTGAAGCGAGCTTGCCATCAAGACGTTGAAGACCCCAAAGGTGGCGAAATTGCAAGGGAGGACATTCGCTTGAGGAAGATCACGTGGGAAAGCTTCAAATTTTGATTTTGCCTAGGCGAATCTCTTTATTTTGCATTTTAGAGTTAGATCTCAAGTAAGGTATGGCGATGTAATCCTTTGTTTTAATTTTGAATTTTAATCGTCATTACCTTAAATTTTGAATTTTGAAATTTTAAATTTCAATAGCTCAATCGTTGTTTAGGAAATGATAACTCAAGGACTTATCATGAAGTTTCCTAAAATTAATCTTTGATCTAATCTATGCTATACATTGCAAAATCTATTGCTTATTATGAAATGTTGTGTAGGTGATACAATGGCGACCCCGAAGGCGAGAGCATCCACCAGTCGTCCAGCTCTCATGAAGGAAGATCAAAAGAACGAAGAACTAGAGACCAAGATAGTGTCTAAATGGAGCAACATTGGAGATACCAACTTGGGCAACTTCAGTACGAAGAAGTTTCGAGAGGTCCCTTACATTGGCAAGCCATCACCTGTCGCCAGGAGGATAATTGAGAGTGGCATCATTAAGGCGGCCGGCTTCCCTCCAGCAGTTCAATGCCATGAGTTGATGATCGAGTGTGCTCGTCATTATGATCCACAGTCCAGAACGATCGTGTCCAAGGAGGGAAACACTTTAGCTTATCTTTCAGAAGAGGCTATAAGTGAGGCTTTCCATCTTCCAGAGCACAGAGATATGGTCTACAAGAGCATAGAGGGAGCCAGGTCCATGTACGAAGATGATCCAGATGCTTGCCTAAGCATCATCAACAAGAACTGGTTACTTAAGAGTCGTCCTCGCCTGAGCAAGATCTCGAACACACCACATAGGATCGATTTCCAGGAGGAATACAGAGATTTGATTACAATGCTCAACCGAGTCACAGGAGCTCCTCAAGCCTTCTACTTTGAGAAGTGGATGTTCTACTTCATCCAGGTGATAGTTCAGGGAAAAGGAACAATTCATTGGGCTAGGATGATTAGCCATTGCTTGGACGTACAGTTAAGGAGACTCAAGGCTACCAAGTCCTTCCACATGAGTTCATACATCATATATGCCTTGGTCAGGAGCTTTGAGTACGCAGGACTACCTCACAGAGGAGTGATTGGAAGAGGACCCGGCGAGGTCAGAGTTTGTGATTCCTATGTTCACTTGCATCATCCACCAGGAAGTAACTACAAGTTAGTTAATGATACCTTCACGATGAACATCACCAAGACGTTGCAAGGCGGGATTCACAATAGATTATCTCAGGATGCACAGGAACTAGTAAAGAGGTACGGTGCTTGGTTTATCCAATTTCCGAAATTTACTTACATCAGAGTCCATGGATGTCCTTCACCTCCATACATGTTGCCGAGATATCCGACAGACAGAATAGTGTTACTTGAGGTAACAAGACAGTTGGCAGCTTATGCGAAGGCATTCAGACACAGACATGGAAATGGAGTTCCTGTACCTATCATCTTAGGCAATTCAGTTGAGGTATGTCCTAATGCTTTAGCCATGGATGACACAGAGAAGGAGTTAGCTTTGTATTCTTTTTCATTCTTTGCTTTGAGAGAGAGCTTTGATCCACATGGATATATAGAGGAGACAGTCGGTAGAAAGTTTAAGCATGAGTTTCAGATAGAAGATTTTATGATGAATCTCTTAGACGATCTTGAAGTGAAAGGAAAGATGCATTCTAGATTGTCTTTGGATTTCATCAGGAAATGCAAGATTTACAGAGTGGCCGACCAAGCTCAGGACAGTGGCAGACATCTTCAGTCATCCTATGATCGAGAAAGCAAATCAGTAAGGATAGACTGGAATGAGCCCGAGGTTGTGGATCTAGATGATTTGATGGCTTTAGTCTTGTCTTGTACTCGCAGATGGGTTGATGTGCAACATCAGAAGTTGAGAGAGCAGGGCATAGCTATGACTTTCACTTTGGAAGAGAAACCGGCTGAAGGTGGAGCTAGTGTAAGCGAGGGCAATCCTAATCCCAGAAATACAAGTGAGGGCAACCTTCGAAGTGCAAGTGAAGGCAATCTCCATCCAAGAGACTCAAAGAGGAAAGAAAGACCTGAGAAAAGGGAATCCTCCAAGAAGAAGCAAGAGGCCAACCGAGATCGTTCATCCGGCACACCTTCTCGACAGGAGAAGAGGACATCTGAGATAGAGGAATCCATGGAATCAATAGTACAGAACGATAAAGAAGGACAGGCACCAGGAGGATCTCTCCAAGATAATGAATTGCATGAAGATAGGGAAGATAACAAAGTGACATCTCCTCCCAGAGAAGAAGAATTGCTCAAGGAGATACAGGTTAAAGAGACAAGATCCGCCATCCCAGATTGGTTGAAGGAAAGATTAACGAAGGTAATTGTGATCGAGGACGAGGACAATGTAATTGATTTGGAGAGCCTTGTTGGACATTCCCAGGAAGTGACAGAGAAGAGAAAAGCTACCAAGATGTCCAAGATGATTAGAGATGAGACTGGATCCAGAATATTGCAGATAGCTACACCGGCCGTGGACAAGTATGAAGGTGAGATCCTTGCAGAAGAATATGATGTAGAGACATTTGAGCTTGGTCCACTCACAGCCGAGCAGACACTAGATGATGCCACCGATTCGTTTGAGGCATTGAAAGATAAGCTTAGGGAAGAAATGGAGAAAAAAAGAAAGCTTGAGAGAGAAGTTGGTGCATGGAGAACATATTTCAGCCATCTCAATCAGCCTTTGGGACGTCAGGATCCAGCAAGATCACCCGTACATGCACTTCCCCTTCAATCAATTAGTGAGGCAGAGAGATTCAGGAGTTTGGTCCAGCATATGAGCACTTGGATGGACAAATCGCATACAGTTGCCGTAGAATTTGCAACAAGGATGATGAGGACTATTCATAGGGCTATCCAGGTTCTTCTCTCTATGATTGGTCTCCTTGTATTGATGCACCATGACAGGAGAAAGAGGTTACAACAGGGTGCCTAGAAGCCATCTCTTCTAGGCCCAAGGGCAGTACCCTTTGTACTCCCTTAGCCTCACGGAACCATCTAGTCCCCTCATAGAGGTGGTGTATCATAGAGGAGTGCCCCATACTGTATCCCTCTTGCAAGCCTACTTTCCTTCTATCATGGCTAGAAGTACTCAGAAAACATTAAAGATTCCAGTATCATACATATACTTCACATATAATAAATAAGCTACAAAATTCAGAAATCAGATGCAATTTAATGGCTACTGTGATATAATCATAACAGAAGTATTATTCAATCATTAGTGTGCAGAGGTATACTTATTAATGCAGCATTCATTCTATTATGTACAGGGGAACTCATACCAAACAGTATTATTCAATCGATCTGCTGAATATTCAATGCCTTATCCCCTACTAAATGATTGGTTCGATGCCCCTTTATATCCTTTGATTGATCAAACCCTTGATATCCTTCGATTGATGCTGGGCAGTCATGACCTTTGGGACGTCAGGATCCAGCAAGATCACCCGTACAGGCACTTCCCCTTCAATCAATCAGTGAGGCAGAGAGATTCAGGAGTTTGGTCCAGCATATGAGCACTTGGATGGACAAATCCCATACAGTTGCCGTAGAATTTGCAACAAGGATGATGAAGACTATTCATAGGGCTATCCAGGTTCTTGAGATCATCCACAACTTGATGATAACAGTAGCTGCTTTTGCTCATACCAAAGAGGTTATCATTCCTGTCTTGCAAGTAATCAGACAAACATCGAGGAAGGTCTTAGCGCAAGAAAAGATCATGGATGGAGGACCTCACAGTTTACTTCAGTGGTCAACCTTACTCCAGATGAAGGAAGTTCTCTTCGAGGACATCAGTACTAGATGTAGCCATGTTGAGGAGGTTATCCACCCGATCCAGGACAGAGTATTTGAGGTACTACATACCATTCTTGGCAGGAGGATCGAGATTGAGACAGATGTGGATTTGCAGGAATTGGAGGATAGAATCAAGGTTATCTTTTGCAAGGATGCAAATGTTATCACAGATGAGCAACGGGACCGGATGTTTGCTACCATGCTCTTGATTGAGATGACTAAGGAACTTGAACCTGGTTGGGACGCTGCTCTTCTCCAAGCATTTGATCAGGTCATCCACTTGGAAGAGAGAATGAAGAATCTTCCCGAGATTCCAAATGCTGAGATCGAAGGAATCGTGTCTAGATTCATTGCATATGCTAAAAAGGAGCATTGGAAAGGGAATAAGATTCTAGATGAGAGATTGTTATAGATGACATGGCACCTTAATTGTCATTGGTTTATGTCTCCTAGATTTTCGTGCCAAATTTAATAATTGGCTATGCATTTAATGTTGTGCAATAAAAGGGGAACTTTTGTAATAAAACCCTAATTAGGGTTTAGGTGTCATAATCTTGGCCTTTGATCTTCTTTCGATCTGGACCGTTCATTGTAATTGAGGATGCTATTTATACCCTCATTTCTTTCATTTTTTGTAACTAGAAATTAGAGAAAGTTAGAAATTATTGATGTATTAGAGAGATTAGAGTTTAGAAGCAATTTACTTTTGTAGCAAGATTGAGCTTTGAGAAAGGAATTCAAGCAATTGTTGTACATGATGGCTTTGAGATCAATGAAATATTGAAGTTATGGTGTTTTGTTGCAATTCTTTTGGTTATCTTCATGGTTGTTCATTTTCCTTGAATCATTCTCAATCGAAGTAGTGTGTTAATTCGAAGGACAAAGTGTTGGACTTGATCTTTGGTAAGATTCGCTTTCCAAACCACTAGCTTCTTGCTGATTGTAGGAACGCCTTGCGTGGTCGACTGGAGATATTTGAATCGCTTAAATCTTCAATCGTTATTGTATCTTGGATATGTACCTTCGTGGTAGTGTTCTTGATCTTTGATGTATTGAAAAATCATTTGTTACCTTAGAAGATCGCATCAATTTCAATTGAGTTGTTAATTTATGGCAATATTGAAGTTGGTTGAATCTTGCCAAGTCTTGTCCGCATTGAGCCATTCTTAGGGTTAGACTAGATTAGACCTCTTGCAAACCCTATCCTTTTGACATTTTTGAAAAGCTTGTTTAGTTCATAAAAATCTTCGGCGACGTAAGGCCCCTTGATGACACAGCAATCACAACGACCACTGGTGCTTATCCACACGTAGAGACCCTACTAAAAAGAACATTGGAGTCATCCTAACTGATCCTTCTTGCGATATCTTCAGCAGTTAGCGACTTTATTCAAGAGAGGATAAGATGCCTTTGGGTATTTTATTCTGTGTATGATTGTGTACAAAATACACGTCAACAGACACTCAATCTCCTCAAGCTCCATCTAGGTTTGAAAGGGGCTCCAAAGAAGCTACTCTCGCTACCGCATAAATCATCAACACCATTCAATCCCCAAAGCATTCATGGAGAATTCAAGCCATTACTCCTAGTGTTGTTATAGTGTGGGGTAAGTTAAAAGGTGAAGAGTAAATACAAGATGTCACAATGAAAGCTTTCAAGACCTTCATGGCAGATGATCAATTTATCAAAACTAAAGAGTTTAAAAAATTTGTCATGAAATTGAAAAGATTTTCCTAGATTGATCATCAAACTAGGCAAGACTATGCAAGATTGTTAGGTTTAATCCTGATACTAAAGATGGTGATTCAGCATTTAATATAAGTATTGATCAAATCACCCTAGAGAAAAAAAGGAGGCGAGTGAGAAAAAGTGGATGCTTGTTACTCACTAATCAAGATATAGGATTTGCACTAGCCTTTAACACTACGAGAGAAAATGTTGATGGGGGGTTGTTTTCTAGGACATTGAGCAAGCAAGAAAGTTCTATTTAGGCTTTGAATTATGTCTAGAGGAAAATATCTTGGCATTATGGGCAGTTGCCCCTAAACATGGCAAACTAATAATTCAAGAAGCATCCCAAGGGCTAACTGGGACCCCAGTAGTTAGAAGTGTAGCAAACACCCCTGCTCTAGAGGTTACAGCTTTGAGCATGCATACTACTCAATTCATTGAAGTTGTGAAAAATAAATTGCAAGACTTTGATACTCTCCTCCAAAATGTCATCAAACTAAATCATGAGTTGAGAAGAAGGCTTATCAAAAAAATATATGTATCAAATAAGAACACTGATAGCAAATCCACCTCTTGTACAAGCAATTAAGGATAAGGCTTCTTCAAATGATCAGAAAATGTTGCTAGATAAAATTGAGAAGATGCAAGGTGAGACGAAGCAGTTAACTCTTAAGGACAAGAGGGATAATAGGGAGCTTGTTTAAGGAAAACTAGAGGCAAGAATTATCAACTTGGTCAAAATGGCAAATGATTCTAGGAGTGCCATGGAATCCTAAGAAATGTTAGCTAGTACATGAATGAAGTTAATCCAAGACAAACAGAGTCGAACATTAAATGGATTCCTAGGATTGTTGTCATGAAGATTATCACAAAAAATGCCAAGCATAATCCTAACAGCCAGAAGCAAAACACCATCATGTGTGACACAACTCATCTTTTCAACAAGTTCTTAGCTTTCCTCTCCAAGTAACAAATGTTGCTAAAGTTAAAACCGGAGGAATTTGAAGGTTAGCTTAAGCTAGGATTTTGTAATGTCCCTGATTTGAGCTGAATTGATTGTGAGCTTTAGCTCAATTTTTGAGTCCCGTAGGATGATTGTATGAGAAAGGGAGGCTCCAAAGTTCTTGGAGGTAGCAAGTTTAGTAATTCAGGATTTCTATTTTTGGCAATGAACCCAATTGGCAGTATGGATCGCTATGACACTTTTAAGTGTTTTCAAACTCCTGGGATGTTTTCCAAACTTCTTGGAGAGAACATCTATTTTTAGTAAGTCACCCGGTCAGCTCCAATCATCATCCTATGTATTCAATATCTTCCTAGAGCGATCAAAGTTTGATTCCAATTTAGTTTTAGTACTTTCCGCAACTTGGGTGGGTTATTGAATAATTAACTAATATTTCACTAATGTTGTCTAATGTTGAACAAATAATAAAAGGGCAAAATAGTGTAATAGCTCATTGGAAAGGTAAAAAAGTTTTTTAGAAGTTGGACATCTAGTTAAAGGGACCTTTGCATATGAAATGTTATTATTATTTCAAAAAGGTCATTAGGGAAAAGGAATTATTATAATTTTTAAGTTGCAAATTCTCTCCAAAAACAGCTATAAAAGGAGTTGTTGGGGCTCACTTGTGGATATGTTTTCGATGAATGATATTATAATGCTATTGGACTGAACCTGGGGTTCTTCCACAATCTTCTAAGGACGAAAACCCTCTTAAGATTTCTGGTTTCGGATTTGAAAGATAATCCATAGCTACATTGATGTAGTTTCATCCAAAGGCCACCATTTGTGCTTAAACTGGAGTTTCAGATTCATTTTTGCAGGAATGAAAATCTTTGAAGTTTTTTGATATATCAAATTTATCAGGATTTGTGAAGGTATTGTTGAAGTTATTCCAGAGATGATTGAGATCTTTTGAAGGCAACTGAAAAATATTTTGCTGCTCATACCATTTCCTCTTGCTGAGCCATAACATTCTAGGTGGTTCTGCAAACTTTGGGATAGTACATTGGGAATTGGTTTGATACATTGTGCCTTCCAAATTGGTTAGAAAGGGCTTAGAAACTTGGCCGCCCCCTTATGACCTGTATCTTGCAGGATTGATGGAGTTTTGAAAGGGTTTGTTGCTGGTTTGTATGGCCTGATGCAGGTCGTACCATTTCATAGTATAGGTGTGTGAGCTGGTGATGGTTAGAGCCTATCAAATCTTGCTTAAACCTATATGGGTGGTGGCGTTTGGGCTTGGTAAAGCTGTTTACAGACCTTTTGGAGATGATCTTTGCTATTTTGGGTATGATTTCATAGCAATTTTTTTGAGCTGGGCATAGTATAACAGCACTGCAATGTTCCTACCAGACCTGCAAGGTTCATTTCTTGGTATGATGGTGTTGTTTGGCATGGCATTTGGAGCTGCTAAATATAGTCCATATTCATTATTGGTGAATTGGGTATGCATTGATCATGATTTCTGAGTTATAAACTTGATGATCAGACTGCTACAGTTTGATATCTGGGCATTATCAGACCTGTTCAATCCCTCGTATCAGTGAGAAAACAAGTATTATAGACTAGTAACAGCTCCTATATGCATTATCCAAGGTACTTTCTATGTTGGGCATTTGATTGTGTTGATTATAATTGTGTTTTGGCAACCATCATAGCATTGTGCCTATGGTACCAGTGGTAGACAGACCTGTACACGTTTGATTTCTGTTATCAAACTGTTATAGTCTTCCTTCCAGTTGTTAAAAGTGAAGTTTTGGGGTATTCAGAGGTGTCTTACCACCCGTGAATGTTGTATGGAGATTGAAGAATGAATGGGTGATGAATTTGGATGCTACTCACATTGCCGGGAACTGTTTGCAGTGAGCTTTCTGAGTGCTTTCAGATCTGCACCAGCGATTCCATTCATCCATTTAACTTATTTCATTGCTATTTCCAGTTGGGCGTTGGGTTTATGCATTTTGGCCAACCTTGGGAAGTGCTTTCTTCAGTGTTATTTTGTACCAGCACTTGTATCAGTATTGTATCCTTATTAACACTTTATAACAGGCAACAGCAAATATATCATTGTTGATATGTTTATGTTGAGCTTGCATATTGTCTAAAAAAATTTGTAAAATAAAATTTGAGGGTGGTTATTATATATTTCTAGATGTAATGGGCCCCAACGATCGATCATAGGAAATTGACATCTAAAACGATGAATTTGAAAACCTAGTTCCTATGTGGCCATGTCCTATCTTGCAAAACAACCAAATTGACCTCTTGTTACTCAATTACCAAGTGGACAAGGCCATTGCTTTAGAGAGTAGGATCACAGTTCCATCGAAGGGTTAAGGAATACATTGGATGCTACATATACAACCAATGTTAACAATGTCAAGACTTTTTTGGAAATGATGTGGCCATCAAACAAGTAATTCAAGGTTGGATGGAAAAATACACAAAGGAATATTAGTTAGTGAGATGGCTCAGAGTTTTGAATTTACTCCCACACATTGGGGAGATGCCAACACATCCATTTCAAGAATGTCATGATTGTGTGACTGCAAATGAAAGCAGCAATTTATGCCTTGATCTATGAGTTATACTTGTTAGAGAACGATGGACAATTTGGTGCAAGGTATGCATTCATGTCACACAAGTAAACTTATTTTGTATTGAGCTAATTTTTAAGGGACGTGTATCATAGACTATCTATTTATAGAAACTTTATGTATTGTATTGTGCACTTAAATTTCTTTTGCAAGAATGAAGTCATTTGGCATTTGTAGTAGCTATGGAATGGGATGGTCTAGTAATGAATTTTGTCTTTACTTTCAAAATCTTGTCCATTGTTGCCTTTCTATTGGCTTCCTTGCTCTTTGAGTTGTAGGAGTATTTCAAGTTGGTTCTATAATCCTAACCTTGTCGACTAGAATGAGTAGCCATAGTTTGTGTCCTGCTCCTCATCCCTACAATTGATTCCCATAATGCTTCTAGGAAGAGGCCATTTTTCTAATGTGCATCCCTACAAAGGGAATGGATGAGACTATTCCTAGCAACATGTTTCCTTCTATGATCTTTGTTGGATGTTAATTTGACTTGAAGTCCCTAAGGACAAGGGTATTGATTAATTGGAACAACAATAAGTATCTTCAAAGCTTCCAACAAAAAGAGGTTAAACAACAAGTTGTTATTGCTCCATCCCTGCCACCTTCACTAACAACCCTCAAGTGCACTACTAGTTTTGTTCTTGTGTGCTTAATTGGTACCACATGTGCCTAACAATGTTGTCCCTGATGGTGTTGTTGTAGTTTGTTGGGTTTCTTTTTCGAAGGTGCCCACCATTTTGTTGAGCTAAGGAATTAAGACAAAGTTATCTACTATGTTTTCTTTCCTATGTCCTTTGGGGTAACTCTCTATCATGTGCTAGCTCACAAATAAGGGAAAGCAAGCACGCTTTAATGCTCATGTTAGCAACTATTATTTTAACACTTCATATTGTATAAGAAGTTGACAAGTGTCAATCATCCACATGAGATGAGGATTGTCATCTTCTATTAATAGAAGCTTTTTCTATGTTTACAAGGGACTTTTGGGAGGAATTCATGTATCATTTAGTGCAAGGAAATACAATGGGTGTAAGAATTCATAGGTTTGTTGCAGTTCTTGTGAATTGTCACGTCTCAAAGAAATTAATACAAAGAATTCTTCATTTGAGGTTTTGTAGTGTATTGATTATTATTCTGTGAGTTAAATATGTCTCTAAATGCACATCTGTTGCATTTTCTACTGAGAATGTGTTGATTGGATATTCCAAAAATACAATAAAATGCTAGGTTAAACATTTTGCTTAACATAGTCTCTTGCATTCTTTGGTAGCACAATTATTTTCACTATAATTGATTACTAAGTAGAATTTTGACTTTGGTGAAGGGTTTACTTCTAACATTAATTACATAGGGTGTGGCTGATTATTTGTGAATCGCTTTGAAACTATTTCACATTTCTCAAGTCCTTTGCTGCAAATGAACCTTAGTCCTTGACTTTGTACCTTGGAAAGTAAAAGTACCGGTCATGTCTCTCCCAAACTTCCACAAATCTTCAAAATAATATATTCTCCACCATAAGTAAATAACTTATGAGTGATTGCAATCTAATATTAATAACATAGGTCGAAATATGTTGTTCTTCATTTTGAGAACCTATATTTGTTCATGGAATACCACTACGTGCTTTTCAATAGGTTAACCTGTCTATGCTAGTGATAGCCAGTTTGGGTCCAAATCCGTGTCATCAAGCTTATCTTATAAATTAGTCACCACTATAGCAATGTTTATGAACTATTAGTAGTAAGTCTTTTAGAGGAATGATAAGGAATACCCCCTGAGACAGGCAGAACTTAAAGCAAAAGGAGAGAGGAGCTCCCTTTCATGTGTTAGACATGTCCAACCCTTGTAGTTTACATTGCTTATTATTTCAATCATTGTAAGGTCTGACAATCCCAAAAATTCTTGCAATCCTATAGTAAATTGTAAGCCATGTTGTAATGTCCCCTATTGGGATATTCCTCTATTTTGCCGTAGAATCACCAAATAAGTAAATAAGGAATGAAGTGTTTTTAAGGAATGCAAAATTACCAAACTTAAATCTTGATTTAGATCCTGCAATCAAGTTAGTTATCATTTATAATTGATGATAATTGTCTAATATCCATGAAAGATTGGAAAACATATAGTCAATAATATTATAAGGAGAATCCTAATCCTTACATCACCATTGCAAATTACATGATGTGCATGTGGGATTCAATTAAAGACTTCCCCAACAACCAGTCCACACTATGGAATCCCTCAGGAAATCATATAAGGCTCTGGGAACCTGTCCTTTCCAATCAAGGCCAAGAGCACGGAATGAACACCCAATCATTCGGCCTCTTAGCCCCACCAAGGGGTTGGCGTACTTGATGAGGGACTCAGTGTTGCTGCCTCCTTATCATGTATTTCATCCTTCACTCCAGAATGGGATGGTTGATTGGATAAAAGCATTAAAGGAATCCTTATTAATGCAATTAATTATGCATATATTAAGAAATAATAACAATAATGATGATATATATTAGAAGCAGTATACTAATTACTTATCATGCCAAAGTATTATGCGGTGTCCCCTAATTGGGAATGCCCTAAATTTTCCCTAATTCTCAATTTCTAAGTAGGTGGGTTAGAGTGTACCTTCACCTGATTGAAACCCTACAAACAGATTAAAAATCATTTACAACAACAATAATTTCAATAAACAGATTATCATAGTTGACAATAGTAAATCCATGACAGAATTATCAATTCAGTCATAAAGCATTAAACATATTTGGAAGGCTCAACCATTAGAGAGCATGGGAAAGAGTGACTTTGATGGGGTGTCTCCGACCCTCTACCTAGGCCCAAGAGTGGATATACCATCCCTCTTGGCCTCATGTGACCTATGCCATCCATATGAGGTGGTCTAACCAGTGAGGTGTCCACTTTCCATTATTCCCTCATCTTGCTAACCTTTTTCTTCTCTCTATGATTGGTCTCCTTGTATTGATGCACCATGACAGGAGAAAGAGGTTACAACAGGGTGCCTAGAAGCCATCTCTTCTAGGCCCAAGGGCAGTACCCTTTGTACTCCCTTAGCCTCACGGAACCATCTAGTCCCCTCATAGAGGTGGTGTATCATAGAGGAGTGCCCCATACTGTATCCCTCTTGCAAGCCTACTTTCCTTCTATCATGGCTAGAAGTACTCAGAAAACATTAAAGATTCCAGTATCATACATATACTTCACATATAATAAATAAGCTACAAAATTCAGAAATCAGATGCAATTTAATGGCTACTGTGATATAATCATAACAGAAGTATTATTCAATCATTAGTGTGCAGAGGTATACTTATTAATGCAGCATTCATTCTATTATGTACAGGGGAACTCATACCAAACAGTATTATTCAATCGATCTGCTGAATATTCAATGCCTTATCCCCTACTAAATGATTGGTTCGATGCCCCTTTATATCCTTTGATTGATCAAACCCTTGATATCCTTCGATTGATGCTGGGCAGTCATGACCTTTCCAACGGTTGCATAGTTTGCAAGAGAGACGTCTTTTCCCATAGTTAATTACTGGTTTTTAATTGCATTATTTAGTCTTAATGAATCGTTTCTTAACAATATTCCTTAAGTTAATCGAACCACTTTTTAATGATATTCCTTATATTTAGCAAGTCGCTGGTCTTTGAATGAGAGAGGAGCAACCCCTATAAGCAAGCATTGATTGACATATATAATATAATTCCCATCCTATATGGTCTACTGCAGAGTCATGGGCTGGTTGCGATTAAGGGAAATTGTGAAGTCTTACTTTTAGTAAGACAATTTCCAAATTCTGTTCAATGTGGATTGACATGTGATGGCAGGGGCATGACATATTATTAAATTGAAGGTATGATAAACCAATCAACAAGATAATACTTCTATGTATTATGCTGCATGCATCATACCAAGCACCTTGTAAAATATCAAGTCTGCTGACTTTCTCACTTATTAATTCTCAAATCAGATATTTCTCTTTTTTCCCTTCCCTTCCCTGTCTTCTTCGATCTCCTCCTTTTATATTCTCTATGGTGGAAAGAATAGACATCCCCTTTCATTTAGTTGTCTCTTGAAAGAGACACCACCCATACCTTCTTAAACAATCATGACTCTTCATTTGTATTGCAGCCTTTCAACAATGTGATTGCTGCTTAGTGGTAACTATTAAATCATTACCTAATTATGATTAATCACTGCCCCCATCCTTCACTGTACTTTAAATAATAATTACAGTATAATATGTTCTTATTTCCTCTGCTTAGGCTTAGTTTGAATGCTGCAATTTTCCAATTAATACTGTGTTTCCTTTTGTGGGGCATGACATGCTCACGGAAGAATATGATCCTCCAGTTTTCTTAATAACTTCGTATAAAATTATCGATATTCAATATGCACTGTTGCTTCCTTGCATTGATTATAATGCAGATGGGAATAGCAAAGATATATGAGTTTTGGATGGTATTTTGTTTGAAAATGGGACATTACACATGTTAATCTCTAAAACAAGATAAAAACCCAAGAAACTCTTCCACATAAAAATATGAATTGTGTGTTGGTTTTACTAATCTCTTGTTTTCCTTCCCATAAAATATAAACCCATCTTTCTCAAGATAGATTTGTTCCTCAAACCACCTAGGATCCGAACCATCATTAACCTAGAACCAAGTCCTAAACTAGATAATGCTCCCTCTTATAGTCATACCAAATTATTGAACGAGGAGAAAGAAAGAATAATGTAGAACTATTGAATAAAAGTCCCATATAACCTAGTATAAGTGTTTCTGCCTTGCTACTAATGTTGACAAGGAAGAAATAAGTCTCCTTCCATATGTGAATTCATTACAAGGAATTGAATAAGACCATACAAAATAAATATAGAACTCCAAATAGATGAAGTGCAAATTATATATGGTAATAAAATTCACAAATATCATCTTGAGATACAAATATCATTAGATAAGAATAAGCACATGTGAGCAGCTTAAGCAAGTCTTTAGAACCTATTGTCACAAAAGTTTGCATACTTACTGAGCTATCAACTCAGCAACCTTGTGAAACATGGAAACAACCCCAAAGTGTGGGACCTTGCACAATGAGGTTGAATCTCTGAAGAAGGCCAGCTTCCTTCTCAATCCAAGTGCGGGTGTTGAACCAACTCAACACTCCAAATTCTACTTCTAAACCTATCGTAACAGCTTGTAGAGGAAAAGGTAAGAAGGAAATGCTAAAATGAAAGGAGGTCATGCACCAAAATAAGAGGTGTTCCTCTTCCCACCCAAAATGACACAAAGAATCAGTTGAAATACCCTAGAGATGCACAAACTTAAGTTGCATGAATGACCCTAAACGCATGTATGAAGGTTAGAATTTGTTGAATGTCAAAGGGGAGAAGGTTTCCCACAAGTTACACTTAGAAACTGTTGTTTTCTTTAGGATTAGAAATATAGGCAATCAGAAAATGCATCACAAAGACAATAAACACACAGGATTATCCTGGGAAAACCCTCCTGCATGAGGGAGAAAAACCCAGCAACAAATATATCACTTATTTATTGAATAAAAGAGAAGAGGTTTGCTTTACAATGAAGGCCAATCACCAGGCCTAACTGATATGAACAATGGAGCAGTCAATGAACAATAATGGATGTTGATCTATTGTAGCTATCAGTTAATCTTTTGTTGATGCGAACACTTCAATGAATAATATATGTCACTGCAGCTGAAGATACAATAACTCTCAAGTCTGCACGAATATCTCGTGTAATTAAATCATAATAGAGAATGCACGTACTTATATATGTATATCTAAATATTGTGACTTTTCATTTAGGTGTCGGCCTCAATGAAGGAATCATGTCTCTTCATATAGGGTCCGCCTTCTTGAAGGAATCCTCACGTTTCATAGCCATCGTATAATTAAATAAGTAAAGCCGAATGGCTACTTACTTATTTGACCAGTACTGAGTCGGCTACCTGAAGGATGCCGACCGAAGCTACAAGCATCAACACTCCCTCTTAGCTAGGGAGGAATTGATGCAGCCATAACCAGTGAAACCCTCAAAAGAGAGCTGACTAGCTTATGCAGCAAGAGTAACACAATGAAAGCAACCAAAAAACATAGCAAGATTACATAAACAAATTATATTATTGCCTTAGAACTTTCGGCAACCATCCGGTTATCATCATATATTCATCAAAGAACATTCGGTAGTTAACCAGTTACATGCAGGCTTCAAGCCAGATACAATCCAACCGAGACTCTAAGAATCAACCGAATCACTAAATGTGAATATCAATCCTTATTCCCAATTCTACTTCCTCTGCCCCTACAAATGATCACATAATATCATATATATACCCACCGGAACATATCCGGGTCAGCCTCATAAGATTACATTTACCAATGTAGGAAAATGAAACGTGTAACTAGGTAGGCCCTAAGAATTGAAGAAATATTTCCAGAAAATAACAACCAAGAGGTGCGGTTCAGCAGGAAGGTCGGTCAAACGCCAAAGAACATCGGGCAAGACCCCAAATAGGTCCACATGCCAAGAATCGCTTCGGTAATGAAGGAAAACCAACCGGTAAACACAAGAACTGTCCCGAAACCCAAAAACAATCAACCGAAAGCGATAACTGACTGGAAAAAAACACAAATGAACTGAAAATCTGAAATTAAGCACATGAACCAGTCTGGAAACCGAAAATAAGATCTACCACGAAAAGTAAGCAACTACTGGTACCAACCGGTAAGAACACAGAAAACTGCACAATGAACTAAACAAGAACAAAACTGAAAGGAAATATTTTTGGTTGATGCAAGATTGCTCATCGACCGGGAATGCTCTTGCATCAGGAATCCTTCTTGATATAGTCATGAAATGACATCCACCATGGCTACTTCCAGAGGGTGGAACAAGATTCATCACTGAGGTACTCAACGTGATGACATCCATCATGGCTACTCCCATGTATGGAAATGAATATTTACACAAGTGCCCATCACGGAATCACTCAACGTGATGTCGTCATCTCAACATGACGTCCACCATGGCTACTCCCAAAGGGTGGATAAACACAAGTGATGTTGTCATGAAGTCTCTCAACATGACATCCACCATGGCTACTCCTAGAGGGTGGATCCACCATGGCTACTCCCAAAGGGTGGAACAAGGGCTTTCACCTCAAACTTCTCTCTCACAGAAAAGAATGCATTAACAAGGGCTTGCACCTCAAACTTCTCCCTCACAGAGGTGAATGCATTAACAAGGGCTTGCACCTCAAACTTCTCTCTCAGAGAAGAATGCATTAACAATAGATCTTCAGGATTATGTAGCTCCCTCTGAAGCTCTAGGTACTTGCATCAACCTCCTAACCTTCTTGTCCAAGGTTGCCTCTGATGGATGGTCAGACTCCCTCTGAATGTTAATTCCTCCTCTTTCGAAGAAACGTTTCGAGCCACCAACTCAGTCTCATAGCAGCAATTATTAAGTTCTTCCTTCCTTGAATGCAATCTCTCATGCTTCTTGGTCCATCCTAAAAGCATTTTAGAGAGTTTAATAATAGTTCATAGAACTAAAATACCCCGAAGGGAAATACCAATGCTAGAAGCATACAAGATTCACTATTCCAATGTCATAGCAAAAATTAATAACTCAAAAATTCCTAGACATTATACAGGGATACAAGAAAAAAATACTTATCTCTTTATTGTCGGTACCCATTGAGTTAGTCTTGTAGCTGAGTCTCATCTTCTCATCCATAAAGACGGTCCTGACTGCTAGTTAATCCTTTGCCACATAAATTTCCTGACAGAGTATCCAAATGCAGATCGATATACTCAGGCACTGAGAGGAGGCGATTATACAATGATCAGGCCGAACCTTGTTAGGCTCTAGCCGCATTTCCTAGAAAGTGCAGTCACCATTTCTCTTCAGACCATTCGTCACTCTTGCCTTAAGTTTTAATTGTCTTGGGTTATTGATTTAATAACAGCTAGCCTTGTGACTTGATGGCGCTTACCATACCCAATGCACTACACTGACTTACACTTAATGATGTGGCTTTCTCAATTCGGGTCTTTCTGTCTTGACTTTAAAACAGCATTGAATGTGGTGCCTTTCATCCATGTGGCCGATCTGCCTTGATATCGCGTTCTGAATGGAAGTGCCCCCTCGGGGTCAATTTCGTTTGCATTTCCTTGTGTTTACTCTCTATGGATTCATTTGAATACCAGCTGGCTTGATTTAACTTATTCTGCATTGCTAATGTGGCCATGATCCAGTTTGATCTCTTCCAGCAATTGATTTCTCACAATATTCACATAGGATTAAATTTGCAACCCTTGCAAACCCTAACCCTTGATCTAACCTGGCTCTGATACCATGTTTTTTTTAGGATTAGAAATGTAGGCAATCAAAAAATGCATCACAAAGATAATAAACACACAGGATTATCCTGGGAAAACCCTCCTGCGTGAGGGAGATAAACCCAGCCACAAATATATCACTTATATGTTGAATAAAAGAGCAGAGATCTGCTTTACAAAGAAGACCAATCACCAGGCCTAATTGATATGAACAATGGAGCAATCAATGAACAATAATGGATGTTGATCTGTTGTAGCTATCAGTTAATCTTCTGTTGATGCGACACTTCAATGAATAATATATGTCACTGCAGCTGAAGATACAATAGCTCTCAAGTCTGCACAAATATCTCTTGTGTAATTAAATCATAATAGAGAATGCATGTACTTATATATGTATATCTAAACATTGTGACTTTTCATTTAGGTGCCGGCCTCAATGAAGGAATCATGTATCTTCATATAGGGTCCGCCTTCTTGAAGGAATCCTCACGTTTCATAGCCATTGTATAATTAAATAAGTAAAGCCGAATGGCTGCTTACTTATTTGACCAGTACTGAGTTGGTTGCTTGAAGGATGCCAACCAAAGCTACAAGCATCAATAGAAACAAGTTAACATAGCATATACATGAGAGAAAGACACAAAACATGCACTTATAATGAAGGTAAGGAAACATACACAACATGCATAAGTTGAAGGGAAGCGAGAATGATAATTTCAATTCATTCTAAGGCCAATGGCCAAACTTACAATTGCAAAAATGCAAGAAATATACAAGTCTTAAAGAGAAGTGAAAGAGCGTAAGAATAGCTCAAGCCAATAGTGAGAGTACTCTTTACAATCAGGGAAGGCAAATAAGTGCACAGAATTGACATGGTGTACATGCAAGCAACCTCACCATACCCTGACAAGGCAATCCCAAGAAGAACAATACTTCTAGAAGGTGGATTGCCTGACATTCAAAAGTCAGAGCATGTAGACCTGACAAGAAGGTCATGAAGTAACTATAAATAAGCATGGCCCTATACTCCACTTGATGGCAAGCCCGCAAAAAACATTAAATGCGCCCCGTAGCTCCATAAATGAAAGTATACAAGTCACAGGGATTAATGGAGCATTAAGAGCCTTGAGTGTTGATCACGTCATCTGGAAGTGTTGCAAGTCAAGAGGAGTTGGGAATCTCGGAATTTCAGGATTCCGAGGTTCCAAATTTCAAAAGGCTTGGGAACTTGGAAATTTCAAGATTCTGAGGTTTCGGGTTTCAAAAGGCTTGGGAACTTGGAAATTTCAGGATTCTGGGGTTCCAAGTTTCAAAAGGCTTGGGAACTTGGGAATTTTGAGATCCCGAAGTTCCAAGTTTCAAAGGGCTTGGGAACTTGGGAATTTCGGGATTCCGAGGTTCCGAGTTTCAAAAGGCTTGGGAACTTGGGAATTTCGGGATTGCGGGATACCGAGTTCCAAAAGGCTTGGGAACTTGGGAATTTCGGGATTTTGGGGTTCCGAGTTTCAAAAGGCTTGGGAATTTCGGAATTTCGGAATTACGGGGTTCCGGGTTTTAAAAAGTTTGGGAACTTGCCTCTTGACAAGACAACACTTAACACTTTGTGAACATTGGCCTTGTCCTTGATCAACTGGGGCAGAACTAGTCCATGGAACATATCTCTAATCGGTTCTCACTGATGGACCAAGGATGTCATAAAAATGACAACAGAACCCATCAATGCCACTATGGATTTCAGATGAGGCCTTTTGGGCAAACAAATGCCCCAACAACATTTCAAAGTATGATGAATCAAAATTTTAAGCATAGGTGAATTAATTACAAGGAATTGAACAGAATGATTAAAAATCTATGCTCCTCGAGGGCATGTCCCTGGTAAATATGACACCACCCCCCATAGAGAGGTTTTGAGGATGCAGAGATGAATGGGAAACATCCTCACCCCATCCCTTGTTTTGCAAAAACAATCGAAAACATCCCCACTCCATCCCCTATTTTGCAAAAAAAATAAAAAATGTCCCCAGTACAAAAACGTTTTTTTAGGGAACGCCTAGGTATGTTAAGGGATGGCCCAAGGGCGTCGAAATGTCCCTTATTTGTCCTATACCTGAGCATACTTTAGCCACTTCTTTTTTTAAGTTACAACCTTTTAATGTATGTTTGGTTTATGACATGCTCATCTAAGATTTACAAAACATTATGAGAATGGTGTGCACCATGAAGGTCTATGTGGTTTAGAAGGTCTTTATTTAGGATTGGTGGTGAGGGGCAGTGCCCCCAAACCCCCACCAAACTATAATTCTAACCAGCTAATAGACCAATAATTAAATGTGATCACAAAATCTACAAATAAATATCTCCTATTGTAGATCTCAACATACAAGGGCTACCACAACAAAGTTGGCATGCTTCATTCAATATAGTACTAAATAAAAGTTAAGTCATAGTCCACAAGAAATGCCACTTTCATAATGCAAAAATCTATCAATCATGCCCTACATAGACAAGTCATTGAACATTCCCATCTATAAGCATCCCAACTGAGGTCAAACTAGAACATAACCACTTATTTTTTTACTAATTGTTTCTCTTTGTTAATGAGTTTGACAATGGAACATACAGTCTTGAAGGCTTAAAAAAAACTTGAATAATAAATACCTCACCTACGTTATAGACACCAGTCATGCATGTCCTTATTAATTCATGTTCATATTTATATAACGAACATCGAAGTTCCTATTCAATTACCCACGCTCACAAGGTTCAATAATGTCTATGATGAATGCCTAATCAATGTTATCCTATGAATATTTTAAAGTTTTCCTATTTTTAATACTCATCCCCTAAAAAATGGCCTTAGAAAAACATCCCTAAAACACATCCCCCTTGCCCTACCGTTACCATCCCAAATACTTGTGAGAGCATAGTCAAAAATAGATAAAGCACTCCACATGGATGAAGTGCAAATTAGATGTGGCGACAATATTCACAAATATTTTCTCAAGGTATGGATATCACCAAATAAGAATGAGGGCATGTGAGCAACTAAAGCGAGTCTCTACAGCTTATAACTGTCGTTGTAGATTTCAAATGAGGCCTTCTAAGCTAACAAATGTTCCAACAACATTTTGAAGTAGGATGAATCAAATTTTTAAGCCTTATTTGAGCAACTTCACATTGGTCTTCCCTGCTGATATTCTCATTTGGAACAAAAGTATGGAGAAATTGCACCAGTTAATGACTGCATTAGAACTCATTTGGCTTAATAAATAAATCTCTTTTCGCAAACAAATCTCCATACAAGCTTGCAAAATATGAACTTGTGATTTGAAAGGGATAAGACAAGCATAAATATTCACAAACATCCTTCAAAACACTCAAACTATATGCTCATTCACTAAAGATGACAAAATATGCAAAATTGACAAACATGAAGAATAGTTAGTAGAAAATCATCATACTCATCATCTTGTTGTCTCAAGCCAATCTAGAGGATCTAGAGAGGTCATATCGACCAAAAATGTCTTGATCAAAAACAACAAATTCAACATTGCCGAATTCATCCCAATTGAAACTAATAAATTTCAAATTTGCAATATGCCCAAATCGTTTAAATCCAACTAATAAGATTCGAAGGCACCCATTCATCACCAATAAGCACTGCAAACCAATATCCTCTTGTGGATTCGCTTCCCCAAGGATTTCAGCAAACCATTATGTCCTTTTCAAAGGAATCCCAAACCTTGAGAGATTTACATCTCTTTCAAGTGAGCGTCCAAATCACTCAAATGAGACTGTTGGTGTGCTCGAAAGACCCATCAACAAGTCTACTATCATCAATTTCCAAGGCAGACCATTGGCCAATATTTCTTAGATGCATTCTCTCTTTTTTAGAAGGCACTGGATATATTTCGGATTTATATTCTAAAGCCACCTCTGTTTGGTCTGATTGGCCACAAGCAAAGGCCAAATATAGCCAAAATAATACAAATAAAGAATCCTATGATTCAATCATTGAAGTTGTATCTAATCAACATTTGCACAAGATCTATTTGAAATTGAAAAAGCTTTGGTGGAAAGGCCGGAAATGGTATGTTAGTACTACTTTTCATTGGTGTACTCCCAGCAAAGACTACGATTGGCTATCTCCACACATACCTATGGTCGAGACCGTTGGCCTGGTCAAGAAACCCATCAACAAGTCTCCTACCATCAATTTCCAAGGCAGACCATTGGCCTAGATTCCTTGGATGCATTCTCTCATTTTTAGAAGGCCTTGGTATATTAAAGATTTATATTATAAAGCAAACCACAAGCGAAGACCGGATATAACCTAAGATATGTGGATAAAGAATCCTATTATTCAATCATTGAAGTTGTATCTTATCAGCATTTGCACAAGATCTATCACTGGATGGAAGTCAATTGATGATGGAAAGGATTTGCTCGATGCAAGGTGGGAAAAGCCTGATGATTGGGACCTTCCTCCTAGTTTGAGCTGCATAGCTTTAGTAGCTTAGCCTTCAGTTGTCTCCTTTTTATGGCTGAATATTTGTTGTGAGACTGTTTTCTTTTTGGGACTGCTTGGAACTCTTAACATTTGTTCGCCTGGCTTCAAGACGTGATACCATTTTATCTGTATTTTTTAAGATAAACTGTAGTTATTTGTAAGTAAAATATACATCTAGTTCATCAAAAAATTCAGGCTGCATTTTGTTATTTTATTTTTTTTAATTCCCGAGAAAAACAAAACGGCTCTTTCGAGATAATAGTTACACTTAAATACGTTATTTATATTTAACAGTTTATAAGCAAATTTTAGCAAAAGTTAATTGAAGAATTGAGATTTTCACAGTTAGCATAAAACACATATCTAGATATAGTTGTAAAATAGTTTCTTATTTCAACATTTCAAGCCTCCTTCAAAACTCCTCTTCAGTAAATCTATAATTATGGTCAACACTATCTGACCTCATTCCACATATCAACTTCAAATGGAATTAAGCAAGGATAAATTTAATAACAACTCAAAATAGTATTATAGATTTCCCTATTTTAAGCCGCATTGCTCCATCCGAATTTGTTGCCCAAATCAAAAATAAAATTTTCCAGCACTGAAAATCTTTCCCATATCAGACATTGATTTCTAAAATTCTATTTTTTAAAAGACTGTCATAACTCCTCCAGCGGTTTTCTCAAAACACTTCATCAAGTGCATTAAATGAATATACGAAAGAAAGTCGTAGAAATACAATCAGGCACTTCATGGAGATCATAAAGAAATTTTACTCATTTCAGGCAGGAAAAGAGCAGTAAAACCATACATTTTTTGAACGGTTCGTTGATACAGTGTGACGTTGAACTGAGTAGAGCGGAAGAGAGTGCCTCTGCTGTATCAAAGCCATTTTAAAACAATTTTGAACTGAACACTAGAATAGTACCTAGGTTTTTTATATCTAGAGGTAAAAGATAGCCAGAGGCACAGCTGACAGGGTTTAATGATAAGGAGGAAACGAACTAGAGATTACAAACTATCAGCAGCCCCATCGTCATCATGCCTGCGTGTAGTACAAATGAACATATTGAAGTACAAACTGTACCATATTTTATCATTGTTGCAGTACAATAACTCTTAAACAAAAATATTCAAGTTTGTGTATAATTTTTATGTGTATATTATAATTATATGATATAATCGTGAAAGGAAGAGCAATTCAAATGAACAGATGCTTTAAGATGAGCCTACGCGTGAAAGGCGGACTCAAAGATGACAACATTCAGAAAATATAAAATAATCTTTGAATACAAATTTGTAAATTGCTGGACTCGATAGCAACTACAAATATTATTTACACTCAAGCCAATTGGCCAAGGTAGAGGGAGAAAATTAGTGTTAAAAGGTGGATTACTAAGGTTATAAATTAAAAAATTAATGTTCAAAAAAATTAAAATTGAGTTGGCTTCCAGGTGGTTTCTAACTAATAAGTGGATTCTAATTGTGACTCTTCAATTAAAAAAATTAAGGTAATTCTATTCAATTTAATTTCTTAAAAACTAATTATCAAATGAAAATCATTTCATTTTTTAGAATTATCCTAAATTCTAACTCAAAGAAGCTTTTGATTTAAATTTTTATTTGTAAGAAAAATGCATTTATTTTTCTCTTTGTGGTTTTAATTAGATTGTATCATCTTCCAAATTTCAATAATTAATAATTAAATGATCATAAAAAATTTAAAACTTAAATTTTATTCTATAATGAAACTAAATTTTAATTTATAAAATTCATAAAATATTTATTATCTAATTGTTAAACTAATTATAGTTCTAAAATAGAATATTAAAGACTAAATATACATATAAAACCAACTTTTTTTTTCTATTTTTTCCTTTTCTCATACAAACCATTTCATATTCTATTTAAATTAAAATTAATTCTAATTTTTTAAAAATCATTATATTTGTATTACGTTTAATTTTAGTTGTGATCAGACAAATTCTATATCCATCCAAGAATAATCCCTATGACTACAAGTGCAAACTAATAAGACTAAATACAAACAAGTGCCACTTAGTGGCGAGTACTTGCCTTATAATATTGATATAATAGAATAATTGTGAATATAAATTTTATATATTAATATAAAAATATAAGAAAATTAGCATTAATCATAACTAAATAAATCTAGTTAATTATTAAGGAATTGATTTAATATTATGATATAAACATTGATATAATATGATAATTATTAACATTAATATTTAAAAATTAAAAAATAATAATTTAACATTAATAATAAAATAAATAAATCTAATTAATTATTCATTAATTTAATATTTAATAATTAAGAATATATCTCAATAATAAATAATAAATATAATTATATAATTAATTTATTAACATATAATATATATTATATAAATAAAAAATATGTATTTCAATGGATTATTAACAAATTAATATATAGATGAAATTATCAATTATAATTACATAATATTAATAAGAAATATTTTTTAAAATAAATATGATTTTTAGTTAAACAATTATTACAATATTTCCATGTTAGTATTTATAGAGAATAATGAAAAAAAGTTGAAAATTTATAATTTATAATTAATTTTATTTATATAATTTGAATTGTCATAAATATAGAGATAAAAAAAATATTATATTATTTTAAGAAATTTGTGTTGAAAAATTAATTATCCTTCACTATATCAAATAATTTTTTTTTTTTAAATTTCATAATAACTAATATGTAATGTAGATTATAATTTAATTAACATATTATTTTAATATTTATAATAATTAATAATAATTTTTTAAATAAATATCCGAGACAACAAGGTAAGGAGGAGTGGCAACATAAAAAAAAATAAAACAATATTGTCCAATGGTTGATAAGAAAAAAAAAAATTCTAATTTGTAAACTTAAAAAATATGCATGTAGACTTTAAGAAAAGTAACAAAGTTTAAAAAAATAAAAAAATACTGTTTACAATTGATCTAATTAATTTTTTTTAACAACCATTTAAGCATAGAAAAAAAAAATTCATTACAATAGTATTGCCTAACGGCAAGTACTAATAACAATGAAAGAAATAGTTTGAAAAAATAAAAATATTTACCAAATGATAATGGTTTAGTGCACAAATTCTTTACATTTGTTTTCATTAAAGTGAAACCAAAAAGACAATTACATTGGAAAGATAAATGAAGATGGAGACAAAACAAAATAGAGCCTACATATGAGGGATACACTAAAGTAGTAAAGCATTAAGCTCTAACACGAGAGAGCCAAGTTGAAATCCTATTTGTGATCAATTTTAAAATTATTTAAAATAAAAGAACGTTATTGTAAGGCAATAGAAAAATTCTATCCTAGGTGCCTCACTTTTTGATAGAAATGGAGCATAATCTTTTCCGGAGAATCGATAGGCATTAACTTGAGAGCGATTTGATGTACTACAAATCTCAAAAAAAAAAAAAAAACATTTGTAGGTACATCACAACATATTACACAAAATCAACAAGGGATTATAATAATAATGTAAATACTGACTTAAACACCGATCACATTATGTTGACTTTAGCTACTACAAACCCTTTTGTATCTACAATATTCCAATGGCACTGAAGGAAAGCATAGTTGTCTTCAAGCCTCCTTTTCCTTTTGATTTGTAAGGAACCATTATCGAGTGAAAGCTTCAATACAAAATCATATAAATGTTGGAAATGGCTCTATGTTTTAAAAGAAACGAGTTTAACAATGATCTAACATGTACAATTAAATAGAAACTTATCTTTTAAATTGTATTTTAAAATGATTTTTTCAAAATAGAAAGCTGGAAAAATTAGAAACTTTGAAACTGTTCATTCATAGATAAATTTTATCCATATCACATTAAAATAGAAAGTTGGTTGTAATACACTTCTCGGCATAATGATGAGTTGGAGTGTTTCAAAAAGGAATTGTGTAAGGTTTTTATCAATAGTTTTGATCACACTTTATAATCTATTATTCAAATGAGGAAGAAATTAAGATGGATTGGTGATTTAAAACTAACTATAATTTTCTAATCATCTAGGGTGAATAATAATAAAAGTGATCTCGCCATAAATTTTTAAGAATATCTATGGCACTATCATTTTTTCCACCCATTGCTAGGGTTTTTGGTCGAGGGAATGACAAATCTGCAACTATGTTACAGAGACAAGGGCCAAAGGATTGTGTGTGGTGAGAGTATGATTTTCCACAGTGGCAAGGGGGTGCCTCTAGAGGCAACAAAGAGGGGAGAAGAGATCTAAAGGAAGAAGGGAAAGTCTTTTCTAAAAATCATTGCAGTAGTCACCAAAGGTCATGTGCTTTCGAGTCGGTAGGATGGAAAGGCCAGTCCATCCCTAAAAAAGATGAGTGTTCAACACAGGTGGAGAAAGTTAGAACTAATTCGGCAAGGCTGGGTTTGGTGGTAGCAATAATCACCATTCCAACGATAGTGTGTGAAATTCTTGGCAACATGTTGTGAAATCTGTCATAACTTCTTTGGATGGGGAAATGGAGGTTGAAATGGGTGAAAATGAGAGGTTTTTATTGAGCATAGATTGATTGATAGGTTTAAAGGGTTTTGGCCAAGCCTAGGTGAACTCCATAAGTGGTTTTTAGAAATTTGGGGCCCCATCCTCAATGGGGATGTTCAAATGTATCTAGGTTCTTGAGGGTTCCTTCGACGATGTGCAAGATAGAAACATGATCTTGTGTGACCAACAATGGAGCTGGAAGGATATACACCTCCTTATGTTAAAACCTTGGTACCTGACCTTCAATCCTAAAATGGAATTGTTTGATAAGGTACCAATATGGGTAAGATTGTCAAATATGCCCTTTCAGTATTGGTTTGAATCATGCTTTGAATCTATTGGCAACTTGTTGGCATGGGGGCTTCACTTAGTGAACCCAGGTTATATCACCTATGTTCATGGCATATTAAAGAATTCCCCCTATTTTAAAAAAATATTGCCCTAAACTCCTTTTTTTCCACCCCTCCCAATAGACAGCCTAAATTAAAAGCCCCCCTATTTGCACAAAATATTGCATTTTTTCATAGCCCGAATTAAAAACCCTCCTATTTTCACCAATGGGCAATTTATTGCACCCTCATTTTTGGGATATTAAACCCCCCAATATAAACACACGTGATATGATATTTCCTATTAAGTGAAGCCCGCGTGCTCATTGGGTAAATTTTTGGTGGTATGTGAAGGTTCTTTAATCCTTTTACATACTACTTATGTCCATGTGTTGGTGGAAATGGACATGACATGTGTTTTCTCAAAAGAGATTATGCTACAATTTGCAAAGGAATTAATTATGAAAGGATTCCTTTCAAATTTTGCACATGTTTTGAAATTGGGCATATGGGAGCCCAATGTGCCAAACGCAAATTAGAGAAGCTAGCATCATGGTGGAATAAGGTTTCTCCACACCATTATTTCCTGAAAAAAGTAGTTGAGGATCAGGATGTTGCCCCAAAGGTAACAAATGATAAGGGATAAGGCAATGGTACCATGTCTCATACTCCTAAGGATTCAAGTTGTAAGACACAAAAATATGCTACTTATGTTAAGAATAAGGTTCTATAGAAGGTGAGTAGGTTAGTGTCTTCAAAGAGGGTGGGGGAATCAAAGCTTGATTCTCTAGGGAGTGTAGTAAACAAGAGGTTGTTGTCTTCTCAAGAAATATTTGAGGAGACTCAAAGTATAGTAATGTAGGAGTATCAAGTTATGGAGCAACATGTAGAAATTGAGTAGGAGGAGAGTTGGATTGCAGTGAAAAGGAAGAGAGTGTGGAGATTAAAGAATGAAGGATCTTGCAATATGATTCTAACCGATCAAAAGATAAAAAGGATAGAGTTGTCTTTGCCCCCCCTTTCTAGTTAAAGAGTGGATATGAATTGTGAAATTAGGGTAAAACAATAAATGATTGAAGTAAATTATCAAAAAAAAAAGGTACTACAAATATCCCATGGAGCCACAAATTTAGATCTAGGCAAAACAAGATATTTAGGACCTATTCCCAAAAGTTCGGCCAGATTTTTTGGGATCAGGTAATACAGATTTGCCTTGGTCCTTCGAATTTTCCTCCATCAAAAGTTGAACCTATTCACCACTATCAACTCTGTTGAAATTCCCGAGTACAGCTCCTACACCTATTCCTGCACATAGAAAGAAAGAAAGTAGGTTTGTGGATAGGGGTTTGCCTTAGGTCAAACCCTGGTTTAGGAATTAATCTTGAATGAAATAATGCAAATACTGAAATAAATGCTAAGGAGATATACCTTAGATTTGCAATTGTTGATAGAAGGATTGATGATGCAATGCTCTTTAAATGTATCACAAATGTTGAATGTAATGGCATGGCAAACACATGAACATGAAAAACTTAATCACACACACATGCTTGCATGAAGATTAATGTAACTCTGCCTTGAAGGATGAAATGCAACCTTGAACCTCTAAAAATGTTTGATGATGAATGCTTCATAGATGCGCGAATGATAGGGTATAAGAGTGATGGAGTCTTAGATATAAAATGAATTGATAGGATGTCTTTATATAGGGTTCCATAGGTGAATTATCGATAAGGTTGACCTCCAATGGTCAAGTGTAGTTGTAGACACTTAAAAATGTCCCTTACTAACATCACTAATTATTCTTCATTATTAGTTAAGTAATTATTTAATTATTTAATTATTTAATTAATCTAGTTTTATTCTTTTAAATTAATAATTTTATTTTTCATCACAAACTAATTATTCAATTTCTATCTTAATCATTTAACCATTAAACCTTCCTTTCTTAAAATTATTTTAATTAAATAATTTTTATCATTTAATTAAATTCAATTTCCAACTTCCCATAATTAAATAATTTCTTTAAATTATTTAATTCACTAGCTATGTTTTCCAAATTAAATAAATTTGTTAAATTTATTTAATTTAGTTTCCTCTCACTTTACAAATTTGAAATTTCCAAATTCTAATTTCAAACTAATTTCATTTTATGTGCATGCCATTTAATATTTTTGAAAATCTAAATTCAATTTTAAATTCAAATCCAAATGCAAATTCATGCCAAATTCCTACAGCATGTGCTAAATCCTAACTGACACTGACTCTGAGTTCAACTGTCAATCAACTTTTCTGACTAGTCAATCAATTCAATCAACCAATCAATTGATTCAATTAACTTTCCAATCATCTTTTCTAACTCTCAATCAGCTTTTTCGAACAGACTCATTGATTCAGTTATCTCATCTATCTATCATGTTCAACTGATCAATCAAGCCAGTAATCTTTCAAACAATTCAGTCATGCAACCAATTCTCATTATAATCATCTCTAATCAAATCTATCTCAATCAATATCAACCGTTCATCAAATCAATTTTCATA
This sequence comes from Cryptomeria japonica, assembly GCF_030272615.1. Taxonomy (NCBI): domain Eukaryota; kingdom Viridiplantae; phylum Streptophyta; class Pinopsida; order Cupressales; family Cupressaceae; genus Cryptomeria; species Cryptomeria japonica. The sequence goes on from NC_081406.1 coordinate 504,120,351, forward strand.
TCAATCGTGATTGTTCAAATCTCCTCTTCAAAATCTATAAATTGAGCATCATCCTTCCTTTTTTAACAGCCACAATCTTTGAATTCTTGTTGGCATATTGCAGGTTAGAAGCGCAACTCTCAGAGCCAACACTTCACAAGAATGAGAAGGACAATGGGAGCAATTTGTTTTATTTGTTGGAAATTTGGAGGAATTGATTGTGTTGCATTGATGTTTGTCATTGATGTCAACACTAGCTTATTTGGTTGTCTACTGGATTCTGGTAGAGTGGTTGGCCTTTGATGATGATTAGGAGATTTGTCTCTGGTATATTCTGATTGGTGGAATTGGTTTGGTTCGGTCATTCATGTGGTTCAAATGCGTGTCACATTCAGTTGGTTCAGGATTTGGTGATCTGAAAGCTATCATATGTTCTAGTAAGCCTTTTGGTTACCAGTAAGGATTTTACCGACAGTGCTTTGTTGAAGATCTTTTGATGAATTCAATAAGTGGTGTTGGTGCGGCTTCTAGAAGGTTTTCAGGATGCTGATGGTTATCGTGTTCGCATTCCAGTTGATTGGTGGTATTTCATTTGGCTTGTGGTGACCTATTTTAGGTCTCGTGTTATTCTGCTTGGTTATGGACCGATTTATGTAACGTGTTGGTGGATGCTCCTGATGCATTATCGGTTGGATTTATTATTTAGTTAATGTTGTTTTGGTCTTAGGCCGACTTGGTTTATCATTAGTTTGCGGTTTTATGTAATGAATTTATTATATTATCTTTTAGGTGGCCGACCTAATTGTTTAGGTCTCAGGTTGGTATAAATATGATGTAAGATCTCTTTGTAGATCATGATATGGGATTATGGTTATAGGATTATCTATGTGCGAATAAAGTTGTAATCATATCCAGAGGATTTGGTCGATCATAGGTGATCGAATTGGGTTTGTGTAAGAGGTTTAAGACCTATGGCATTGAGCTTAACCAGAACTCTACTTAGGATTAGGAGATGCTATTCTTGCAATTCATTCTTATTTCTGGATTGTAATCTGCATTTATTTGCTATTCAGTGAGGCCCCTTTGTGATGAGAAGTGCGCTCTAGGTTGTTGGCCTTCCTGCATGTGCAGGCCCCTTATTGTAATCGCATACATACTACAAAAGTATTATCTGATTGTGGGTAGGATTCCCACCGTGGACTGCAGAAGTGTTATCTGATTGTGGGTAGGCTTCCCACCGTGGTTTTTCCCTTTACCGTGTTTTCCACGTACAAATCTTGGTGTTATGTGTTGTGGATACATTGTATTTGGTTTATGGTTTATGATTGTGCTTAATTGATATATCTGCTATTCTAGTATTTGGTTTATGCATTCTGATAAAAGGTTTTGTGTTCTTAAACATTTATAATTTGTTAACAACTGATTCACCCCCTCCTCTCAGTTGTTCACTAGTTCTTAACAATTGGTATCAGAGCTTTGTCCTCTCTACAGAAGCTTAATCACTTGAGGAAGATCATATGGCGAGTAATCATTCAACTTCAATCGCTTACTGGAAGGACAACCCTAGGCTTGAAGGAATAAATTATAGAGTATGGAAGCTTCAGATGGAGACTCATCTTAGATGTCTTAGCAAGGAGATTTGGGAGATCGCTGAGAAAGGCTATACCCCTTGTGATCCGATATCTAGCAACCCTCCTTCGACAGACTTGGATAAGAACATTGAAAATGACTGTAGAGCTAGAGAAGCCCTTTTGAGCGCCCTTTCAGATTAGCAGGTAATGGGATTAACAGACAAATCATCTGCAAAGGCTATATGGGATAAGTTGGAGACTCTGAATGAAGGTGACCCTACTATTAAAATTGCTAAACTTGATGGTTACCGGGTAAGGTATGAGAACCTGAGAATGGAAGAAGATGAAATAATTACAGCTTTTATGGAAAGAGTTAATGAAATTGTCTTGGGAATTCAATGTTGTGGTGGATTTCTGAGCGAAGATGAAATTGTTTCTAAAGTATTGAGAGCTTTGCCTCTGGCTTACAAGATGAAGGCTACTACAATTAATGAGCTGAGAACTATGTCTAACACTTCTGATAATAGGGATACATTGGCTGGAAAGTTATTTTCTTTTGAGCTTGAAGAATTTGGTCTTCAAGGAGTTGCAAAGACAGATTTTGCATTCAAGGCATCTACATCATCAACTGACAAGAGTGATTGGAAAGCATTATATGCAAAGGAACTGGAGGATTTGAAGAAAGAAGATGAGGAGTTTGAGAAACTTGAAGCCCTATTTGCTACAAGAGTACCTAAAGGTCCTATAGGAAGTAAGTATGAAGGAAAATCACCTTTCAAATGTTTTGCATGTAATAAGATAGGTCATTTTGCATCTAGATGTCCTGAGAGGAATTCAAGATTTGAAGAGAAAGCTAGAAGATCTTTTAGGCCTAACCATGAATATAAGAATAAGCATAAGTACATGAGGAACAAAGATAAATCATGCTACTATGCGGATGAGGAAGGTGTAACTGATGATTCTGATGATGAACCGACAAAAGATTCAACTAATGGATCCGGCAATGGAAAGGAATGGGTATTCTTGGCTATCAAGGAAGATACTCCTAAACCTAATGAAGGGAAGGCCCTTGCTACTAAAGTTGAAGACAAGGATGAATGGGTGATAGATAGTGGATGTTCACATCATTTGACTGGAGATAAAAGGAAGTTTCTATCTTTGCAATAATTTGATGGTGGTCTTGTCAGATTTGGAGATGAAAAAGCATGCATGATCAGAGGAAGAGGAACTATATCATTGGATGGTAAGCATAACATTGATAATGTCTATTATGTTGAAGGTTTAAGGCATAATCTTTGGAGTGTAGGACAGTTGGTGGATAAAGGATTTCAATAATAGTTCAAGGATGGAAAATGCAAAATCATTAACAAATTTGGATTGGAGATTGCAACCGGTACTCAGACTAAAGGTAACATCTTTCATTTGAACTCCAGTGAGAAGACATGTTTGATTTCACATATTGATGAGAGTTGGCTATGGCATAAGAGGTTGTGTTATGTGAATTTTGATTGCATTGTAAAGATCAGTTCAACTAAGGCAGTTAGAGATATACCTAAGATTGTGAAGCCTCTTAATCTAGTATGTAAGGAATGCCAAATGGGTAAGCAAGTCAAAACTTATTTTAAGAGTATACAAGATAGATCTAATAATGTTCTTGATCTTATTCATACTGATTTGTGTGGTCTTGCTAGAATAAGAAGTTTTCAGGGTGATAGATATTTCATGCTAATCATTGATGACTATTCTAGAATGATGTGGGTTACTTTTATAAGGGAGAAATCTAAAGCCTTTGAAAAGTTCAAGGTCTTTAAAGCTATGTGTAGACACTTAAAAATAATTATTTTAATTATTTTTAATTCCTCACATAATTAATTAATTAATTATGTTAATTCAAATTCCTCCCAATATTAATTAAATATAATTAATATTGTCATTGTAGCATGTGATTGATTTATTTAATAAATCAATCCCTTTCTTTATTCTTCTAAAAAATAAAATCCTCTCAAATCTTCCTCTTAGCTAATTAATTTCAATTAATTGGTTAACCTACATGATTCCTACAAATCATCTTCTTAATTCATTCTTCTAGAAACTCCCTAAACTCACTTAACATTATTCTTCTAATTTTTTATTCCCTCCACTCATTCTCTCTCCTAGTCAAATTCTCCTACAAATATTAATCCCACCTAACATTTCCTCTAATCCCTCTCCTAATGAGTCATTAATGGTTAATCATCATGATTAGCCACAAAGTCAACTCTTTGTTCTTTTCATCCAGCCACTAGCTTTAAATGCTCTTTTCCTAGGTGAATGTAAGATTTTCGAAATCACACATTCCTCTAGGCATCCCCTCTCCCAAGGAATTTTTAATTCCTTTTTATTCCTCCAATCCCCATGATATCCTTTTTTGGAGAATTTTAATTCCTCCAATGCATCTTATGGAGTGTGGGGATACGAAATGCCTTTAAGACATATTTCTTGGTCTCCACACCCTCTCTTGGACCTTGTGTGAGCTCACAAGTAAATCTTAGCCCTTCATCTCGAATTCATCCTAGCCATTTGTTTTCCTCTCCTCTTCCTATAAAATAGGGCTCCATCCCTTCATTCAAAACATCTTGAAATCCAGTAAGTTTATGCTGCCCTTTTGAGCCCAGGAAATCATCTTGGCAACTTGATCATCTCATCCTTATCATTTTTCAAATCCATTCCATTTGTGCACAACATTGGAGAGCCATCCACATCCAACAAACAAAGGAGCACATCAAGTGGAGCATTATCAAGGGGCGCCTTCACTTCATCAAGCTCAATCCGAAAGAGAAGGTAAAATAGCAAGGTGAAATGGTCTTTTAATGATATTTTAGCATTCTGCATGTTTATTTCATTATGTTTTGATCATTTAACCTTCAAATCTATTTTCCCCTCTTCATTTTGGCATGCCCGGTGGGACCCACGTCCCTAAGAACTAATGTTTTTTTTTAGGTTTTTGTGAGTTGTGAGACGTAGGTTCCAGAATAGCGCGACTGTAAAAAAAAAAAAAAATCTTTTTTGCAGGTTCCAAAATAGCAGCTCTGTATTTCTGCGCAATAGCTTCTTTTCTGTTTCTGTTTCTTTTTTGTTTCTGTTCTTTTTTTGTTTCTGTTTCAATTTCAACACGATAGCTCTGCAATTAGTGCGAGCGTTTTTGTGGGAATTTGAATTCCTATTATCCGATTTGTTATTTGCTCTGTTATCTGCTCTGTTTAATTATAATCTGTGTGAAAGTAGGAGAGTATGCTCTTGTCTATATAGACAATCAGAAATCCAGACCTTTCACTTTTGTATTCTATTTAGGGCGACTGTATGCTCTGACATCAGGAAAGTGTGAAAATAGGAGAGTATGCTCTTATCTATCTAGACAATCAGAAATTCAGACCTTTGACACTTTTCTATCTGTTTAGTGCTACTGTCTGCTTTGTTAATCTGTCTGAAATTTTTAGGCACTAACTATAGTCTGCATTTTTTTTTTTTCATTTCCTGTTATCTGCTTTGTTTAAAGATAATCTATCTGACCACAGGAAAGTGTGAAAGTAGGAGATTATGCTTTTGTCTATCTAGACAATTAGAAATCCGGACCTTTGACATTTTTTTTTATTCTGTCAAATTTAGGGTTTCTGCTCTGTTAAATCTAGGGTTTTTGTCTGCTCTGTTAAATCTAGGGTGTAAAATTTTTTCTGTTTTTTCGCCATATCTTCTTTATTTTGACTCCATTTTCCTCCAAACTTCACCAGATTCTCCGCATTGCCATTTTCCACATTTCCTTCCTTGGAGGCCTTATCCCAAAAATCCACTTTTTGAATTCTAAATCCCATATTTCTCTATTTTTAGGGTTTGTCATAACTTCTTCCCCTTTTATCCAATCACCTCCAAATTTTTCTCATATTATCCATCTCCAACTTTTTCTTCTTTGCCCCTCTGACAAATTTTCTCATTTTTTCATCTCTCTTCCAAAATCCCCATTTTTCGCTTGCCTATCCCTTGGAAAGTGGCAAAAACCTAGTCAAACCCCATTTACCCATCAAAGCTTTCTTCAAATCCACATTTGTCATTAGTAAAAAAGTTTGTATTCATGTTTTTCTATTCATTCCCAAAAAATAAAAAAAATTAATATTTTTGTCATTTTGTTGTTTTTTGCAGGACGCTTGTTGAAGACTCTATTTTTCCAAACTAATCAAATTGTTTTGCAGGACACTTGTTGAAGACTCCATTTTTTTTTTCAAACTACTAATCAAGTTGTTTTGCAGGACACTTTTTGAAGACTCCATTTTTCAAACTACTAATCAAGTGGTTTTGCAGGTTGCCTAGCTGATTCAACCAAATATTGTGCATTTATTTAAATTAGGCACCTAGATATTAATTAAAATGGAATGAACCATTGTCTTATGTGTCTTTAAGAAAAGCATAAAGGTAGGAAAGTATGCTCTCGTCTTACTAGATGATCAGAAATCCAGACCCTCCAACCTTTTCTTGTTTGATTGTGTGTTTACTTCTAGCGGGCTTGCCCTCCCAACTTGCTCTTTGAGAAGGTAAGAGGGGAACGACCTAAGTGAGTACACCCGGACCTGGGGTTCCCAAATCACTATAATAAATAGGTCATTGACTACGAAAGGGTTAATAGTTGGGGCTATATGAAAGTTCACTCTTACATTGGGTGCTTAGTAGGATTCTAGAGATCTCAATCATGCTTGCGTGACTACTAAGTTCTTGGTGCTTCATTGGGCTATAGGCCTCAATTGCGCTTGCGTAACTTCAAAGGGTAGCTCCTAACAGGAAGACTTACTAAACACCTTGTTCATAGTGGCCAAAAACCTTCTAGTCATTGGTGCAGGTGGTCGGACCTCTGAAGCGGCCCATATTCTTACGGCCCTTAGCCGAGACACAAAGTTCGCCATGAGGAGTTTTCATGGGAATTGATGTTTGGCTGCCCCAAGAAGTGAGTGTCGTGGAGGGGAGCCAGTGGGGTCAAGCATCTAAGTGTCCGCTCTGGGTAAGCGTAGATGGGAAACCAATTGGGATTCAATGACTACTGTCCTTACCAGCCTTAAGAATGTTGTATATGAGCATGAGTGTCTTTGATATAATATGCATTTGATCACTGTGTTTGCTTTGTTTGATACATACTTGCCAAGAGTAGACTAAAAACACATCACTATCCCCAAACACTTTGCAAAAAAATTTGTCAAGACACAAACAATTTTCCAAGTCATTACCCACACAAAGTCCAAAATTGCGTCAAAACTCTGTCCGTCCCATTTTTCATAAGCCCAAGAGAGAAGCTAAGACTTTATCCTCTACGTCAACATTCAAGTTTGTCCTTTGAAACACTTATTATCGTCCAAATCAGGGTGGTCATATCCCTTCATACAACTTGTCATTCAAATCGATCCTCCATTAAGTCGTATTCATGTCAAAGACAACCTAGTTATCAAATTTCTTCTAAACCATCACTACCATACCTTCTTCATCAATCATCCTCAAATTTCTTAAATCCTTTCATCCTCAATTTTCTTAAATCCTTTCATCACAAATTTCTCAAGTCCTTTCATCACAAATTTCTTAAATCCTTTCATCACAAATTTCTCAAGTCTTTTCATCTTGAAATTTCTCAAATCCTTTCATCACAAATTTCTCAAGTCCTTTCATCACAAATTTATTAAATCCTTTCATCACGAATTTCTCAAGTCTTTTCATCCTGAAATTTCTCAAATCCTTTCATCATAAATTTCTCAAGTCTTTTTATCTTGAAATTTCTCAATTTCGTTCATCACAAATTTCTTAAGTCCTTTCATCCTCAAATTTCTTAAATCCTTTCATCACAAATTTCTTAAATCCTTTCATCACATTTTTCCTAAGTCCTTTCATCACATTTTTCCTAAGTCTTTTCATCACAAATATCGTGTATAGTCGCAACTCGATCCCAAAAGAAAAAGATGGTTGAACAACAATATGGCATGCCAGACATTGGTGTCCTATATGAAGATCCCACGCAAGATCATACACAAAGTGGGTAACCTAGCGATCAAGATCAAAGTCAAAATCTTGACATGGTTAACCAAGATGAACTTTGTCCGGAAGTGCAACTTTCCTAGCGGATTCTTATAACCAAGAGATGATGAAAAAGTTTATTAAACACAATCCTACTGCACTTCTGAAAACTCTCCTTGAACATGGAGCTCAACTTCTGTCTGAATTTAATAGATCTGCTCTCACCCAACAACCACAAGGAGACCTCACTCCCACACAAAGTGCTGCATCTACTATTCAAACTCAATAAATTGCAGCCCCATCAATCATCCAGGCTCAATCAATGCCACCCACGGTACCTCCCACCATGGTCTCCATCCCACCTTCTTCCTCCTTACCATCCATACCACTATCAAATCCGATCTCATCCATTCTCCAACAAACTTCTATACCACCTCCTTCTATTCAACCACAAATTTCTATTCCACAAACTTCCCTTCCTCCCAACAATGTTGCAAATTTTATCCAGGTCGTATTCAATCCCGTTACAACAATTAGTGGACCACAACCAACTGTCTCTCGAACCCTAGCGACATCAATCATCACATCTCACGTTCCCACCTCCTCATCATATCAATATATTGGTGGTGGTGCACCTTCTTTGGTTCATCTAATTCTTGGGGTAAATACACTTCATCATTATCAAAGCCCACAACAAGACCTCATCAAGGAAATTCAAGACATGAAGAATATCATCAAGGACATGAAACAAAGGACTAATAAAAGGAAACCTTACTTGTTTGAAGAGTTTTTCCCTTATCCTTATGATCCGTCTATATCAGTTGCACCATATCCCCCGGGATTTGAGATTCCTAAATTCACCAAGTATGAAGGCAAAGGAGACCCCCGCGATCATGTTCGAGAATTCCACATCTTATGCCAGGAAGTCTCCTATAGTGACCTTTATCTTCGTAGACTCTTTCCCAAGAGTCTCACGGGAGATGCCTTGGCATGGTTCTCATCTTTACCACGAGGTTCCATTGTCTCTTTTCCAGACTTGGCAGAAAAATTTGTGGTCCACTATGCATACAACATGGGTAATGATGTTTCTATGATGGACCTATGTAATACAAAACAAAGGCCCGGAGAAACCTTCGCCAATTTCCTACAAAGATGGCAACATCTTATCAAGAAATTTCAGTGGGACATGCCAAAACAACATCAAATTGAGCTATTCCAAAAGAACTTGGTGCCTGAACTTTCAAGACCTTTAATATCTCAATGTATCAAATCCTTCCAAAAATTGACAGATAAGGGCCTCGCCCTCGAACGTGTCTTGTTGGAGGAAGTTACCTTGAAGCATTACTAGAAATCAACACAAATTTCTTCCTCTTATTATAACGACAAGCCAAAATTCTGGTCCAAAAACAAAAACGTGGTCAATGATGGTGTAACTGATGCAAAGCGGGTCCAAACTGTGGCTGCTCCCCCAAAATCCACCACAAATAATCATCAATTCAACAAGCAAAATCAATCCCAAAAACCTCACAACAATGTCTCAATCCAAAGACGACCACCCCAATCAAATAACAGGACTCCAAGAGATTTCACTCCTCTGGCTGAGCCTATTGAAGTGGTGTTTCAAAAACTTGTCCAAGCAGGTATAGTGGTTTTTCCAATCACTCGCCCATTTGACCCCAATCAACCTAAGCCAAGATGGTATAATGAAAATGAGTATTGTGAATATCATCGTATCAAGGGACATGATACACGAAAGTGTATGAAACTGAAGATCTACATACAAGATCTCATTGATAGAGGTGAGATTGAGATAGCAAATACAAAACCTGGTAATAACAATGACAAACTCAAAATGTACCAGGAACCCTTCCCGAAGCATGATAAAGGAAAAGGCTCATCATCTAACACAATGGGTTATGACTACGCTAATCACGTAACCGGTTTTGATTTTTTGGTAGGTCGCATTGAACTTGCAGGCAATAATGTCAATGTCATAACCATCCAAGGAGTTAATCCTCCTTCTTCCCAAAGTAGACCAAATCCTACTCGAATAGTCATTCAAGGCGCCACGCCTTCCACCTCCCATTTCCAGAATGACTGCAATGCAACTACACACCGAGGAAGAGTCACCATCCAAGGAGTTCCTCCCCCACCAAACCCCCCACCCATGTCTTCCACCCACCGATATGACCTCCTTGATCAACTTGGGAAGACACCCGTGCAGATCTCCATTTTGGAACTTCTCAAGACCTCCCCGATCCATAAAGAAATTTTGGAACATGCCCTTCTCCAATCACACATTCCAGATAACATCAATGCCACCCAATTCCAAGCCCTCATTGGAAACCTTGCTGCCCAGCAACACATTGTATTTAACTCCAAAGATGCTCTTGCAGACGAAGACCATAACAAACCTTTACACATCAAAGCTCTTATCCACAAGCACAAGGTCAAACGTATCCTGATAGATGGTGGGTCCGAGCTCAATCTGTGTACATACAAATTAATAAAACAATTGGGACTTTCTGAGGATCTGAGAGACACATCAGGTAGGATCACAATAAAGGCATATGATGATGCAGAAATAATTTCAAAGGGCATGATCACCTTACTCCTTCAAGTGGGCCCCATTACAATTGAAACCCCTTGCCAAGTACTAGATCTTGACCTCCCCTACAACATTCTCCTCGAGAGGCCATGGATTCATTCCTTGCAGGCTATACCCTCCACCTATCACCAATGCATCAAATTCCCCTATAATGGAAGAGAGATCACTATCAAAGGTGATCCCCAACCTTTTCAATATTGCAAACTATTAGAGGGGAAGCATCTGTATCATTGCCCACTAAATACACCCTCGCCAACGCCTCCATCTGACACATCAAATGTTGCCTCCAAATCATCCCAACCAGATAATCAAATCAAGATCTTGGACAATGGCTGTGGAGAATACAAATTGGAGGACGTCTTATTAATAGGCAACCTCCCTCTCTCTCCTAAGTCATTTGGCAAACCAAAAGAGATTTAATTGGACCCAAAACCAATCATGCAATACCAAAACACCACCTTCCAGCAATGGGGTCCACTTGATAACGAGAGCCTCGAAGCAGATATCTCTTCATGGCTATACCAGGAAGAAGATGAAGATCCAACAAGAATATCCAAAGAAATGTACCCAAAAGCATCTGCCATAGTTGAAAAAATGGGTTACAAAGGACACGGCCTGGGACCAGAGGAGAAAGGAAGAAAAACACTCATAAATCCTATCTCCTACAGATACAACAGAGGCTTGGGGTACACCCCGGTGCCTAAGATTACTATCGTTGGTGCCCCTTCTAGTCCTTCTTCGGATATCGAAAGCACTAACGAAGAGGAATTCCACGAAATGCCTTATGAATATGAGAAAGATATCTTCTTGGACGCTTACATCAATACCATCACCCCCATAACCCCTCCCACTTCACATGAGCTACATCTTGTCCATCCCGAATTCATTGACTGGGGCCAACGAGACAAACCCACTTTAGATATCTGCGCCGACGATAATGCTCTCATTGCCCTCCTAACAGCGCAAAATATGGAAGATTGTAGTAGAATCGAGGGTATTCAACTACACAAAAATGGATACTTTGGTAGTCAAGTCAATGCCCTTAGCCACAAAAAAGATAATAAAAGAAAAAGATATGATTCCCTAGGTGAAAACCTCCCTGAGGCGCCTTTGGATGAACAAGAAATTAAAAAAAAAGGGTGTATTTGAAAGTGAAAACCTGGAAAAGGCACTTGACGATGAGGGGTTTGACCTCCCTACCATTGGTTACCTTCCACAGGACAAATCAAATTTGTTGATAGAAGAAACAGACAGCATCAACATGGGCACCGAGGTCATTCCGAAAAATGTGCTCATTGCCAAATCCCTCACAGAAATCGAGAAACAAGACTTCATCAACTTCCTGACAGAGGTAAAAATCAATTTTGCATGGTCCTATTCCGATATGCCAGGGTTGGACCCTGCCTTGGTGGTTCACAATCTCGTCGTCCGCCCAGATGCAAAACCTATAAAACAAAAATTGCGCAAAATGCACCCACATATTGCACTCCTGGTCAAGGCGGAGCTCCAAAAGTTGTTAGACGCAAAATTTATCAAACCAATAGATTATGCTGAATGGGTCTCCAACATTGAACCTGTCTGCAAATGTGTTGGGGGCATCCGCATCTGCATAGATTTATGAGATCTAAATATAGCTTGTCTTAAAGATGATTTCCCGCTCCCCAATATAGACATGATTGTGGACCTTACAGCAGGACATGAAATGTTATCGCTAATGGATGGGTTTTCTGGATACAACCAAATCAGGATAGCAGATGAGGATCAGCATAAAACTGCATTCACAACACCATGGGGTACCTTCTGTTACCGGGTCATGCCTTTTGGCCTTAAAAATGCTAGAGCTACGTATCAACGGGCAATGACAACAATTTTTCATGACCTCTTGCACAAAATTATGGAGGACTACGTGGATGATTTGCTAGGAAAATCCAAGACAAGACAAGAACACATCCCCATTCTAAAACAGATCTTTGAAAGATTGGAAAAATACAAGCTGCGCCTAAATCCCAAAAAGTGTGTGTTTGGCATCACATTGGGAAAACTACTGGGATTCATTGTTTCCCGCAGAGGCATCGAGGTTGATCCCGCAAAGGTAAAAACTATTATGGAAATGCCTCTGCCAAAAACTCTCAGACAACTGCGCATTCTCCAGGGAAAACTCCAGTCTGTCAGGCATTTCATTTCACAGCTAGCAGACAAGTGCCATCCATTTGCACACCTATTGCGTAAAGACACAAAATTTAAATGGGATTGCCTATGTCAAAAGGCCTTTGAGAAATTAAAAGAATATCTAGCATCACCTCCTGTATTGATGCCTCCTGCTCCTGGAAAACCCCTTATTTTGTATATATGTGCTACTACAGTAGCATTGGGGGCATTATTGGCACAAACAGATGACCAAGGGAAAGAACATGTTGTTTACTACATCAGTCGTACACTGGTAGGGTATGAACTCAATTACACCCCCATTGAAAGAGCATGTTTGGCATTAATGTTCGACACACAGAAACTACGACACTATATGCTAAATAATAAGACAAAACTAATTGCTAAAATCGATCCACTTAAATATCTCTTGTCCAAGGCTGCTCTCACTGGTCGAACGGCTAAATGGGTCATTCTCTTAAGCGAGTTTGACATTGAATATGTTGACAGAAAGGCAATCAAGGGACAAGTCATTGCAGATCAGTTGGCTAAAGCTCCACTTCCAGGCGACCATCCTCTTCTCACAGAATTACCAGATGAGTTCATTATGACTATTACCACATCCTCCACATGGAAATTGTATTTTGATGGCTCCTATACTCAAAATGGATCGGGGGCAGGTATATTATTGGTCACACCTCAAGGAGATTGCATCCCCAAATCATACAAGATAGCCTTTGCATGTACTAATAACATAGCAGAATACGAGGCCCTCATCATAGGTTTACGCTTGGCTATCCACTGGAAAATAAAAGAATTACAAGTCTATGGCGATTCCCAACTCATCATAAAACAAGTCAATGATGAATACCAGACAAAAGATGATAAACTCCTTCCCTACCATACCATGGTTGAAGATCTTAAGCAACATTTCACGGTAATCAAGTTTGACCAAATCCCACGAACAAACAACAGGGCTGCAGATGCAATGGCCACCATTGGCTCCCTCCTTCAAATGCTAGCACACAGTCAGAAGTGTGAGTTCTTGGTCGAGCAATTGTTTATACCGGCATACGACCTACCAAATTCTGAAATGGTGTGTGTTCTCGTTGGTCCTGAGTCCCCTTGGTACCAAGAAACCTTTGCTTTCCTCAAAGACAACACCATTCCCCCACACCTCACCAAAATCCAACAACAAACCTTCATCCGCTGATGTGCCCGTTACACCATCCTTGCAGACACCTTGTTCAGAAGGCATTTTGATGGTTCCCTCCTAAGGTGCCTAGATAAACAAGAAGCAGAATGGGCATTACGCGAAGTACATGAGGGTATCTATGGGGCACACTCAAGTGGACTCACATTGGCTAAAAAACTTTTGAGAATAGGATACTATTGGCCTAAAATGGAAAAAGATGCATACAATTATGTGAAGAAATGCATCCCTTGCCAGCAGCATGGTGACAAGATTCATGCACCATCACAAGAATTGCAGCCATTCATTACACCATGGCCCTTCTCGCAGTGGGGGCTCGATCTCATTGGGAAAATCCACCCTTCATCTTCCAATGGACATAAATTCATTATCACTGCCACCGAATACTTCACCAAGTGGGTAGAGGCTATCCCTCTTACTTTCACCACCGGCAAGCAAATATCCAAATTCATCTTGAACTACCTAATATGCCGATATGGCATCCCAAAAGTTATCATCACAAATAATGGTAAACAATTTAAGAACTAGGATGTCAAAGAAGTCTGCCAAAAATTCAACATCCAACACCGCTTCTCCACTCCATATTACCCCCAAGGCAATGGCCAAGCTAAGGCTTCTAATAAAACCCTAATAAAAATCCTAAAAAAGATAGTCAATGAAGCAGGCCATGATTGGTACCTCCAAATCCATCCTGCATTGTGGGCCTACCACACCTCCATCTGCACCCCCATAGGTGCCACTCCTTATTCCCTAGTATTTGGTTCCGAAGCTATCCTTCCCCTTGAGATCGAGATCCCCTCTCTAAGGGTATCGCTGCAAAACATCCTACCAGAGGAAGAATACAGAATTGCCCGCTTACAAGAGCTAGAATTGTTAGATGAAAGGTGCCTCAAGGCCTTGAATCATCTCCAGGTATATATCAAAACTGTCTGCACATGAGTTATCATAAAAAACTCAAAACTCGAGAATTCCAAGTTGGTGATCTTGTCCTCATGGAAAATCAGAAAAATCTACAAGAAAGAGAAAAGAAAGGCAAGTTCGAGCCTAATTGGCTTGGACCATATGTAATCACAGCAAAATATGGATTAGAAGCTTATCAGTTGGCTACTCCTGAAGGCGATCCTTTGGATGATCCAATGAATATCATGCACCTCAAAAGATTTTATGCTTAGTCCTCAGAAAGTCTTAAATTGTCAAAAAAAAAAAAAATAAAGAAATTTTTTTTTTAAAAAATGAGAAAAAGATCCTGAAAAAATCGTCACTTTGGTGAAAACCTGGCAAACAGGCACCTTATGACACAAAAAAATTAAAAAATCAGAAAAAGAAAGAAAAAACAATTTGTCCATTAGTGAAAACCACTTGATGGCGCTATGGACAAGTACCTTGGTGAAAACCTTTGTGCAGACGCCAAGGTAAATAACCGGATCCATTGTCTATCATGTCGATACTACAAATCATCTGCCATCCAGCCCACTCATGCGCAACATTCCTTCTTTTATGCCTCCCAATAAAACATGCGTATGATGATGAAGTCTTCGCCTGAGTCATGAACAAGGAATGTCCCATTGAAACTGAGATTTTATGCCTCTATGTGTAAGCTTCAAGAAGTCTTGAGAAACAATCCCAAGTCCATCCTAGTTCTACTCTTGGCGGTATCACGTGGTTGCAAGGAAGAGACTTGTTAGATTTTGTTAGATCTTTTCATATAGGCTTGCATCTTTTGCCCTACGACTGCCACTATTTACAACTGCCTGGGTTCTTCCATATCCAGGTACGTTATGATAGGTGCATACTGGGGCATATTTCATAGTATGGCATGTTTTGGATCCTTCTTGTATAAATCGACGACCTGGTACTAGTATTTATCAACACTTACCTTCTCGTGTACAAGAGGTATCGGTGTGTTTGAGGGTTTCCTTGCACGAACCCACAACTTTGTATTAGTGTTTCTTAATACTTGCATTGTTGTGTGCAAGAAATTCCCATTTGTCTACAGAGTCAGTCCACGCCCTGCGTTTCTCATGGCATCCTGATTTCTATAATCAATGGTGCAAGTCACTCAGGGCAAAATCAAACTAGCTTGGCTCTCCACATTTGTTGTGCACAAAATCTCACCATCATTCCATCAAATCCTAAACTCAATAATCCCATGGAGTTCTCAATTGCCCCCATTTTCCTCCGCGGTCTCGCATCTCGTATTCTTCTTTCCAAATACCTCACGACTGCTTCATATTTTTTCCTCATCTATCCCTTCCACCTTAATTTTTCTTCCTCTATTTTTTTTTTTCCCTCACATAATCAATTCTGATTCTGATTCATGTCTTATACAGGATGTATCCTTCCTGAAACTAGACACTCTGATCATGTCTTATACAGGATGAATCCTTCCTGAAACAAGACGTTGTGATCTGATCATGTCTTATACATGATGAATCCTTCCTGAAACCAGACACTTTGATCATCTTTGTCTTATGCAGGATGAATCCTTCCTGAAACCAGACGTTGTGATCTGATCATGTCTTATACAGGATGAATCCTTCCTGAAACCAGACGTTGTGATCAGTCATGTCTTATACAGGATGTATCCTTCCTGAAACCAAACACTCCGATCATGTCTTATACAGGATGAATCCTTCCTGAAACCAGATATTGTGATCAATCATGTCTTATACAAGATGAATCCTTCCTGAAACCAGACACTTTGATCATCTTTGTCTTATTCAAGATGAATTCTTCTTGAAACCAGACTAAATCTAGATCTTATCAATCGAACCAAATCAAATCTATCGGGATATCAATTTCGCAAAACTCCAAAGATCAAATACCTCAATTGATCTCCCGAGGGGGCATCACCATACCATAATCTATCAATCAAGAGCCAGGGCATCCTATCAAACCAATATCAACATCAAAACAAGATTATTCTTTGAATCAGTGTGTCATCACACCTCGCTTCAAAGAGGGGCAAAATGTAGACACCTAAAAATAATTATTTATAATTATTTGTAATTCCTCGCATAATTAATTAATTAATTATGTTAATTCAAATTCCTCTCAATATTAATTAAATATAATTAATATTGTCACTATAGCATGTGATTGATTTATTTAATAAATCAATCCCTTTCTTTATTCTTCTAAAAAATAAAATCCTCTCAAATCTTCCTCTTAGCTAATTAATTTCAATTAATTAGTTAACCTACATGATTCCTACAAATCATCTTTTTAATTCATTCTTCTAGAAACTCCCTAAACTCACTTAACATTATTCTTCTAATTTTTTATTCCCTCCACTCTTTCTCTCTCCTAGTCAAATTCTCCTACAAATATTAATCTCACCTAACATTTCCTCTAATCCCTCTCCTAATGAGTCGTTAATGGTTAATCATCATGATTAACCACAAAGTCAACTCTTTGTCCTTTTCATCCAGCCACTAGCTTTAAATGCTCTTTTCCTAGGTGAATGTAAGATTTTTGAAATCACACATTCCTCTAGGCATCCCCTCTCCCAAGGAATTTTTAATTCCTTTTTATTCCTCCAATCTCCATGATATCCTTTTTTGGAGAATTTTTAATTCCTCCAATGCATCTTGTGGAGTGTGGAGATACGAAATAACTTTAAGACATATTTCTTGGTCTCCACACCCTCTCTTGGACCTTGTGTGAGCTCACAAGTAAATCTTAGCCCTTCATCTCGAATTCATCCTAGCCATTCGTTTTCCTCTCCTCTTTCTATAAAATAGGGCTCCATCCCTTCATTCAAAACATCTTGAAATCCAGTAAGTTTATGCTGCCCTTTTGAGCCCAAGAAATCATCTTGGCAACTTGATCATCTCATCCTTATCATTTTTCAAATCCATTCCATTTGTGCACAACATTGGAGAGCCATCCACATCCAGCAAAAAAAGGAGCACATCAAGTGAAGCATTATCAAGGGGCACCTTCACTTCATCAAGCTCAATCCGAAGGAGAAGGTAAAATAGCAAGGTGAAATGGTCTTTTAATGATATTTTAACATTCTGCATATTTATTTCGTTATGTTTTGATCATTTAACCTTCAAATCTATTTTCCCCTCTTCACTATGGTTAAGACAGAGACAAGATTGAAAATAAAATGCTTAAGATCCAATCAGGGTGGTGAATTCACATCCGGTGAAATTAACAGTTATTGTGAGAAACATGGGATAAGGAGACAAATGTCTTCAACCCGAACACCTCAACAAAATGGTTTTGTGGAAAGAAAGAACATAACTATCCTGGATGCAGCTAGATCTATGATGATGGAATCTATTTTCCTCATATCTATTGGAGATAATATGTGAGAACGATAGTATACATATTCAACAAAGTTCATATCAAAGGAGACGCCAGTAAGATACCTTATGAGTTATGGTTTGGTCATACACCTACAGTTAAGTATTTTAGAATATTTGGTAGTAAATGCTATATCAAAAGAGATGATTCCATTGGAAAGTTTGATCCTAGATATGATGAAGGAATATTTCTTGGTTATTCTAATTAGAGCAAAGCATATAGATGTTATAACAAAATATTGCAGAGAATTGTGGAAAGCGCTAATGTCAAGGTGGATGAACAGTATAGAGATCAAATTAGAACTTATGAGAGAGAACTAGAAGTGGAAACAGTTATAACTGAACTGGTAGCACCTGTACCGAAATAGAATGTTGAACCAATTACCCCGACAGTATCAGAAAATTCAATAGTAACTGAAAATCAGAGCAGGGAAACTAAAAGTCCGAAGACTCCTAGGTATGTAAGGTTGAATCATTTAGAAGATCAAATCATTGGAGACAAGAGCAAAGGAGTAATGACAAGAAGAAGGTTGGAAGCTGTACGGGTATGTTTAATTTCTCAAATTGAACTGACATTAGTAGATGAAGCATGTAAAGATGAATGTTGGATAAAATCTATGGAAGAGGAATTGGATTAGATAAAAAATAACAACACATGGACTTTAGTTCCCCGGCCTAAAAATAAGAATGCTATTGGAACTAAATGGGTCTTTAGGAATAAATTGAATGAAGATGGACAAGTTGTGAGGAACAAGGCTAGATTGGTCTATAAAGGATATTCTTAGAAGGAATAAATTGATTATGATGAAACTTTTGCTCTGGTAGCTACGATTGAAGCTATGAGATTATTTCTTGCTTATGTTGCCCATAAGAACTACAAGGTTTATCAGATGGATGTTAAGTGTGCATTTCTAAATGTAGATCATGAAGAGGAAGTCTATATTGAGCAACCTGATGGATTTTCACTTTCAGATGACAAAAACAAGGTTTGTAGATTGAGGAAACCTTTATATGGTTTGAAGCAAGCCCCTAGAGTTTGGTATGCTAGATTGGACAAATATATTTTGAAGCTTGGTTTCACTAAAGGTAATGTTGATAGTAACTTGTATTATAAGATCATTGATGATGACATATTGATTGTTGAGGTCTTTGTTGATGATATTATTTTTGGAGGTGAGGATAAGTTATGTATGGAATTCTCCAATAATAGAAAGAATGAATTTGAGATTTCTGTGATTGGAGAAATGAGATTGTTCATAGGTTTGTAGATTACTCAGACCGATAAAGGTATTTTCATCTATCAAACTAAGTATGTTAGGGAGTTGTTGAAGAAATTTGGTATGAAAAATTCCAAACCGGTTGGTACTCCTATGGTTACAAGTGAGAAATTGACAAAGAAAGATGAATCAACTCCGGTAAATCCTACAAGTTATAAGTCTATGATTGGAGGTTTGTTATATTTGACTCATATTAGACCAGAAATAATGAATGCAGTTTGTATTGTATCAAGATATCAGAGTGATCCTATAGAAAATTATGAGAGTGCAGTGAAAAGGATTTTCAGATATTTACAGGGAACAACTGAATATGGTTTATGGTATCCTAAAAATGATGACTTTACACTATGTGCATATATAGATGTAGATTGGGCTGGAGATATAGATGACTGGAAAAGCACATCCGGTGGAGCTTTCTTTCTTGGAAAGAAACTTGTTTCATGGATCAGTAAGAAACAATCATGTACTTCTTTTTTCACTAGCTGAAGTTGAGTATGTTGTTGCTGCTACTAACTGTATAGAAGTTATATGAATGAAGCAAATGTTGAAGGATATAAGGGTAGATTGTAATGAACCAATAGTTATTCACTGTGATAACTTTACTGCTATTGACATATCAAAGAATCCAGTATTTCATTCTAAAACAAAGCATATATCAATCAAGTATAACTTTTTGAAGGAGAACGTGGAAGCAAATGAAGTCAGATTGGTTTATGTGAACACTATAGAGAAAATTGCAGATATCTTCACTAAACCTTTGCCCAAGGAATCATTTGAGTATTTTAGAGAAAGATTGGGGGTCTATACCCCTCTAGTAAAGACTTGAGTGATGATGATTGGCATCAATCCAGTATGCATTCTTCAGAACTATTATTCATTCTGGATTGATGTGATGGTGCTACTACTCAGGGGGAGTAGTCAGCTGTATGGTTCAGAGGTTTTATGGTTTTTCTTTGATGTTTATGTTATATTTATGACATTTATGTCAAAGGGGGAGAGATATACATGTGAAAAATAGAGCTAAACAAAGATATCAGTCACAAGGAGAGTTTGGTTATTTGGTTCAGAACTTCACTGATATATCATTTGTTGGATGTCTCCCACTGGGGGAGACTTGTTTGGCATTTCTTGGCACTTGGATGTATTTCACATCTAGTATTGCCATAAATGCCAAAGGGG
Source organism: Cryptomeria japonica (assembly GCF_030272615.1). Lineage (NCBI taxonomy): Eukaryota > Viridiplantae > Streptophyta > Pinopsida > Cupressales > Cupressaceae > Cryptomeria > Cryptomeria japonica. The sequence goes on from NC_081406.1 coordinate 504,140,657, forward strand.
GAGATTGTTGGCAATTTGGAGGAATTGATTATGTGTTGCATTGATGTCAACACTAGCTTATTTGGTTGTCTACTGGATTCCGATAGAGTGGTTGGACTTAGATGATGATCAAGAGATTTGTCTCCGGTATATTTCGATTGGTGGAATTGGTTTGGTTCGATCATTTATGTGGTTCAAATGCGTGTCACATTCAGTTGGTTCAGGATTTGGTGATCTGGAAGCTATCATATGTTCTAGTAAGCCTTTTGGTTACCAGTAAGGATTTTACCGACAGTGCATCGTTATCATGTTCACGTTCCAGTTGATTGGTGGTATTTCATTTGGCTTGTGGCGGCCTATTTTAGGTCCGATGTTATTTTGCTTGGTTATGGAATGATTTATGTAACGTGATGGTGGATTCTCCCGATGCGTTACCGGTTGGATTTATTATTTGGTTAATGTTGTTTCGGTCTTAGGCCGACTTGGTTTATCATTGGTTTGCGGGTTTATGTAATGGATTTATTATATTATTTTTTAGGTGGCTGACCTAATTGTTTAGGTCTTGGGTTGGTATAAATATGATGTAACCTCTCTTTGTAGATCATGGTATGGGATTATGGTTATGGGATTATCTGTGTGTGAATAAAGTTATAATCATGTGCAAAGGATTTGGTCGATCATAGGTGATCGAATTGGGCTTGTGTAAGAGGTTTAAGACCTCTGACATTGAGTGTAATTGGAACTGTACTTAGGCATAGGAGATGTTATTCTTCCAGTTCATTCTTATTTCTGGATTGTAGTTTGTATTTCTTTTGTAGTCAGTGAGGCTCCTTTGTGATGAGTAGTACACTCTAGGATATTGGCCTTCCTACATGTGCAAACCCCTTATTGTAATCACATACTTACTGTAGAAGTATTATCTGATTATGGGCAGGCTTCCCACAATGGTTCTTCCCTTTACCAAGTTTTCCACGTACAAATCTTGGTGTTATGTGTTGTGGATGCATGGTATTTGGTTTATGGTTTATGATTGTGCTTAATTGATATATCTGTTATTTTGGTATTTGGTTTATGCATTCTAATAAAAGTTTTTGTGTGCTTAAATTTTTATAATATGTTAACAAGTGATTCACCCTCCTCCCCCTCTCAGTTGTTCACATGTTCCTAACATTATTTCTATAGGGGGATTCTAAGGCTCTTTTGATTCATTTTCCTTGTTGAATTTCATATGCATACTCCCATTGATGTTACATAATTCAATTGATTAGAATTAGGGTTTTTCATGGTTTCCCTATGATCTAATTAGCTTAATTTGATGAATTTCCCATATATCCATAGGGACCAAAATCCATTGGGGAGGTAAATGGCCTAACCCATTTCAAATTGGGGCTACTTAAGGGGGACTAGGATATTTTGGATTGCCTTGGTCTTTCAAAAAACATGACCAACACAAAAGGAAATGGGGGAGAGACCTCAAGAATGGGGCCCAATCAATGGTGTTCATGACATTAAGGTTGGAAAAAGGGATCAAAACAGACCTAGAGAGGGGATGGAGATAGGACATGTTAAATTAGGAGCACAAACATGAGGTGTAAATTGGACCCGTTACAATTTATAATGCTATAAAAATATTTGGTTCTTACACATGTGAAGGGTGTTCTGCCCAACACACTTTCTTCTTTGCATCATTTGTCACCTCCCTCCTCTTACACCTCTTTTTCTTTTCCATTTTTGTGTCCACTTGTCATCTTTATGTTCTTCCCAAGATTTGCTCACACATGTGTGAGCACACCTTGCCATCTTCCTCCTGACAAGTATTCTTTCCAAAGCCTTCACCTTGTGCGAATTGTCACCAGGATATGAACTCAATCCACATCAACTTGTAATCCTCATCGTTCATTTCTCTTCCAAAAATCTATAAATTGGAGTCTCTTCCTTTCACAAATCATCACTCATTACCATACCCTCATTATGCTAAAATTTTCATAAATCCACTTTCATGCTAGCCTTATGCTATCAATTTGATTGTTATTATCATCCTTATGCTATGCAATTGGAGAGAAATCCACATACTATCACAATGCAAGAGCAAATTAAGTTATCAAGGGTGCAATCACTTTGGCTCAATCCATGGAGTGTGAAGGTAAAAAGTCTTGTTTACATTAGTTTTTATGCTTAAATATCTAAGTAGACTTTTATTTTGATTTCATTCATTTTGGCATGCCTGGTGGGACTCACGTCCCTTCACTACTAACTTCATATTTTGAGTTTTTGTGAAGTTTTACGTCCCTTATCGTGGAACATCTTTGCTCACGGTTTGACGTATGTACCTTTTGGTTTCTATGCACACAAATCAATGTCTCCACCTAGTTAAATTAACTTTTCTATTTTACAAGAGCTTTTGTTTGATTAGTCCATTTTATTTTTTATTTTTTCTAACAATTGATTGAATTACAACTTCTCCTAACAATACCAATCATTTAAGAAATATTGAGCATTTGATTCGCAGGTTGGTTTGTAGGTTTTTAGACTAATTGTGTTTGAAGGTTTTGAAAATTAGAGTCTCTGCCTGTAGACCGTCATCTATGCATTTTGATGTCTTCGTTTGCACACTGTCGTCTTTGCTCAGGTATAATTGCTACTCAATTTGTTGTCAGATTTTTTATTTTTTGTTTCTATTTTATCAAAAAGAAAAAGACAAATAATTTTTCTTTTCAATATTAGCAAAAATATAAAAATATAGACTAATTTTTTAATTTTGTTTCATTTTATAGCTAGTAGTTTTTCTACTTTCTATAGTTCAACATCTATGACTATGAAACATCATCTGTGTTGTTCACCGTTTGCATTTTCACATCAACATATGTACCTATGCCTAGGGTTTTTCATATTTTTACTAATCACTCATGTATGTGCAACTCTTCACATGTGTCAAAGACTCAGTTTGACAATTGCCAACTTGTGGTTTTGCAAGTTTGTTTATCAAAGGCTTTTTGTTTATCACTAGTTCATAGTTGTACATGATTTAAGTAGGTGTTAATTTATCATATTTTCATGTTTGAAGAGGAGTAGGTTTATTTTCTCCCCTTGTGCAAACTTGGGTGACCAGAAACTAGACCTACCTTATCTTTGTTTAGGTTAGATTCCAAAAATATTGTGAAAATATCATCTCCCCTTGCATTCATGGAACTTGGGTGAAGAGAAATCACAATATTTTGTTGTATTTAGAGGGCCTGACTTTGGAGAAGCACTTCCTCCAAGGGGAAAAACCCAAATAATCTTTTCTTTCGCCTTGCTATATAAGTGGTAAAGGTGAAAACCAAAGCCTAACTTGGGGGTGTATTCCATTGGTGTCAATTTGGGGGTGGACTTAGATCCACACAGGGTTGATTAAAGCCTTAAGTGGCTTACCTTCGAGTGCACGCACACAAATCTCCAAAAATGTGACTATAAATTGTATCTTAGAAGCCTACTCATTTTCATTGAGAGAGTTGTGGCAATATTAGTGCAAATGTGTAGCATCACACCTATATATTTCCTTGAGTTGAGATAGAAATACCTAATTATAACTTCTAGGAAGAGAGTGATTGGGTCATGCTTCTAGTCCTGAATCCCCCTACCTATCCTCTCACAAAGACAAGAGTGCAAAATACTTTTTAAGGTGTTGAGCATTTGAGTTGAATGAATACCAAGATGTGGGTGTAATATCCGCTACAACTAGCCATTGACTTCTAGGTTGTTAAAAGTGCTTAGCATGTATTCAAATGTGTTAAACTAGTGGAGATTGGATTTGAGGAGCCTTTTTTGCCTTAGCCTCATTTATCATAAGTCAAATTCAGCCAATGTGTATTATTTCTTGACATGCCTTGCAACCAAGAGAAATCCAAAAAAATTACCAAAACAATCATTGTCCTAAAACAACCCTTTGACATCTGCGCCTATGTTTTAACATATGTGTCTATAAAAAATGCATATTAACTTTTCAATGTCTTTACCTAAGGATTGGTGTCTCTACCTGGCCTTCACCATCTACACCCTAAGAAAATCTTAACCATCACAATCTGACCTATCACTTGATAAATGAAGTTCCTAATGTTTAGTACAACTAACAACCCTAGGGAACCCTAATAAACCTGCAAACCATTTTTTTCATTGATTAGGCTACCTTCTACATCCCAAGTAACCTTCCATGTCGTCATCCTAGTCATTCACCTTCATACCAACTTTATACTATCCCATTTGGACTTAGGAAATCAACCAAAATCAACCTCCTAGTCAAATTTTTCATTCATCAATCCTTAATCTAAGGTCATAAACTTAACAAAATTTTGTTTAGATCCTTAAATCTTTTGTGATACCTAATTACTGTAGTGCTTAAGAAATTGTCTATCTTAAGTATTATATTGAATTATCCCTAATCCAATATCCTTATATCTAATCTTACTTGGGAACTTTGCCTATCCCAAGTAAGAGAAGATTAGTCCTAATCAAAAAACCCTTCACTAAAAGTATATATTACTAGGTTTTGTTTTGACCTTACCCTATCCCCAAAAAAGCATAACCCTAATCCAAATCAATTCAATCCAAATCCAATCCAATATTAATCCAAGTCCTAAGGTCATCCTATCCAATCAACTAATCCAAAAATTCAATCTTAAGTCCAAAACCCAAATCAATTATCCTAATTCCAAAACCCGTCCCAATATAAATCAATTTTCTTAAGTCCAAGATATTTCTTCCTAGTTCAAATTCTAAACCATCCATTTTCCTAGTCTTCCAACTCCTATTGTCCAACCAACCTCCATTCCCAACACCTTAAGGTTTTCCTTTGTATGGTCTATACTCAAGATCAAAATAAAAAAACTCATGGATTATCACACAAATGAGCTCCCTGACTTGAAACTCCCTTATGGAATGCATAATACCATGTATGAAGCCCAACTAGACCAAGAGGAACAAATTCTTGTCGATGAACCAAAATACTCCCCTCGATTGGAAATGTTTATAAATGATCAGTATAACCAAGAGATGATGAAAAAATTAGTTAAGGTCAATCCAAGCACTTTCTTTGTGGACCTTATCCAACATGGGGCTAGACTTCCACCAAGATTTGACATCTCCATACTTACCAATCCACCAATAGATAACTTCCTTAATACCTCCCAACTAATCACTCACAATATCCTCAAATATTTTCTCAACCCACCTCCACATAGGGTTGTTCCTTCAAGCACAACCCATCTAGCTGCCTATCCAACCTCTCATCCAATCATCTCCTTCACACCTTTGAACAATGCAACTAACTTCATTTACACAAGCCTTCCACTAGCAAGTACTATACAAGCATCACAACCCCCTACCATCCATTCTTCTACCAATACCCATAATAATAATGCCACCACATCCTCTTACCAATACATGAATTCTGACACCCCCTACCTTCAACTATCGCTCATCTGCATCCAACACACATCCTCTGCATCATGAGTATCATCCCCTTCATCATGAAAAAAGAAATAACCCTCAACTCATCAATTTGGCCAAAGAACTTAAAGCCATGAAGAATCTAATTAAAAATATAAAGGAGGGACATCAAAAGAAAGATTATACCTTTGAATAAATATGTCTCTATCATTTTGATAAATCAATCTCAATAGCTCGATATCCTCTTAATTTCGATATTCCTAAATTTGACAAATACAAAGGAAAGGGAGACCCTAGAGAGCATGTTAAGGAATTATTCATATCTTGTCAAGAATTCTCCTATAGTGATGTCTACTTAAGAAGACTTTTCCCAAAAATTCTTGGACCACCCTTGAATGGTTCACTAACTTACCTCGTGGCTCTATTACCTCATTCCCAAATCTCACCAAGAATTTTGTGGCCCATTATAGATATAACATTGAAAGTGAGATATCCATGATGGATCTTTGTAATTTAAAAAAAAAATATGGGGAAACTTTTGCCAACTTTTTACAAGGATGACATCATCTCATTAGGAGATTTCCTTGGGATATTCTTGAAGTACACCAAGTAGAAATGTTCATTCACAACCTTGTGTCTCAAATGTCCTTCGATTATGTGTCCAACTTGGCAATTTTGAAGAGGTCACTAAAATGTCTTAGCCTTAGAAAGGGAACTCTTGGAACAAGGTTTTATCAAACATTACCAAAGGGACTCCAAAGGTTCTTCCTCCAATGACAAACCTAAGTTATAGGCCAAGAACAAAAATGTGGTAAATGATTCTAAGCATGTTCAAACAATTAACATACCATCTAATCCACCTAATAAGACCAATAAACCATGCAACCCCAACTCCACAACAAAATCAACCAAAAAATAGTGCCAACATTTCCATTCCTCATGGCCCACCCTAATCCAATAACAAGTCAAAATATGAGTATACCCCCCCTGCCCAACCCATTGATGTTGTTTTCTAACTACTAGTGAAGGAAAACATGGTACAATACCCCATCACTTGACCTTGTGTTTACCTTATGATGAAAATCAACCCAAACCCATGTGGTATAATGAGAATGAGTATTGTGAATACCACCATATCAAAGGTCACGAGACTACAAAGTGCATGAAGCTTAAGAACTATATCCAAGACCTTATTGTTAAGGGTGACATTGAAGTTAAAGGTGCCAAATCTAACACTTTGAAAGCCAAACTCAAGATCTATAAAAATACTCTTTCTAAACACAATAAAGAAAAAGCCTCATCATATCACTTTGTGTCCTATGACTACAGCAACACCATCTCATCCTTCAACTCCCTTGTTGGTTAAATAAAAGTGACTGACATGCAAGTCAATACCATCTCCATCAAGGAGTTGATTGTGTTCCAAATAATTGAAAAGGAAGGGTAACTATTCAAGGAGCCCCTTCTCCCTCCTCTCCTGTCGATTGTAATGTAATGACCCAAAGGGAAAGGGTATAGAGATGAAGAGGTAGGTTTCAACTTTTCTTCACACAAACAAGCACACTATAATGCGCTCATGTTTTTATTTTATTTGGGTATTGCCAACCCTCATGGTTGGATTTTCCTTGGGTATCCAACCCAAAGGGTTGTAATTACATGTAAACACCCAAAGGTGTATTATTTTAAAAAAATTAAATAAATAACACAATCTTGAGTGTTCTTTCCATTAGGTTTTTCAATCTTGACTTAAAAAAATACCACAATGAATTTGAGCTGTCTCTTAGCTTTCTAACCATGTATTTTTTGTATTTCAAATATGTTAAAGTTTGCATTTTTAATTTATTTGTATAGTGTCTCCATTTTTTCTAAAAAACCTATTTATGATATTTTTAGTTTCCTTTTTTACCTATTCATTGAATTTTGAAAAAAAGTACATTTTAAAAAACTAGACTCCATTCTATATACATTCAAAAATAATATTTTTGATTAGTTTACAAAAAAATTAGGGAAGAGCAATGCTCAATTTTTATTATTTAGGATGTGTCCACTTTGAAAAATTAAAAAAATCATATATCCATTAAAAAATTAGTTGAAGAATTAGACATAAACTACATGGTGCTAGCTAATTTTTCACCAAATCAATTTTTGAAATACTTAAAAAAACGTTAACATTTTAGGGAGGTAAGAGTAAATACTGTGTGAGGGATTTTTGACAAAAATAGGAGCACTTTTTGTATTCCCCCTATTCGAAGCCCTTAATATCCACCTTGCAAAAAAAGTTGTAGTTTAAAATGTAGATTCAAAGTGCCACAATTCTTGTTCTTGTTGCATCTTCAAATTTTTCATGTAACTATCTTCAATTTCTCATCCAAGATTAGTTTTTCCTAATTTCATAAAAAAAAGTTGTCACTTAAGACCATCTTTTGGTCCCCCATTTCCATGCACTTACCCAAATGTAATGATATGAATCCATTTCATACCACCTTAATGAAGATGCATTAAAGATTAAGCTAGACTCTATAGATACAATGTAGAAGTTGAATCAAATTATAAACCATGAATAAACCCATACATTTCTCATGTTATTATCAAAATATGTCTTGCAAAGGATTTACAATGATTTCACAAAATTGTTGATGTTTCCATTGTTAGATTTGTGTGAATGTTGTCATTGATGTAAAACCCAGTAATCCGGTTAAGATCGGATGTGGTATGTTGTTGTTAAGTTGTTGGAAGCAATTTTGGTATGTATATGATATGAAGCAGTAAGGCATACATGATCTACTGGAGTCATTTTTGGAAGATCCTCATCCTTGGAATCCTGTGTTGTGTTTACCTTGGTTTGTATCCAATTATGGTATCATTTGTGCGAGTTCCAGTATTAGTGGCATCAATTATATCAGTTGTAATCATTCTATCATGCATCAATTTGTATCACTATCTAATAAATGATTATATTGCATCATGCTTTATCTTGGAGGTGAGAGTTGTTGAGCTTGGAGGTTGTGCTTATGGGTCCAAGTCTATGGGTCTGGTAGACCCCTATTTGGTTCTATTATTAAGGTGTATATTTCGATAAATGAAGTATGCAAAGGAACTGTGTAAGAGGTTTGTATAGGCTGACTTGTTTATCCTATTTTTTGGTCAAGGCATGTCTTGGATAACGTGTTGATACTTTGCACATATATATGATACTCTGCAGTAGTATGTGTAAATATTACAATGGGGAATGCACATGCATTTGGGCACACTTCCTAGAGCTCACTGCTCAAAATACAATGATCCAGAAGGCTACAACCCTCAGGGAAGGTTCACTATCTTACGATGATATTTGAACTATAATTTGGTTAAGATGAACTATAAGAATAACATCTCCTAATGCCTGATGACAGTTCTGGTTAAGCACAATTGTCCACCCTGCAACTCTCTCTGCTCAATACACCATACCAAAAGATGAATTTTCTTATTTGCACATACACAACTCTCTAATAATGCAGACACAACACTGACACCCAAATTACATGAATGTAACACCTATTTATACAAATCATCAACTTTGACTACAAGGTCGGCTCAACCCTCAACACCTAATTACAAAACTACATCACATGATACATAAATCAACCACTGGACCAATACAATGCCATAGACAACATAGCATGGACCCAAATCAACTCCTCGAACATGCAACACCACCAGAAATCTCGCCAAGATCAACCACAACACATTACACCACTGAAAATACCGCATAACACAAAGAATATCATTGGACGTATAAGATCTTCAATAACATGCACAATGAACAATGCGGACCACCAAAAAATAGGACATGATCAAGAAACACCAACAAGCATGTTAAAACCATCCGCAATAGCTATAGCAACACCACTTAATCAAATCTTCATCGATCAACACACTAACATTCAAGAACACTCAACATCAGCAACTCAGACAAGAAAGATAACTTATGATGCACCAAATCACAAACCATCTGAATTGAAGATACACATGAACATCCCAAAAATTCTCCCAAATCCGCAACCAAAGATATGATCATACCAGAGCACAATGGATCAAACACCAGAACACTGCAACACTGAACACTGAAAACACCAATCTTCATACCAGAATCCACAACTCGATCAAGTCATCACATAGCATCATGAAATCAATAAATAATGAAGTATATCTAGTTGATTCAACATAGAAAATAGATAAACCAATTAGATCAACTCACTACAATCACCGGATTGTAGTGTCCCTCCCTGACTCACCTTGTATTTTATGTATCAAAGGATTGTATTTCCCTAGCTTAGTCTATCTTATGAAGATTTGATTGTATCATTCTATGTACTTACCCTACCTTATGATGATGATTTTATAAGATGTGTTTGTATTGGGTGACTGTCTTCATGAAAGGGACAATGCCTTATCACTCATCACAAGCATGATAAGGTGTTGCGATTCTCTTTCACTTGCCTGTTACTAATATATTGTATATATGTTTTTTTGTGTTTATCGATGGATGCAGGATTGCAGGTACCAGACATCGACTCCACCTGGTCTCACAAGTCTGAGTGTGTCTTAATCCCAATGGTAGTTGTTGGAGATGACTTGGTTTTCCCCACCGACTAATGGTCTAGTATGTTCACCTTGTCAAGTCTTGTCAAGTGTAAGTGTTGTCCAGTCTTGAGTCGGTATCTCGTTCTATCTATGTGTGGTTGGTTATGTGTGTGTGTATGATTTATCATGGATTGGATTAATTATCCTATGGTTGGATAATGATTAATTTAATTAATTAAATAATGTTGAGTAATAGTTATTAAAGTTATAATTAATCAATTAATTAATGGATATTTGATTTATTATTATTGAATTTTTTAATTAATTGGTTTTATTTTGGATTTAATTAAATGTTATTTATTTAATTAATTTATTGAGTATTGTTTATTTAATTAATTTTATCCTTTTGATTTTATTTATTGTCAATTGATTTATTTAATTTATTTTAGATATAGTTGTTAAGTTGATTTTGATTATTAATAATTATAAAGGTATAAAGCCTATTTCTATTTCTACACTCCTAAAAAGTAATAATAATATTATTATATTGCTTTTACTATGCATGGGAGGTGTAAAAATAAAATAAAGTTTTTTTTTGTTAAATAAAAGTGGAAAAACCACTAAACTTATATTAGTAATAAAGTAATTACATCGGGTTCAAAAAAAGGCACATCGGTAGGAAAGAACCCGCAAGAAAACCTCCGGTTGTAGCCTTAAAAATGATAAAATAGATACTACCCTTTCAAGCATAAGTTTTGTCCAATTAGACCCCCCAACCCCCTATCTCTATAGTTTTTACAAGTGTCTCATAGGACAATTCCAAATAAACCAGAGGACCATCAATTTGAAGAGTAGCCATCAACTAAAGAGCAGAAAAAGAATGCCAAGAAGGACTGCCAGTAGGATAAGTGAGATAAAAACCCTACCAAAACCGAGGATAAACAACAAAGCATAATAGGAGCCATAGAGTCTTTAGGCCTACAACAAAAAATTATTCCACCAGCTACACAAGAAAAATGTTAGCTATCCAAAAACCAGGAACTAGAGCTCTCCTTCGGGGGGTCATGAGGCGGAGGCGGAACAATCCTTATAGGAAAAGCCAAATAAGCGGGAGTAGAGCACAAAGAGCCCAGAGAGATTAACGAATGTAATGCCTGAAATAGAACCCAAGCTCTATCCACATAATGATCAGGAGCCAAATATAACAAAAAATCCATGAAGGCCCGAGTGTTTTCCATAGAATCACAAATCAAGCCCATACGAAGTTCATGCAGTAATTAGCTAGCCCAGCCATTAGCCACAAGCTCGTGATGAGGAAGAAAACCATCGTAGTAAAAAGACCCCATATCAAAGCGATAACCGACCAATGCAGGAGAAACCAGTGTCCAATTGCATACTGATGGAAAAATAAACGTGAAAACCAAGACGCGTACCAAATCCACATCAAGTAAAACATCAAATAAAATAGTAACAAAGCGAGAGAGAAGCTCAGCATAAGAAACATGAGGACAAACTTGCAACCACCGACACCCCAACAACCTACAGAATTCAAAATCCACCGCAGGAGTGAACAAGTTAAAAACCTTACCAAGCTTGACAAAATTATCCTCATTTTCTTCCCCCAATATTCAGGCATCTAAAACCACTCTGTAAACACCAAAGGGCAGAGAAGAAGACATTCGCAGGAGGAAGGGCTCCAAAAAGGCCACGAAGAGCATAACATAAAAACTGTTTTGGCAATGGCATGAGATAGTATAAATGAAAAAAAAAACCGCCCTTAAACTCATCATCATGACATTGCAAGATATCCAATGCAATCTCATTCTGATTAGAACATTTCACACGAATTGACAACCCTTACACTAAAACCCATAAATGCATCACCAATAAGCGAGGGCGCCACCTTCAACAATAATTATCCCATAAGGCAAAACTGTCAAGGATGGAACACACACATGGCGGCCAACGATATAGTACTTTGCAACAAGTAATTAATCCCCAGGAATGTACCAAGTGTTTAGAATGGTACAAGCATGCGAAATCCTAAAGGACTAAAATAAAGACAGTGCTAATCGCACATGCCACCACCCTAGAAATGACTTTATCAAAAATCAAATACTCAAAAGCAAAAAATAGTATAAATAATATCAGATAACGGCCTATAGAATGCATTGTACAAAAACCTTGAGAAGGACCCTTAATAGAAGTACAACTTCGTCTTAATATTACCAAGCATTCCACAAAGAACTACATATTACATGCTAATCATACCGCATGGGATATACACCCCATCTTCTATCCCAGAAGCAAATTTTAAGAACACACCATATGTACCGAATAAATCATGTCTACATATGTGGTGCAAATAGAATCAGCACCTGGAAGAAGATAACATGCAAACCTCAAGAAGTAGTGGTGACACATAAAATAAACTGAATTGTCATACCCCATAGTTCGAACAAGAAGCATAAAAGCCAAAGCAAATTAAAATATTAGCCTTTTAGGGTGAGAAGCCAACTGAAGTTTACCTGCCCACACCTCATAAGATACACACAACAACCTCTAACCCCAATGCAGAATTGTAAGAGTACACCATATGTGAACGGGAACATAAACTTCCTATCTACACGTGGTACAAATACAATCTGATCGGGGAAGAGGATAATATGTACACCTTAAGAGAGTGGAAAATAAACCGAGATAAATTACCTTAATTCTTGAAGTTAGATCAAATACCCAAGAAGAATGTGTTGAGGAATGTCACAAACTTCCACAAACTTATGATGAGCCCTAGTGTCAATAGCCATATTAACCAGAAAATCTGCCAGTTTATTCAATTCTCTAAAACAATGAGATAATGAGAAAGTATCAAAGAAAGACAATTTCTCCAAAATGTGATCTATAATATATTTCAAGTGCCAGCAGTTACTTTTATAGCTCAAAACACTTTGAATGATGACCATCGAATCCCCTTGAATCAAAAGATTTTTAATCCCTAAAGAAATAGCCAAATCAATCCCAAGGGACAAAGCTTGACATTCAACAAAATTATTTGATTGAGAACCAAGGGCATGACATTGAACAGCTATAAGGCCTGTAGTATGGTCAAAAATGGCCATACCGGCCCCGACCAAACCCAGATTACCCCTAGAGGCCCCATCAAAGTGAAGCTTAAAATAACCCAGAGGAGGAGGATCCCATCTAGCAGCAAGTCTCTTATTACTAATAACTAGACTTCTTGTAACAAACCCATGAGAAGGGATGGCAGAAAGAGAATTCCATGTCCTTGTAATCCTGCCATCCCAATGAGAGAAAGAGGTCAGATTTTCCAAATTCTTGTAGATATATGATAAAGCCACCTCCAAGATAGAAGCCTCTATCTTGACGAAAATGTCAGAAATCTTACCTACCCTGCTAATTGATTGGGTGAATTTGGAATAATAGGTAAGAAATATAATAAAATATTCTTACCTTGGAACTATACACGGTAGGTAAGAAATATTGATTTTTGGATTATTTGATTGGCTGGGATTTTTGCATAGTTTGTCATGCATTTTCTATTTATTTAAAATTTCTGGATGGTTGTCGGGTTACCAGTGGGCAGGATTTTGATTGAAAATCTTGGAATTTTGGCTTGGATCTTGGTTTGCATTTGGATTTTGGAAGCTTGGATTGTGGAAGCTCTTCTTCAGTTTTTATCCTTGGATTTGCGATCTCCAGGTTGGAGTTCTTCTTTCTTTTTTTTAAATTTTTTTTGAAATTCTTGTCTTCTTTGTGTCTTCCCGTGGAAATGATTTATTTATGATTGTTGAATGGATGGGGAAAAGAAATACATTATAGTTTAAATCCTTTGGAAACAAAATGAATGAAAGGGGGGGGGGGGGACTTGCAGATTGGCTGCTTATGTTTGAGTGAGATTCTTGAGTTGATTTGTCTGTGTAGTGAATGGTGGATATATGCATATATTTATATAAGTTTTTAGTGTGTTTGTAGAATGTTATTCTTGGTATTTAAATGTATATTTGGGTATTATACTCCTTGTGAACTCTTGGTTGTAGTAGGGGTTGTTTTTGCTATGTCTTGAGTGTTCTATGACTATGTAAGAGCCCATGAAGCTCCCTGTGACTGTCTATGTCATGTTTCAATCTATTGTAATCATGTTGAAAGGGTGTTTGATTGTATGGAGTTTCATTTGTTAAGTCCACTTGGCCTATGCAAAGTTAGAGATATCTCTCATGCATTTAGACTCCCAAAATGCATATTTAGTCATTAGGACTGTGCACTGAGTTGCAAACTCATTCCTGTGAGTTGAATTTGATGTGTAAACCATGTGTACACCCTTTATGATTATTTTACAACCTCCTCGTCATGCCCTTGAGGTCATTTTTGTCTCCTCAATCAATCTAGGTAGTTACCTTACCTTCAGGATCCTTCAAACTTGAGATTTTGCATACTTTACCAGAAACGCCACCAAAACTACCAGAAACACTACCATACTAACCAAGAATGCTACCATACCAACCAAGAACACCATTGTGCATACCAAGAATGCCATAGTTCAGACCCAGAGTGCTGACAAGATGACCAAGGGAGCTAACCTTTAGACTGAGAAAGTTGACCTAGAAGCCCAAAACGCTGACCAATGGACCAGAAAAGCTATGCAATGGACAAAAAATGCTATGCAAGATTCCAAAAATTCTACCCTACATACCAAGGGCACTAACCTGCATACCAAGAGAGCTGAACTGGTCTGGGAGGCCCAGAAAGGTCAATTTTAGTGTTGTAAAGTCCTAGTTTGGATTGTGTGATTTTCCCAGAGGCATGTGAAGTCTGTGTTGAGTAATTTAAAGTGATTTGTGATATTCTATGATGTTTCATTATGTATTTTTTGCTCCGATAAGTGGGATCATGCCCTACCATTGAGGAGTTTTCTTATGCAAAAGTTGCTCCAACAAGAGGTTCTTGCCTTGTTGTTTGAGGATTGTTTCTATGACTCCAGTGGGATGTTTTATACCTCACTTTTGAGGATTTGTATTATTTTATGACATTCTTATGTTTCATGTTCTTGCATTGGTACTATGCCTATGAGGCATTGGTGAAGGCCCTATACTTGTAGTGGTCCATATGTGTGCAGTATGTTCTCAGTGATGTTATGTGTTCTTGGTAGTCTTTTGTGAGCATCTTTTATGTGTTGTGATGTCATTTTATGTGTTACCCCATGGATTGGAATATGATTAGGGGGAGTGGGCTTCCTTGTGATGATCAAGGTCACGTGAGTTAGGTTGCTTGTCACCTAGAGTGCCAAGGCACAATGGAAGTTTTCCTTTTTTGTAATTCAATAATAACATTTAATAATTGATTGGATTTGGGTTTCACCTAATAAGATAATTTTATTTGGTTGGGCCATATGAGATGGCAAGTAAATATCCCTTGTACTCACATAGGTTGAGATGACTCCACATGTCTATTAAGGGATTATTTTCACCCTTCTTTTGTGAGGGTAGCATGTATGTCTATTAGGAGTATGGATTGCTCTTCTTTGTGATGATAGCATATATTTCTACTATGGGTGCATATTTACCTTCTTTGTGAGGCTAGCACGTAGGAGCGTGACTAGTAAGGATGGCCATATCTCCTTCTATATGAGGACAACATGTGATGACACTCCATTCCTACATGTGACCATGTCCATATGTCATGATTTATTGTATGCCTCTGGAAGAGTTTATTGTTGATTTCAGCCTTGTGTTGTCATGTGATTATTGTTGGGTTGAGTTCATTATGTGCTATGTCGATTCCCATGGTCGTTAGGTGTCAAACTAGGTCTTGAGTGAGTGTTGGAACACCATGTCATTTCCTAACACGGGGGGTGGTTCCTATTTGGTTCCACATGGTTGGGTAGTTTGACGCCTTCTTCCATTGGGATGTTCTTCATTGGATGTTGTGTGCGTGGACTTGGATTTCTATTATCCCTTCATGTGGATGTATATTTAAACATAATCTATGTAATTATGATTGTTATCATGCAGTATGTAACTCAAAGGATGTAATTGTAAAGGAAGCCATGTAACCAATATCTTGGAATATGTGTAATGAGACTCGTAGAAGATTTATTTCAAAATGAGATATATAAAATAAGATTATTATAAATGGATATTCATAATGAATGTAATTTCCAGCTAGTAGGAATTAAATGATTGATGGTAGTGAATATAATAATGATCATGTATGCCTTGATTTGAAGGATATTAATCCTTAGTGTCAATTACTCTTGGGATATGCAAATGAATGAGCAGTTATAGATTTTAATTGATTCAATGATTCTCTATTATGTGTTTGAGTTATGGAGCTGATTTATATCCATTAGGGTCAATATTGTATCATGGTGATTTGCTAAATGTGGATACAAAATATGTGCTCTTGTGATTCACAATATCTTGTAATATGATGTTGGAAGATTATGACCTTGGAATGTATTAAGATAATGGTATTCCATGTGATCTATATTATGGAAGTGTTCATTAGGAATGGGTTTGAGTTAGATTATTTATGTGTTAACAAGGGTTATTACTTGTTGTTATGATTTGTGAATGAGCATGTGGTTAGTAATCTTGATGTGATGATATGTACCTTTAAGAAATAATCTAGTCCCACTTATAGAGTTGGATATGTGGTTTCATTGCAAGTTAGATGATTCTTGTAAGAATGCGAATGAGAAGCATTGTTAGTGTCATAAATGATCTTAGCTCGATTGAATTTGAATGGTAATTGTAATAGTGTGTTGTTGACATTTCATATGGTATGTGCTAAGAGATGCTATAGGTATCTTAGGTGGCATCATGCACCTAGAATAGTTAAGCATTAATGTTATACTTCATGTACCTGTATATGTTAGGAATCCTATTATTAGTCATTGTGAATCTTAGATTATGATCTAGTACTATCTTATGAAGGGATATGTGTTTAGATTCATAATGAATAGAATGGATGTGTAACGATGGGGATTTAGAATGTTTGAATTGGTGCTCTAAAATTAACTTAGTTTATAGGATGTTACTCTTAAAAGTAGTGATGATGAGATACCCTTGGGGAAAAGATGATATGATGTGTTATTCAGCTTGCGTATTTGTGTTATGATATTCTATGTTTTATTGTAATTAGCAAAAGATGTAATTTGTAATGATGCCTTTAGTAGATGTTATATTTGATATGCATTAGAAGGATGTTATAGATGTATGTGTTGTTTAGTAGATGAGCTTTAAATTTTTTTTGCCTCCATTGTAGATAGATTAGGTGTATTTCTCTAGGGTATTCTGGCAGGCATTACACGGATCATCAAACCAACTCTCTACAACGCAGAAAACATAGGAATATGTTGACATCATTGACAACAACATATCCTAGCAACATCAATATCCAACATACCCTTTGTTGGAAAATGAAACTTAATGGTCTCCAATCATTTTTCTCTTGTTCTTGCTCTATAACCTCTTTTTCGTCCTTTTTTAATAATAAAAGTTATAAAATATGTCATTCCATCACCAACAATAATCTTAAGAAAATATTTGTAGTTTTATGCAATTAAAGAGGTCACCAATTTGTCAACATCACCAACCATACATTGTTGTACCAAAATCATGCTTCCATCCATCTAGATATTTGAATATTCTCCCTTATATATTTCATGTAGAATTTGACCTAACCTTTGGATATTATCCCCTTCATTTAGATATCCAATCTTGATGTTCTCTCCCACACTTATTACTCACAAGTTTTTCATGATGCTCCCATTAATATTTCACTCCTTTGAAATGCTATAATGGACTTCAAGATGTCCACATGTTGTTTCAACTCAAGTTTTTTCAATTCTTCCAATTTGTCTCCTATTCACTCTAATCACCTCCAAGTTGCTCTAATACTTCCATTAAAATCCAAATTTGATCTTGTAGCTAATATATTTATTTTTCCTACCTAAAAAATCACTTAATATCCATGATATGGATTTTTCCTATCAATTTTAGTGATGTAGGATGAAGGTGGCCACATGCCATCATTAATAAAGTAGGAGATCTTAGCTCATGAAGTTTTGTAGATCAAATCTTGATCATTGATCTTTTGAATTTCATAGGTTCAACCTTTTAAAACACTCTAAGGACACCATATCTAGTTCACCATTGGAACTCTATGAGAAAATTGAAAGGAAGGTTATCTACTATTAGCACATATTGGTGTTGGAGTAATTCTAATTATTAATTAATTAGATCCTTTAATTACTTTATTCACTAGAGCTAAACTTAATTGTTTTTTAGCTTATATTTAATTAGGCTAATATTAGTTTCACTTTAGTTTAGTTGTAGTTGAGCTTTATTTAGGTCCTCGTGCATTTTCTTTAGTTCTCCTAAATTTACTTTAGGGTATCCTTGTGCTTTCTATATAATCACATCATTAGGCATTGTAATTTCATCCTATAATCTTTGCTTTTGAGGAATAAGGCATATTTTTCCTGCTACTCTTGTTTGTAGAAGGTGTTCTAGTTTGTTGTTTAATATTGCTTGTTTGTTATGTTAAATTCAACATGGTATTAGAGTGTAGATTCAACAAACCCCTTTTCGAGATTTGAGAGTTTCTTTCCCCAAAAGCATTGCAGGGTCACACAATTTGCTTTCTTATGTAGATTTAGAAGTGGACAATTGTTTATAAGGTTTTGGAGCAAAATAGGCATCAAATTTTTTTTGGAAATTTTCCATTTCTGGAAAATTAATGTTTTTTGAATCTTTCTATTTTTTGAAACTTTCTATTTTTAGAAAGTTTTTATTTTTGCAAATTTTCTTTTTTTGAAAATTTTCTATATTTAGAAACTTACTATTTTAAAAAAGTTCCATTTTCCAAAAGTTTCTATTTTTGGAAATCCTTCATGCTTTCCAAGCCCTAATTGACATGTAGTTAGTTTTTTAGCCATAACCTGGGCATACAGGCTTGAAATCACGCAATTCAAATATCATTGAAAAGCTATTTCTAGGGCCAATCTGAATATAAAGTTGGTTTTGTCAAATTCTACTCCAATTTTTTATACCAGGCTTCTGAATTCAACCTTCAATTTTGCACTTTTAGGGCCATATATTTCTCATCCAGACTGCTCATTCAACACTCTTACTTTTTTTCCATATTTTTCCCTAGGTACATTTTATTTATATTTTTGTGTTTTCACTATCCGATCAATTAATTGGATTTTTTGATACTTGGGATGGATATGTTTGTTCGAGAGGGTTGTAATTGATGTTTTTTACATGTGTTTAGATTATTGAAGTTTAATTATTTCATTTGAGGAGGTATCATGGGTTTTTTTGGTCATCCTTTAGTTATCTGCCTGGCAAAGAGCAATTACGAGTCTTACCATCATGGCATCCTAACACATCTCAGGTGGCTAGATCTTTTATCTTATTTATATGAAATCATACTGAACCAATCACATTAGGAGGTAGATCAACTTGGGGTAATATTATAGACCATGTTGTAGGAGTGGTTTGTTGTAGTGTCAATCTATCAGACCTTGAGTGTCCTCACTTTGGACTCAACTTTGGGAGATGCATGGAGACCCTCATATCTCTCCATTCTTAGAGGATCCTAGAACATATTATTTTCTTCCCCTTGCACATGCATATTTTGTACCCTTAGATGATGATACTTTATAGGATCTTGAGTGTATTAGAAGTCTTTCATATTTCAATGGATTGAAGGCCTATCTACATGTTCCTACTTCTCGCATTGAGATCCAATCTCAATCATCTTTATCTTCTATTTTCCCCAATTAGATTGGCATTGGCTCATGCATGGCCTCCATTAATTCGGTACAACAAGACATTATTCTTCCAGAAACAACTACTTGGGATTCACATCATATAGAGATAGCATCCTTGTTTTTGGTCTCTCATACTGCAAATTTGGAGGATTATTTTGAGGACATTCATCCCCTCTTTTGTGATAGCCACATGAGTGTTGTCAGTTCATCTTCATTTCCCATGGAGCTTGTTCTTCATCAATTTTTGTAGAGTCCTAATTTGTCACCTCCTACATTGATTGGCCATGTACCTGCTTAGTTAGTGGCATCATTATCTATCACAGACATAACAACATATGAATATTTCTTGAGGCACACACAGTATGGATTTGGATTCCTACTTCTTTGAGTTTATGGGAGTTTCTTCTCATATCTCTAGTGGATTTTTTTCTTCCTAAGGGGAGAAATGTCATTTTTAGGTAGTGGATCATGTTCTATCTTCAGACATTCATCATTGGAACATGAGATACTTCTTCATTGTGTAAATTCCTATCCTCATTTTCTCTCTCTTATGGGAGGGACATTCGTTGTACTATTGTGACATAAGCAATTTTGGGGGGGTCACATTGAGTCCTCATTTACTTCTTTGACTAATGCATTTATTGTATTTTCTCTCTTTTGGAGAGGAGTTTTCTCCCACTAGTGTTTTATCCTTGTCTCTAGTTGTGAGAGTTGCATTTCTTTGTATTGGTTTGTACATGAGTACCTAATTAGGCCTTTGTTGCCAAGACTCATTCATACATGCACTTTGCATTCATCTTTAGCTTATCCCTAGGTTAATCTAAAGAGGGGGTGTTGGAGTAAATTAGGACAATTATCTAATTATTAACTAATTAGGTCCTTTAATTACTCTATTCACTTAAACTAAACTTAAGTGTTTTTTATCTTTTATTTAATTAGGTTAATATTAGTTTCATTTTAATTTAGTTGTACGTGAGCTTTATTTCAATCCTCATTCTTTTTCTTTAGTTCTCCTAAATTTAGTTTAGGGTATCCTTGTGCTGTATATAAGCACATCATTATGCATTGTAATTTCATTCTGTAATCTTTTCTTTTGAGCAATAAGGCATATTTTTCTTGCAACCCTCATTTGTGGAAGGTGTTCTAGTTTATTGTTTGATCTTGCAAGCTTGTGTTGCAAAATTCAACAATTGGTTTGCTGCTAATGATTAAGGAATTTTTTGATTCAATAAAGGGTAGCTTCACCATACCTTTAAGTATATACAAAACCAATGAAAGCATGATTTTGGTACCACAATGTATGGTTGGTGATGGCATGCCATGGGTAACCTTTCCTAATTGAGGAAACTATGAATCTTCTCCTAATATTGTTGTTGGTGATGGAATGATACATTTTATAGTTTTTTATTTTTATTTTTATTTAAAAGAGGGGTAAACACTTTGACCAGAAGCTATGAACTAGTGAGGTCACAAATGGGGGACCTCATGCCCACTTCGTAATTCAACAATAACACTCCAACAAGATTCAAACCTTAAGGAAAAAAACAACACCACAACTTAACCATCACATTATACCAATGCAAGTTGTTTTATAGTTTTTATTAGTAACAAAGGATGAAAAAGAGTCTGTGGAGCAAGAAAAAGAGAAAAAACATTAAGACCATTAGGGTTGCATTTTTCACCAAAGTGTCAATATATTTTACATTCTAACAATATGGGTTTCATCCCAAGTGTGTAATGAGATATTGTAATCACTAAAAAATGAGCCAAAAGTATAGATTCAATAATAGGGCTCGAATTCCTTTGCTGGCTTGGGATAAGGTTTGCTCTCTAAAGGATATGGGAGGTGCTGGTATTAGAGATCTAGGTAAGCAAAATTTGGCTTTAGGAGCTAAGTTAGTGTGGAAATTATATAAACAACCTTCTTCTAAGTGGGCATCAATTTTGATTGCTAAATATTTAGGAGATTGTCCCAGGGAGACTATTTTTACTACTTTCTCGCTTCCCAAAGGTTCTGCAATTTGGAATTTTATGTCTGAATGTAGATTTGTCATTCTTCTTGGTTTATCTTGGCTTGTGCACAATGGTAGAAAAGCTAAATTTTGGGAGGAGGTTTGGAATGGTTTTTCTGCTTTGACTAGTCTTAGAGATTGGTCATCTCTCATGTCTCAATTAAAATCTTCTTGGGGAATTTTTGTGGCAGACTATTTTTATTTGGAGTTGTCTGGTCCCGTGCCAGTTGCCAGATGGGAATCAATAGATTCTTTCCTGGTTGATCAAGAGCTCAAGTCTGCATATGTTGAGGAGTTAAATAAACGTCAACTTGTCTTTTCTGATTCTGATGATGAGTTAATCTGGGTTCATTCTAAGTCTGGAGAGTATTCGGTCAAAGATGGATATAAGTATTTATCTGCTACTTGTAGGGGGGAAGTATGGCCCTCTAGAATTTTTTGGCATATTGTATGTCTTCCAAAAGCAGGAGATTTTGTGTGGCTGGTTGTTCAGGATGGAGTTCTCACTGGTATGAGGTTGGATAGACTTGGCATCAATGTTGTCTTTCCTTGTGTATTGTGTGGTTGTTCCTTAGAATTGACTGATCATCTTTTTCTTCATTGTCCTTTTGCTTCAAAATGCTGGTATTGGATTTTTGATAAATTAAATTGGTCTGCTGCATTATGTGGGGATTTACGGTCTCAGTTTAGGGGTTGGTTGTCTTTATGCTCATCTTCTTTTTATGCTTGTTTGTGGACTATTACCCCTTCTATAATGATTTGAAAGATTCGGGTTGGAAAGGAATAATAGAATATTTAGGAAGAAGGTTTCCTCCTTGTCGGATGTCCTTTTCTATATTGAGAAATTCATCTCCGAATCTGCTTGGCTTTTATTTATAAAGGTCTGAGCTCTAGATGCACTTTCACCTCTTGGGATAGTTGGATCATGAGGCATTGGTCGACTTTGTATTTACTTCCTTCTCAAGGGGCTATTTCTAGGAAAATAATTTCTACAATTAACAGAAAAGAGGTAGTTTGGTTACCATCTCCCAGGCTCAAGTTTAAATTAAATTTTGACGGTGCCTCTCGTGGCAACCCGGGGAAGTCTTCTATTGGGGTGGTGGTTACTGATGATAATTCCAAAGCTATTAGAGCTAGGTGTCAGTGTATTGTAGATGGGACTAATAATGTTGCAGAAATTCATGCTCTCTCTGTTGGGTTAGATTTTGCTAATTTCATTAGATTTTAAAGATGTTGTGATTGAAGGAGATTCTTTAGTGATGTTTTATGCGGTTACTAATCAAACTTGTAATTCTTGGCATTTACAATATTGGTTGGATAAGGTTTTGTTGCAGCTTAAGTTCTTTAATTCTTATTCTATTTCTCATTGTTATAGGGAAGCCAATTTCGTTGCTGATTTTTTGGCAGACAAGGCCTTAAATGAGAATATTCAATCTTTGGTGCATATTGACGAGAGTTATCTGCGTTCTTTGCCTCTAAAGTCTTAAGTTTTTTCTTTTGGTCATACTCTTCCGCTTTGCCTCGACCTTGCATTTTGCTTGAAATTGTTAATAAGTATGCATTTTGGTGAGAGGATGTATGGGGTCTATTTTTTGGCCTCTTTACTTCATTGCATTAATTTTGCATGCTTGTTCATAATTACAAGGGATTTGCTGGCCAGTTCTTAGCTCTTGAGTTGATATGTTCTATGGGGTACCGTATTGATTGAGGGGATCTTCTCTTACTTCATTATCATATCTCTTGTACAATTATGTTCGCACGATTTTTATGTTGCTAGGCATTGTTTAATTATTGTCTTCCTCAGATGTAGCGGCTTGTGGGGGCTTGTTGGTACGGTGTCTGGGATATGGCTCATGTGGATCTCTGATCTTGTATCATTTTCTATCATACTTGTGTCATTCTATGGCTGCTTGTGCGATATGCTTACTTATTAATGATGCTTCTTTTCTTTTATATGTCCACGACAGTTTGCTTTGTGTCTTATTTTTCCCTTACGTTTTTTTGTGATGGATGTTGTTGGTTACAAAATTTCTTTGTCTATTAAGAATTGTGATTTTCAGAATCCTTATGCCTTTGACGATGAGAAGCTTAGCAGGCTGTTTAAACTTCATTCTTCAGAGTTTTCTATTTCTATTCATAAGGTGGTGGGCAGACGGTGGTTGGTGGAAAATGCTAATATTTTCCTTGCTGAAGTTGCTTCTCATTTTATTACTATGTGTATGGATATGCTCTTGGATGCTTCTTTGGTTCGGGCATTATTGGATGCATACTTTCATCCCTCTTTTTATTTTGCTTCTGATTTGGTTAATGCTCTGTCTTCTTATCATTTTGTGCTTGGTGACTTTCCTAATGGTGGTTTTTTATCTCGGTCTGAATTACTATCTAATGGCTGGCATTGTGAATTACTTTCACTCTTGAGAGGTGGTTTGATTTTTGACATATATGATGACACGATGTTTGCTCTTGTAGCTTTTCTAGATCATGTTTCTCCAGATACTTTGGTTGCGGTTGTAAATGTTTTTTCAGGTATACATTTCCTCCTTGATTCTATGAAGGCAGTTATGTCTCTTCCGAGTTTGGTGGAGCCTCTGCAGGTGGTTGCTCTAGATATTCAGGTGGTGGTTGCTTCCCAGTTTGAGGGGATGTTGCCCCCTCCAAATGAGGGCTCTAGTACTTGGTTTCTACACTCCTGATGTTTGTTTGCTTCGCCTCTTCTTTGGTAATTTTGTATCTGGTACACATATTTTGGGGGGCTGGGTATCATTTTTGTATTCGGTGTTGGCTTATATGGCCTTTTTGGGATGATATTGGGATGGTTCGGAGATTTCACTTCTCTTCTATAATGTAATCGGTTATATTATCTTCCCAATGGGATTTTTATGAGCAAGACAGAAGGTTTTCTTTGCCCGGTTCTTTCCTACTGGTGCTCTTTGAACCAGGATTGCATAAATTTATAATTAATAAAATTAGTAGTCCTCCACTTTTATTGAAAAAAAAAAAAACAATATTTGAATTTCTCCATGTGTGTTGTATGCATTTATAAGTTGTATTTCTT
This sequence comes from Cryptomeria japonica, assembly GCF_030272615.1. Taxonomy (NCBI): domain Eukaryota; kingdom Viridiplantae; phylum Streptophyta; class Pinopsida; order Cupressales; family Cupressaceae; genus Cryptomeria; species Cryptomeria japonica. The sequence continues at coordinate 504,165,489 of NC_081406.1, forward strand.
ATTAGTTATCCAATCAAATGACTATAAAAATACTTTTATGATAGTTTTTCTACATTAAATTGTATAGTATTTAAAATTAATATTTCAAATCATGCATCATGATCTATCATAAACATGAGAATAATATGTTAGAAAGTTTTAGGAAAATATTAAAAAACTATCATAAAATGAGCATGGATTATGGATGTTGAATTGGTTGAATGGACCGAAATACTGAGAGGGGGGGTGAATTAGTATTCCCACTATTTCTTAAAATTTTACTGATATATCAATTTCATCAATTAAGATCGTCAACATGAAATAACAATTGCATAATAAACAAATAACACAACCACAAATTGAACACAAGATTTTATATGTGAAAACCCAAATGGGGGAAACCACAGAGAGTGTTAGCTCTCAAGATAATATAACTAGTTATATGGTGTTTAAAAAATTGGGTGGCTCACTGCTAGATTACAAAGCATCTCACTGTTGGATTACTCACTACAATAGAAAATATTTGAACTGAAGAAAATGCATCTCCTAATGCATGAGGTTAGTTCCAAATTAATCTCAAATAACAACTCACAAAACTCATAGCAAATCCGGTAAGGGATCACTGTATCACTATTCACAATCACTTGTAGAAAGTCCAGTAAGGGATTACTGCACTACTCTACCGAACCAATCACTTGCAACAGATCTGGTAACGAATTACTGCAATACTATATACACCTTTGCTCATATACTGATCCTCTTACTACAATTTATGTACTGCTCACAACTCTATCACTCAGATACTTCTTACTTTGCTATACCAGACACATTCTGATTTCTTCTATCTCATACTCTTCACTCTTGTTGCTTCATTTCACACACCTTCTATATATATATTGGTAAGCTCATACACCGAGATAATATATTGGCCAAACACAAATGATTTACATAGTAATATGTTGCTCAGATCAACATGTTATCCAAGACATGCCTCGACCAAAAAATAGGATAAACAAGTTAGCCTATACCAACCTCTTACACACTTCCTTCACAGACTTCATTTACCGAAAGGTACACCTTAATAATCAAAACAAAATAGGGGTCTACCGGACCCATAGAATTGGACCCATAAGCACAACCTCCAAGCATAACAACTCTCAACTACAAGATAAAACATGATGCAATATAATCATTTAATAGATAGTGATACAAACTGATGCATGATACAACCAATACAACTGATATAATTGATGCCACTGATACCAGAACTCACACAGATGATACCGTAATTGGATAAAAACCAAGATAAACACAACACAGGATTCCAAGGATGAGTATCTTCTGAAAACGACTCCCGTAAATCATGTATGCCTTACTGCTTCATATTATATACATACCAAAATTGCTTCCAACAACTTAACAACAACATACCACATCCAATCTTAACCAGATTATCGGGTTTGACATCAATGACAACATTCACACAAATCTAACAATGGAAATATCATAAATCTTGTGAAATCATTGTAAATCTTTTGCAAGACATATTTTGATAATAATATGAGAAATTTATGGGTTTCTTCATGGTTTATAATTTGATTCAACTTCTACATTGTATCTATAGAGTCTAGCTTAATCTTTAAATGCATCTTCATTAAGGTGGTAATAAATAGATTCATATCATTACATTTGGGTAAGTGCATGGAAATGGGTGACCAAAAGGTGGTCTTTAGTGAACTTTTTTTTATGAAATTAGGAAAAACTGATCTTGGATGAGAAATTGAAGATAGTTACACTGAAAATTTGAAGGTGCAACAAGAACAAGAATTGTCACACTTTGAATCTACATTCTAAACTACAACTTTTTTTGCAAGGTGGATATTAAGGGCTTCGAATAGGGGGAACACAAAAAGTGCTCCTATTTTTGTCAAAACTCCCTCACATGGTGTTTATTATTATCCCCCTAAAATGTTAACCTTTTTTTAAGTATTTCAAAAATTGATTTGGTGAAAAAATAGCTAGCACCATGTAGTTTATGTCTAATTCTTCTACTATTTTTTTAATGAATATATGATTTTTTCTATTTTTCAAAGTGGACACATCCTAAAAAATAAAAAATTGAGCATTGCTCTTCCCTATTTTTTTGTAAACTAATCAAAAATATTATTTTTGAATGTATATAGAATGGAGTCTAGTTTTTTAAAATATAATGTTTTTCAAAATTCAATGAATAGGTAAAAAATGAAATTAAAAATATCATACATAGGTTTTTGAGAAAAAATGGAGACACTATACAAATAAATTAAAGATGCAAACTTTAACATATTTGAAACACAAAAAATACATGGTTAGAAAGCTAAGAGAGAGCTCAACATCATTGTGGTTTTTTTTTAAGTCAAGATTGAAAGACCTGATGGAAAGCACACTCAATATTGTGTTATTTTTTTAGATTTTTTAAAATAATACACCTTTGGGTGTTGACATGTAATTAAAACCCTTTGGGTTCGATACCCAAGTTAAAATCCAACCATGAGGATTGGCAATACCCAAAGAAAATAAAAGTCACGAGCACATTATAGTGTGCTTGTGTTTGTGTGAAGAAAAGTTGAAACCTACCTCTTCATCTCTCTATACATCCCTCTATCCATATCTCTCCCTCTCCTATCTCCCTCTCCCCTTTCCCTCAATATATAATTAGCTCACTCTATCTCTCTATTTTTCTATCTCTAATTATCTTTATCTCACCCTTTATCTCCCCATATCCCTTTCTATCACTTATATATATCATCCTCCCCCTCTCCCTCTTTCTATAATGTGCTTCTCTCTCTCTCTCTCTCTCTCTCTCTCTCTCTCTCTCTCTCTCTCTCTCTCTCTCCTCCTATCTCTCTAAATATATCTTGATATTTTTTGAGATAATCTTTGCTTATATAATTAAAACTTCTCAACAACAACCTTCACAACACTAGAATATAAATCATGTGAATGTACAAAGCAAACAGAAACACCCCACCAGCAAACCCCGAAGGGATTAAACTAAAACACTTGAAAAGAGTGTAAATATTTATTTTTTTAAAATTTAATAAAATAAATGATGCATTAAGATAAACATTACATTTAATTTGCACAAACGGAAGACTTAACTTAAACTCGTAAAGGGTTTCCCAACGTGGTGTAGATGATTTAAACTAAACATTGCTTAACATTAATTAATCCACTTAAGATGATTTAATCATAAAGACACAATTACACTAATCACTGATTATTCCATTCAATTGCATGTGATATAATTAACATATCTATGTTTCATTCATGATGATACTTTCCATTACATTACCTCAGAGTTTCAAGTACAAGATATACATTTAACCATTTAATTCTCATCAATACATTTCTTTTACATTTTAAGATTGAAATAATATTACATTGTTCTTAATCACTGTCTCATAAGAACACATAATGATTACATCAAAATTACATCTTGTCATGAAGGCATACATAACAAATAATACAAATGACCATATAAGGTCCAAGATATACAAAGAATGATCCAAGACAACAATTAGGATCCAACTGGAAATGCAAGACGCTCGAATCCAAAGAGCAACTGGAACACCTGTGAAGCCAACTCCCGCAAGAAAAAACAAACACACCTGATGGAAAGTGGCACTACCACCTGACCATGTGGCTCAAAAATAACCACCCCACCATGCTAGGAGATAGAAATAAGATCCACTAGCAACCTACAAGGTATGCACACATGGTCTAAACATGATATCGGGAATCTCACATAAAGCATATACTCACAGAACATGACTCCATAGTAAAAATCCAAGTGACATCAACGAGGTTACACACTAGTGACCATACGGGAAGAGATTCATCACATAGCTTGGAATGGTTATCCCGACAGGTCTCCATAGGCTCCGACCCCCATCTTGGGTTATCTCGGCAACCTCTCTTGAACCCTCGACCCCATCAAGTCTCATGCGGACCCAAACAATCCTTTCATGAGGAAAAGGTTGTTGGTTTGCCATTCTAGGCCTTCCCATTGCATCCTGAGTCTATACTAGCACTCAACCATGAGCGAGGTACAATTATCTTATTATTAGGATATCACTTACTTATCCAACTTTTGAGGGGTTATGCTGCTAACCTCTTTGGGTGTGGCTCCCACTTGAAAGCCACTCTTTCTTATGACACTAAACAAAAAATTCCAAAAGAAATCCAAAGCCAAAGATTACCAAAACCAATATACGAAAAAGGAGTTCAAAACAACTGATAAACTCTTGGTCATACAAGCCCTTGCATATAGGTTAAATCAACTGGCAAAACACTGTCTACTCACGAGACAAGACCCATGAAAATGACAATATGAAAAGCCTAATTCTATTTAATACTAAAGACTTGCAATATAACTTAAATGTGAAGACAGTTAGAAACGAAACAACACCTTCGCTAATTTAGAATAAACAATTTATTTTTCTTCTCTCCAATACACAATTGACCGAGTTTTATAAGTTCCTAAGTTTCCAAAATAAATCCTTCATAAACAATCATTTCACAAATACAGTTAAAAATTCAAATTAGTATTTGCTATATAAATTTAAAATTCGAAACCATCATAAACACCTATATAATTACACACACACACCCATTTAATATATATTTTTTTAATTTAATTTTGTTTAAACAACAAAACCCAAAATACCAACACAGTAAATTTACCAGCCAATAAAAAATGAAACCCCATTGAATTTTTACCAGTAAATTTTAAAACTAAGCCCAACAACTTTTCTAATTTAAAAAAAAAAAAAAAAGTTTTGTAAAAGAACAGAGTATGCCAATTTCCTTCTCCGATTTTTATTTTTTTTAAACAACAAATTTAAAAATGAAATGCCAACATCCAGCAATTTCAAACAATAACAATCTCCCAGGTTTGCCCAAAAACAAGAAAATTTTGGCAGCATAAACCCCCCCATACAACAATGGAAAAAAAATCATCTTTTTAACTATATAGGGAAAACAGAATTACTAATTCAATTTCTTTTTCAAATTCAACACAAAAACCATAATGGAGGGTTGAATTTCAACTAAGATTTTACAAAAATGAAAGATTTAAACAACCAACCTAGTAAGCTTTCCAGGAAGAGAAATTTGGAGATCAGCAAGCCTCCAACCAACAAAACCAACTCTCAACAAAGAGTTCCAACAAATTTCTCCCCAAAATGCCCAAATGCTTAATCTAGAATTTTTTTTCCAATATATAGAATTTCCCCCAAAAATATCCTTTTAGGTCATTCTTTTTTTTAATGAAAATTTGAAAATTCAATTTCTTTTTCAAAACAATGCATTTGCATTTAAATTTTTCAATTTGAGTTCATTTTTTTAACATAATTAAAAATAATAATTTAAACATTAAATATACATAAAGGTAAAAATTAACTTTATCTCTTTTTTTTAATTAAAAATAATGAATAACATAATATACAATTTCATTATAAAGTCAACAATTCAATTTTAACTAGCCAATTAAAATAATTGATTAATCTATTTAACCATAAAATGCTCTTAATCCTTTATTTTTAAATCAATTTTATAAATGCAATATTCATTAATTATTAATAACCCTAAGGTATTAATAATTAATTAATCATTAAAATCATAAGAAAGAATAATTTAAATTCACAAATGCAGAACACGCAATTCAACAAAACAAAGTAGAGTCACGAACCGCATACTAACAAAGGGAAGGTTGATCGACGACTGACAATGCTCACTATTGAGCAAGGCTAAGGGTGAAATTTAGGGCCTTAAGACTATCTTCTCCACTTCCATCGGATTATTTAGGTATGCTCAGACCTGTGGAACCAGGTGAAGTCAGTACCTTGTACCTGTAATTCCTACATCACCAAACTACACACACACACACACACACATATTCAAACACGCTAGATACACCGGCGAAGGAGAATCATGGCGTTCCCTTTCTCACCGAAGTGAGTGAAGGAAAATCATCTCCTCACACCCTATACACTTTACACACATACACGATGACATATACATAATATATATCACACATAAATTAAATGTGTTAGTTCATGGTCAGTAATTCAATAAAATTAACATCTAATCATAAATAAATAAATGATGCATAAACAATATTCACTGAATCTCAAATCAAAGCATAAACCAACATAGCATAATATCTAAATAAAACACCACCACATAATGTATCCATAAATATCCACTGAAAAAGTTAACCATGGTCAAAATAAGTATCTAAAAAGTTTGATCGAGGGAGGAGTACTACATCCTCAACCAAATATGGGTAAAGCTCTATCATCTTCTCTCCTATGTAGATGAAGTCTCATCATTTGGGTCCCATAGGACCCTTACCTGGTCGATGGTACGACCCCTGAGGGACGTCAAACCCTGACGTTGCAAAATGCACAGAGGCTCTATGGAAAGTTGCCCATCCTCGACCTGCAATATAATGCATTCCAATCAAGAACATGGGTCACATCAGAATGGTAAGGTCTAAGAATGGAAACATGAAAGACATCGTGGATGCGGGATAGGCTCGGTGGCAAGGTAAGATGGTAGGCAATAGGTCCTATCCTCTCAAGGATCTCAAAAGGGCCAACAAAGCGAGACACCAACTTAGAACCCTTTTCATAATGGATCAGACTCTTTCGTGGATGCACTCTCAATAATACTTGGTATCCAACAGAAAACTGACTATCCACTATGTGAGCATTGACATATTTTTTCTGCCTATCCTATGCTGCTACCAAATGCTCACGAATCTGTTCAACCTGCTGCTCCATATCTCGAAGCATATCCGATCCTATATGCACCATGTCCTCTAGATGTGAGTATGGTAGAACTAGAGAAAGGAGAATCCCTTATGTTTAGAAGAGTCTTGTAGAGCAAAGAGGAGACCAAACCTACACAAAAGATGAATCTTTTCCAGACTGTTTGCAAATTAGGAGGTAAGTGTTGTCAGGTTATTGTGGATAGTGGAAGTACTGATAATCTGGTTTCCGAGGAGATGATATATTAGCTTGGTTTTAAGTGGATTGATCATCCTTGTCCTTATAAGGTGAGTTTGTTGAAAGATAATCCTATGGAAGAGGTGAGAGAGCAGTGTTGGGTGAACTTCAATATTGGACCTTACAATGATGAAGTCTTGTGTGATGTTGTGTCTATGAGTGCTTGTCATGTTTTGCTTAGTAGACCTTGGCACTTTGATAGAGGAGTTATCTATGATTATAGAAGGAACTTGATCACTATTGAGAAGGATGGGTAGAAGTTTACCTTGGCTTCCTTGAAGGAGAAGGAGAAGTAAGTGAAGAACTTGAGTCTTGTGAAGAGCTATTGTGTTGAGAAGTAGGATGCAGAGGATAGCATGGATTTGAAGAAAGACCTTGTGGATAGGGCTGATAGCAAGGTGGTATCGAATGGCAACAAAGTCAGAGTTATGGTGGAAGATAAGATGAAACCCTATGGAAGAACTAAATCAATTTTGCAGAAGAAGGGGAGCAGTGGTAAGAGATAGAGTGAAGGTATGAAGCAAGGAAAGAAAGGAGAAGAGAAGAAGAAGTTGGAGAATCTAGCAAAAGTTCTGGAAGAGGTAAGGAGGAAGAAATTTGTAGACAAAAAAGACATTTGGATAAGAAATGAGCATGGGATCTATATCTCAAATCCTTTTTGATGTTCATGAGCTTCCTCTCATGGAACATCTTTTCTACCTGGGGTGTCTAATGTAGCAACATCCTTGATCAATGAGCAATCTTGCATCAACCAAAATTTTTTGTTTTAGTTTTGTTCTATGTTGCAACTTCTGCGTTTCTTCCAGCATTCTCTAGAAGTTGTTCATTTTTTTGTTTCTGACCATATCTTTGACTTATAGACTTGTTCTCATTCCTAATTCTAGATTTTGAGTTCATTTGGATCTTTTTCTAGCAAGTTGTCACTTTCGGATTGTCTATTTCTCGATTCTAAGAGTAGTTTTTGAGCTTAATAGCTAGTTGGAGATTTCTTCTCTTGCAGAGCATTTTCTTGGCTTGTGGATATAATTGGCACCACACGTGATGTTCCTAGGCCCTTGGTTGACCTTCCTTTGCAGTCTACACTTTATTTGCATCCTTGTTGGAGGAGATCTTCACGTTTTGGGTCCAACCTATTTTACACATTTCATTTTCCTATCTTGGAGAATGTAATCTTTTGTGGCTGACCCAGATGTGTTCCGGAGTCTATGTATATTGTTGTATTTGATCCTTGGGAGAGGGAGATGAGAATAGATTATATTAATTCATGGTTTTTAATCAAAACACCTCTTGGAGGTCTAGATGGATTATATTGTAGAATGTATTTTGTATTAAGGCCTATAAGCCTGCATTTTGTCAACTAGTTTATAATGAATCTATGATATTGTGGATGTCTAATCTTGCATTTTTTACATTTTATGTTGTTGCTTCTATTGTGTTACTCTTGCTGCATGATCTGGATTGTTCTCTGTGAGGGCCCTCCGGATGATGGTTGGGTTACTATACCTACATCCTCTCCTAGTGTGCCAACATTTACATCTTCTATCATGACTTCCACACAAAATGTTAATCCTACACATGTTAGTCAAGGGGGAAACCTTGTTAATAAAAAATGTTATATACCTCCTTTCGTGAGTCTTCCATTTGTATCCCAATCATCTCCCATACCCACATATCATATGAATGTTCCACCTCCCTATTCTCAACCTCCACCTACATACACAATGTTACTCCTCCATCACAATCCAATATTTTCAATTTCAATCTATCCAACGAAGCAACCATCAATAAATTCAGCCCAAAAGATTTCATCCCTACAACAACAATTGGCTTCCATTACCCAATCCAAGTTTAATGTGCCCACATTTGATGTAGTGAGCCCATTATCTGATGACATTTTCCGTGTTGTCCCTCCTAAATATATGAAAGTCCCATAGTTGGAGCTTTACAATGGAAAAAGTGATCCCTTGACTCATGTGAAAACATTTCAAACATTGTGTAGTGACTTTTCTCATGATAAAAGACATGGCTAAATTGTTTACTTGAACCTTTAGGGATAAAGCTTTGTCATGATACTTTTTTGCCTCCTTATTAGATATTACATCATTTTAAAAATTAGTTAATAGTTTTATTCAACAATTTCACAATAATATTAGTCCTAAAATTACTTTGACTGATTTGTTTCATTGTAGGCAAGGAGTTAAAGAGAAAGTGACTTATTTATTGGTAGATATAAACATTTGTATTCTCAAATTGCTTATCCCATTCCTGATCATCATGTTCAAAGATTTTTTATTGCTAGTTTACAAAAAGACATTAGTGATAAGCTTCTCTTTTATGAGTTTACTTCCTTTACACAGCTGTGTGCAGTGCTTCATAATTATCAGCTTCAAGTGAGTCAATTTGAATCATCTCCTTCAATGTCTTTGGTTGATAAGAATGAGAGTGCTCAACAATATTTTCCAAAGTTTAAACCAAACAAGGGATACATCAAGATAAATGAGAATATTAATACTCAAGTGGCAGCCACGACATCAAGTGTGGCCCCTTTATCCAAATACTTTAGAAAAGAATTTACTTCTCTTTCTGAGTCTTTGCATAGCATAATGTCAAAATTAATAAATAATAATGTGTTTAAACTTCCTCCCATCAAGCCAATTGATACCTCCAAACCTTTTCCATCTTATCATGAATACAAAACCTTTTGCCAATATCACTCTCAACCTGGTCATGATACTAAAAAGTGTTAAATCTTAAGGAGTAAGACTCAAGACTTCATTGATAACAATACCATATCCATAGATGGTGTGAATGAAAAAGGAAACAAATCTATAGCTCCTCCTAATCAAAAAATTCAAATCTTCACTAATCCTTTTTCTTCCCATTCTACTAATGTGGTTGAGTTTGAGCCCCTTGAATATTCTCTCGATGACCTTGGTATTGAGTCCACCAATATTGTGAATCTTGTTGATAAACCTACACCTTTTAAGGACCTATGCATTACCTTTTGATCCTAGTGAGACTATTGATGCACCAAATGGCCCACTATATATCATTGCAAGGATCAAAGATAAACTCTCACGAGGGGTGCTTGTTGATCCAACGTGTATGGTGAATATGAGCACTGCATAATATATCTATACTTTACAATTTCATCAAGCAACATATGATAAATATAATGTAGTTATCAAAGTGTATGATAGTTTCTCTTTCCCTACTATGGCTATATTACTCTTCCTATTGTGGTTGGCACTAAGTGTTTAGATGTGAATTTTTCTATCATTTTGACATTGGATCAATTTCATGTGAAGTTGGGACATACTTGGCTCTCTTCCATGAAAGCAATCCCTTCTACTATTCATGAATATATAAAATTACCTCATAATGGAAACTATCATATCAATCAATCATAGCATTTACCAACCCATAGTGAGGTGTGGATATGTCACCCTTGATTACTTTTGGCCTAAACAGTTTGAGCATCTTAAGTCTCGAAGTGATGCCCCTTTTCTCTCATATCAAAAGTAGAAAAATGACATGATCATGTCTTTGCATAAGCGTAGAGACCCTAGACCTATTTTGCCTCCTCATGATGGACCTGGTATCCTTCCTACACCTTCTATTCCTCCTATATATGAAACAATACCACCTCCTATGTCTTACAAAGGGAATTTTCTGACATCTCCTATCTCTCAACTAGTAGACCTTCTCCCATTCCTCCTCCTTTAGAGGAAGAAAATAAGTATGTGTCCATTGATCCTAAACCATCACAACCCTCATTTAAAACTAAACAAAACCATTGTGCTAGAAAATTCTGACAAAGATGTTGTGCTATGGCTTGTGAACTTGCTTCTCAAACCATTTCCTCCTTGAAGACACCAAATTTTTGCTTGGTGCCATTTTTCCATCCTTCGCCTAACCCTAGGGAGGAAGTTCAACCTAAATCACCAAGACTAAAAATTCTGAAGAAAAATGACGGTTCATGCTCTTTTCATGTAAGACGTCCTTTTTTTATTAATCTTGATGAAGAAATGGATGATGATATTGTTCATGCTAACAATGTTGATTCCATTAATTTTGATGATATGTATGAGCTTGTTGATGTAGACAATTATTTATCTAAACAATTTTCAAAAGCATTAATCCTAGCTCCTAGTAACAAACAAAGTGACTCATCATTAGAGCATGGTCCTTGTTTGGAACTTACAATAGATTCATCTACCATGCTCCAAGTTTCTCCTCTTGCATCTTGTTTACCTTTCCAAAACAATGTTTAGGAAGACTGGGAGGTAGATTATTTGCTTGATTAGCTTCATTTGTGTCGTAGATTATCTCTCCTCTCTTTCTTGTCATAATGTGTTTTCCCCGTGATGTGTTATGTGAGGTTCTCTTTGGATGACCCTTGTGAATCCATTGGTGCAAGGTAATAAAGAGACCAAATCTATTGTGACATTCTTCTATTTGTACCTAATTCTTCTATTTGGTGTTCCTTGTGTTGTCTAATTGGGGATGATGCAAAGCATTGAGATCTCTTTTGGTCTCATCCATGTTGCATCAAAAGACACATGTGCTCTTCTTCCATTGTGTTTGTGGTTCCACTACCTTTAGGGGATGAGGTCAATTCAATACAAATATTCATGGTATACATTATTTATCATAAGAGCATACTAACCCCAGAGTTAGTGAATCCTTTGTGTGTTTTGTGACCATTATCCTTTGATGTTTCCTTTCTTGGGGGCATATAATTGTGGTAAAGTTCTTGTCTTTTGGATGCATGCTACCTCAAATCAATTTATCCCAATAAGGTGTATGCAATTCCTTTAACATAGGGGCATACACTCCGCTCAATGTTTCACTTTATGCACACACCATAACATGTTTCAATACTCAAGTTAATTTGCAAATTGAGCCTTTTTCTTTGCAATTTGGTATCTTTCTTTTTCATGACTCATAGTAAGTGAACCTTACTAGGCTAGTAGTCACGATTCTCTCTCTCACCTCTTTCTTATGATATCCCTTTTATTTTTATATTGAAGTAGCAAGATCCTAAAGTCTCTGGGGGCTTAGTGTGTCTTGTCTCTTTGATGACTTGATGAAATTTTTCAATGAAGACCTTTGTACTTTACTGTGAGTGTGCTTAGTCTCATACTCCTGCTAAAGTGGAGGATAAATGTAGCATCCTAAATTGTACTTACCTGCAATTTTGTTCTCACTTAGGCCTCACTTTGGTGTTCATCCTCTAAGGTCTGAATAAAGCACTGATTCTGCTCACACCAACTATCAAATATAATTTTTCTCTATCTATATTGTCTCCCCTTGATCTTGGAGCCCTGATTTGGATGACCATGGTGTTGGGCTCCACGCTCATCTAAAAAAGGGTCCATCTTGGGGCCTCATAAAGGTCACCTTATTTAGGCATGGACCTAGATCTCGTGTTGGCTTGTGTCAGAAATTCAATTTGTTTTTCAACCAGAAAGTATAAAAGGAGGTCTACCCCACTCATTTTAACACTAATCAATCACCCAACGAATTCAATATCTCAATTACACTCTACAAAATTCAAGTGAGAAAGCAATCAATCTTCTATAGAGCATTGGAGTAGAAGTAAAGTCAAGATTCAAGCATTGGAGATGGCATTCATGTTCTATGTTTTATGAAAACTATCTACATGAAACTCTAATTCCTTGGTGGAGACAAATGAACGTTCATTAAAGGTATATCATTAGGTTTTCATTCATTTTCAGCCTTTCCCTCAAAAGGAAAATATTTTACTACAATACTTCATTTAAATTTCAATTCAATTTCATGGTTAATTTTAAAATTGGGGTTTGACGTAAGGTAAACCCCTATTTGTAACATCTCAAGTTACACTCCATCCGGTTTTTCCAAAGAGAGTAATTTGTTTCATTAAATCTCGGACTATCATTCTTGTAAGCATAGGTTGCCATCCCAGATCACCTTAAGTGGTCAAGCTTCTTTCAGAGGATCTAGCTCTGGTACCAATTGTTGACAACAAGGCAAAAAACTGAGAGGGGGAGGGGGTGAATCAATTTTCTCAAAAACTTTGCTTAACTCAAACACAATTTTAGATCTGATAATTAATAGTCAAATCACATATCAATACCACATCAATAACACCAATATTTTTTATGTGGAAAACTTGGTTAAGAGAAAAACCACGGTGGGAACCTACTCACAATATGATGATTGTTAGAAGTATATAAAATATTAAAATGGGGAATGCACATGCATTCAAGCACACTACCTAGAGCTCATTGCTCAAAAATAACAACAATAAGGGCTACAACCCTGGAGAAGACTCATTGTCTTACAAACATATTCAAATTACATCTAGAAGATCATGAATTGATATAATAGCATCTCCTCATGCTTGGTTAAAATTTCAATTAGGCTCATATCACGTATTCTACTCTTTCTCACTTCTTCGCACTACTTCTCTGCTTCCAAAAGATCAAAGCATTATTTTCACATAGATGACTCTCTCACATGAGTATTACATTTATTGATACATATCGTCAACCTATCTTTCAAGGTTGGCTCAACACACATCACAGATTTCAAAGATATAACCATACATGTAGACCAAGACAATGTCGGCTAAGACATAGTATGGACCTAAATCAACACCTTGAACATGAAACACCTCCAAGAATTATGCTTTGAACATCTGCAACATGATACAATCATCATGTCGGACAAGAACATGAAAAACACCACCGGATCAAGGAAAATCCTCGATAATGAGCAAAAGGACCCATGCAGACTGTTGGAACCCTAAATTTTGCAATTTTTAGAATTCCAGATTCCAAGACAAGGAACAAGAAAAGTTCTAAATATATATATATATATATATTGAATAGGTACAAGTAATATGTTTTATATTTGTTGCACAATATGAAACCATAACATAAACACAATAGTGGGCATAAAAAATGGATTGTGAAGCACCAAAGGGGGTATTTACATCATTTAAAGACCATTTATCCATTATATACCCATAAAATAGCCTTAAAACACCTCTAATATGCCTAAACAACTTGTAAAGTGACAATTAATTACATAAACTAAGGCAATTTAGGGATTTGGAATTATTTTTATTTAAAAGAGGGGTGTCTTTTCACCCAAGGGGTATGAAAACCATTCAACCACATATATATGTGTGATGTAAAATGTAAAGAGGGGAGAAGAGAGATACAAGAGGTGGAGGCAATTCTGTACTTTTAAACTTTTTTATCAAAAATAACCAGTTGCATTTTCTTTCTCATATGTGTTGAGAGTTAACATATTTTCAGAAGGCAATTGCTTGTGATATTATGTAAAGGAGATAAGGTTATTTGTGTTCTTCCAGTGAAATTTTGTGTTTCATATTGTAGACTCAGATAAAAAAAAGATTTACTTGTGAATTGTAATTGTTCCCTGTATTTCTTCCTTGGATGGTCTCTTAAAGTTAGGGTTAAATTCATTCAAGCGGTTTACAATATAGACATTGAAGTAGAGCTCATAAGAAACAGTAACTGACAGACTCGCCGAGAGGGGGTGGGTTTAAAAACTGTCTCATAAGTTTACACAATAAGTCCTGAAGAAATATAAGACTCTGTAGCCCAAATAAGAGGAAAGGCACTAATCATTTGTAAACAAACCCTTTAACCATACCAATCACCCTTTACTTTTAAGCATTAGGATTAGTAGAGTAGGTATAGTAGGCAATTTAGCCAAAGTGTAACATATATAATTTTGTAAGATACATATATCAATACACACATCTGAAATTAGTTTGTTTAAGAAACTTATGCCATTCTGAGACTAGTAGATTTTAGATTAAGACACTAAATCTGCTATAAAAAGCATTAGTTGAAGGAACAACTAGTGAGTAGGTATACCCGCCTAGGTCTTGTAGAGCCTAAAGTGAGAGAGTTAGTAACCAAATAGGTTCATTCTATAAGTTGGCCAAGTCAATTGGAGGGTTTGATCATAGGAGTTGGCATTTCCTTAGAACCTATCCAATCTGTTGATTTGAGACCCAACAGATTGGCGACTCTGCTGGAGAAGAATTATTAAGACTCTGTTGTGGGAGAGAACTCAGAAGAAAGAAATAACTTATGTCCTCTATGAAATAGGTGGCGACTCTATAAAAAGGAAAATTAAATGAAAAAGATCAGTAGCATTCAATATGTTTCAATACCCATATTTTTATGGAGAAGCATCTTCAAAAAAATATGCACAGTGGCAACCACAACCACAAAGAGGCAAGAATATTCCAAGAAGTTTTAAGCCATTGGATTTTGGTAACATCCCTGAGTATCCATATGCATTTACTTGTGAGTTGAAGATTTGTATGTCGAGGTTCCATGGAGATGAAAGGGAATCACCAATTGGGCATCTAAAATCATTTTATTGGTTTATTGAGACCTTCAGAATCTACTTAGAAGAAACGATCATGAAATGGTTTGTGCTAACATTGGAGGATGTTGCAGAGTAGTCATTCAGCTTGTTACCCCCACAAAGTATCTCATCATGGGAAGAACTTGAGTGGTGGTTCATGGAAGAGTTCTACGGTGTAATCGAGGACAACACTTCAGTCGCTAGCCCTTCAATTGGTTCTCCATACCAAAATCAGATTCAATCGGATTATGATTGTGGCAATGCAATCTACAACATAAGAAGAAAGGAAGGTGAATCTATAGAAAAATTGATTGGTAGAATAATAGTGACTTATTTCCAAATGCCTGATAATATACAACTTAATTCAGCTATACTGGAGGAATTGATCGTGAGAGAATGTGGGTCTGACAGTTTGGAATCAACATGTTCAATTCTTGAATTCTTGAAGAATTGAATAAAAAACTACATGATTTGCGTGAGACGAGTAACATCAACATAAGAGATGAAAATGAAGATGAATATATAGAAGAATCAGTTATCCCTTTGGAAGTCCCATCTAATGAAGAAGCAATTGATGATGTTTGTGAGTACAAGTCAGAACCTGAAGAAATTGTTGCTAACATTGATGAAGAATATTGTACCAGTTATGAGGAAAGTGAATCCATACCTGAGTACCTTGATGATACAATTGATAAAGAACAGGTATGCAAATTTGAAAATGGCTTTCAAATATTTTCAAACCCCTTATGTGATGAAGTGATAGAGGAAAATCATATTACCTACTGCCATGGTATGTGTGAAAATGATTTTCATGTATTCTCAAATCCTTTATATGATGAAGAAGAATTTTTTTTAGACAATATGGACAATACAAACATGTGTGAAGACAACATGGGTAATAATATGACTAAGTCATGTGATAAAAGGACCACAAAAATAAGAGAGTTACAAAAGGAAGGTACATCACATAGAGATAAAATAAAAGGTGAAAAGAAGTACCAGTTAGATAATATGCAACATTCCAATAAAATAGAGATGAAGAATATGCGGATGCCACAAGAAGAAAACATTTGGAAAAGTATAAATACCATTTCTTATGGAATAGGGGATAATGGTAATCTAGGTGAAATAAATAATCCTTATAAAATAAGGATGGATAATGCATCTTATGACAAGAATTGCCAATCAGGTGATATCACTAATTTCAAAGTTTTTATACTACTTCATGATGATGATCAAATGTTTGATAGAGGAAAGAATTAGTGTTCAGTTTTTGGGGCTTGAGGCCACCAAAATAGGTCAATGAATAAGGCACATAGTCTACTCTACAAGAGATTTGAATTCTTGCTATGCCCGCAAGGGGCATACATCCCCAGACAGAGCCACTGTTGGAACCCTAAATTTTGCAATTTTTAGAATTCCAGATTCCAAGACAAGGAACAAGAAAAATTCTAAATATATATATATATATATATAGGTACAAGTAATATGTTTTATATTTGTTGCACAATATGAAACCATAACATAAACATAATATTGGGCATAAAAAATGGATTGTGAAGCACCAAAGGGGTTATTTACATCATTTAAAGACCATTTATCCATTATATACCCATAAAATAGCCTTAAAACACCTCTAATATGCCTAAACAACTTGTAAAGTGACAATTAATTAGATAAACTAAGGCAATTTTGGGATTTGGAATTATTTTTATTTAAAAGGGGGGGTGTCTTTTTACCCAAGGGGTATGAAAACCATTCAACCACATATATATGTGTGATGTAAAATATAAAGAGGGGAGAAGAGAGATACAAGAGGTGGAGGAAATTTTGTACTTTTAAACTTTTTATCAAAAATAACCAATTGCATTTTATTTCTCATATGTGTTGAGAGTTAGTTCATATTTTCAGAAGGCAGTTGCTTGTGATATTATCTAAAGGAGATAAGGTTATTTGTGTTCTTCCAGTGAAATTCTGTGTTTCATATTGTAGATTTGGATAAAAAAAGATTTACTTGTGAATTGTAATTGTTCCCTATATTTCTTCCTTGGATGGTCTCTTAAAGTTAGGGTTAAATTCATTCAAGCGGTTTACAATATAGACATTGAAGTAGAGCTCATAAGAAACAATAACTGACAGACTCGCCAAGAGGGGGTGGGTTTAAAAACTGTCTCATAAGTTTACACAATAAGTCTTGAAGAAATATAAGACTCTGTAGCCCAAATAAGAGGAAAGGCACTGATCATTTGTAAACAAACCCTTTAACCATACCAATCACCCTTTACTTTTAAGCATTAGGATTAGTAGAGTAGGTATAGTAGGTAATTTAGCCAAAGTGTAACATATATAATTTTGTAAGATACATAGATCAATACACACATCTGAAATCAGTCTGCTTAAGAAACTTATGCCATTTTGAGACTAGGAGATATCAGATTAAGACACTAAATTTGCTATAAAAAGCATTAGTTGAAGGAACAACTAGTGAGTAGGTATACCCGCCTAGGTCCTGCAGAGCCTAAAGTGAGAGAGTTAGTAACCAAATAGGTTCACTCTATAAGTTGGCCAAGTCAATTGGAGGGTTTGATCATAGGAGTTGGCATTTCCTTAGAACCTATCCAATCTATTGATTTGAGACTCAACACAAATCATCAACACAAATAGGACATGATCTAGAAACATACACAAGCATCATGAATTACCACTACAACAACTGCACCAACACCACTTACTACAATTTCCATCATCATTATAACGAACTTCAAGAATACTAACTAAAATGACTATCAAATTGAAAGATTCACTTGTGGACCTCCAAATCATGAACCATTTGAATTCAGGACACACTAGAACGTCCCAAACACTCTACAAAATATGCAAACAAAGATATTGCAACGCGGAGCAAAATCCAGAACACTGATCAACTGAAAAACCAACTGCAATACCAGATCTCATAACTCGGTCAAATCTTCATGTGAACCATTGAAACTTAAGTTGAATAAACTAGAGATACTTATCTCAAAACCCTTTAATCCACAACAACTCGTCTATGACATACTGGCCAAACCAACTCACTTAATCTGACTGCAACACTGAAATACACAGAGGAATATGTCAATATCAAGGACAAAAACACATTCCAACAAACTTCTCAACAAAATCCAACACTATTCCCAATAATTCCCTCCTTTTTGTGTGCAGGAAACAGGTATAGAGCTCTGTTTGAGAGGATCAATAGGTTTCGCAAAGATGAACAGGTTCACCTTTTGATGATGAAAAATTTGGAGGACTAGGGCAATCGGCAACACGGTCTTAGAAAATCAGGCTGAACTTCTGGGAGCATATCCGAATCATCCTTTTTAGCTCATATATAGGTTTGTGGCTCCGCACGACATTTGTTGCTCATTGTTTATACTTGATCTCTTCAATAATTCACTATTTTATCCTAATCTTTAACAATTCAAAATTTCAATTCAATCTAGGGAAGAAAGAGCCCCAATTAGGAGGCTTGGAATCTCATTAGAATCTTGGTCTATCAAGCCTAGAACTATCAAGTTCCTCTCTTCCCTAATGTACTGGTAAATTAGGATATTTAATGGTTTTATTATCTTAATTTAACCCTAACCCTAATTTTACACCATCACAATACCATAATCGACAATCTCTAACAATCTTTACAATGCGAAGGGTTGACATCAATGAGAACACCTAGACAAAAATTACCAACATCATAATGATGTGTTCCTCCATGACGAAGGCATGCATTAACACCATTCAAGAAATATCAAACCTTATGTGAGACTTCAAGCCAAGGATTTCATATCTAAGGTAATATTTGTCAATTTAAGCATTTCCATTAAGGTTTCAGCCTTTGTCCTTCCTAAGGATAAGTTCTCTTTTCATCAATCATTATTGTAGTGGAGGTGTGAACACCAACATGGGATTTCTCTTAGCTAAGTCCCCATACAACACAACAGTTTTTCCTCATTTTTGTGTGCGTAAGTTCAGATTCGATCATAGAGAGTTTTATAAGTGTGTAGAGAAGACTGTGACATATTATTTAGATTTTGAATAGGTGAGAACACATGAACTAGGACACCCTCCAATAGTGTCCAACTCTTTTTGGCCCGATTTCAAAGGGACAAATCTATAGGAACTCTTGGTCATAAATATAGAACATTCTATGTGTACATACATCCTCAAATTGGGGCGTCCAACACACCATTTTTTGTATTTTTAAGTCTAGATTGCAGCTATAGGTTCCTATCTATCTCCTCTTTCTAAATGAGCGATTCTGTTGGTTTTTTGTTATTGTATTTCATTATTATTGCTAAAAGTTGTCAATTTCATATATTTTTACCTAGTTCATTTATACAAACTTCATAATCTTGAATCTATTGCATCCACATATAAATAAATCATAAAAACAAGTTCTTGACTCTCTTATTAGGATAATAATTGAGCCTATTTATGATTCCCAATGTTATTTAATAAAATTTTAAGATCTTAGTTTGTATTCCTAGGCTAGGACCTCATTTCCATACATAATTGTTAGATAATTGATTAATCCCAAAGACATTGAGAGAGGGGGGGGGGTGTGAATCAATGTATGACTAGTAAATGAAAGACTTAAACTTATTTACAATTTTGTAACTAAGATTAATATGTCGGTAAGCAAACAATAATGCAATAAAGAGAAACAAAGGAATCAATATCAATGCACACCATAACACAAATATTTTGGAGAGGAAACCTCGGTGGGATTTGTGACCTACAATATTTACTCATTGGCCATATGAATAAATATTACTTAGTACAAAAGGGGCCTCTACATGCAGGAAGGCCAACTCCCTAGAGCTCACTGCTCAACAAAAAAAGTGGAGTCTCACGGACTACAACATCACACTGATTAAAACATAAAATGAACTCTTACAACTTGCATCAAAATGCTGGATGAGTTCGTTGTTGTGCTCTGTCAAATACCAATTATGCCTCTGCCAAAAACCCTGGCCAGTATGCTGTCAAATGATTCTACTTATATAGAATAGTCTTCGCCCTGCTCTGCTTCTTATTCGCTCCAAAATAAACACATCAAAATGCATATACAACTATTCACTATCATATCCTATCTTATCTCATATTACCGCTTACCTCTTTCTAAATGACCTACAAGAACTCATAAATATATGAGTCTTTAGAATACAACATGTCGGCCATACAATTATAATTTACATTACAATTTATTTCACATATACAATACTTATTGTCAAGTCGGCCTGGAATGTCGGTATAATTTTCTGTCGGTGTAAATTGGATGCCGGTGTGAATAACCCTTGTTGTATCTGTCGGTGCCGATAGGTGAAGTCTATGGCTGGTTGAACTAGTGGAACCTTGTTTCCATCAAATGACAGCATCCACCTTTCTCATCTGAGTGTATAATGCCAACAATCTCCCCCTTTGGCATTGATGGAAACACTCATGAGAAAAATCAAACTGTGAATCCAAAACTGTGAGTGCTCCCCGTGAGCAAATGATATGTTCATCTTCTACATACATTACTCGGTTGATTTTTCTCACTATACCACTCCCCCTTTGGCATTAATGACAAAGGATGTCAAAATGAATTTCCAAAAATTCAAAAATTTACTTAGAACCCTGAAGTTTGTTGTGTACAACTTGAAAAATATCCACAAGAACTAAGTTCAGACCCTGCATGAACTTTGTACTGTCGGTAATTATTGTTTCTGTTTGTCTGATCATTCCAGTAAGATAGTGCATTTGTTGTTTTGGTGATCTATCTCCTTTAATTGTAGCCTTTGATAGTGCATTTCGGTGAGTGATTAGATTTTCCAATCTTGGACCAAGCTTATTCTTCAACTCCCTGGTTTTCATTTTCACTCTTGCCTTTTCTTTTTCAAGATTTTCAATCTTCTCCTCATGTATAGCCATCTCCTATTCTACGACTGATGTTAGTTCTGAAGAACCAATTATTTTATCCGCAATATCATCAATTTCCTTTTGAGTTTTTCTGATCTGATCATCAATATATTATGTTAGTTGATGTGGTTTACAAGCTTCCCGGTATAATTCCTAATACTCCAAAATGGTAGAATTTAATTCCAGTAGCAGTGTATCAATCTACTGAGTACATTCCTTTATTGTTTTTCCAAAGAATACCTCCTTTTCTTTATCAACTTTTTCTTGAATAATCTCCTCATTTATTTTGTCTAATGACTGAATGTTAGCAGAAATGAATTTGGACAATGTGTCCAATTTACCCTTTGAGCCAACAATATGATCTACCTTGCACTCCGGTGCAATCATCTGCAAAATCGGTAGAGAATCATTGATAGCCTTAAATACTAAGGAATTACACTCTATTATTTTCTTTATAGAATTCAATAATACTTCTGTGATAGGTGTTGGTCTGAAATCCAAAATAGAAGTACTAGGAGAGGTGCTAGGTTCTGCATTATCTTTCTTCTCTTCTCCTGATTTCTTTGACCCTTCCTTTGTTTTCTGTTCAGCTATCTTAATCTCTTTCTCTTCCTTATTCTCATTCTTATCCTTTGTTGGTTTAGATGTTGTCTATTCTTGTGCTTTATCTGTTAGTATCTGAACATCGATGACCTTAGTAGTATCTATATGTATGTTATCATTACTTATATCCTGCCGAGTGTTAACTACTTTTATCGGTGAGTCAGAAATCTCAATATTTATAGATTCTGATTTCTTCTCCTCAAAACTTTCTTTATCTACAACTTCATTTGCATCATCAATAACTATTTTATCAATATCAATATTTAAAGGAGTGTCAGTGAGCTGGTCCTTACCAATTTTTGGAATAGAGGTATCATCCATTGTAATGTTGATGTCCTGAGTATCAACCTTCATTATGAATAGAATGTTTGACTTGGGATCAACGACATCTATTGCTTTTTCTTCCTCTAATTTCTTTTCTGCGGGCTGATTTTGTACTTCTGTCTGTGCCTCTACTGCTGTCGGCGGGGTGTCCTGAGCTAGTAGTGGTAAGTTATCTTTTATTTTTAAGTCAAGAACACTGCCAACTTTATTCTTCCCTTTATCTCCTTTTTGATATACCTTAGTAAAAGATTTGTCAGCTTTTTGTCTTTCTTTTTCTTCTCTTTTCTCTTTCTTCACAAAGAAAATATCCCATTTGTATGTTGTCTCATCTACGATTTCCTTTATCCTGTCATCCATGAGGCTTACTTGTCGGTGACCACTTACAAAAATAGTTATGTTAGCTTTTGCTATCAATTCATCTATTTCTTGTCTAGACTTAGCTGGATGAACAACCAACAATGCTTCAACCTTCAATTTCTTATCCAATTCCATGATGGATATTCTTTTTCCCTCAAGTCTTAGATATAAGTCATTGGGGAGAAAATCAATGACTTCAATAAGAACTTTCTTATATATATCTAAATACAAGATTATGCTTTCTTCAATAGTGTTCTTATCTGAATCATCAAAAGAATGATACAACTATCTGACATTGTTGAGATTACCATCCTAAGTTATTTCGTTAATGAGCTTTGTCGGGGAAAGTGCATCAAATTTCTTTGGTGCCGGTTGCTTCTGTGTAATATTCTTCTTTGGACCTCTAGGTTCTCTCACAACCTGTTCTTTCTTTCTAAGTGTCCTTGTCTTCTTAGGTGATGGAGCAAGTGTCAGTTGAGATTTTCTCTTCTTCCTATCCACCCTTTTAAATTTCGAAGCTTTGTCACTATTAGTCTCAGATGAGGTAACAACAGGGGAAACATGTGTTACCGGTTGCTGGTTAGAATTTCTTTCTTTTATGCTTGCAACAACATCACTAACTGTTCAAGTTTCAATAATCTCTTGGTAACATCTTCGACAAATTTTGCAGCATCTTTCAATGTTTTATCCCTTTTCTTTCTTTGCTTATGAATAGCAACATCTTTCTCTATGGTTTCAACAGTGCCAAAGATCTTCTCAGTAGGTTCTGGTGGGGCATCTAGAAGTCTCTTGGCATAAGTTTCCAGAATGTTGGTGTCCAATTCATATCCCATTTCTGTTACCCAAATAGTTCTAGGTGTGACAGCCTCCATCCATATTTCATCTCTCTTTATAACAAATAATATCAATTTATCATACTTATCAACAATACTCTGAGGGATTCTTTCCCTTTTCTTCATTTTTTCTTGAAAGTTTTTGAAGTAATCCTTTACCTGCCTGTTTCCTTCTGAACCCATGCTAGAAATTGCCTCCTTAATATGTTTTCCAACAGAAATATCATAGGCAAAATCTCTATGGCCTATCCCAGGAATCTCCTTTGAGAAGTATAGCATCAAACATACAATTAAATTCCCAAATTTGAATGTTCCCTTTTTATCACCCTTGATTTTGTCCAAGTTATCTATCAATTCTTCTTTTAACCATTCACAAAGATCAATTTTTGCATTATTTTGTACCATTTCATAAGCATTGTGAATGCATAAACTAGAAACATAATTTAACCTATTTGTATGTGCAACCTTGTAACCAATAACCATGTTGGCATATTTAACATTGTCATCATTTATGTCACTTACCCTGAGTGATCTGTTATCAGATGTAGCACCAGTTAGATCCATAACACCATTGTTTGGAATTTTCTTCTTCTTCTCAGGCCTTGTGCCAGTAAAGGGTAAACCTGTAACAACTTTAATAGCTTCCTTGGTGATTTTCAAGACAAAGTCAAGCCATAAGAATTCACCGTGAACTCTACTTAGAACATATCGGACAATTTCATCTTCGAATTTAGGCA
The DNA here is from genome assembly GCF_030272615.1 of Cryptomeria japonica. Taxonomy (NCBI): domain Eukaryota; kingdom Viridiplantae; phylum Streptophyta; class Pinopsida; order Cupressales; family Cupressaceae; genus Cryptomeria; species Cryptomeria japonica. Next base: position 504,189,711 of record NC_081406.1, read on the forward strand.
TATAAAGGATGTCTACTAACCCTAAATCTTCCGCAATCTTATGTTCAGGTTTGATTACACCTTGGTTTTTTGTGATGACTTTCATAAACATGTTCTTTACCTCCTTAGACCCTAAATCTTCAATATTACAGTGAATGTATGCCCTAGGGTCTTCTGCAAATGCGACTCCCTTTAGAATTTTTTAAAATGCTCCAATAGAGTCGTCCATCTTAGCTATCTTAGGAATTATCTTAAAACCTGGCCTAGGACATTTGATATTATCCACAACAGTAGGGTTTTTTATGAATTTAGGAACGGAAGATGAAGAAGCCATGACGCAAAATAAATACCTTTTTCTGTTGAATGCAAGTGAAAACCTTGGATGCCCTAGAAAATCTTTGCCTCTTCACTTTTGAATGTCAGTGCTCTACTTTTGTTCTCTTTGAATGATTGGTGAGTCAAAATGAGAAATTTCAATGCTTTATAACCAAAAAGTTAACTAACAACCGCATTAAATGCTTCGTCGGTTAAGTGAATTTCCATTGTAACTCAACATATGTGCCGGTAAAGAAGGATTATGACTTCTTTCCATCATCTGAGGGGCAAAATACATGATCTTCAATTATTTGCCTTACCCCTAAGGATTATTCCTTAGTTAGATGAAGAATTTTCTATCGGTGCAGGATTGCTTTGTTCTTCCAGTGCAGAGCCAGATTCATCATTTCTTTGATATGTCTTCTTGACCCATTGTTTAGAGAATTCTTGCTTGATTTCATTCACCTTTTCTTTGCCTTTGTCATTAGATCCTATGTTGTTTGTTGGTAGATTCTTGCTTCTACAAAATCTTGCAATATGCCCAATCTTGTTGCATGCATTACAGGTTACATTGTTTCTTTGAATAGCTTTTCCATAACCTTGTCCGGTTTGAGTTTTGCATTGATTAGATAGATGTCCAAATCTACCACAAGCATACCATTTTACATTCATTCTGCAATCATTTGATTGATGACCATATTTATTGCATTTGGAACATTGACTAATAAATGAGTTTGTATTCTAATTATTCCTATATCTGCATTGATTTGCTCTATGACCAAATTTGTTGCAATTAAAACATTTTCCATTGAATTTATAAGCATTAGGTTGCCTTACTGGTTTGTTGTGATCATGATTATTTGTAGTTCTAGAACTTTCTCCATGTTCAAATCCAAGTCCAATTGCATCTTTATCAGGTCTTTGATTTTTCAGCATATCATCAAGCTTGGCTAATTTGTCTCATAAGTTCCTCTTTGTCATGTTGCATCTGAATCAACTTTGTTTTAAGCATATCATTTTAATGACTAATCCTTATAGATTCATCTGATCTTTCATTAAGTCATCTGGCCAAATCTTCCCGATTCTTCTTTCTATCTTCAATATCCTTACATAGTATCATGGTTAAGTCTTGCATCTCATTCTTCATGTTATTGTTCTCTTGTCTCAGTTTCTCTGCAATATCTTTGAGAGTTTCTTTTTCTTCATCATCTTGTTTTTGCATTTGCTTATGTAATTATTTTCTCTTATTTTGTGCCATGACCAGGTTTTCTTGAAGTGCTTTGATGAATTCTTGAGCAGATCTGAGTTCTTCTTCCAGTTTGATATTTTTTAAATTTTTCTGCATCAAAATCTTCAAGAGCCGCTTCCAACTGTTGTCTCAAACTTTCCATGGGTACCGGTTTTAGAATCTTCCTCAAGCTGTTAGGCTTCTGCAAATAGAGGACTAGGCTATAATACCAATTGTTAGATAATTGATTAATCCAAAAGACATTGAGAGGGGGGGTGAATCAATGTCTGACCGGTAAATGAAAGATTTAAACTCATTTACAATTTTGTAACTGAGATTAATATGTCGGTAAGCAAACAATAATGCAGTAAAGAGAAACAAAGGGATCAACATCAATGCACACCATAACACAAATATTTTGGCGAGGAAACCCGGTAAGGGAAAAACCTCAGTGGGATTTGTGACCCACAATATTTACTCACTGGCCATATGAATAAATATTACTTAGTACAAAAGGGGCCTGCACATGCAAGAAGGCCAACTGCCTAGATCTCACAGCTCAACAACAAAAGTGGAGTCTCAATGACTACAATATCACACTGATGAAAATATAAAATGAACTCTTGTACAACTTGCATCAAAATATTGGATGAGTTTGGTGTTGTGCTCTGTCTGATACCGGTTATGCCTCTGCCAAAAACCCTAGCCGGTATGCTGTCAAATGATTCTGCTTATACAAAATAGTCTTCGCTCTGCTCTGCTTTTTATTCGCTCCAAAATAACACATCAAAATGCATATACAAATATTCGCTATCATATCCTATCTTATCTCATGTTATCGCTTACCTCTTTCTAAATGACCTACAAGAACTCATAAATATATGAGTCTTTACAATACAACATGTCGTCCATACAATTATAATTTACATTACAATTTATTTCGCATATACAATACTTATTGTCAAGTTGGCTTGGAATGCCCATATAATCTTTTGTCAGTGTAAACTGGATGCCGGTGTGAATAAGCCTTGTTGTATCTGTTGGTGCTAGTAGGTGAAGTCTATGGCTGGTTGAACCAGTGGAACCTTGTTTCCATCAATGACAACACCCATCTTTCTCATCTGAGTGTATAATGCCAACAATAATAATTATAATGTTGTAGGAATCAAAGGTTCACATTCAATTTGAAGCATTTGCAAAAATGCATGGACATTAGAAGTTGTACAAACTATATAGGTTTACTTGAAGCCTCCATATTTCTTTTAGAACTTGTGTTTTGAGCTTGTCATAGTGTTTTTTATTTGATTTTTTTATGTATTCTACTTGTATCATTATTATTGGTGTATTGGTGATTGTTTTCCTTGTGTGATGTCATGGTATCTTATGCATGTAGGTGTGTAATATAGCATGCTAATGTCACAAATGTTGCACGATTTTATGTTATTTTTCTCATTTTTTATCTATTAATGCTTTAGGTGAAAGCATGGGGCATCACACCAAGATAAGGAGAATATAAATACTGATCTAGACATTTTTGAATAAGGTTAATAAAGAGTTTATTTGAGTAGGATAAAACAAAAACAAATAAATTTCTCCTATTTAAAGGCTAGAGGGCATCAATATGACGTGTTGGGAGATTAATCTAGAGCTTGACCTAAAGAATGGAAAAAAAGAGTGAGCATCTATAAATGTAAGAGATTCACACTAAAACACTAAATTAAAAAAGAGAACAATTATCAAGTAATTATAAGACATCAAATCATAGTAAGAGTATGTCATTTGATACTTTGATAGATAGTTTACTCAATTCAATATAAAAGAGACTAGGGTGAGTTGCTTTCAATTTTATGGACATATGGGTAACACCTCAACTTTTTCCTATGGATTCAATTGTGACAAGTTGCTAACTCCACTCCACTTATAGATCAATAAAGGAGTATGTTTTACTCATTAATGGGCGAGTATGGGAAGAATGATCACTTGAAGGACAAGAATACATAAAGAAAAGTAAGAACATAAGAGGTTGTGATTCCATTTAAACATTCAATTCCTTTTCTTGAAATTGATTTGGACATCCACTTGCTTTAGATTAAGAAAGGTTCATGTTGCAATCACTATGAGTGAGTATGATCAATAAGTCCACTTGAGAAATAAGAAAGAATAAAAATATATGAGGTATGTTATCCTCAATTTTAACATTGGGTAAAATTGGGGTCAACCCACGAGTTTTTGGCTTATTTGCAGGTTTCTAGTTCTATGCATATTTTTTGAGGTGACTTCGTCATCCCCAGTGTGGTCATTCCTTGGTTTTTCCCCTTGTTTTTGTCATCTTTGAGTTTAAGGTGCAAATCGGGCCTATAAACATGATTTACACCAACCTTGAATTCAAGGTGCAAATTGTGTTTATAGGCCCGATTTGCACCTCTATAAGTCTTTTTTTGCACCAAAGTACAAATCAAGTTTGTAAACTCGAAATGCACCTTGACGAGTACAAATCAGGTTTACAAATCTGATTTGCATCTATTTATGACACTTTGAGTTATTAATTGTGCCCTTTTGTATTTTGATTAGGACTATTTCTTTCATTTTAAATCCTTTTTCTTTGCATTTTGACTTTATTTGTTCCTTTCCAAGCTGCTTTGAGATCATGGGGAAAATATTTCAATTTCGATTTTCATAATAGTTTTCTCTATAATTTTAGGGTAAGGTTTTTTTCCTCTTGTTCCTTCTTTGATATATCTTATTCGATTTTGAAACCCTTATTTCTTGATCATTTTCATTTTCCAAATAGTATGATCTGAAGGGTTCCTTTTAGCAACCTAAATCGTAGTGTCGTTCGGGTTTACCGGCCCAAACAACACCACATTTGTGGTGTTTCTCGGGTTGATGGAACTGAGTGACACCCATCATTGCTCTAATTGTTGTTTCTGTAGTGATTCAATCTACCGAATTGTGGTGGAGTTTGAGTTCATTAAACCTTCTCTCCACCTTTTCCTTTTACCTTTGTTGTGTTTGAATAGTGCTTGGCGGGTTTGAGACCCCACCTTGCACTTTGCATTATCCACTGTGGTGGAGTTCAAGTTCACCAACCTGCACTCCACCTCCCTTTCCATTCCTTTTTTGTGGATGATGCATGGCAGGGCCATAGGCGTGCAATGCACCAAAAACCTTACTTGGTGTATGGCGGGTCTACGACCCCACCCTGAACCTTACCAACCTTTGTTGCCATAAGTTAAGTGTATGGTGGGTTTATGAATCTGCCTTACACCATCTTTTGTTTCCATTTTGTATGGCGGTTTATGAACTCGCCTTACACCTTGTTTTGAGTTTTTCCCTTCTCAAGTGTACGGTGGGTTTGTAAACCCACTGTACACTTTGATTCACTCATCTAGGTGTATGTTAGACCTATAGATCCAATCAATACTTGGTTTTGATTTGCACTAAATGAGTGTAGTTCAGACCTATAGGTATAACATACACCTATTCTTAGACTCTCTTAAAGTGTAATTCGAGGCTATATAGTCGAATTACCCTTGAAAACCATACTTTGTCAAAAATATAATTAAGGCTTATGAACCCAAATTATGCCAATTGCACACACATAAATAGGGTTTATAGGCCCATTTACTTTCAAATTATCATAATACAAGGAGGGTTTTTGAAACCCTAGTGATACAAAATGCATCTCATTCAGGAGCTTGTTCAATCCAAAATGAACAAATAGTTGATTGCACTTCTCTAGTACTAACAATTTTACCCATGTTACAGTGTTGTTATTATAAAAATGACAAGGGCATCTCCAAGCAAGAAGACCATGAAGTTCAAGAAGCAAGACCCACATCCGATCTTCCTACCTTCATTAGTTTCATCAAACATAGACCAGATACGGGACACTAAGATAGGTCATATTGACCTAGCCGAGTTTATCAAAATAGTTGAGCAACCTCCTTCATACTAAAAAATGGATTCCATCATCAATAGTAGCATCCATTTAGTTGTGTTTTTTCACATGTCTGCTCAAGATCTTGAATTTGTCATGGCAATAGTGAGTCACTTCAATCTTACTAGCAAAAGTGTAAAGGATGCCACTGGTAAAAAATTGAATAGATAGGATGAATATTTCTTCAACACTATCTTTAAGTGTCATAATATTGAAAAGTATTCAATTATAACTATGCAATCAGCCCAAGCCTACTATGACATAAATTCTGACAAATGTAGTAGGAACACGAATGATAACTGGTTGAAGACCTCAATGCCTACAATTGCCAAATGGCCGAAGACTTTTCTTAGAAGTGATCTTATTGAAGAGGTAAATGAATTAGTAACTCTTTTGAATAGAGTGAAAGGGCTTCCTACCTCTAATACTTATTATAAATGGATGTATCAATATATCCACATCATCAAACAAAACAAGGAGAGGATCTTCCGAGGTAAGCAAATATGTGATGCAATATGTGAACAACTTACCAAAGTGCCAACCACTCTCAAGTTCTACATGACCTCATATCCGGTGTACGTTGCAACTTCGATGAGGCATTTTCCAAGATTGTCTACACCGAGAGACAAAAGGATTTTTTTTGTACATGAACTTACTACTCCAAATTGGTGTTGAAGAATAGTTTCAATCATTTTCAAAGAGTGAGTGATGCTTTCTTTGGATAGCACATGTGCATGTTGAATAAGGATTTGTACAATAGAAGAGTGTTAGATCATGCTTGGAAGGTTGTAAATGAATATGGATGTATGTTCTTGCAATTTCCCACTTTCATATATCTCAAAGTAGGATGTTTCAATGGTGAACCCTTTATGCTCCCGAGGTACCCATCAAATAAAATTATTATGTTGGAATTGGCTCATCAAGTGATGACGGTCCATGAGGCTCAATTAGGTTCCCACAAAACAGGTTTGAAATTCTCCCTAACAATTGATAGATATTTCTTCACTTCCATCTTCAAATCTAGGGAAATGGAGGAAGAAATGAGGAGAGTAACCATGAGGTTCTTTAAGGTACAAAGAGATTTCAACTACATAGGAATGAGGAACAAATTGAAAAAGGCCTATGTTCATGTCCATCGTATTGAAGATGTATGGGTTGATTGCAAGTCTGAACATGATATTAGGAAACTTGATTATTGTCAACTGATAGTTGATCAAATTAGGGAGTTTGATCTTTCTGATATCCTAGATGACCTAGAAGAAGGTGGTAATGTCTTAGACCTTACTTATGATGAAAATAAAATTTTATCAGCTCCCTTGTACCTCATTCATGTTAGGATTAATGATAGTCCCAAAGATACTGAGAGGGGGGGGGGTGTGTGAATCAATATCTAACCAGTTAACAAAATATTTAACCTTATTAAGTATTTTGCATTCTAAAACAGTGTACCGGTAAACAAGAATTAATGCAGTAAATAAGATTAGTAAAGACAACATAGAAAGAACACCATAACACAAGATGTTTAATGAGGAAACCCAGTGTGGGAAAAACCTTAGTGGGATTTGTGACCCACAATATTCACTCACTAGCCAATGAATGGATATTACTTACAAGAGGGGCCTACACATGCAGGAAGGCCAACTGCTTAGAGCTCACTGCTTAATTACAAAAGGCAGTCTCACTGACTTACAAAATGGATTATGAGAATCCAATATAATGTAATGCTACAATTCAGCATCTGCTATGCCAAGTTCAGTACCGGTTTAAGCTCATACTATAACCATAAACCCTTATACAAAATTTGCCTTAATATTCGCTCATCACTTCTACATCCATGCTACCTCATTACAAAATGATTTACAAGATCTCATACATATATAAGTCTATTACAATATGCCTTGTCAGATTTACAAAAAGATGTTTACAATTAAATACAATAAACAAAATCCTATCGGTTGGGGTGCCGGTATACATTGTTGTCGCTGCCGGTGAAGTGTGTCGGTGTCGGTGCCTGCCGATGATTTACCAGATGAATGTCGGGTGGCTGCCTGTAGGTTGTCGGTAGGTTGCCATAAATGACAACACCATCATTTCTCACTAGAGTGTAGAATGCCAACAATCTCCACCTTTGGCATTGATGGCAACACTCATGAGAAAAATCCAAAAATCTGTCCCAAAAAGTGAAGTCCAAAAAGTTACCAAAAATGTGTGCTCCCCCTGAGCAAATGATCTCCTCTAATAACCATTTTTCTTTATCCACTACTCCCCCTTTGATATCAATGACAAAGATTGTCAAAAATTGTCAAATGAGTGCAGACTTCAGCTTGAACTTTGTAATCGACTGGTTACAATCTGGAATACGTCTTCTAATATCAAGTTTAAGCTCTGTATAAACTTGTTACTGTCCTTCATAGCTGCCTCAGTTCTCCGAATTGTACCAGTGAGATGATGCATATGTTCCTCTGGTGTCTTTTGTCCTTGAATTAATGCCTAAGAGATTTCTTTCCTTAGAGAGATAAGGTTATCTAACTTAGCACTGAGTTTGTACTTAAGATCTCTAGCTTTTCTCTTGATCCTTTCTTTCTCTTTCTCTAACTTCTCTAGTTTTTCCTCAAATATAGTAATTTCTTGTTCAATAAATGATATAGGTTCAAATGAACCAATGATGTTATCAGCTATATCATTTATCTCCTTTTGAACTTTGCTTATTTCCTTATCAATGTCAACTGTCAACAAATTTGTCTTGCAAGTATCTTTGTATAGTTCTTTATACTCCAAAATTGTTTTATTCAGTGCCCGTAAAAGTGTATTGATGTGTTTCGTGCACTTGTTTATTGTTTCCTCAAAGAATTTTCCTTTTTCTTTTTCCTTTTTCTCCTTGAATGTTTCCTCATTTATTTGATCAACTATTAGTATATTACCAGTAATGTATCTAGACAATGCGTCTAACTGACTTTAAGAATCCTTTACATTATCTACATTGCATTTGGGTGCAATCATCTTAAGAATAGGAATTGTGTCATCAATTGCCTTATAGGCCAATGCATTACAATCTATTATTTTCTTTATAGAGTCCTGTAAAGCTGAAAAATCGAACCCTAGTTGTTCTCCCCTCCCCAACTCCAAGGAGAGAGAAGGGAGAGTCACTGGGGTTGATGGTTTTCACTTAGGAGAGACTTTACATTCAAAAGAGGGGTTGAAACCCACAAGATCCAATCCCACACAATGCAAGATTGGATTCTATATGAGTTTCAAGGGTTAAGACATCAAGGATACCCTCTTTTGTAAAGAATGTAGATAGAAAGATTGAACTAGGAATGCATGTAAAGTAAGAAAGATTCGCTTATAAACAGAGATAGGGATATGGGATGAAGCTGCGGACCTAGAATTAGCAGTAAAATGTCGAGACGATGCTGTTCTGCAAATTTGAGTGAAAGTTGACGGGACGATGGTGCCCGACGTGCATACGGTACTCTGAAAAATCTGTGAAACGAAGGGGGATCTGTTCGTCTCTGCACAAGGATTCCAGATCTTCAATTACAGCCGCGTACCTACAACCTTGTTGTAAGAATGTTTGTATTCTTACATGCGAAGGTGTAATGTATGTAGTATGTTGTATGTTGTATGTGATCTCCTCTTCAATGGTTGAATCCTTGTCTTGAATGCAACACTTAGCCTTGAATGGAGACTTAGAATGTTCAATTGCTTGAAGGAATGCTTGAATGCTTGAATGTTTGAATATCGCTTCCACGTCTTGTTCTTGCTTATTTCCTTTTTTTTCGACCCTTCAAATGGGAGAGGAAATGTAGTTTATATACTTGTCAATTAGGGCTGATAGACTGATTTTCCCGACCTTAGGCCGACCAGGAAACATTATTTTCCAATTTGCAAACTTAAAGACCCGATGCCCACAAGAGACCGGGCCCAAAATAGGGCCAGGGACTAGGGCGCTGGGTGCCATGGTCCTGGGGGACCAGGGCGCTGGGCGCCCTCGTCCTGAAGGACCAGGGCACTGGGCGCCATGGTCCCACCTCCCGAGACAGCAGGGTGCAAGGAGGGATCAGGCCAGGGTGCGGAAAAATGCAGTTTTTGGTGTCGTAAATAGGTTTCGGGGTCTCCATTCAGGTTCAACGTTGCGCCGCCATCGTGAAGACCCAAATGCAGTCCAAATTGCAAGTGTCGCAATTTTAGGACGCTACATTTAGCCCCCACTTTAGCGGGAGTATAAGCGTACGCTCATACTTCCGGTAAAGTACAAGGAAACAACATTGAGAGACTTTCACCACGTCAAGGAGGCAAGATACACCAAGCCCCCAGTGGACTAAGGATCTTATGAAATTGATTGACAAAGTAAAAGGGAAGATCACGAGGGAGAACCATGACTGTCAGTAGTAAGGTTCCCTCACTATGAGTCATGCAAGAAAGATATCAAAATTTTTCAAGGCAAAGCTAAATTTGTCAAGAAATTTTCAAGTATCTTGAAAAGATATGAACAGGATGTATGCCCCCCTACGTTAAAGCGATCGCACACGCCTCACCGGGGGTGATTGCTTTAAGGTAGTGATACATATAAGAAATGAGAAAGGAGCACGTTATCACAAGGATTTAGCCCCCAAGTGTGAGATAAGCCCAAGGATAATAGACACACAACACAAAGCACAAGGTGACTTCGCTTTCCTTGGGGTCAGTATGCTGTATGATAATTCATGTATATCATATGTATGTATGCATAATTGTTCTTCATTCCCCAATCAAGGAAGGTCACCTAGAAGAAGGGAACACATGCGTCTTTTGAGTCAACATGAGAGAGACCAAAAGAGATCTCAATGTTTTGCATCGTCCTCAAATAGACAACACTAAGGACAACAAATAGAAGAATGAGAATAACACATAGAAGAAGTAACAAAAGAGAGGAGGAGAGAGTCTGCTATGCTAATGAAACTAGTCTAGCACGTCATCTACCCCCCAATCTTGCTGATCAATATTTCGGGAAGGTAGGAAACGCGCTAGAGGAGGAACATCCAACATAGCAGATGGAGCTATCACAAGATCCAAACAAGGGCTATGTTCATGTTCCGAGCCACGTTGTTCTTGTCTAGGAGCTAGGATAAGTGCTTTAGAAAATTCGTTAGATAAATGGTTATCAACATCAACATATTCATATTCACTATTAGAAGAAAGAGGAGTAACATTTTCATCATGAATAACATTTTCATCTATATCATCACCAAGATTTATAAAAATAGGATCTTTAACTCACACAGGATCAAGACCATCATGCATCTTATGTTCAGGAGATTTCGGCTCAATCGTCAGCTGAGGAGAAAATGGAATAATATTAGTTGAAGGTGTTTTTGGGGATTGCAAAGTTTGAGAAGCAGCTGCCTAAGCTCTAAGATGACGCTTTCGTCGGCGTTCATGTGCAGAATAATTTCGTCTAGTCTTAGTAGGAAGTTGAGAAGATTGAGGAGGAGGAATGTTCTCATCCTTATCACTTGGGTGTTTAGGTTGTGGTCTCTTAGGTTGAACAATAGGAAAAGAGGAAGGTCTCTTCTCTCCATAAGAGGAAGGAGGAGGAACTGCTCCATATAAGGGAGGAATATTTGGTTTAGGAAGGAGACCAAGTCCATCATGACGAGGAGGTATAGGTCTACTTTTAGGAAGTTTATTAGTCTTAGGCATAGTCACATCCATAGGGATGGGTTGGGAATCTTCTTGAGGAAAGACATTAGTTTTATCTTTCAAAGGAAGAACTTCCTTCTCAAGAACGATAGGAATGTCAAGTTTGGGTGTTCTAGGTTCACTTAGAGATAGGATCATATCTTTTTTCCATTTTTTATAAGATTTGAAAAGATGATCACTTCGCGGAGGAAGAGATTGGAATTGTTTAGGCCAAAAGTAATCAATAGGAACGCTAGAAGTTCTTTCAGCTGGTTTAAAGAGACTATGATTGACAGTAACAACTTCACCATTATGGGGAAATTTCAAACACTTGTGAATAGGAGAAGCAATAGCTTTCATGGAAGATAGCCAAGGATAGCCTAGCTTCACACGAAATTGTTCGGATGATGGAATAATAGCAAAGTCCACATCAAGGGATTTGTTATGGACCTCAATAGGTAATGTAATAAAACCAATTGCAGGAGAAGAAAATGCATCAAATAATTTCACAACCACATTTGTTTCATCATAGATCACTTGATTCAATTGCAAAGTAAAAAGAAATTCTTCAGTAATGACATTAACCATACAAGAAGGATCAATAAGCACTCCACGACAAGGTGTATTTTTGACTTTTGCAACTATATATAAAGGACCATCAGGTGCCTTGATAGTTTCACTAGAATCAAAGGTGATGGAAGGTTCTTTAGGGATTTTCTGCTGCTCTACAAAGTTAATCACATTCGTAGTCATAGACACAAGATCATCAGGTGAGACAGAGGAATCAGTAGCATCAATCGCATTAGAGGTGTGAGAAGGCAATGGATCGGTAAAAATCTTAAGATTTTGGTTAGGAGGAGCTACAGATGTGTTGCCTTTATCATTCACTCCAAAAATAGAAATAGTATTATTATCAATCAAATCTTGAATTTTACCCTTTAAAGCAAAACATTTTTCAGTATCATGCCCAGGTTGACGATGAAATTGACAAAAAGATTTGTTATCAAAATAGGGTGAGTTAATCTTTGCAGGATCTATTTGCTTTATAGGAGGAAGAGTAAGCACATTTTGTTCCAATAACTTATTCATAATACTATGCAATGATTCATTCAAAGGAGTAAACTTTCTTTCTTTCTTGAAAAACTTAGAAATAGGAGGCACACCTGATGCCGCATTCACATTGTTGTTGATGATGTTTTCATTGAATTTAATTGACTCTCTGTTCGGTTTAAACTTCCCAAATGGTTGTTGACTACTATCACCCTTATCACTCGGAGCCATCGGATTTGCTTGTTCCATTTGACTCACAGTCAGTTGATAATTGTGAAGAGTTGCGCACAACTGTTGGAAAGAAGTAAACTCAGAAAATAGAAGTTTTTCTCTAATATCTTTTTGTAAATTAGAAATAAAGATTCTTTGAATATCATTGTCAGGTACTGGAAAAGAAATTTGAGCATACAAATGCTTATATCTACCAATGAAATCAGTCACTTTTTCTTTAACACCTTGTTTACAATGCATTAAATCAATCAAAGTAACTTTAGGACTTATATTGTTTTGAAATTGTTGAATAAAAGCATTTGCAAGTTGTTCGAAAGAAGTAATAGAATAGGAAGGCAACGAGCAATACCATTGTAGGGCTTTATCTCTTAATGTTCTAGTAAACAGTTTTGCAAGCAACCTTTGGTCATAAGCAAAATCGGTACATATTGTTTGAAAGGTCTTAACATGTGTTAGAGGATCACCCTTACCATTATAAAGCTCCAAATGCGGAATTTCAACATGTTTAGGGGGGATAGCTCGAACAATGTCAAGAGAAAGTGGGCTCGCAACATGAAATGTGGGCACACTAAACTTAGATTGATTCATAGAGGCAATTTGTTGCTATAAAGAAGAGACAGTTTGTGCAAGATTGTTAATGGTCGCTTCAGTCGAAGAGTTCATATTAGACGTGTTAGATTGTGATGGATGTGTTATGTTATTGAAAGAAGGTAGAGAGTAGGGTGGTGGGACACTATGATAGTTAGTCATAGGAGATGATTCGAAAGGAGGAACACTACAAGGAGGAATGGAAGGGTTAAATGAATTGCCCCCTTGCGTCATGTTCATTTGTGGAGATATAAGAGGAACACTCATTGAAGGAATGAATGAAGAAGTTGGATTGAATGAAGGAAGAGGGTTGATTGAAGAAGAAGGATTGCCCCCATGACTAGTGATCATAGGAGGAATGTCTTGTATTGAAGTAGTCATTATGTTTGATGTAAAAGTAGGTATACTAGCAATAGAAGTTGTCAAAGGAATAGAATGATTAACTTGAGTAGGAGGTTGTGTGTAACTTAAGGTTTCGGCACAACTTTTCATAGGCATCACATTCAAATCCACAATGTGTGCAATACCACGCAAAATATCAATTCCATTCTTATCACTTTCAACCATACGTTTTAGACCCTCAATTAATGAAAGAGCTTCACTATCGGGGTATTCTTGAGACATCCATTGTCGAAAATCATCAAATTGGTTATCCAATTTTGAAAGTTGTTCTACAGAAACCTCATGGAGAGCTTCTTCATCATTAAGAGGATTAGAGGAATTACCCATGTCCTCGTTAAAAAGGCCATTCAAATTAGGTTCCATCTCCTCGGTAATTACACCTTGGAAAGACTTAATTCTAAGGCTTCGTCTAACGGGAATAGTGTAAGTAGGGCTTATTGTTGTAAAACTCATGCACTAAAGAGAGAGAGAAGATTTTGAATTTTAGAGGTAGCAAATTTCAATAAAACCAGCCAATCTCCTAGATTTAAGCTGTTAAATGCAATCAGGACAATCTCCCGAAATTTCGGAAAAAATGTCCGGGATCGTGGCGAACGGAGTGCACACGGTCCTCGCAACTTTTTTCGAAATTTTCAGGGATGAAAGTTATGATGATTTTTAAGCTAATTTGAAAAAATTGAGTGATTTTATGATCTGTAGATAGGCCAAATTAAAGTTGCAATCTCAAAATTGAACCCTACCAAGATTGTTGAAAAATGCAAATTTCAAATTTTGAAAAAGAGGGGGAAACTGAAATTTTGAATTTTATGATTTTAGAGGGAATACTAAAAGAAATGCAAGTTTTGAAATTTAAAAGTTGACTCAATTTCACGCAAAATTCAATTTTGAAAGCGGAAATCAAAGTTGTTGCAATTAAACACTTAATTTCAGAAGTCACAAATTGTAAAAATTTGAATAAAGCACTGAAATTTCGAATGAATGCCAACACACTTTTCAGATTTAGGACTGTAAGAAACACAATTTTGATATGAATTTTAATTTCAACAATTTTTGAATGATTAGAAGCCTCAATCCAAGCAATCGCTAGACCAACTTTGACTTTAATTTTGAAAGTGTTAAAATTGATAAAATCAGCCAAAATTTTGGATTTTAGCAGAAAAATACAGTAAGATCTAGCTCCCGAAATTTCGGAAAAAATGTCGAGGACGAGGGCGCTCGGGGTGCACACGGTCCTCACAACTTTTTTCCAAATTTTCAGGGATGAAAGATATTGTGATTTTATTGCAGAATCCAAAGTTACAACCGATTTGGAAGTGTTTTGATTAGTGAAATTATCAGTCAAAGGTTGAGTCAAGAAGGTCTTAAAAATTAGGGTTTTGACATTTAACCACTTAATTTTCAAAATTAAAGCACAAATATGAATTGACAATTTGCAATAGAAGGGTAGATCTGAAACAAGCATTAACAATTAAACATTTCACAAGCTTAATTACTAAAAAGAAAATTTTAGGGTTTTTATGCAATCAACCTCTAAAATTTGCAAAAGATCAAACATGGAAATATAATTAGGAAAGCAAAATTTTCAGATCTAACCATGAATAATCAGAATGAGGATGTTCACATCGGGTTCACCAAAATGTAAAGCAGAAAAATCGAACCCTAGTTGTTCTCCCCTCCCCAACTCCAAGGAGAGAGAAGGGAGAGTCACTAGGGTTGATGGTTTTCACTTAGGAGAGACTTTACATTCAAAAGAGGGGTTGAAACCCACAAGATCCAATCCCACACAATGCAAGATTGGATTCTATATGAGTTTCAAGGGTTAAGACATCAAGGATACCCTCTTTTGTAAAGAATGTAGATAGAAAGATTGAACTAGGAATGCATGTAAAGTAAGAAAGATTCGCTTATAAACAGAGATAGGGATATGGGATGAAGCTGCGGACCTGGAATTAGCAGTAAAATGTCGAGATGATGTTGTTCTGCAAATTTGAGCGAAAGTTGACGCGACGATGGCGCCCAACGTGCACACGGTCCTCCGAAAAATCCGCGAAACGAAGGGGGATCTGTTCGTCTCTGCACAAGGATTCCAGATCTTCAATTACAGCCGCGTACCTGCAACCTTGTTGTAAGAATGTTTGTATTCTTACATGCGAAGGTGTAATGTATGTAGTATGTTGTATGTTGTATGTGATCTCCTCTTCAATGGTTGAATCCTTGTCTTGAATGCAACACTTAGCCTTGAATGGAGACTTAGAATGCTCAATTACTTGAAGGAATGCTTGATTGCTTGAATGCTTGAATGTTTGAATATCGCTTCCACGTCTTGTTCTTGCTTATTTCCTTTTTTTTTGACCCTTCAAATGGGAGAGGAAATGTAGTTTATATACTTGTCAATTAGGGCTGATAGACTGATTTTCCCGACCTTAGGCCGACCAGGAAACATTATTTTCCAATTCGCAAACTTAAAGACCCGATGCCCACAAGAGATCGGGCCCAAAATAGGGCCAGGGACCAGGGCGCTGGGCGCCATGGTCCCACCTCCCGGGACAGCAGGGTGCAAGGAGGGATCAGGCCAGGGTGCGGAAAAATGTAGTTTTTGGTGTCGTAAACAGGTTTCGGGGTCTCCATTCAGGTTCAACGTTGCGCCGCCATCGTGAAGACCCAAATGTAGTCGAAATTGCAAGTGTCGCAATTTTAGGACGCTACAAGTCCAAAAGTACTTCAGTCACATTAGTAGGTCTAAACTATGTTAGTGAAGTACTAGATGTCTGGCCAACTACCTTTACAATTTATGTGCTTCCGGTGGGAGTAGCCAATTTGCCTGAATTGACCTCTGGTGGGTCAGTCTGTGTTTGCATTTCCACTAGCAATGGTTTTGGTTTCTCTGTGATTGTTGGTTTCACTGCCTCAATGTGTACATGTGACTCAGTCGGTTTCTCAGTTTGTTTTTATGTGTTATCCACTACCGGTGTCTCAGTTACTATATCTGCAAGTTTCTTAGTGTTTGCATCAATATTATTAGTAACCATTCCACTGTCTAATGTTTCCACTGAATGCTCAGCTTTCTCTGCTTGTGTCTCAACCCCAATATTATCTATCGGTTGCTCATTAGCAATATCATTTTTCTGTTCCTTTATGTTTTTCTTATCAACTACAATGTTTACTTCCTGAGTGTCAATATTCATAGTGTACAAAATTTCTGACTCAAGGTTGGTATCCTCATGTGGTGTATCCACATTCTCAGTAGCCGGTGTGCTTTCAGTCTGTATTGGTGGAGTAACCAAAGGTGGTGGTAGGTTGTCAGTTACTTTAATGTTGGGTAATCCACCTACTTTACCTTTCCCCTTGTCTCTGTCCTTTTGATAAACTTTGAAATTTTTCTTTGGTTTGTTCAGCTCTTCCCATTTTTCCTTATCTACAAAGAAGATGTCCCACTTGTCTGTTGTTTCTTCTCCAATTTCATTTACCCTACCAACCATTAGGCTTACATGTCGGTGTCCACTTGCAAAAACTGATCTATTAGGTTCACTAATTAATTCATCAATTTCTTCTACAGAGTTGACCGGATGTATAGCTAGTAGTTTTTCAATCTTTAGTTTCTTGTCAAGCTCCATGACTGCAATCCTTTTTGCATCTAACCTCCTGTACAATTCACTTGGAAAATCATCTACAACTTCTATTAATACTTTCTTGTATATATCAAGATGTAGTATTATGCTATTCTCATTACTTTCCTTTTCTTCATTAGTGAATGTGTTGTATAGTTTGCTAACATTAGCTAAGTTACCGTCATTAGTTATCTCACTCAGTAAGTTATCCAGAGGTGGTATAACTTGTTGTTGCTTTTTCTTCTTTGGTGTCAATTTCTTTACTAGTGGTCTCACTGCTTGTTGCTTCTACCTTGGTGTTCTTGTTTTCTTGGGAGGAGGAGAGGGTACCGGTGATGGTTTTCTCTTCCTATCAACTCTCTTAAACTCAACAGGAATTTCACCGTCAGATGATGTACCAACTGGTGAGAGATGTGCCTCCGGTTGTAATCCTTCTAAGTCACTTTCCTTTTTTTCCAGTTATGTTCATGACATTTTCTTTTATTTCCTTAACTTGTTTAGATGCACTTCTTATGTAATTTTCTCTTCTCTTTCTCTGTTTCAATGTTTATACATCACTTTCTATTGTTTGTGCATTTCCAAAAACATTTTCTTCCAGTTCTCTAGGGGCTTCTAATAGAGATTTGGCATAAGTTTCAATGATGTTTACGTCTGCCTCATACCCCATTTATGTTACCCATACAGTTCTAGGAAGAACTGCCTCCATCCGGGTCTCATCCTTTTTAATCACAAAACATATTTCCTTTTCATACTTGTCTACAATACTTTGTGGTAATCTCTCTCTTGTTTTCTTTTTTGCTTTAAATGTTTTGAAGTACTCTATTATATTGTTATCCTTATTAGTGCCCATATTGGTGAAGATTTCTAGCAGTTGTTTGCCTATCGGTATATCATAAGCAAAGTCTTTCTTACCAATACCAGGAACCTCTTTTGTGAGATACAACATCAGACATACCAGAAGATTGCCAAAATGAAAAGTACCTTTCTTATCACCTTTGATCTTTTTCAGATTATCTATCAATTCATCCTTTAACGACTCACATACATCTATTTTTGTATAATTGTTGACTATATCATATGCACTTTTGATACAAAGACTGGAAACAGAGTTGAGTCGGTTTGCATGTGTGGTTTTGTAACATAGGATCATGCTTATGAATCTGACATTCTCATCTTTGACATAATTTACTCTCAGGGATCTACTATCATAGGTTGCTCTTGCTAATGTCATCACTGTGTTATTAGGAACCTTCTTAGTCTTATATGGCCTGCTATCGGTGGAGGGTAAACCAGTCACTGCCCTAACTACTTCTTTGGTGATTTTACAAATAGAATCTAGCCAAAAGAATTCTCCATGAACTCTGCTAAGGACAATCCTTACTACCTCCTTAGGAAAATCAGGGATGTCCAAGATTTCCACAAAACCTAAAGTTTCAATTACCTTGTGTTCGGGTTTTACTTTTCCATTTTCATCACAGATAACAGTTCTAAACATTTTCAATATTTCTTCTGAACCTAATTCCTCAATATTGCAATGAATATAGATTCTAGGGTCTTCAACATATGCAACACCTTTTGGAATTTTTGAAAAAACACCTAGGGAATCATCATGTTTTTCTATCTCGGGAATGATCTTAAAAATGGGCCTAGGGTGTTTCACAACTTCTACAACAATAGGTTTTGCAATAAATTCTAGAGCAGAGGAGGAAGCCATTGATAAATACCTTAATCTGCCTGATAATGGTTTGAGTGCTTGAAAGAGATTGCTTCACTTCTTCGCCTTGGATGCCTTCACTTGGATTTTCGTGCTCTTTGAAAGTTTGAATGCTCGGTGAATTGAAAAAGAGGGAAAATCAAAGATTTATAATGTCTTTTCCTCCAACAACCGCATTAAATGCTTGTCGGTTAAGTGAAACTTAACACATCTTCCGGTAGAGAAGAAGTTCATCTTCTCACCATCAACCGAGGGTAAACTTGCATGATTTTCAACTTGTTGCAATACCCCCAAGGGTTAATTTTTCAATTGGATGGAAAGTTTCCTGCCGGTGGAGTAATACTCTGTTCTACCTGTGAAGGAATAGTCTCATCAACATTCTGATTTGTCTTTCTAATCCATTATCTTGAAAATTCTTGCTTTACCTCATCAACCTTCTCTTTGCCTTTCAAACTGGGTCCTTTATTGTTTGTCGGTGAAGTCTTGCTTCTACAGAATTTTGCAATATGTCCAATCTTGTTACAAGCATAGCAAGTCACATTGTTTTTCTAAATAGCCTTTCCTTATCCTATGTCGGTTTGTCTTCTGCATTGATTAGATAAGTGCCCCAGTCTTCCACAAACATAATAGCTTACATTCATTCTGTAGTTTTCTGAATTGTGACCAATTTTGTTGCATTTGGAACATTGACCGGTGGGTGCATTAATATTCTGATTGTTTCTAGATCTACACTGATTTTCTCTATGACCATACTTGTTACAGTTAAAGTATTTCCCATTAAATTTGTAAGCATTAGGTTGTCTTACCGGTTTACTATGATCATGATTGTTTGTAGTACCAAAACTTTCTCCAACTTCAAATCCAAGTCCATTAGTGTCTCCATTGGGTTTCTGACTTTTCAGCATACCATCAAGTTCTTCTAAACTTTTCTTGAATTTCTCTTTATGTTGATTTGCAGTAGCCAACTCATTTTCCAGAATTCCCTTTTGTCTCATAAGTTCAATTTTATAATGTTCCATGTGAATCAAATCTATCTTCAACATATCATTTTCATGATTGAGTCTTAGATTTTCGTTTCCAGCATCATTGAGTCTCCTAGTCAAGTCATCTTCATTCTTCTTTTTGTATTCAATGTCTTTGCAAAATTTCATAGTCATGTCTTGCATTTCATTCCTCAAAGTCATGTTTTCTTGCCTCATCTTTCTTACAAGCTCATTAAGAGTTTCCTTTTCATCATCATTACTCTACATCTTCTCATGAAGTTCTTTTCTTTTATTTCTATCAATAGTGAGATTCTCCTAAAGTCATTGAATGAATTCTTGTGTAGTCCTTAGATCATCTTCAAGTTTGATATTCTTCAACTTCTCTGCATCATAGTCCACAAGAGCTCCTTCTAATTGCTTTCTTAAGTTCTCCATCTATAGTGGTGTCAGAATCTTCCTCAAGCTGTTAGACTTTTGAAAATAGAGGACCAGGATCTGATACCAATTGTTAGGATTAATGATAGTCCCAAAGATACTGAGAGGGGGGGGGGGGGGGTGAATCAGTATCTAACAGGTTAACGAAATATTTAACCTTATTAATTATTTTGCATTCTAAAACAGTGTACCGATAAACAAGAATTAATGTAGTAAATAGGAACAATAAAGACAACATAGAAAGAACACCATAACACAAGATGTTTAACAAGGAAACCCAGTGTGAGAAAACCTCAGTGGGATTTGTGACCCACAATATTCACTCACTGGCCAATGAATGGATATTACTTACAAGAGAGGCATGCGCATGCAGGAAGGCCAACTTCCTAGAGCTCACTACTCAATTACAAAAGGAAGTCTCACTGAATTACAAAATGGATTATGAGAATCCAATATAATGTACTGCTACAATTTAGAATCTTCTATGCCAGGTTCAGTACCGTTTTAATCTCATACTATAACCATAAACCCTTATACAAAATCTGCCTTAATATTCGCTCATCACTTCTACATCCATGCTACCTCATTTCAAAATGATTTACAAGATCTCATACATATATGAGTATATTACAATATGCCTTGTTGGCGTTACAAAAAGATATTTACAAGTAAATACAATAAACAAAATCCTGTCGGCTGGGGTGTCGGTATACATTGTTGTCTCTGCCAGTGAAGTGTCTGTCGGTGATTTACCAGATGAATGTCGGGTGGCTTCTTGTAGGTTGCCATCAATGACAACACCATCATTTCTCACTAGAGTGTAGAATGCCAACAATTCAATGGTCATAGAAGGAGTCAACCTCAATCAGAGATAGATTTCAAAGTAATCTCGCAAATACTAAGATGTGGCTTTCAAGAAAGGGAATCCCATTGAAACCCTTCTCCTCTGGCTTTGATGATGATACAACTGGACCTATTACAAGAAGATCATAAATCAGAACAAAGAATAAACATGATCCCACCACTCCTTCAAAGGCTCCCAAGTTGAAGTTTACAGCTGGAACCAATAAAGGAAAAGCCCAAAGACAACCATCAGCCTCTAATGTTTATGAGACGTAAGAATCTAAAGTACAAGATGAACAATTGGAAGACAAGCATCCTGATATAGAGTTTATTAATGTTGATTAGATTGAGGATGATCAGGAGGGTGATCAAAAGCATGATGAATATGATGAGGAAGGACTACCACAAGCAAATAAGTCCCATAAATCTCTACCCTAGGTATCTCTTTCTTCATCCATGTTGCAAGCTCTAGTTTCCACTATTGAATTAGAACCTTCTATTATCACATGTGTTTCCCCAAGCACAATTGTTCATGTTTCTTCCACTAGTGCTAGTGAGTCTACCCTAGATACTCCCCATGATAACATTGATAATTTTTTCTCCGCTTTTCCCAATTTATTTGAGGTATTTGCCTCTATGTTAGATGACTTTGATAAGTTTATGATAGAGAATGCCCCTAAAACTAATGAGACATATTTTGAAAATCCTACCAATGTTGTTACCATGACATCACCTATTGTAACCACTACTATTCAAGAGTCAATCAATCCCTCTCAAGTTGTGGTGATAGGTGATGACAATGATTTATCTTTTTCTCTATGGTTATTCTCTTATGCTCCTAAGAGAAAGAAGCAAGAAGTATCTCCTGATGGCTTTGATTTTAGTGATCTTGTCCCCACCAAACCCAAGGTCACCAAGAAAGCCAAAACCTTGTCAAGGTAGAAGTGGATAACTCAATAAACAAATATGCAGAGATTTCCATCCCTCCTCCTGATAAGGATATTGGCCAGATCCAGGAATTAGACTATGTCATCAATAGGATTGAATTGGGAAAGCAAAATCATGACTCTACTGCAAGAGATGCTCAATTGCCTTTGGATGTTCTTGTTTCCAAGTATGATGAAGAAAAGTTCAAAAAGGATAAACTCAAGGCATAGGTTGAATAGCTCACCACTATGTTAATTAAGGTTACTAAGTCTTCGAAATCCATTGAGCCAATGACTTTGTCACTGGATGAACATGCTATGAAAAGGTCTAAGAAAGAAACATCATGAAGTAGAGAAATGGGAGAATGGATGGACAAGATGCTAAGTCAAGGTACATGGCTCCTAGGCTCAACTTATACAATTGTTAGTAATCTTGATGTTGTAAGGATAGAAGCGGACAACACTATAGAAACCTTCTCTAAATAATTGGAAATATGGGAGAAAGATTTTGAGGCATGGCTGAAGATTGAAGACTTTGATTCAGATGATCTTGTACAAAATGGTGTCATTTATTCTCATTAAATGTATGTTGAGCAACGAGACACGCAAGAGCATAAATGAATGTTCTAGAGTGCCTTATTAAGGACATGCAAAAAATTCAAAAAGAATGTGCAGATAAGAAGAAAGAGATTCTTGATAATATCTTTGAGATCCTATGTTCTTTCCTTGATGAAAATCAAAAGGTTCTTGATGCGGATGTGGTCATTAAGGAATTCCACTTGTTGGTGACTATTGAAATTAATAGAGAGGACTTCTCCTTGTCCTCTATCTGTAAGGACCGCCATAATTTCAAAATAACATAATTCATGAAATACACATAATTAAGAATAAATCATTGCCACGTGTCTAGATATACAAGGACAGAGACAATAAATTACATTTCAACATATAAAGTCAAATTAAATAAGCTGACATCAAGATAGACATAAGGAAACATATACTCTTTACAATAACAATAGGCCAAATACAATAAATGCATAAGGACCAAATCATGATGAACACCCTGACATGATCCTCGACATCTCTTCATTGAGCACATCACAGGCGAGAACATTGTTGGAGCGTGTTTCCACCTTACCACGAAGCAGTTACACTTCCCTGGAATCTTTCATGACACGAAAAATACCTAGCCCAGCATGAGGAAGACTAGCAATGCAATAATGGCAAGAGTAATGGAATATCGTGTAGTGTGACATACACAAGATGCATATAAAATATATAGGAAAATAGAAGCAACACTCCTTGCTTGACTATCTAAAAAACATACAAAAATTAGAGTCTCATCTCAATCACAATTGATCCACGTGGTACACATAACATGATTTTATCACAACATTAAGAAAGCACCAGAAGGTATATAAAATCTCCTCAAAAATGTACATGAGTGTTCACATAAATACAAGAGAAACAATCCTTGCACTTGATACCTTATTAAGGATCTCATTATCAAGTAGATCTCAACTAGTCTAAAGTTATTTCAAGTTCTAATTTACATCTCTATCACATATATTCTAAGAATTAAACGTAACATAATTTGTCTTAACATGTAGAAAGCACAAGAATGCTTATAAAAGCATATGTATACATTACATGAGCATAGAAGTGCACACAAGAGTGCATAAAAACAAGAATTAGCATAAGTTCAAACACAAATTGTGAGGTTAAATAAGGCATATTGAATTTGTACATCTAATATGACTTAAAAGGGTGTTAATCACATTATAATTGATGCATAAGAAGCTTGCAAGCACTCATAACATTCTAAAAGATCAACGTAGGCAATGTCCCCTCATCTAAAAATATTAATTTAATTTTACTAAGAACTAAATGAGAGCTTTTAATGAAATCAATTCAAATATAAAAACATATTTTATGTTCACATATTACAATATAATATTGAACTTTCCTAATTATAGTAATTTCTCCAAATTTTGATGAACAATGCTAGACTATTAGCTACTAAGTTATCCAATTTCCATTTCATCTTTCATAAGGTTATTGTCTTAAATGTAATTATTCAAAGAAGAAGATCAATTGCCCATGCTCCCTATAAATATAAGCTTAACCATCATACCCTGAGTCCACATTATTCAAGGAAAGCCCATACCTACCAATTTTCACTGACTTAACTCCAATTGTAACACAAAAGAACACATCTTTCACATCTAATTATGAAGTCAATCTTACAAAGAATCAACAAGTGAGGATATAATATAGATCATTCACACTATAATATTTCATTGATCATGAGCCACTATCAAAAGTCTATATTTGGTTAAGAGAAAGAGAACCCCAACTTAATTATTTCCAAGTGATATCTTATGATGTCCAAGCATGTTCATCATTTTCTAGAATCCAACCCCAATCTATACCCATATTTATCATGCCTCCAAAACCATCAATATTATATTTACACTTATGAAAGTATCATATTTATGTTTTGACATATTTTTGTGGCGTACTAATAGGTTAACTCCTAAATATTTGGATAATTTGACCATAATTAATAGACATACCCATGCGAAATCCCCAACTTATATTTTCCAAGCAAATGCAACTGACAGGTATCGAGGTGTCATCCCCTCCTACACCAAAAATTGAGCTTTAGAACACAATATGGACATCAGGCCGATAAGAGTTGGGTAAGGAAATGATGATTTCAAACATAACACTTGGTTCTTATATTGATACAACCTACAAAGAAAGCCTGAAGCCAAATCTCTCTACGATGACCATGATCCAACCCGACTTTAATTCTTTAGTGTATGCAATGACGCTGACAATTTCCAAGCAGAAATGTATCATGGATTGATATTTTGTTTTTTATTATCTCACATGTAAGCAATTGGTCTATTGATTTATGTAAACATAACAAAAACCCAAATCTAGCAGAATTAAAAGGGGTTATTGAAATCTCAACCAATAACATCTAAACATTGAGAGGTTGTCCTATTTAATTTTTAAAAGAAATAAATAAGCTTTCTTAAAACTCACCTAAGTTTCCAAATTTTTGTTTTTGTTTATAAATAAAGAATGTGCTTTATATAAAACATCTACTTTTACTTTTAGTTTTAAATAATTATATACTTTACTTTCATTTTCTTTCTAAAAAGTAATTTATTTTTTAAAAATATTTTATTATATATATTAAATAGAAACATTAACATCCTTTTTCTTCCTAATATTTATTTAATTTTTTAATTTTGTTTTCTTTCAAATATGTATTAAGAATATATATATAAATATATATATTAATTTGGAAAAGAGGTTAATTGTAGTGGAAACAAAAAAAATTCTATTATTATTATTATTTTTAAAAATAATTATATAATATTATATAAACATAAATAAACAATGAGTCATAATTATAGCATATTATCTTATTATTCTAATAAATATCAAATTAAAATAGGTTATGAAAGTATTGATAAATTGATTGATCTACAATTCATCCTAGACTTTCTAGATTCTCTTATGAAGAAACACAAAAAGTGTTAAATGTTGATTTAGAAGACTCTATCACACAAGTTAAGATTATCACCGGTCATACCCAGGGACCCAATGGAGCTCAAATGAAAGATGTCTTGCAGAAGTTTCAAGAATTCCAAAAACAGGAGTCAACATGAAGCAAATGACACTTAATCATTTTTGTGATTTTTAAGTGGCATTTTGTAATGTCATTCGACACCTTAAGTGTCATTTTGTATTTGCTCTAGTACACATGTAGGACTGCAAGTGTTCTAAATCAAATAGGTCTCTACTTTTGACTTGGTCACAAATTAGTTGCATCTTTCCTAATTTTATATTGCACCTTTCCTTTATATGTGTAAGGATTTTTATTGTAATAAGGATCTTTTTCCATCATTATTTTATGCAACAAAACTCTGCCAAAGTGAAGAGAAGAGTGAGACTTGGTGTTCATATTGTGAATTTACAAACTTAATTAAAGAGAAGGCAAGTTTGGCTTTCGAACTTTGTGTTGGAATCACTCTTGAGTATGATATAAATGTTCTTATGTCATTTATGTTATATGTCCTTGAAAGATCTAATTTGTGTATTGTTATTGCTGCAAGATATTGAGGAATAACCTGAGTTTATAAAGGTAGACTTTGTGTTACTTTCAGAATTCAAGAATAGGAAATTGGTGTGGGCAATATTGGAAAGTCTTTGAGCTTTTGTGTATTATCTTTGAAGTTTATATTAAGTAGATAAGAGGGTAAAGTCTTTGTGCTATACTGAGTTATCTTGTTAGATTAGAAAATCTTATGATATATTTGAAAGTCTTTGAGCTAGCAATATATCGGTATTTTGGGTTATAGTGGTTGATATAACTTAGATATTTGAAAGAAAATTTGTTTTCTTTATATGCGTAAGGCCCCTCCCTAAGTCATTTTCAGAAATGGGAAGTAATGGAAGACTTTGTTCTTTCATGGACACTTTACTTCTTAATTAGCATAGTTTGAATATTACTGCAAGTTTGAGTTGTTTCAATTGAAAGAACAAATCTGATCTAAAAAGAGAATTAGATATAACTTGTTCTGAAAAAAGAGAATGAAGTTGTTGTGGCATCCTAGGTTAGTGTAAAATTAGTAGGTAGAATAGGAAAAATAGAAATTATAGTAGAAAGGGGGAGCCTTCCCTGATAGTTAGTTTAGATTGTACTTTGCCTTTTGATAAGTATTATCTCATGTACTGCTGTGAAACTCAAATTTTGTAACCCTTCAGCAGTTTACAAAATTTCACCCAACAAGGTAATACGTAAATTTTAGCCTTCACATTTCTTACAAATTATTAGAAAATTGGTCACTTTCATTTTCCATTTGAAAACAAAAAAGCGTAGTGTAATTATTTTACATGAAATTTTAGTCTTCTAGAAATATAGGAAAAATGGGAAACACATACAACTAGTAGGAAACATTATTCAGTGTTGTGAATGAGGCAAAAATTATTGCAATTTACAATTTTTTCCACTTGGACACAATGGTAGAGAAAAAGTGCGATAAAGCATGAAATTGATAACATAGTCAAAACTATGACTTGTTTGTGGGTGTTGTAAAGCATGTATTCTTCTTTTAGTTGAGCATGAGAAACACCATGAAGCATATATGGGTGTTGTAGGTTGTAGGTGTAGAGGTGGGAATTTGTTACCTCTAAGATGATGAAACTCAGAGAACAAATGATCCACCACTACCTCACTTAAACTGGCACTAAGGGTGAGCCAGGGGATACGAGATATATCTACTAAGCTAATATAAGACAGATAGACCGTCTAGATAGCTTTGGTAGCTCTTGGTGACCAGGATGAATGCGCAGAAATAGGACTCTAGCGCGACGCACTACCATCCTATACAGACAAAAAAAGAGAACCATATAGAGAAGGGACTGGCGGTCATAAAGATAAATGAAAGAAGTACGATAATATAAAAATGCATACAACTAGGAAATAAAGTGAAATAAAATAAAAGGGAAGAGAATAGATGAACAATAGGTCCACGCTATGAAGCCTCTAGCTAGATAAATCTTCTCTAATGCAACCTACACACAAGACAGAAAGGAAAAATGTTTGGGGCTGCTTGGGGACTTGCCTCAGTCAAATCCCTGTTTTGGTGTTTCCACTTCCATAGATAGCCAGATTGATAGATAGATAGATAAATTAAATAAATGAAAAATAAGATAAATGATAAATGATTTGATGGATAAGTGATGTGATGAATCCCAAGATGCTCAAAGATAGAATAAATAGATAGATATTATCAAATAGGCTTGACAAAAGTCAAGTTAGATGCAAAGAGATTACTGTGAGAGCTTTAAAGCGTTGTAACAAATGAAAGATTGTTGTAGCAAGTGCAAGAGAATAAGAGCAAGCCAAAGAGATACCAGGAGACTCTAAGAGAGTCTAAGAGAGACCAAGAGAGTGAGCTAGAGCAAAGAGATTGCTTTAAAAAGAGAGAAGAGGGAAAAAAAGGGTTGGCGAGCTGTTTGAAATATTCAGAGTTGTTTCCACTGACATGTGCAGTTGACAAGTGGAAAGGGGTGCTCAGAACCAACATTCAAACATTAAAATTTCATAAGATGAATATGTGACACATAGACGTTCACATAATGCGCTAGTGTCCAAATGAATCACACTTGAAAATGACAAGAGACAAGGAAGACACACAAATAACAAGACGGATGTCACGAGGGAGCTGCCAAAAAGGGGGGCCTTGAGCATCCTGAGAGGGAAAAGGTTGATGCAAGGGATGAAGTGGACCTACTCACGTGCTAGGGGAATGGACACCAAAGTGGTTACAAAAGGTTTAGGTCAAATTACAAAGGGGTATGAAATTTTTGACACAATAGTAGACATGCAGACTTTCATTGATGGCATATCATGGCTAGTACTATGATTTTTTTCAGGTACCAGAATAATTACACTTTATTATTTGAGAATAGGAAAATATGTGATACATTTTGGGTGTTGTATACATGCATAGTTATATTTTATATTATTACATAAACATTACTTATTTTATATGACAAGAAGAGAACAAGGACAACCGACACCATAATGGTAATAGATTTCATTATTGTAATGAGCACAAAATATTGTCATATTGTAACATATGTAGAGTTATATGATGATGAGTCATTTTTAAATTTATTATAAATATATAAAAAATGTATGTTATTTTATTGTGTATATAGATGCAACAAGTAGTGCCACTTTGTAATATCTTTCATAGTATTATAAAAAGATTTTCAATAATAAGGAGGATCATTTATTCTGTTGGTATTTTGGTTATGTTGATATGATTTTTTCATTGATGTCAACACCTTTAACACTTATCAACTTTGGCACTTTGGAGGATTGGCAATTTGTTCACCGACAAGCAAGTGACTTATGCACAGTCATCGGTATCTGGTTCACCGGCAGGATATATTATTCACCGACACTTGGAATGACATGGAAAACACTTGGTTATGTTGAAGACATCGTTTGGACACTTTGTCTTGGAGATTTATTCATTGGTATATTCATATTTTCATATTTGTTGTTATCAGCAAATAGGTCCAGAAGAAGCAGTGGCAGGGTTATCTATTCCAGATCAGCACGACATGCCTTGGAGATGATTTTGTTGTTATTGTAAATGCATTAAGCTGACATGTTGAATAAGATATTACATCAGTTCTTGATTTACTTGTAATTGATTTTATTGTAATATCTTTTAGAGCTGACCTACTAAAATTGATCTTATGTTATGGTATACATGTAAGATCTTATTTGTAAGATTTGACAAGCGATTGGGAAAAGGAATTGTAAGAAGGTATATGCGAGATTAAGCAGAGCTATACACGTAGACATCATTTGAAGGTGAAGCAAGGTTTTTGTGAAGGCAATCAGAACTACACCGGTACTGAATCCAGCATATGAAGATGCTATTTTGAGCAATACATATTTATTGGATTTAACCATCCAATTGTAGTCAGTGTGACTCCTATTTGTGTTTGAGCAGTGAGCTCTAAGCGCTTGGCCCTTCTACATATGCAGACCCCATTTGTATACACATACTATCTGCAGTAGTATCATCTGATTGTGGGTAAGGTTTCCCACCATGGTTTTTCCCCTTACAGGGTTTCCACGTACAAACATTGATGTTATATGTTGTGGATGTTATTGTCTTTCTATTTCATGCATTAATCTTTACCGGTACTACAATTAACTGATAAACTGTCTACCGGCATAAAGTTTGGTTTACCGGTATTAAGCATTAAGGTTGGTTAAGTTGTTTTGGGTTTGAATTTATTTGACAATTGATTCACCACCCCCCCCCCCCCCTCCCCTCCCCCCTCTCAGTTGTCTCTGGGACCTAATAATTGGTATCAAAGCTTAGTCCTCTTTTTGCAAAAGTTTAACAGCTTGATGAGATCCAATGTCTACTAACTATTTCAGGAAGGACAATCCTAAACTTGATGGAACCAACTATGGCATATGGAAGATTAGAATGGAGACACATTTAAATTGCATTGGAAAGGACATATGGGATGTTACAAAGAATGGCTATATTGCTCCTACTCAAAGTCAGCCTAATCCACCTACCTTAGGAAAAGATGAAGAAAATGATTGCAAAGCAAGGGAAGAACTTTTGAGCGCATTATCAGATCAGCAAATCATGGGATTATCAGATAGGTCTACTGCTAAAGCAATTTGGGATCATTTGGAAACATTGAATGAAGGAGATTCCATAGTCAAAAATGCAAAACTTGAAAGCTTCTGGGTCAGGTATGAAAATCTGAAAAATGGAAGAAGATGAAAGGATTTCTGCTTTTATGGAAAGAGTTAATGAATTGTTTTGGGTATTAAATGTTGTGGAGGAACCTTAAGTGAAGATGAAATTGTTTCAAAAGTTTTAATAGGATTGCCACCGGCATATAAAATGAAAGTTACTGCTATAAATAAGTTGAGAACAATGCCTAATACATCAGTAACTAGGGATACATTGATTGGAAAACTTTCAACTTTTGAAATTGAGGAATTTAGTCATGTTGGTACTATAAAGATAGATTTAGCTTTTAAGGCATCAACATCATCTGCACCATCATTTGACAAGTCTGATTGGAAAGCCTTTTATGCAAGAGAACTTGAGGAAAGCAGGAGAGAAAATGAAGAACTTGAAGAACTTGAAGCACTATTTGCAAGGAAAATGCCTAAAGGTCCAGTTGGAAGTAAGTATGGAGGTAAAGCACCCTTTAAATGTTTTAACTGTAATAAGATTGGTCATATGGCTTCAAGATGCCCTGATAGACATGCTAGACTAACAGAAGAAGCTAGAAGAACATACAAGCCTAACCCTGTATATCAGAGATATAGATTTAAGAAGAATAAAGATAAATCTTGTTATCTTGTTGATGAAGGAGTCACTGATGATTGTGATGAGGATTCGACAGACAATGGATGGGTTTTTGTTGCTATAACAGAAGATCAACTGACACCTACTGTTCAACCAGTAGAGCAGGCCCTGGTAGCTAAAGTTGAAGTTAAGGATGAATGGATCATTGATTCAGGATGCTCACATCATATGACTGGTGATAAAAGTAAATTCTTGAACTTTCAAGAGTATAATGGAGGTCTTGTAAGGTTTGGAGATGATAAAGCTTGTTTGATCAAAGGTAAAGGTACTATATCTCTTAATGGTAAGCATAATACTGATAATGTTTACTATGTAGAAGGGTTAAAGCATAATCTTTTGAGTGTTGGTCAATTAGTTGAGAAAGGAATTCAGTTACAATTCAAGAATGGAAAATGCAAAATTATGAACATAACTGGTTTGGAAATTGCAACCGGTAATCAAACTAGAGGTAATATCTTTCATTTGAATAACAGTGAAAATACATGCTTGATTGTACATATTGATGAAAGTTGGCTATGGCATAAGACACTCCGTCATGCAAATTTTGATTACATTGTAAAAATCAGTACTACTAAGACAGTTAGAGACTTACCTAAGATTGTTAAACCTCACAATCTGGTATGTAAGGAATGCCAATTTGGAAAACAAGTTAGAGATCTTTTAAAAGTATTCCAGAAAAATCCAATAATGCTCTTGACTTAATTCACACTGATTTATGTGGTCCATCTAGAACTAAAAGTTTACAAGGTGTTAGATATTTCATACTAATCATTGATGACTATTCTAGAATGTGTTGGGTTACTTTTCTCAGAGAAAAATCAGAAGCACTTGGGAAGTTCAAACTATTCAAGGTAATGGTAGAAAATGAAACTGGTAAGAAAATCAAATGTCTGAGATCAGATCAAGGAGGTGAATTCACATCTAACGAATTTAATGCATTCTGTGAAGTAAATGGAATCAGAAGACAGTTATCAGCACCCCGGACACCACAACAAAATGGAGTTGTAGAAAGGAAAAACATAACTATCTTGGATGCAGCTAGAAGTATGTTATCAGAAGAAAATCTACCACATGTATATTGGAGAGAGGCAGTAAGCACAACTGTCTATACATTCAACAAAGTTCACATCAAAGGTGAAATCGATAAGACCCCTCATGAACTATGGTTTGGTATTACTCCTACTCTTAAATATTTCAAAATATTTGGAAGTAAATGCTATATTAGAAGAGATGAGTATATTGGCAAATTTGATCCTAGAAGTGACGAAGGAATATTTCTTGGTTATTCATCTAAGAGAAAAGCATATAGATGTTTTAACAAGAGATTGTAGAGAATGTTGAGAGTACAAATGTGAAAATTGATGAACAGTTTAGAGGAACTTCAAGGTATATAGACTCTGAACCGACAACAGAGATACTGAAAAATGAACCTACATTGATCCCACCGGTACAGAATGAAGATCCAGTTACCCCGGTATCATCTAAAAATTCCACTGTAACTGAGGAACAACAGAAAACAAAGACACCCTGGTATGTAAGACATAATCACTCAGAAAATCAGATAATTGGGAACAAGTATCAAGGAGTTATGACAAGAGGAAGACTGTCAAATGAAGAGGTATGACTTATTTCTCAAATTGAACCATCATCAATTAATGAGGCATGTGAAGATAAGCACTGGATTAAAGCTATGGAAGAGGAACTAGAACAAATTGAGAAGAATAACACATGGACATTAGTTCCCCGTCCTAAAGACAAAAATATGATTGGAACAAAATGGGTATTCAAAAAAAAACTTAATGAAGATGGTAAGGTAATCAGAAATAAAGTAAGACTCGTGTGTAAGGGATATTCTCAGAAAGAAGGAATTGATTATAATGAAACCTTTGCACCGGTAGATAGAATTGAGGCAGTCGGATTATTCTTGGCTTTTACAGCACACAAGAACTACAAAGTATATCAAATGGATATTAAATGTGCATTTTTGAATGGAGATCTTGAAGAAGTTTACAATGAGCAACTTGATGGATTTTCTTTGATAGATAACAAAGATATGATTTGCAAGTTAAGGAAAGCTTTGTATGGGTTGAAGCAAGCTCCAAGAGCTTGGTATGCTAGGTTGGATAAATATCTTTTGAAGATTGGATTTTCTAAAGGTAATGCTGACAACAACTTATACTATAAAGTGACTAATGATGACATCTTGGTTATAGAAGTTTTTGTTGATGATATAATCTTTGGAGGAGAAGATGGATTATGTAAAGACTTTTCTATTGAAATGCAACAAGAATTTGAAATGTCTATGATTGGAGAGATAAAATTCTTTTTAGGATTGCAAATTTCACAGACTGATAAAGGTATATTCTTGAGTCAATCCAAGTACTTGAAAGAGTTACTAAAGAAATTTGGGATGGATAACTCTAAACCGGTAAGAACACCTATGACTACAAATGACAAATTATCACTAAGGGATGAATCTACACCTGTTAATCCAACTAGGTACAATTATATGATAGGAGGCCTACTATATTTGACACAAACAAGACCTAATATTATGAATGCAGTATGTATTGTTTCAAGATTTCAGAGTAATCCTAGAGAAAATCATGAATCGGCAGTAAAAAGGATTTTTTGGTACTTACAAGGCACTACAAATCTTGGTTTATGGTATCTTAGAGATGAAAAATTTGAATTATGTGCATACACAGATGCAAATTGGGCAGGAGATGTGGATGACAGAAAAAGCACCACTGACAGAGCATTTTTTCTTGGAAGCAGATTAATTTCTTGGTTGAGTAAGAAACAAAGTTGCACATCTTTATCAATAGCAGAATCAGAATATGTTGCAGCAACAACTAACTGTACACAGGTATTATGGCTTAAACAAATGTTGAAGGACATAAAGATAAAATGCAAGGAACCTATAACTATCTATTGTGATAACACTGCAACAATTGATATATCTAAGAATCCGGTACTACATTCTAAAACTAAACATGTTTCTATCAAACTGAATTTTCTAAAAGAGAATGTTGAAGCAAAAGAAGTAAACTGGTTTATGTGAATACTAAAGAATAGATTGCAGATATTTTCACTAAGCCTTTGCCTAAGGCAACTTTTGAATATCTCAGAGATCAACTTGGGGTCATACCCCCACCGGTAGAGACTTAGACAGTTGATGTTTGTCATCAACCGATAGAATTTACAGAGAAATATTTTACTCCGGCTTTGATGAGGAGATCTACTTCTCAGGGGGAGTAGTTGGTATACCAAATTGGTTGGTATTTTGTTTTTGAACCTGGCTTTTGTATTGGCTTTGGCATTTGATGTCAAAGGGGGAGAGATTGATATGGAAATACACAAGGAAAATACATGTTACTCTTAGGGGGAGAGATTGTTACTTTGGGTGAGATTGATTACTCTCTGTATCTGAATTTTGATTTATGGTTATGATATCTTTTGGGAGATTGTTGGTTTTTGGTATTTGGCATTTCTATTTTGGCACTTTGATGGTTTTTCCATCTTGTGTTGCCATCAATGCCAAAGGGGGAGATTGTTCGTATTTTGGTTATGTTGATATGGTTTTGTCATTGATGTCAACACCTTTAACACTTATCAACTCTGGTACTTTGGAGGATTGGCAATGTTCACCAGCAAGCAAGTGACTTATGCACAGTCACCGGTATCTGGTTCACCGGCAGGATATATTGTTCACTGGTCTTGGAATGACATGGAAACCACTTGGTTATGTTGAAGACATCGTTTGGACACTTTGTCTTGGAGATTTGTTCATTGGTATATTCATATTTGCATATTTGCTGTTATCGACAAATAGGTCCAGAATAAGCACTGACATGCTTATCTATTCCAGATCAGCATGAGACACTTTGGAGATGATTTTGCTGTTATTGTAAATGCATTAAGCTGACATGTTGAATCGGATATTGCATCTGTTATTGATTTACTTGTAATTGATTTTATTGTAATATCTTTTAGAGCCAACCTACTAAAATTGGTCTTAGGTTATGGTATATATGTAAGATCTTATTTCTAAGATTGACAAGCGATTGGGAAAAGGAATTGTAAGAAGTTATATGCGAGATTAAGCAGAGCTATACACACAGACATCATTTGAAGGTGAAGCAAGGTTTTTGTGAAGGCAATCAGAACTACACTGGTACTGAATCCAACATATGAAGATGCTATTTTGAGCAGTACATCTTTATTGGATTTAACCATCCAATTGTAGTCAGTGTGACTCCTATTTGTGTTTGAGCAGTGAGCTCTAGGCGCTTGGCCTTTCTGCATGTGCAGACCCCATTTGTATACACATACTATCTGCAGTAGTATCATCTGATTGTGGGTAAGGTTTCCCACTGTGGTTTTTCCCCTTACAGGGTTTCCACGTACAAACATTGGTGTTATGTGTTGTGGATGTTATTGTCTTTCTATTTCATGCATTAATCTTTACCGATACTGCAATTAACTGATAAACTGTCTACCGTCATAAAGTTTGGTTTACCGGTATTAAGCATTAAGGTTGGTTAAGTTGTTTTGGGTTTGAATTTATTTGACAACTGATTCACCCCCCCCCCCTCTCAGTTGTCTCCAGGACCTAACATATTCAAGCAAGGGCATATCTTAGCATGGTTCAAGGAAATCATGGTAGCTACATTGAATGTAGCATAGGGACTTGAAGAAGTAACCACCATATAGAGTTTTCCATGGGAAGGAAAAAACTCTAAGTTTAGCAGAAAATAAAGCATGGTGACCTTATGCCTCACAATGCTACCTATTTTGAGAATTAGTTGAATATGTGAGGGGATTTTTCTCTAAACAAGGGTAGGTTAGAGAATCATTGTCTTCTACTCTATGACACTATTTGTGTTGAGCATAATTTTAGAGATGTGAGTGAGATTTATTCCAATCAAGCATGACCCATTCACATATAATAGAACTACTACCTTATAATTTGGGATACGTAAGAGTTGAGTATCACTTGGTTTCTACTAGAAGAGTGTGCACGAGGTTTTTTTATTTGAATAAGTTAGACATAGAAGTTTTAGAGCTGGAGGGAGAAATGTTTTGATTTCATAGGTAAGAATTTGCAAGATCAGAGCCTGTCTAAGAAAGGAATTATCATTTATATGGGGTCTAGAAGAAAAACTTATCCTAAAAGTATGACATTTTAATGAAAAAAGGCAAAGAAGCCACCCATAGACCCTGTTTTTATGAACTGTCATTTTTTATAGAGGGAAGTTTTGAAACGACATATGCCCTACAAGCGACAGCTTGAAAATTGTTGAGATGGTTTCATAACTGCTGTTTATTGTAAAGAGGCAACTTTATCCAAATGAAAATAATGAAAATTTGAAGTGTTGCACACATTCTCTTTAGATTCCATAGAAGAAGATTTAACTACACACAATTGTGGATTAAGGGGGATGACTAGAAGATTGTATCACTTAGGAGTGGAAAGTTGAATTCACAATAAGGTCTACTTGATAGAAATTGTAATACACTTTTTATATTAATCTATTTGAGTAAGACAATCCTTAAGAGAAAAATCACCTTTATGAACTAGATTTTCATCCTTCACAAGGTTTTCCTAAGATAAATCCTTGTGTTTGTGATGCATATCTCTCATTTTAGCACCTTTTTTCCTTGATAATAACTTTTTAGTTCCTCTCAATTTCACTATCATTTGAAAATCCATGTAGAACAATAGATTGGCTTTTTTATTCCCTAGTTTATAACTAGTTTTAGTAAAAAATATAAAACAAATAGGCGAAATTTTTTCAATGTCAATCAATTATAAAGACCTATTGTCACATTTATTAAAAAATAAACTAGAAGTCAGTATTGAACTAGAGGAAACATAACTAAATAAACACTTTTCATTTCTATTATATGCAACACCAATTTTATTAGCCTTTTTAATATTTAATAAAATATACCACTTA
This sequence comes from Cryptomeria japonica, assembly GCF_030272615.1. Lineage (NCBI taxonomy): Eukaryota > Viridiplantae > Streptophyta > Pinopsida > Cupressales > Cupressaceae > Cryptomeria > Cryptomeria japonica. The sequence goes on from NC_081406.1 coordinate 504,226,528, forward strand.
ATTACACAATTAAAAATAATGTAAATTGACTTAAGAAATAAATAAACAAGGCTTCAAGGCAACGGAGTTCCTTTCAAAGACGGGAAGAACAATGTAGATTTTGTTTGATTTGTTTGTGCACATGCCATTCTTCACATATAATTAAACAAAGCTTATTGTAACAAATGAGAGAATAAAAATGGGATGATCAGGTATAGTTATGTAAATGATGTAAACATGATTTCAAAGAACTAAAATTACTAATTAAACCTAAGATTAAAAATGTACATAATTAGGTGAACATAATCAAAGAGTTAATGGTAGGAAAAGAGAAATAAAAATGGGATATATGATATGGTTATATAATGATGTAAACATGATTTCAAAGAAGTAAAATCACTGAGTAAACCTAAGATTTAAATTGTACATAATTAGAATCTATTGATGACTTAATTTTTAAATCACCAATAAACATATTCAATTATTTATTAAATCAAAATAAACATTTAATATTTGATTCAAACATTAAACTTTTACTTCCCTGATCTCCAATTCTTTCTTGAAGTGAAATGAAAATTCACATGGGAAAACCACTTTTAAGGAAATTCATCCTTTATGTCTTATTATTAGTTCCTGCCCGCATGGAACTATTGGCGAGGGTTTGCATTAAACAACTATTATTCATATTTTCCAATGGCCAATAGTATTGCCCTAATTTTCCGTTGCTATAGCCTAATTCAATGCTTGTTAGTGAAATGTAATCGAACTTTAATGGTTCGTGTAAAGAATGAGTCCTGGCAGGCTCTCGTTGGCGCATGTAGAGGCATTCCAGACTACGATGCAAGAGAAGGCATATATTTCAAAGCACAAATCTACAGATTTTGGCATTCGTAAAAAAGTTTTTTATTGTTTTTCTGGCTCATCGAGTGTAGGAAATTCAAGGTGGCAGTCTACAAAATGGGCTTTGGTTTTTGCAGACAGATGGCTATTAGAGTTCCCATTTAGAGTTCCCATTTTGGGCATGCACGACAGAGGACCCGTTCCTGCACAGGTGGGCAATAACAATGTAAAAAATATTAATAAAGGCATCATATGATATTCTTCCTAACATCCAGCAGTTGTAGAGGACGACGTGGCCTTCATTTACCTTTAAAGTCTACAATGAAACCTACTCTGTTCTGGTAGAGGTTTGTTGTTTTTTAGTTCCTGCCCCTTGCCTTTTATAGAAGGCGACTGAGAAAAATGAATGTAAAATGTATGTCTCCATTATTTTTTAAGTTCCTGCCCCCATCGATTTCATTGTTGAATTTTCTAATAACGGTTTCTCCAATCATTGATTTCATTGTTGAATTTTCTAATAAGGGTTCTAGTTTTTGGCTGTAGGGTTTCTGATTTGGTATTCATGTGATTTGTCTGCAGTAAGCTTTTTGACTGAAGAAACATTGTTTCAATGCATCGTTCTTTTTCCTATTTGTACTATTGTAAAATATAGTAAATGCCTGACTGCTTGTTACTGTTGAATTTTGTATATGAATTAGACAGTCAAGCGGTATTTAGGATGTCATGTAATTGCCTTTTGCAAAGATGTAGGAGCTAAGTCATTTAGTTAAATTATTAAATAGAATGTGATTACATAGCATTAGTAAGAATAACTCAAGGGCTTTCTCAGCATACCCATTCTGTGCATATCGAGCAACCATAGCTGTCCAGGAGACAACATCCCGTTGATAAATTTTGGCAAACACCTGTCGGGCATCCTCAATTCTGCCACAATTTGCATACATGTCCACAAGAGCATTTGCAACAGAGACATGAAACGAAAATCCACTACCTTAAAACTCACACCAGTTAATCAAATATCAAGACTGCAAAAAGAAAATAGACATTGGCACAATAAAAAGAAATCACACAACCCACAATAGAGGAATCAGAAATGTCACATGAAGATGATATATGTGGGTGGAGAAAAGCCCAAGAAACAGAATGCCATTCAAAATATTTGGTGCATAATCCTCTACTGAAAGAGTTCAAAGTTCATCCAATAATCATTAATAACAATTGTAGCGATTTCTTTGCAGACGAATAGAGGCAATCTTAAAAAGTCTTGGAAAATAAAACACAAAAAAGTAAAAATGCAAATTCCATAAGTTCATACAGGCCTGAGATAATACATAATAGCAACAAGAACAGAATTATACGCATTTATAAAGTCAGCTTTTCAAGAATCTAAAATCCTTCTAGAAACTTAGTTATTTGTTTAGTGGGCATTTATGATTCACCTTGGCTTTGATATATGTACCATCTTCCAACGCTATGGTGGGGTAATCAGAATCGCTACTTCTGAGTATAGCCACGACTCTGGAATTAAATCTGATGGCTCCTGAAGGCAAGGCTGCAGCAAGCGTTTCAATAAGAACACTTCTTTTCACACAGCGGACTTCATGATTCCTGTTCATAACCCACAACAATGCCTCAAACTACTCATTATGTGCCTTCTTTTATGTGCTCCTGAAGGCAAGGCTGCAGCAAGCGTTTCAATAAGAACACTTCTTTTCACACAATGGACTTCACGATTCCTGTCCATAACCCACAACAATGCCTCAAACTACTCATTATGTGCCTTCTTTTATGTGGTGTTCTACCCAAGATAGAAATCAGAAAGAAGTGCAGTAAGCAGCAAACCAATTCTTTTATGGGGAAGTTTTTATCCCAACTCATCCCATTAAAAAACCCTTGTTTTGATGTTTAACATCCCAATTCATCTCATTTAACTGTTCCGATTTTCTTTAATACATTGATTCCCATTTTATAAAGAACAATATAATAAATCCCATGAGGATAGTTGCAGGTACTACTCACCTGTATGAAACTTTCTTGTCTAACCCATCCTCAACGCAGACCATCCTTGAACTGATTCCCAACAGACATGAATTCACATTTAATTCAAATGCAGACACGAATTAATGAAACAATAATACAGTAGATTTTGCAGAAGGGTTAAAGTTACTGTTCTTGCCCTAGCAAGCGAGCATGTCTTGTACGAAGGTCTTCTGCAATTCCAAGAGCCTCCAATGCCTTCCAAGCATTAGTCCAAAGATTAAGAGCTGCTCCTGTTGTTCGCAATGAACTCCCTTGCTCAAGAACTAAGCATTTCAATCCCACTCTGCAAAACAACATAATGCTAATTAATCTGTCATCCTAATGATGGTTCACTAAGTGTAACCTAAAATATGTATTCTTTAGCATCTTTCCCATGAAAATGTTCTGCAACATAAGGACTTCTCAAGCTTAGTCCTTACCAGTGCATTTAACCAGAGCTTTTGGAATGACTTACATGAGAGTTTTACATTGGACACGTTGGATTGAACATGTCATGAAAATACAATTTGGATATATAATGGAATGTAGAAGCTCAGCTTTCAGAATGACTCACATTAGTGTTTTATGTTGGACATGTTGGATTCAACATATCATGAAGATACCATTTTTATATATATAATGGACAGTGGAAGCTCAAACAGTCCAAACCAATTGCTTGAAGAACCTTTGTTCTGTTATCATAAACTGTAGAAGCTCAAAACCAATGATATTAGTTTATATTCACAGTTAATGATAATAAAATAAGGTTTCTGGATTTTTTTAAACTTCAGCTCTATTATTATAGATTGTGAAGGTTCAAAATTCTACGTTCTATTATCATGCACTGTAGAAGCTTAAAACTAATTTTCTAGAATGGACTGTAGAAGATCAAAGCCCATGATACCACTTAATTGTTCTTGGATTATAGAAGGAAAGAAAACAGTAAAATATCTTTTAACAACATGAATTTCGATTTTAGTCGAAACAACATCAAGAAGCAATCCAAAATATTTTTACTTCCTTCAAAAGTAAATTATAAGACTTTTGATTTGCAAATCCAATAACTGTGTCTAATCTTTAAACAATATTGTCTTGTACCTGTAAAGAGCAATAGCAGTGGCCAGGCCTCCTATGCCTCCTCCTGCTATTACAATACCTTCATACTCTGAATAGTTATGGTTATCTTCTTCAGCAACACTGCCATGTTGCCTTTGTCAAAATCATTTTCAGACTCAATTTCAAAATCATTTCCAGAATCAAAGAATCTAGCTGAATTTTGTATAGGAGTGGCCCAGAAAACTTTTGAAAATTTATTTTTTAGTGTTAAGGATTCACTAGATTCCTTTTTGTGCAGTGCTAGTAATGGAGTAGATGCTTATATCAATATTAATACATCCCTTTGGAAAGCATTCAAGTCTTTGACAAAGTCATTTGAAAATGAAATTTTTGGCTTTTTTGTCGAGCCTGATAAAACTGGAGGATTGACAATTAGTGATGGAATTGAAGTTACGAGTCCATTTTAGATAGGTACATGAGCAAAAAATGGTGTAAAATATGTTGTGCTAATTGTGGAAGATTCTGTAGGAGCTGTTTTTGGAATTAAAATCAGATTTAACGTACTTGATTTATCAAAAGGTGCTGGAGCTAAATCTCTTCCTTTCTTCATATTTTCTTTCTTAGGCACGCTGTCCTCACGGAAATTGCACACCGTGCATCACAGCCCCCTCTGTATAGTCATGTCTACATTAGTAAAAATGTAAAAATTAAATCGATTCCCGATGCCATTCAAACTGTGTAGCACAGTTAGCCCTCAATCTACGGTAACTCTAAAACAACTTTTTGCTTTACCTCTCCCTCTGATTTCCAATACATCTGTATGCTCTATTGCTTTCACTGATGGTTCTATTGCATATCTTTCTTTATGTTGCTCACCTATTTGTGAGGGATATTAGGTTTTGTACACCAATTTCAATTCGTAAACATAGTTAAATTCTGATGTTCTAGTGCTTCTATCTTAGCTAGAAGAAAGACATGAACAAGTGCCCATGTTTCACTTGTTGGTTTCTATTTTCTGGTCTCCAAATATTTGTTCGTACTACTTCCAGAACACAATGGCCAACAATATCATTGTTGAATCGGACTATCTTTGTTATGTTATAGAAATGGTTGCTTGGAACTGAAACATACGACACTTGTTCTTGTCTCATTGCTATTCCTCCCAAACTTTGTAACTTTTAAACTATATCTCTTTCTCCCTTCCATTATATGTTTGCATAGAATCTTTACATAACCATGTATTTATTCATATATGTAGATACATACTTTTCCCTCCATGCATTTCAATGTATGTATAAACCTATGTAATGTTCACATAAATAACTCTAATGTCTTATGCATACATAATTTTATAATTGTAAACTTAAATGCACTGTTTCCTCCGATCGTAATTTAACTTCACAGTATGTAAGTATATACCTAAATTATATTGTACTAAGAAATAGCTATCTTTTTCTTTTGTCAACGACACCGATTTGTAATCTAACATTGCTAGTGCAATTGATCTAAGCACAACATACTCTGAACCCGAATATTCATTGCTCCTCTTGAAAGAGTCTCTTTCTCAACATAACAAACACTCTGCCAGGTATGATACTTTGCTATTTTTATAGTTTCACCTGTTTTCGACCTTTTTTGCAATAATATAGTATTCTGTAATGCTATTAAAGACATCAAAATGATAACATAATACTCTTTTGTAACAAGGATTGTCATAACGTAAACAGTAATATGCGTCCTCACATTACTTCTTGAGTAACCATAAGAATTCCACAATATATGGGAATTGATAAAGTTGATCTACTATCGAATGCTTGATATATATGTTTTCTTCTTTTGGGCTCCTCTTCTTTTATGACACACTGCTCATTCATTGAATGTTTTTTTCCCTTGCTCTCTTTAATGTGTCTGGTTTCTTTCTTATGTTGTGTGTTCAACATATCTGATTTACAAGATTTTTGGATCGCAAAGCACATTGAGCATTGATAGCATCTAATTACGCAACACATAAAGGGTAAGATACTTTTGCGCTTCTGTTGTGCATTGTACAATTGAAATAATGCCCTCAAATCTGGTTAGTTGCCTGGGCTATTTGAAGCTTTGTGGCTGTTTTAAAATTCTCTTTAATTTAGTTAATGTCCTTAGATTACTTTAAAAGAAACAACTTCAAGTCTCCATACGCACAACTATATATGCCAAACTACTTTGTTTCGCAGCAAAGATATTAATAAACTCTATGCAATATGCTTTGTTGATCATCAAACAACTTTATTCTTGCCTTTTTAAATCATGTCTCTCCTCCTCCTGCAATGCACTGCAATGCAGACTCCACTTTTACATCTTTATGTATGCCTCATCTTAGCTAGATGCACTTTTCATTTTCCATGACAATGATTAGAAAATTGTTTTGCATGCTCCAGGATCGAGGGGCATGGCCTTTGTTGAGACCTTGGAGTTCAAATAGTGGGGTAATTGGCATGAATTTTATGATTAGGATAATATTGTTGAACTTTTATTGTTACCTGTTTGATCATTGCTTGATAATGTGCAACATGGACCATAAATTGCAATCAACAAAATCATTAAATAATATTATAGATACAGAGAACTATAAACCTTGTAGTGTGGACTTGTCAAAACAAACAATTGACATGGTATTGGAAAAAAATAACATGTTTAGGGTGAAATCATTTGTATACAATGTAGGCGATTGTCTTTTTGACTCTTTGCAGTTCTTGTTACACATGAGATACACTTCTACATAGCTATGCATTGGAACTATTGACCATTTTATAAATTGCCTAGAAATCAATGATCATGATGCTTTATATTCATACAGCCATGAACTCAACCCCAAGGATTGTATGAAATGCATGGAGTATGTGACGTTGACACTTATCTATGACGCATGCGTCTCCCAGCAATTCCACTGCTAGGTTGTAATGAGAATGGCCTTTGGGGAGATGCATTTTGTATTGGATGGCTAGCCAAATGGCTAAAAATTGAAATATGTGTTTGGTCTTCAACAAGAAAATCAAAGTACTTGCACTTCAATAAGAACTTACAAAGAAATGCATATTCTATTCTATTCCATGACCAAAACCCTACTCGTGGACATTTTGAACTGCTAATTAACAAGAAAACGACTCTATACATGATGCAAAATAGATTACTCGACAATTCAAAGACGGCTCTTGCAACAACTACTAGTTTTGTAAAAGACAAGTTTGCAAATGCAGTGCCCAACTTGTACAAAGATGCATTGTCAATGTCAGATTGTGGCGATAGCTTGTTCAATACAATAGCCACTCTAACAGACAATGAATACGATGGCCCGTCTCTTCGATGGTGCATGGCTCAATCGTTTTGCAATGCACTACTCTCCAAAGACAATGTAGCAATAGGTTGCATAGAAACATGTATCTGTTGTGACCTCACAATTAGTTGTGGCATGTCAAGTTGGCAAGCATATATCGCAAAAATTGGAGATCCATATGAGCAAAGCAAGCTTGAAGGTGCAGATTTCTGTTTTGAGTGGCTATCCTACATCTTGCAAGTAAGAGTTAAAGTATGGTCAAGAGTGACCAACATGTGCATACAAGAATATTGCAAATCTTTGACACCTACCAAAGTATACAATATCACGAGTTACAAAGTCAATGAAATGCATACACACTATAACCCATCTAGAGTGGACAATATAATAGCAACTCAGATTAATGTTGAACAACCACCTACAATGACATTGGTTCAAGCAAGACCAACAACTAATTTGTATAGGCTCAAACAATTTATTCGGAACAATAAATATACACGAATCAATACATCTACACAATCAAAAAATACTTTAAACACAACTATGCATATATCAACGTCTATCGAACCCGAAAAACAATCTACAAAGCTGTTGACAAAAATCACACATGACTCGCTTTGCAAAGTGAAACAACAAATACGTAAAGCAACTGCATATCAAGAAATTCGAAACTCAACAAGAAGCTCACAAACAAAACTAGAATGTTACATTGAAAAGATACAAGACACACCAAAACATGTCTGTACAATATGTGTGCGACTCCATTTTAAGAAGAACATGAGAAATTTAACACCAAAAATGACACAAGCATACCAACACCTACTACCAAACAAAAAACACACTTCTGGTAAAAAAATATGCAAGTTTTGTAAACAACAACTAAACCAAAACATTAAACCATCATATGCAACTCCATAACATATCAACACACATAAGCCATCAATACACACGTCTACACTTTCAGAACTTGAAGAAAGATTAGTGTCACTCCGAATTGCATTTGCACAAACATGGCAATTAGGACACAAAAGATCCCAAATTGGATTAACTGGAACAATTATTAATGTTCCAACAGATATTAATATTGTACAAACAACATTGCCACGATCATTTGATGAAACATGGACAGTTGTTGTTGCATTGAAGAGACGTTTGCAATACAAAAATGCATTTCAAAAAGGCAGAGTGCGTCTGAACACTGTTATGAACTCTCTGAACGAATTGTGTAAAACAACATTATACAAAATGCAAAATGTGAAACTAAACAAAAAATGGCATGACCTTTTGTACCCTTCACAAGAAGAGGCACCTAGTAGCGACTCTTCATCAAGTGACAACGACAATGAAATTGACAATGCCATGGAGGTAGAAACAAACACCGTGATACATGGGTTCATCGAGTCGCGAACTATACATTCTCTTCAAGACAAAATGATTGAAATCGCACTTGCAGAAGGGAAACAACCTTTGGGAATATTCCAGGACAAGTATGCAGAAGAGATGAACTTTCCAACGATATTTTTTGGCGAACCACGTGACGAACAAATTTCAAAAAAAAATTCATATCAAAGAATTGCTTAGTGGGAATTTCAAAATTCAAATCGAGCATTTGCATATCACACCACTAATTTGTTTTTCAAAGCTATCAAAATACTAATTGCTCAAGTGTTTTCTTGCATTTGGATAAGAATCCGCAAAGGAATGTTAAAAGGAAGAACATTGATAGCAAGAGATGTCAAGTACAAACCAAACCTCAAGAAAATTCTCCAATTTGATATTGGATATACAGATCTCAAGAAGATCAGAAATTCACCAAATTATTTGCAACATCTCAAGAGGATTGTTTTTGCAATGATACGACAATTAGGACCACCAACTTTTTTTTTGGCATTCACTAGTGCAGAGAAAAATTGGGGACCATTGACACAAACATTAAGAGAACTCTACATGACACATCACACGACCACAAAATAAATGCAACTTGATTCGTTGTTTGACATTGACATTTCGTCTTTGATAAAAAAAGATCCCGTCACTTGTACTCGCTATTACAAACATAGAATTAATGCAATGAAACAATTATTTTGTTTAGATGAAACTTTTTTTGGAAATGTATTAGACTACTTCTCAGTTACAAAATTCCAAAGTCGAGGAAATGAATATGACCATTTCATGTTATGGGTTAAAGACGCGCCGATCTACGGAAAATATAACAATGCTACTATTGGACGCTTTGTCGACAAATATATAACTTGCAAAACAGACACTTTAGATGACCACATAGCTAGAGTGCATATGCACCATCACACAAAGCAATGTGGGAAGTCAAGAACGAGAAAGTGTCGCTTTGGTTTCCCACAACCTCCAATGAAGGAAACAACAATACTTGAACCATTCATTGACAAAGACCGTGACGATATGCACACTACTCCTAACCTTAGATCAATTTTAGAGACATCAAGCTATGAGCTAGGCCTCTCCTTTGCAGATTTCTTAGCCAACATAAACATGTCTGCACATGAATACATCATAGCCATACGGTCTACAGTGACTAGGCCAACATTATTTCTCAAAAGAAAGCCAACTCATATATGGAATAATTCATTTGCACCTCGCATTCCACATCTATGGCAAGAAAACACAGATGCACAATTTGTCCTCAATGCATATGTTGCAGCAATGTACTGTAGCTCTTACATGACAAAACCCAATAATTCAATGACAACTGCATTCAACAAAATACAAAGAGACCACAAGCAACATAACATTGACGCTATAAACATGGTAACAAAACTAGGAAATGCCTTGCTCAACCTGCAACAAATGTCTGCTCAACAAGTTGTACACATTGTCCTCTCTCTGCCCCTTAACTATAGTTCACATACTTGTAAATTCATTGATACTTCCGCCCCTCACAACCACACTTTTATTCTAAAGACTTGCCAGCTTCTTGACAATGAACCAGATGAGTCGCAAAATGTTGCTTGCAAAAGCTCTGTTGATCATTATATTGCACTCCCAGAAGCATTAGCTAGTATTTGTCTTGCAAAATTTGTTTCAGAATATGCAATGACAAGAGGAAAATTAGCAAAGCGTGGCCGACCTCAAATTATCAGATTTATCAAGTATGATAAGCATGTTGACACCGGCAACTATTATAGAGAGAAACTTCTACTATACGTTCCTTTTTCCACCAACAAAAACACATTGAAGCAAGACTTCGAAACTTGGCAAGATGCTTTTGCCAACAATGAAAAAATGATACACATTAATGAAGCAAAATACACATACAATGTAAACAAATCATGGGGTGATATGGCCGATGCTATGAATGATGCAAAGCTCGAAGACGAATACTATAGAAATGTACATGATGTCCAAAAGACAAATAAGGATGACAACGAAGAGTACAACTTGGAACCAAAATTTTTGCCAACAATGAAAAAATAATACACATACAATGTAAACAAATCATGGGGTGATATGGTCGATGCTATGAATGATGCAAAGCTCGAAGATGAATACTATAGAAATGTACATGATGTCTGAAAGACAAATAAGGATGACAACAAAAAGTACAACTTGGAACCAGACATAGCCACACTAAGACACAATGTCTACGTCAAAAAAGTGTCAAGACCATTTGAAATAGTTGGACATCCCCACCTGAATGACAATACAGAATATTATGCTACTCATAGAATGTTGAACAAAGAACAACAAGCTATAGTAAAAGACATATTAATGAAGAAACAACAAAACCCAGATGAGCCATTTTACTTGTTCTTAACAGGAGGTGCTGGCACAGGGAAAACCTTCACTGCAAAGGCAATGTATCAAGGAATTCTTCGTATATACAATAACGCAATAGATAGTCACCCAGACAAAGTGAAGGGCTTGTTACTTGCATACACAGGAAAAACAACCTATAATATAGGAGGCACAACATTGCACTCTGCATTGTTCATACCATTTAACAAATCCACTTCTAATACTCTAAGTTCAAAAAGATTAGATGTATTGACAAATGAATACCAACAATTGCATCTTGTTCTCATTGATGAGATCTCTCTAGTTGGAGCTAGAATGTTGCGTTGCATTGACAAAAGATTTCGTGAAATAATGCAAACCCCAACTAAACACTTTGGTGGCTTGGACATTATATTTTGTGGTGACTTGTACTAGGCAGAACGTATACATGATTGTCTAGTGTTTCAAGCACCAACAATAGACACTGACCTATTGCCATATGATTTTTGGCAACAACATGTCAAATGTTACAATCTGCAAACTACAATGAGGCAAACAAATCAGTTGTTTGTTGTTGTTCTCAGCAGAATACGCACGGCCTCGCAAACCAAGGAAGACAACATATTTGAATAGCAAATGTTTACGCTCCCCACCTATAGACCCAACGTTTCAAATTTTTTTTTACAAAAGAAAAGATGTTGATGCACACAACCAAAAGATATTATCTACTCTTCCTGGAGAACTACTCATAATTAATGCAATTGATGAACACAACAACACTGTTCCTATAGAACAATTGTACAAACATAGTGCAAATCTCGCAAATCAAATAATGTTTAAAGAAGACATATTGATTGAGATATATGGTGGTAACTATGATATACAAGACGGTCTTGTCAATGGCTCAGATGGACTATTCAAATCATATACACAAACCAACAATGTCGATGTCATTTGGGTTGAATTCAACGATCAACGCATTGGAAGATCTCAAAATGCAAAACTACCACAACTAAACCAAACATATGCTAACAATGGATGGGTACCAATTCTTCGAGTTGCAAAACCACTCCCTAGACACAGTTCTACACAGAGGACTACTATTTGAAAACAATTTCCACTTCAGCTGGCATGTGCTCGAACAATACATAGAGCACATGGACTCACCATGCATGGTCTTGCATTTTAACCTTTCGGTATCCACCAACATGGTTTGTCTTATACAACTCTGAGTTGCACATCAACTATTGAAACACTATTCTTGCTGAGCCCTCTAACACCACAAAACATCAAGATAAAGCCAATAGTCATAGATGATATGGAACGACTCACCACAACTTCTAATTGGACTCTTCAAAATGACATGCACTATAAAAAAAGTATAGCCCAAATAGTCATTTCTGCATTAAACACTCGACATTTCCAAACGCGTAGAGAAGACATCCTACGTGACACAGACCTAATGTCATCAGACATTATTTGCCTCCAGGAAACATACTTGTATACACCAACAACAGACAATACACTTCCATGCTACAATTGTTTTGCAGTGTTCCATGTTCATGGCATAATGACTTGTATTAACAAAAACATACATGTGGTTAGCACAACACCTTTAACACTAGACAATGTTGAAGCACTATTCCTCTCATGGAGTATTAATCAACACACATTATCCATTTCTAATATTTATGCCAAACCAAGAACATTAGTTACCAACATCATTGCAATTATCAATGAAGCAATGACAATTTCTCCTAGTGGAGCCATTGTCTATATTGCAGGTGACTTCAACATTGACATATCAATACAGTCAAAAATAGTACAACTGTTTAAAAGACACATGCAAATACAAAACTTGCACTTGTTACATGAACAGAAAGATACTTTGCCAAGAAGCAACATTGATCACATTTGGACAAACAATAATGCACACATAGCTAGGACCAAGAGGTTGGAAGCATATTGGACTGACCATGATATTGTTCTCACAAACATAGACAATATTGTCTAGCCATGGAATACGCTATGCAATGAGCAAACATTAATAGAAGATACCCCTTAGCCAATATGTAACTATCTACCTATAGCATTCCTTGTCTAATACTATTGCAAAACATGCTTTATTCTTACATGCATAGCCTAAGTTCCCCTCACAAAGTCTAATGTCGCCACTCTTTTGCAGGTCACTTAACACATGGACCCCAGCCATGTGACGTCATTTGGATCAATGTCTTCCAAGGAACATCATTTGCCCAAAAAAGAGTACAGTATTTAGACAATTTCAACAAATTGCTTGCCTACATAGAATTAGCACAAACATTTTCATTGAACAAGCATTTTTATTGTCTCTCTAGGACTCACTGCTTTGCTTTTGCAGATCTTCCATACATGTCCATTGCAGTCAGCCAGACGCTCATAGCTTACAAGAGCACCTTGGAAAATAGTGGTAACTTTAAATAATAGTGCAACAATTGCTTGATTAATAATTTTGCATTTTCTACACATGCCCTGACATTGGATGGTGATAACTTTAAACAATATTGCAACAATTGCTTTATTAATAATTTTGTATTTTCTACGAATACCCTGACATTGGATGGTTCTGAATATTGTATTTTGTAAATACGTGCACAACAAAGAGACTTTGAAACAACCAACACCTACTGCACAAATACCAACAACGAAGTGGTAAAACATGCCTACTATACTAAATAAATGTAAACTTATGCATCAATAAAATTAGCATCACAATTTACAACATTTGTTTGCTTTGCTATTTAACAATAAAATTAGCATCAAAACTTATGATGTTTGTTTGCTTTGTCGTGTTATAGCCATGTTGATCAGCTCAAAGGAAAAGACAACCCTTGCAGCACCCTTGCTACACAAGCAAGTCATACCAAACAAAGGTACCCCTCTCAATTCCTTCATTCCCACTCAAATTATTTGCTTTCACAAATTGCATTACTTCTCTCTTTCTAGTGCCCATTGCACCTTGAATTTATTATTTGTTATAGTCCAGGCCTATATGTCGATTATGTATACAACATAACACAATATGTCAATCATTTATTCTCATGTAAATTAAAAAAGAAATTCATACCTAATTGACTTTGCACTTTGATTGCCATCCTATGCTATGCTTTCTTCCCTTTGCAAGAGCTCTACCAAGGTCGAATACAATAAGAAAAATAGCACTCCTTCACACGAGCACATACGGAAACGGTAACATATGTGCACTCTGCTAATGAACTTCACACCTCTTCCATATTGCATTGATTTCATAGTGTCGTCAAACACTTATGACATTGAAGCTAAATATGCCTCTTTACTCCCCACTTTGTCAATGAATCACCTTATTCTCAACAACATTCCATAAATTTGCTACCATTGCATTGATCGCAACCTGTTGACTTTGTAGATGCCTCACCAACATGGAAGCCAGTGCACTGGATGCCACCTCTCCACAACAACACACAATAAAACGGTAAAGCTAGTGTGCCTCCACAGATACAATGATCCTCATAGCACGTTTTCATTCATTCACTCTTTAAGTTGCTCTTGTATACATTGATCCTTATACAATGTCTTCATTCACTCTGTAAGTTGCACTTTTTGCTTTGCTTTCCTGTAGGCAAATTAGCAACATTGAACAACAAAACTTCGCCCCTGTCAAAATGCAACCGCAAAAAAGTGAACGTAAAAAAAGGTATCCAAACCATCTATCTCATTTCTACTAACACTATTTTTCTTTCAGCTTATTTGCTCCTTCAATTTCACTTCCACTCTATTTCTTGTCCATCAATAGATTACATTTCTACTTGGTCACTAGTCTACTCACTATTCATTTCCCTTTTGTGAGGAGACATTTTTGACACAACCAGCCATGTATAGAAAGCACACTAATATTTTATCTTGCCTTCCTGCTTTATCTACAGTCAACAGACATGCTCCACAAACTAGCCATTCAAGCCACAGGTATCCCTCTCAAATTCTGCCATCTATTTCAATTTTTCTTTTCAATTGGAGAGACATATTAAAAACTTGTGCGCAAGTCTCGTGATTGTTGCAATTTGTCTTGTTGTTTGTTTTACTGCCATGCTTTCTTGAGGCAGTTTTGTTTTGTTTATTGAGATCTCTTCATGTCCAACATCCCATTCCTTTTCATTTATTCCCTCGAGCTCAATTTGGTTACTAAAACAGAAGCAACATTTCTCAACCGCAATACTCCACTGGCTGTAAAACAATCTCCAATCTCCTTGTTGCCTTTGACTTTTGAAGCATTTTCTGATGTATCCAATTGATTTCTTTAAATTGAAATCAGAACCCGGTTGAATTTCAAATTGCAGTATTGTCATTATAGTTAGGGTATAATTATCTTTTTATTATAAAATTCTCCATGCAAATTCTCCATGTTGGATTTTTTAGTTTGTATTGGCACCCAACTTTGTCCATATAAATATGCAACATCTAGAATTTTGGTGCAATGCATTACCCAATTTTATCATTCCATATTTTCATTTTTTTATTGTGGATTTAAGAGCGAGCTTGGATGGGCTTGAATTCGTAGGAAATCATGATAATTTAACACTTATCTCATCATACATAACAAAAGTTCCTCTAGGGCATATTCTTCAATCCTTGTTCAGTTGTTAGCCGCTCCTAGTTAAAGTAATTATTCTGTTTGGTTTTCCCTCTACAACCCATGCATTTGTCAAGGCTTCCATGCATTGCAAACATGTTCACCATGCCTGTTGCAACTACAACATCTGACAACATACCTCTCCCCTTTACGCTTTGATAAATGTCAATAAACCAATGGATCTTCTTGAAGTTTCCAAATCTTCCCTATAGATGCATACGCATGCCCTTTGACACTTCATGGGAACACATTTATTTAATGTTGAATTACTTTGCAATCTTTGCAAACATTACAAGCGCCTTGTTCATGCTTTTGCGTTCACATTCTTCTATTGGTTCCACTGTTGTGGTCCACATCTTAGTTTATGCATTTCACAACTCTAGTTTGGATCATGGGTGCAATTGTCTCTTAAGTAAAATTGCATGTATCATTGTGTTCACATTATTAGAGTTTCATAAGCTTTAAGTTGATTCCAATAAACATGGATTGCTGCCAATAAACATGGATTGGTTTACTAATGCTCTTTCATTAATTCCCTATTGACCCTTCCTTGTTCAACCTTTCTTCAACACCGCCAAAACCTAGCACAATACTGGACTTGTGTAGACAACGAGTTGGTTATATGTTTGAAGGTGACATTCTTGTTGTATATGGACTTGCCAAGTACACCAACACACAAAACAAAATTGAGATATTGCATGTGGATCTGATAGATTGTAAAGGCCAGATGACAGTCACAATGAATATTAGCAACACATTGGTGGATACCTTTTTACCACGCTTGACCATTGGATCAGGCATCCGCATTTCCAACTTTACAATTAAAAATAAATCATAGTACAAAAGAGGTGATGCAGATTGTTGCATTGCTCTCACTGCAAAAAGAACCTTTGAAACTATCCCATGCGTTTGTACCGAACACAAACTAGCACCCGATTTTACAATCTCACAACTAAGCAAAGCTTACTGCAACTATTCCGTTGGTTCATTCAGAGCAATTGGAACCAGCTACCATTTGACCAAAACACACCTTGAAGTGCATATAAAGGATGGTGATCTGCAAGAAGATATGACCATTGTACATCTTGAACACTTTGAATTGCACCTTCTTTTTTTGTTTCTCTTGTCATGTCCTCTTCTGCCCTTCCCACTAACATTTTTATTTTGTAGGTTCTCAACTCCACCACCTACACAGAATTGTGCGCAACTTTGCAACAACTCTTCTCAACAATAGATATGCCTTTTATACTATTCAAAAATATTGTGCGTAATGGTCCCTAAGGAACCCGGTCATTCCGCCCATCGCAGTCTACTTTCATTGAAGAGCTTAATGACCAGTGCACAAAAGCACATTTGGAGACGCTTGCCAAATGTAATATCCAGGCGATCACACGTACCTTTACAACTCTGCCCTTAGCTTTCTACTACATAGTATTTACAATTATTTGCTTACTGTACACAGTGCAATTGCAGGTTGTCGGTGTCCTCAAAGCAAAGAATGCCTATTTTCCACGTTATGAAATATCTTGCTCAACGTGCCACCACTCCCTACCATTTGACACTGCAATTGACATGGACTTTGTCCATTGCATGTATTGCAACACCAACACACAAACCTCTTGCCACCATAACATAATTTGCACATTGAATACACAAGAAGGCAACATCGACTGCTCCTTGCAAGGAGACATACTTCAACAAACTTACCCAGATATCACAGATATAACATACAAACAATACCAACAAGACATCTCGCCAATGGTCTTTATGTTGCGCAAGCTCCACGTCTATGGCACTTTCACATTAGCTGTGAACAACACCATTATTGATATTGTCAAGAAATAGGAATTTTGATGTAATTGGGTTTTAACACTGTCCATGTTAATGAATATTGCAAACTTGAAAAAAACTTCGGCCTTTAAAGCTTGTGAATCTTATTACTTTTTTGGGTGGCAATGGCCCTACAAACTATGATACTGTTTGACTATCACAAACTCTGCTACTGTGTTAATATAATGTGAATATAATGTGGCTTATGCTGTGAATAAAATATGAATATAATGTTTTTTGTCTGGAAAATTCATACAATAATGTCTACGCTCGGATTTGAATATACCGACTGTTTCTGAAACCATCGTTGTACACATGATTTCTGCATCATTTGTAAAACACCGAACATGTCTTTCTTAGTTGAACATTAACCAACACTGTCATTAGCTCTTTAGTTAATTCATCATTACATCTGATCTTCTCATGCTATTTTTTATTTTCATTTTATAGAACTCAAATAAGTTGTTTAGCTTTTCACATTTGTATTAATGGTATCATCTTGTTGCCATCTGTAGTTTTGTGACTGGGCATGAGATAAATATTACTTCTACTTGCTTCTCTTTGATGAAGCTGTATATTTTCTGCATATGGGTAAGGCTTGAGATCATTTAATCTATTCCATTGGCATAAAATTTATTTCCTCTATATAGTTAGGTGAGTGTTAGTAAGAAGGTTTAGTTTTGTTTGTTGTTTGAAAGGAATTCAGAATTTTGGTGTAAAATGTTGTTAGGAGCGTGTGCTTTGATGTTTTTGTAGTATTAAATTAAATATTTATGTGAAGAAGTATGCAGAGTGTTTGTCGTATTGTAACGTTTGCTTTGAAAGGAGTTTTGAGTGATACACTGCTTTCATATTTTGGAATATACGCAATGTCATATCTCTGTTAAAGAGTTTTGCTTCAAAAATTGATGTAAATATTTAATTTTAATTCATGAGAATGTGGCATATGGTATAAATGTATAAGAAGAAATGTGATATTTATAAGCTTTAGGGAATTTACTCCGAGGAGGTTCACATTTTAGATTCTATTAGGCGTTGACATGAGCTTCCTAGTCTCTACTAGTCAAATCTATTTTGAAATAGAATGTCTGGCTATAGGAGTTCTAAAATCAAACTAGCGGTTGCCAATCTAATGTTCCCCTATTGGCTGTTTTTGAATGAATGGGATGGATCATTTACATTTTGTTTCATCTCAACAATATATCCAAGTTAATTTGTCGTAATAGTTTTTTGTTTATTGTTGGTAGGCTGTCAACCATTTAAAATAATTTTAGTGTAATATATTGTTGCAAGGTGTGGTTTTATGTATTAGTTCAGCTCTCTAAGTCAAGATTTGTTGTCCAAGAGATTGATACAAATGTAGTGTAGTGTATTGTGTTATTTTAATGTACAAATAGTTAGTGTACACCTTATATATTGTGGCAAGGTGTGGTTTAATCATTTATGTATTAGTCCAACTCTCTAAGTCAAGATATGCTTCACAAAATACGTCTGTGTAAGTGATTGATATGAATGCACTGTCATGCTTTTACTATTTATAAATAATAATCGTACACCTTACATATGTTGTACTGTTTGCACATTTGTATTTCTGATGTGCTAACCTTTCTGCTGCATTTGCTACATCAAACTTGGTTTGATTTGTATGCAGGGCATATACTTAGACATTGGCGATTGACTTGAGATAACCCTTAATTTTGGAGCAAGCTGATCTTTTCAAGGTATTAAATATGCTTATTGATGATTACCAATTAGTAAAGTGTAGAAATGTAAAAGAATTGTTGATATTGACTACATGGAAGCAAAGCCATCAACAGGTCTCAGAAGTATGTTTAGACGACTGGGGTTCAAAGGCTTGCATATAACCATTTATTAAAGTGAGCTGCTCCCGGTCATAAAAAGAATCAATGTACTAAAAGACGTGTGTTTTTATCTTGTAGTTTTCTATGATACTTTTCTTTTAATGCTAAATTATTTGGGGATACTCTGAAATAGTTCATTTTTAATCTTTGAAGGATAAAAATAACATTCAAATCTTGTATGCATATTATCAATATCTTCTTATCTTTAGATTGTCAACAACATTCATTTCTTTTTATCATAGAGAATCATGGTTTAAAAGATGTCCTATAAAGGAGAGAAGCTGCTGAAGAAATGACATTATGTGTCTAATGTAGATATATCACTTCGCTGCAGCCATACTAGGTCCATGTTAATGGATATTGCAAACTTGAAAAATGCTTCGGCCTTTAAACTTTGTAAATCTTATTACTTTTTTGGATGGGAATGGCCCTACAAGCTATGATACTGCCTGACAGTGTTAATATAATGTGATGGAAAATTCATACAATAATGTCTATGCTTATATTTGAATATACCGACTGTTTCTGAAACCATCTTTGTATACATGAATTCTGCATCATTTGTAAAAGACCGAACATATATTTCTCAGTTGAACATTAACCAACACTATCATAAGCTCTTTTGTTAATTCATCATTACATCTGATCTTCTCATGCAAATTTTTATTTTTATTTTATAGAACTCAAATAAGTTGTTCAGGTTTTCATATTTGTATTAATGATATCATCATTTTGCCATCTGTAGTTTTGTGACTGGGCATGAGTAGACCATTCAGTTACTACTTTGTTATTTCAGACTTTCGAATTTTTAGGATATGCAAATTATCCTTTATGCTCATTGAAGTAATTCTCATTTTACTTTTCAAATGGCAATAATCTGCTCTGCAGTGCATTCTTAATATGTCCCGAAAACAAAAAATCTTGTCATAGTTCTAAGAAAGTTAAAGAAGCAACCCTGTTCTAAAACTCCCATTTCAACATAGCCTGGAATCAACTTAATGTAACTTGAATTGACACAGCTCACAGCATTGAATGAAAACAACTATTTCCCTCCCTGTCAACAGTAGAACCAATCCAAACCCACCTTCGCAGGACTACGCAGGAACTAAGCTGCCCTACAGGCCTTGTTATAAGAGGGATGTCCTATGTCATTTTACTTTAGATATTATTAATGTGTAGAAATCGTTCATTAACTTGAACATATTGCACATAGTATCATTTGATGACAATCACGTCAGTTGCATTTGATCATGGGTGGATTTGGTGGATTTGGTTGATATGATTTATTTTTTCTTAAAGTTTTATTTTGTATAGTTATGCATTTTAATTTTTTCGTAGATGCAATGTGAAATAGTTTTTTTATTTATTTTCCCTTGGGCAAGGAAATGGCTTATAGCTAGGTTTTTACTAGTATAAACTAATTTAAATATTAAATTGCTTTTATTTTAAATTTTTTATTAGTTTGTCTTAAGGCAAGGAAATGGTTTTAATAGTTCTTAGGTGAGAAACTATTTTTGAGTTAAAGATTAAATATTTTAATTTAAAGAAGACACGCATGTAGAGAATGGCTAGCGATATAGCAATGGTTATACCAAGCTATACCAAGCAATATTCAATTTTTTTGTTGGAAAAATAGGTGATGGCAAAAAAATGCCATTATTATTTCAACCAGTGCCTTAGTTAAACCTGCAAAAGACCTTAAAAATTGTTCACCATTTTGTAACAATCTTTAAGAAATGTAATCACTTCAAAATTACGTCATCTACTCTCAAACATTAATATCACTCTGCTTTCACCATAGCTGTTCCCAGAGGGTGAACAAGCACATCATGGAATTTATTCCATGATACTCGCAGAGGGTGGGCTCATCATGCCTACTCACAGAGGGTGGAAAGAGGGATTTCACCTCAACCTTCTCCCAGAGAAGGGTGCATTACCACCATGCCTAATCGTAGAGGGTGGAATGAGGGCTCTAACCTCAGACTTCTCCCAGAGAAGAATTTATCTCCACCATGCCTACTCACAAAGGGTGGAACGAGGGCTTTCACCTCAAACTTCTCCCAGAGAAGAATGCATTAACAAGGGATTGCACCTAAAACTTCTCCCTCATAGAGAAGAACGCATTAACAAAAGATTGCACCTCGAACTTCTACCTCACAGAGAAGAACTCATTAACAAGGGCTTTCGCCTCAAATTTTTCCATCACAGAGAAAAATGCATTTACCAAATCTTCAAGATGACATGGCTCCCTCTAAAGCTGGAATATCAGGCTTCCTCTGAAGTTGAAATGTCAAGCTCCCTCTAAAGCAGATATCAACCTTCTGATCTCCTCATCCAAGGTATTTCTGGTGATTTGTCAGACTCCCTCTAAATGTTGATTCTTCCTCTGTGAAGAAATGCAAGCAATCTTTCTTCCTTGAATGCAATCTCTGATTCGTCTTAGAAGCATTTTAGAGAGAGATAATGATACTTAGGGGAAATATCAATATATGATTCACTGTTCAATGATGTAGCATGACTTAATGAAAAAATCATGAACATTATTCAAACATAAAAGTACTTATCTTTTATAATTTTGCTAAGCAATGGAATTTCCATTCACTTGGATTGATCACACCGAAGCACCTAGTGATGATCTAATGGTTGTGTGGCCTTTATTCCTCGTCATCACTCATCATTTGTCCACAATATATGCTTCGTGCATAGCTTAAGCATCATCAAAGGATCTGCCTTTAATACCATCCATAGCAAAGTGATGGACCAACCACATAAATGCGACATAAATCCACCTGTAGCAGGGTGTGCTAGAATGCTAAGTTGTAGTGCCCATCCTAGGACAAACGTCAGATGATCTTCAACAAACATAAGTAAGAACTCGAATAATTGGACCTTTAGTTGCAATATCATCCGATTCACAACCCCATCCAATTATGCCTATGCAGGCTTTAGCGAAACAAATGCTTCATGTGACTCTCGAAGCTTCTAAGATGATGTGAGAGTTGTTGCAAGGAGTTATTGCATGGAGGCCTTCTCCACCATTCTTAATCATTAGGTGCCTCCATTCGCTTTTGTCCCCATACACACACATTTCATATTTGTGTACGGCTTAATGTGATCATCACATAACTCGCCACTATGTTGTTGCTCGATCTCAACCTTCAATTACATTGAGAAGTTGATAGCATGCATACCGACTCACATTGCTTCGTTGAATCCTTAGAATGCTTGATGCCACCTTGTCAATGTCTCTTTCTATGAGCATTGTGAAGCGAGCGATCTCCATCACTTTCATTTGCTAGTAAAAGTTACGATTGTCGGAGAGAATCCTCCAAAACATGTTCTCCTCCCTGAATGAAGAATTCAAATATAGAATGTTAAAATAGATAGAGATGTCCATAGCAACTCCACTTGTCGTCGGTATTTCGATACCAGGGTTGGCAACTTTCAATGCCAAGGCATAGGGATAAATCTATCATTGAGTACAAATGACAGATCTATGACGATCATTGACACCTCAATGGTCATTACTCGTCGTAGAGCATATGTGATGCTCACGTCTGAGTTGAGAGGCTCGGTAATCAACTTTTGCTTGCACTTAAATTTCTCAATTTGCAAATTACTTTGATTGAACTCCCTCAAAAGAACAAGATCTACCTTCAAGTGGTTAGGCTCTATAGAAGGAACTTGCTCTGATACCATGTTGAGACATAGACCAGCTAGGACTCGAACCTAGGACCTTCCATACGCTGTCGGATTGCTCTACCATTGAGCTACTGGCCCCTCTTGGACTAGTCCATCATCAGTCTGGGTTGTGTTTGGTGTTGTCTACCTCAGAACTCCGGAGTTCTGGAGTCCCAAGGTACCATGTGTCTTGTTCATCAACCCTGGACTCCCGAGGTTGATCCTTGTTTTCTTGCTTGTTCTCCCTCACCCCGGAGTCCTGAGGTGAGGTTTTTGTTCTTTGTTTTTTGTTGTCGACCCCGGAACTCCGGAACCCTAGATTCCCGAGGTCCTGTTTAAGGCACTCGTACAGATGAGGTTTGGGGGGGGGGGTATAAATATGAATAGTGAACCTTTTAAAGCTCATTTGTGCATTCAACCTTCTAGAGCTCTTGTTTTCTTACCTCTTACTTGGTGCCTCCAGCCTTCCAAGTTCCTTTCATGGTCTTGGGCGATTCTTCTCACCAGGTTGGTGATTTTTCTTGCCCTCCTTGTCGTTTGTAGTTTAGATCTTCATTTTTGTCGCGGGTTTTTCTTGTTTTCATTTTTTCATGTTTTGTTTTTCCCGCATGCCCTAGTTCCGCCCCTGGACCCCTGGAGTTCTGGGTTGCTTGCTTTTCCCAGCCCTGGAACCACAGAGTTCCGAGGTTATTGTTGAGCTTAACACTTGATAAACCCAAAACCCCGAGATCCTAGAGTTTCGGATTACCCCCTTTGAAGAAGTAATACCACCTACCC
This sequence comes from Cryptomeria japonica, assembly GCF_030272615.1. Classification (NCBI taxonomy): domain Eukaryota; kingdom Viridiplantae; phylum Streptophyta; class Pinopsida; order Cupressales; family Cupressaceae; genus Cryptomeria; species Cryptomeria japonica. The sequence goes on from NC_081406.1 coordinate 504,250,283, forward strand.
CAAAACCCTGGAGTTCCGAGGTCGATTCTTACGAGCTCTTCTTTAAAATCCTTTTGGGTATCTTTGTATCTGGTCTGGACCCCAGAGTGCCGAGATGAGCCTGAACTACCTATCCTCAAGCCCGGAACCTCGGAATTCTGAACTTCGTTCATGCCTACCCAACCCGGAACCCCGAAGTTCCAAACTTTCTTAAAGTTTGCCTATCCCAAAACCCCGGAACCCCAGAGTTATGAGGTCCTTGTTTTTTTAAAGAGAAGATTACTCACCTCGAAACTTCAAAACTCTGGAGTCCCGAGGTGAATGAAGTTTTTCATGTTTTGTATAATGGACTGACACTTGTTTCCTTCTTGCAAATTCAAGCAATTAGATGGACTCATCTTCCAGCAAGAGAGGCAAGGAAATTAATCGGCTTCCAACAACCATGAAGTACCACTACCAAGGGCAGGTTTACGCTTCAAAGTTGGATGATCAAATTAAATGGGTTGCTAATACTGAGATGAGTCACATCGAAATCGAGGACATAAAAACCCACTTGGACAAGCCAAGGTTGGAAGCCCCACATAGGAGAATAAAGAGATCAGGCCTAGTAGAGGCTACCATCTTTCCACAGTTGGTGCAGGCTCCTGAATTTATAATGACAATTGCCCAATTTTATGACCCTAACCCCAGGAAGTGCACAGACGCATAGGGTAAAACAGTGATAGATTTGTCCCCTGATATGTTGGGATTTGTGTTCGGCATCCCAACCATAGATGAGATATTCCTCTCGACTGAAGAGGAAGCCTTGAAGGTATGGAACGATAATGTGACCTCAAACAAGAGGCACATGGATGAAAATTGGTTGGAGGAAGAAAGGAAAAAAGTCTAAAGGCCACAAAGATACTAAGAGCAGACTTTAAGGAGCCTCAGAGAGACCTGATCATCATGTTAATCAAGGCCTTTGGCAAGCCCGACTGTAAACATTTTCACCCATTGATGTTACAATTCATAACAACCATCCTAGTAGGACAACAGTATTTTGACTAGCCTCAGATCCTTTCAAACAACATATGCAAACAAATGAAAGAGGTCCACGAGACAAGAATTTTTTCTTAACATCTTATGTCATATGGGGGGCCGCAAGAGCTAGCAAATTCTCAGGCCTACAGGTTGAAGGTCAATTAGGGGACGAAGAAGGTCAGAAAAAGGTATGGGAATATTACTCCCAACTCCCCCTCATCAATGCAAAGGCCCATTTTAAGAGGATCAATGATGCCTTCATTTTTCCTATAATAATTAAACTGACGAGAGATACAAGATACACGATTAGCCCGGAAGCCATGGCTATCATTCGAGAGTGGGTATGTTGGTTTATCCAAAACCCACGCTCCACCTACATTAGGGCCAGTGGATTCACATAAAACCCAATGTTGCTCCCAAGATACTATAATGACAGGATTATTTTATTAGAATATGCCAGGAAGCTGCTAGTCCTCCAATCTCTCCTGTCATCCAAGCACAAAACAAGGATTGACTTTTCAGTGTCTATTGGGTATTTCTCTTGCTCCAAGATACAAGTAGAAAAGTTGGCGGATCCAGAGCTCCAAGATTTGAATCTTAAAGAATTTGATTATGCTAGCGAATTCTATGATCCCTACAGGAAGCTAAAGCAAACTATGCCTAAGGCATATGAGGGGAATAAGACTAGTCTAGAGGATTTTTGGGCAAACCTCCAAGACAGTTTTGAACTGAGAGAAAAAAATTACAATAGGTTGTCAGTGCCTCAAATAAGGGATTTTAAAATTGAAACCATTCTCCCTAAAGACCTGAGGGATGATGGAGACTTGCTTGATGTTGCCTACAAAGAACAAGAAGTTGATAAAAGGCCCCTCTCCCTAATAAGGTGGTCTGCAAATGAGGATGTGAATATAGAAAAGATCTCCCAAGCGGTCATCAATAGGAACAAACAATGGCTAAGTCAAAGGGTTAGGCTGAGTGCCTCAAAGGGGAAGCAAAAAGAGTCTACCTCAGGGGTACCCTAGTCAAGGGGTTATAAGGCGTATGCTCAGAAAACAAGGTCAATCTCAAGAAAGAATACATCTACTGACCCCAATGAAGAAGTGGGGCCCCAAGATAGCACCAAAGATCTAATGAGAAAGCGTAAGGAAAAGATGAGGATGTTTGAGTTGTTGAAAAAGGCTGCAGACCTGGGTATAACAGATGGATTAGGAGCGATGCCACTCGCTGAAGTCCTTCCGTCGAGGACAACTATAGGGCAGGTTGTGGGAGAAGGTGCTCAAGAGAAAGAAGAAGGAATAGAAATAGATGAAGATGTGCCTACTCAACCTCCTCCAACAGTTGTTGCACAAGTTCCAATTACCAACGCCCCCATACCACCATCAATCGATACAACCATAGGGCAGCCTGGGATACAGGGTGCCACTGAGGAGGTAATCATCAAGAATGTCGAATCAGACTCAGACCAAGAAGAGGAACAACACAAGGAACAACCGTCAATTGGAGGGGAGAAAGAATGAGATGAGGTAGAAGATCTATTAAATGAAAGATTAGTCTTAACCCCTCAGGATCAAGAAGACCTCTTTAAGGACATAGTTGTCGGGCAAGGTGGAACAGAGGAAGATGAGGAAGAGAGGACGTTCAACGAAGAGGTCAGTGATAAGTTGGGAGAGTTTCATAAGCAACAACAACTAAATGTTAATACTTCTCTCCAAACTAATATGGCTCGTCAAGTTGCTTCACCTCAAAATCCTAAACAGACAAATGTGGAAGAGAGGGATGAAGCAGAGGAACAGGTGAATGTTCATATTGTAACTGCCGACATACTTGACAAAGATAAAGATATAGCAAAGTGGCTTGAATTTACTTTTGAGAAGAAGAAGAAAAAGGTAGAGCTGCCTAAGGTGACATTGCAATAGGTAATCACAGAGGAGCCCCAAAAGGTCAAGAAACCAAACATTGTACATCATTTGTCAAGAATAGGTTCTGGTGAAGTGGTTGCAGATGTGGCAGTTCCACTCTAGATTGAAGGTCAAGCCTCTCCAAAAAACCAAGTATCCCAAGTAAACTTGGGTAAGCGAACAAAATGGGGAGAGTTGGACACTCTAGAACTAGTCACCAATGTTGTTAGGGGGCACGTGGAAAAGGAGCATACCTCCAACAAGGAGCTTAAAGCACATCTAGGGCAATATAAGCAGTTGCTAGTAGAGATGAGTAAACCTCAAGACTTGTAGGACTGACAAACTACCTTCAACTTCATCACTACCAAAGGGAGAAGTAAAATCATTAATGGAGGTGACACGGGTGGCTACTACAGCCAAATCATGGGCTCAAGTAAATGCTGCCAAGATTAGGTTATTTTTGCAGGATACCATGGGGGTATACCGGGAGGCAGTATAGGCAGGCGAAGCATTAGCTTCTTGTTCTACGCAATGGGAACAAAAACTAAGCATTTTTAATAAGCAGTTTCAAATTTTGAATAAAGTTTTTCATTTAAGAGAAGAGGTAATAATGGAGGAGGATCTCTTAGGAGGAGATAGCTATAAGAACTTGCAATCTTACGCATACATTTTGGAACTGAAGATTGAAATTCTGCAGGAGTATGTGAAGGATGTCGCAGAGATCTGAGTCCCTCTCCTTAGGGAAATTTTGAAATAAGCGAGTTTTGTAAAGCATTTGCTCAGAGCTTTTGGGTTGGGGTTAACTAGTACGGGGGTCATGGAGGAAGAACAAGTATTGAATCAGTGAGACGCATATGAGGCCGAGCATCTAGGACCTCCAGCTCAATTCGATGTCACACTGATGGACAGATACACATACCTGATTACCCAATGTCAAGAAGTGGCTGAAACAATAGGGGATTTAGGGAAGGGGAAGAAACATGCAGATGAAGTTTTGAGGAAGTACAAATTTAGAATTAATCATGTAGCTGACCCTCCTATTCAAGCAGTTGCATGCACTATTAATAATTATAAATCTTATAAAAATAAGTAGAAGATGAACCTATAGTTACTAAAGATAGAAGGATTTATAATAGGAGATTTTGCATGGCATCTCCACTACCACTCTGACGACAGCTCTAGCTCATGTTCCAGTTTTGAGCAAAATTCGGCATGACTACGAAAACTTGGCTCACACAGCATGGTCTTTGTAGTTCTCATGCAACCTCCATTTCATAGTAGTTAACTGAAGTATATAGGAAGAAATTCCAAGTTAACTGTGACTCCTAGTTTTGATTTCTCAATTTAGGTTAGATCTATTTCCTAGATAGTAGGGAAGAAAACTCTATAAATTGAGGAGTTGGATTCATTTGTAAGGGTCCACGAATTGATGATTTGAGGTCCAATTAGAGGTTCCATTTAGAGGGTACCCAAATTGATGATTTGTGGACCACTTAGAGATTTTAGATTATTTTGTAGATTGTTATGAATTTGAGTTTGAGTTATTTTTATAACACATTCTTTGAAATTAATACAAGAAACAACTTGTAGATTTCCTGATCTACGTCTAAATTCTACGAAATTGTTCGGTGTAATTTGGTAATGTCTATTATTTGGAATTAGCAACGCGGTTTGATCTTCTGTTTATTTCTTTATGAATCATATTGCGCACGTAAGTGGTGTATGAGAATTATTGTGGTAGGCGATATTATTGGTGATTTTATTTCCATAAGTCTGTGAAGTTGACGATTTTGCAGGTTTGTTGGAGGTCTGTTGTTGAATGCTAATTTGGATAATATTTGGTAATTTCTTGGAATGCAGGGAACTAACTGAGTAGTTCGTTAAGTTGTTATTGGATTGGTTTCATTGTTGTTTTCTTGTTTCTTTTAATCTTCGCAGTTTATTTTCCAGAGAATCTTAAATCATAAAAATACAAAAAAGAGAGGAAGTTAAGCCAATAACGATCTACGAGATTTAGTTTCAACCAGCAGGCCCCTTAACAGGTACAACCCCATCAACCATTGGGCTGCCCATCACCATCATGACATGACTATAGAGACCTTGGAGTAGTGAGTTTTCCTAAACTTATAGCTTTTCAGGAGAGGTGGTGAGTGTTCACATTGACTACCTGACTGTTGGCGGGTGTGTTAAAAACAGTCGTCAACAAAAACTGGCGCTAGAAGGAGGGCTATACTAGTCCTCTCATTGGTTAACCATGTATGGTACTTCTAGGAGACAGACTGCTTCCCTTTACCCAACCTAACCTCAACTACGAGCAAGACGACATTCTTACCCAACAATATGATCTTTCTTGGGACAGTACAAGAGATTATAACGATTGGTTAAGAGCACGAAAAGTCTTGGAAAATGAAAGAAAAAAGGTTATACGTATAGAATAGGAGGCACAAAGACAACTTCACCCATGGGAAAATCCACAGGAAAACCCACAGGAAAATCCACAACCACCTCCACAACCAAAAAATTGAGGCACTAAGTTGGATCGTATATCATCTTTCTCTCCTGAGAGATTCCACAGAGTCCTTAGGAGTAGTTCTTCACCATCCGACTTAGTAGAGTTAGGACCTGCTACTAGGGGAAAGAGGAATAAAGCTAAGAGACAACCCTCAATAGCTTCACCAGTGCAATCATCAATACTCAGTGTAGAAGATCAACTGATTTCTAGTCCTCAGCCCATCAATGCACCTTTTGTGCCTCAACGTCCACCATCACCACCTTTAATGGTCTACTTTAACCAAGACCACACACCACTAGGAACTAAACCAGGGGGTATACATGACCTACCCAGAAACCTAGATAAATTTTGCAGCAAATTCTATTATTTGCGGGACGAACGACTGATGAACATATTGAAGCATTCAAAGATGTAGCCGTTCGTAACAACATTGAACACCAAGATGCAGTGTCTAGACTCTTCCAATATTCACTTGGGGAGAATGAATATAATTGGTATTTAACCCTAACGACAAATTCCATCACTGGTTGGGATGTCTTGGAGAAAGATTCCATCGATCAATTCCGAGTGTATGTAGATCCCGGAACACTATACCATCAGTTCGCCTCTCTTAAGAAGTCACCAAATGAGCCTTTAACAACTTTTAATACTAGCTTTCAAAGGGCATTCAAGAGGCTACAAGCTCCTTACCAGTTAGTACCCAACATAGCAATCGACTCGTATCTAAGAGCTATTGACCCTTGGACTGCTATGTTTATCAAGAAGAGTGTTCCCCAAGATCAAAGGGACACTTTGGCAGAAGTCTTTGTGTTGGCAATTAGCATGAATCATGAGTTGAACCAAACACCAGGAGGGATTGGATACAATTTACCCATAGGGGTGAATCAAGGGAACTACAACCAAATCCCTAGCATACCCTCACCTCTAACTTGAGGAACCCCAACAATGAACCCAGTGCCCATCTATGCATCCCAACCTCAGGCGAATCAACAGTTTGTTGCCCAAACTTTGACTTGGCAGAATAATACCAATACCACCTCCACTCAAACACAATATGTTGGTCAAGTGCAAGGGGGAAATCAACAGTTTGGTAACACTCACACAACAAACCAACCCCCAACTACGATGCCTGAGAGTCAAGGATCTCATATATCCGTTGAAGTAGAAGCATTAAAGAAAATGATCTCACAAGTTACTTCAAACTTGAGAAAACTGAAGATGAAACCTTTGGGAGGGTATAACCAATCCCAACCATATAATAATCAGCGAAACTACAACAACCAGAACCAAAACCAAAGGTATAACAACAAACCTTACAATATGCAGTGGAACACGGGTCCAAACAACGGTGGGGTGAACCATGATCATCCTGACACATGAGATTACCTAAATAACACACAAAGTGTTAACCTTGCTGATATAAATTTACTGACTAATTGGTGTAGGTTGCATGATACAGCTGCACATTCTAAGGTTGATTGTGTCCAGTTCGAAAAGATCATAAGGATTTCTCAAGCTGATTCTCAACCAAAAGATTACTCTAATGAAAAAATCGATAAAGTTAATACTACAATGTTGGTTGACATGTTCTTGTGCAAAGAATTTCAAGCTGAAGTTGAAGGTGAACCATGTGTCTAAGATGCTCAGGCCTTTCAGACCAGAAACAACTACAATCTTAGGAGTCAAGGTAAGGCTCCATTAATAGAGCCACCTCCCCTGAAGGATGGATTTGTAGCCCCCAATGCAAATGCAAGTAATAATCTTCACCCTCCTCAAGCTTTTCAAGGAGAATGCCCTAGAAAAACTCAAGGGCAAGAATATGTTTTGAAAGGATCATTTGATGTTACTAAGGAGATGGAGAGAACTGCTACCACTATGTCCCTAATGGAAGTACTGAGATATTGCTCTGAATAGAAGAAGGCTCTCCTTAGGAAGTTGGAACTGTTAGAGTCACAGAGCAATGAGGTTAAGATGGCTGACTTAAATGAAGTCAATGCCAACATCAGTAGTGATGCAATTGAGAACCCACCATTTTTAGTGAGTTTGAGGATATGTGGAAAGAATCTACACAATTGTTTGGTAGATTCAAGTGCTTCAAGAAATGTAATGCCCTACTCTATATGTCAAAAGCTCAGTCTCAACCCAGTACGTGCAAATAGTAAGGTGGTACAACTAGACAAGACTAAGGTTAATGTAATCGAAGAATTAAAAGATGTATACATCCAATTGGGTGTTGATCCCCGCGTATCCCGTTACATCGATATTCAAGTGGTGGATATTCTAGAGGTATATTGGATGCTCCTTAGTAGGGATTGGCCAAAAACCTTGGAAGGATATTTCTCAACCCATTTTACATACTTAAGGCTTCCGTGGAAAGGGGTGAGCAACCAGATCCAAATCGATAGTAAACCTAAGTTGAAGAAGTTAGTCACAGATTATGGTGCTCCCAATGAGGTGGCATATGCTGAAGTAAGTCCAGGAGTCTATAGAGGATGAAATCCTCACTTTCTCTACATCGACTCTTCTCGAGTTACATCAAGCGAACATGACTTCATATAGAGGGCGGGTCAAAGGCTTCACTATAACAGTAAAATAAGGGATGTGTTTGTTGGGAGATACTATGAAAATAGAATATTTGTTGCTTCCAAAATGGTGTCGGATACATCATGAGGAGAACTTAGAGATGTCATGTATCCCATGTCAGAACGAGATTATAAAGTTGATGAGCCCAGTCCCATACGAAGATGTTGATCATACCATCAACATGGAAGAAGTTCAAATTCCAAGTTGCGAGGGAGTAGTGACCCAAATAATGGATCTTATGACTAAAAATTCCCAACCAAGAGAATGCAACAATGAGATCTTAGCGGTTGAGATTGTCAAACAAGAGATGGAAGATATCTCACCTGAGCGTAAGAATGAATAAACACAATCTCAAGTGCAACCTCAAGTGGAACAGAGTACTCCTAACACCCCTGAAGTGTTCTTGCAACCAGTAATCGAACAAATTTAGAGGTTGCAAGACCTTGAACCCAAGAGACAACAATCACCTTCGGAAGGTAATCTAATCACTGACCCTAAGGTGAAAAATCTAAAGAAACCGAAAGATGAAATATGGTTTTTAAAGTTTGATAGGTCAAGATCTAAGCAAGGCAGTGGGGCAGGCATAGAGTTAACAAGGCCAAAAGGGAAAACCCTTTTAGCCTCTTACCAACTCCAATTCCCTTGTACTAATAATATGACAGAGTATGAGGCTCTAGTTAGAGGATTATTCTTCGCTCATAAGAAGGGAGCTAAATGCTTGAGAGTGCAGGGGGATTCTGAGCTGGTGGTCAAACAAGTGCGAAGCCAATATGCATGCCACGATAAAAGGTTAGTAGCATATAGGAATAGAGTATCAGATTTGATTGAGGATTTTGATGCTTTTGATATTCAGCTGGTACCCAAGAAAGTAAATGGAATACCAGATGCATTGGTCGTAGCCACCAGTACATTAGAACCAGTGAGCCAATCCCCTTTGAAGAATTTTTCCGTAGAGTTAGTCTCCACACCTGTTATGCCTAATAATATCAAACACTTTCAAGTTTTCCAGGATGATGCCCACATTCTAGCCTTCTTTGCAAATTCAGGGGCTTTTGAAGAACATATCATTGATGAGAAAGAAAAATTGAATGATCTTGATGTTGGGAACGATGTTGATATTATGGATTTACCTACAAACGTTATTCCTAAAGGTATGGTCACCTTAGAGAGGCTTTTTGACTCTGATCCCAGAGTAAAAGAGAAATTAACAACGGATTTGGATGTCGGGAAGTACGCGCCACATAATATTGGTCTAGAAGGCCAAGAGAAGATTGTCTATATTGGGAAAATTTAAACTCAAAAGGAAAGAGAATTTTTTTTACAAATATTGAAAGAGTTCATTGATGTAATAGCATGGGGGTACAAAGATTTGAAATTTTTTGATACATCGATCATCACCCATGTTATCCCCCTAAAACCTAACATAAAGTCATTCAGGCAGAAGCAACGACCGATTAATTCACTGATTGGTTTTCAAGGAAGTACAAAAGTTGCTCTCTGCTAAGATTATTTTCCCGGTACGTCATTCTACATGGGTTGCCAATTTGGTGCTAGTAAAGAAAAAGAATGGGGAAATATGACTTTGTGTGGACTTTCACAACCTCAATAAGGCGTCTGAAAATGATAATTACCTGCTTCCTTCTTTGGATGGGGTACTACAAATAGTAAATGGTTCACAAATGATGTCATTTTTAGATGGTTATTCAAGATATAACCAAGTTTTGGTGAACTATGAGGATCGTATGAAAATAACATTTACGATGAAGTGGGGAACATATGCGTACAAAAGGATGCCATTTGGTTTAATTAATTCTGGGGCGACCTTCCAAAGAGCAATGGATATGACCTTCAAAGATCTGATTGGAAAATGTATTATTATATACATGGATGACCTGAATATATTTTCCAAGCTCAGGGAAGATCACCCGGACCACCTTCAAGAAGTACTAGAAAGATGTCGAAGATATGGGATTTCCCTTAACCCCAAGAAATGTGTATTTGGAGTGGTTGAAGGAAAGCTACTCAGCCATGTAATCTTTGAGAGGGGGATATCTATAGACCCATATCGAGTAGAAGCGTTGTTGAAGTTACAAATGCCTGGCAGTAAAAAGGAGATGAGATCTTTCTTTGGGAAGATCAACTTTGTCAAAAAATTTATCACTAGGTTGGCAAAGATAGTCAATCCGTTAAATGAAATGATGAAGAAGGATGCTAAGATTGAATGGACAACTGAAGCAAAATAGGCTTTCACCTAGATCAAGAAATCCATCACCGAAGTTCCCTATTGACTATTCCTGATTACACTCTGTCGTTTTACATATATTCTTTTGCTTCGCTACAGTCAGGAGCAGTTGTTTTGACGCAGAGGCAAGAAGGGGATGAGAAACCCATTGCATTTATGAGCTCTCCTTTCAAAAGTGTTGAGGTTAGATATTCTGCTCTTAAAAAATAGGCTTTCATGTTAGTGAGAGCAGTCGAGAAATTCAGGCATTATATCCTGAGGAGTAAAATCTACGTGATTGTCCCTAATCAAGCGATGAAGTCACTACTCATGCAATTCAAGCTGGGAGAGTGTCGAGGGAAATAGATGGAAATATTACAAGAATTTGATTAGAGATGTACCCAATGAAGTTGGTCTGAGGCCAAGGATTGTCTCAAGCCACGATGACTGACATCCCTCAAATCCAATGCCAACGGTATACATTGCAGTCATTCACTCAGGACCCGTGGTATGCAGATTTGGTTTTTATATTGCTGAATAATAAGTGTCACGAAGGGTTGACAACTACACAAAGATGAGCTTTAAGGCTCAAAAGTGCTAATTATATGATCAAGGATATGACACTTTATAGAAAGAATTATGAAGGTATCTACCTTCGATGTCTTGATCATCAAGAAGCCCGTAACATGATTGAGGAATTTTATGGGATGCATGGTACAAGTCATGGGTCGGGGGATGCCACTACTCATCAAATTTTGAAGGCTAGATATTATTGGCCTAGTATTTTTAAGGATACTCATGAGAATGTTCATCATTGTCATACGTGCCAAACCATAGCTTCTAGAGAAAGGATTCCTGCGATGCCTCTCCAACCAGTGTTTAAGGTAAGGCCTTTCGCCCAATGGGCACTGGATTTTGTAGGTGTCATTAATCCTAACTCGTCTGTAGGACATAAGTTTATTCTTACCGCGACGGATTACTACACCTGGTGGACAGAAGCCATTGTGTGTCGAAATGCTACCATAGAGGTAGTCTTGAAATTCATTGAAGAACACATCGTCACTAGGTTTGGTATGTCGTTCACTCTGGTATGTGACAATGGCCCTGCTTTTACTTTGCACAGTTGATGCAATGTTCATACGACTATAAAATGATTTTAAATTTTTTGTCCAACTACTATCCACAAGGTAATGGATTAGCCAAATATACGAACAAGAACATCCTAGATTTCATTAAAAAGCTACTCAAGAAAAATCCTAGGGACTGGCATAATCAGTTGAGATTTGCTTTATGGGCTTATCGAACCAGAGTAAAAGCCGCCCTGGGAACTTCTTTGTATGACCTTGTTTATGGCCAAACCCCTGTATTCCCTATCAACTTACAAATACCGGTCCTCCAGTTAATGAAAGAACTTGAAATAGAGGATCAAGTAGAGGTTCGCCTCTTAAATCTATTAAAACTTGACGAAAAAAGGATTAATACTCTATAACACTTTGCCAAGCACCAAGTCGTTGTTAAGTGATGGTTTGATAAAAGGGCTAAGGTGAAAGCTTTTTGGATCTCTGACCTAGTCTTGTTATGGGATAAGGCTAAGGAGAAGAAAGGTAATCACCACAAGTTTGAAAGGTTGTGGTTAGGTCCTTACCAAATAACCGAGATTTTAGGGGAAAACACCTTCAGGTCAAGCTCTTTAACTGGAGAACTTGTACCATTGCCCGTCAATGGTCAGTTCCTCAAATATTACTTTGATTAAACCCCAGTGAAGCTTGACCTGTTGTATATAATAGATTAGTTTTTCTTTCTTGTTTCTTTTTCTTCGTTGCTTGTTTGGGTTTTTGCATGTTTGTTGTGTTTCCGCTTTGCTGCATGCTTGTTTCCCTTTTTGTTTTGCTTCTTTGTTTCATTTCATTCATTTTCGTTTTGTTGTGTTGGGATATACATATTTTCTCTCTGATATTCTAAAAGGGAGGTGTCCTTTGCATAACAAGTTGCCAAATTTTGAGAGACTTCGACTCTTTCCTATTTACTACGTCATTATCATTTGGTTAATTTTGAAACCTTTGTCTACACTCGTTCAAGGTGGTATATAATGGTTTAAGTATGATTTGAGTTTTTTGACCTTCAATTGGAAAAGGCTAGCAAGATAACTCAACACTACCATTACATTAAGATACATCAGAAAGTTTTGTAAGATATTGGATAGATTGGTTTTCAAGTGAAAAATCCGAAGTCATGATGTTTCACGTCATCCACCGTGATTCCCAACCTAGTAATCAGACTTCAATGTTTGAAAAGTTGCTTAAAAGGTTATTAAAGAAATAATTCCTTCTATATTCTATAATGTTTTCAAAAAAAAAAAGAAAGAAAAGAAATGATCCTCTTAAAGCAACCAAAATGGGTGTTTCATGTAACCTCCACCGGGGCTATGGATGCTCGGCTGGCAGTGGAGCACTACTTGACAAGAACCAGAGGTATCTCTGTCGAGGCTATAGGTGCCTGACTGGAAGCAGAGCTATGCCCAAGGTGACCTTGCACGAAACACATTGGTTGACTTCACCTACGTAGCTTGGGCCCAATTTCCCCTGTTTATCTGCATTATTGATAATGATGGAGTAATGAATCATATTCGGCACGTAAGTGGTGTATGAGAATTATTGTGGTAGGCGATATTATTGGTGATTTTATTTTCATAAGTCCGTGAAGTTCACGATTTTGCAAGTTTGCTGGTGGTCCGTTGTTGAATGCTATTTTGGATAATATTTGATAATTTCTTGGATTTCAGGGAACTAACTGAGTAGTTCGTTAAGTTTTTATTGGATTGGTTTCATAGTTGTTTTCTTGTTTCCTTTACTCTTTGCAGTTTATTTTCCAGAGAATCTTAAATCATAAAAATACAAGAAAAAAAGAGGAAGTTAAGCCATTAACGATCAACAGGATTTAGTTTCAACCAGCAAGCCCCTTAACAGGTACAACCACATCAACCATTGGGCTGCCCATCACCGTCATGACCCGAATATAGAGACCTTGGAGTAGAGAGTTTTCCTAAACTTATTGCTTTTTAGGAGAGGTGGTGAGTCTTCACATTGGCTACCTGGATGTTGGCGGGTGTGTCAAAAATAGTCGTCAACACGGGTGTGACTTATTTCCAACACCAACACCCATGTTGAGACATGGACCAGCTAGGACTCGAATATAGGACCTTCCATACGCTACTGGAGTGCTCTACCACTGAGCTACTAGCCCCTCTTTGACCAATCCATCATCGGTCTGGGTGTCGGTTATTTCCAACACCAACACCACCCCTTAAGCCACACCTCTCGTGTGCTTGGGGCTCCTAGGTTAGACCAGGCTCTAATACCATGTTGATTTTTGTAAAGCGGAAAATTGAACCCTAGTCGTTCTCCCCTCCCCAACTCCAAGGAGAGAGAAGGGAGAGTCACTAGGGTTGATGGTTTTCACTTAGGGGAAACTTTACATTCAAAAGAGGGGTTGAAACCCACAAGATCCAATCCCACGCAATGCAAGATTGGATTCTATATGAGTTTCAAGGGTTAAGACATCAAGGATACCCTCTTTTGTAAAGAATGTAGATAGAAAGATTGAACTAGGAATGCATGTAAAGTAGGAAAGATTCGCTTATAAACAGAAATAGGGATATGGGATGAAGCTGCGGACCTGGAATTAGCAGTAAAATGTCGAGACGGTGCTGCCCTGCAAATTTGAGCGAAAGTTGACGGGACGATGGCGCCCGGCGTGCACACGGTCCTCCGAAAAATCCGCGAAACGAAGGGGGATTTGTTCATCTCTGCACAAGGATTCCAGATCGTCAATTACAGCCACGTACCTACAACCTACACACAGAAAAGAGAGGACGATTGGGGGGTTAGGGATGAGGGGTTTGCCTTTAGGTCAAACCCCGGTTTTGGAATTAACCAAGAAATGAGAATGTTGTAAATGTTTGTAATGTAAACAAGTACTGATACCTTGTTGTAAGAATGTTTGTATTCTTACATGCGAAGGTGTAATGTATGTAGTATGTTGTATGTTGTATGTGATCTCCTCTTCAATGGTTGAATCCTTGTCTTGAATGCAACACTTAGCCTTGAATGGAGACTTAGAATGCTCAATTGCTTGAAGGAATGCTTGAATGCTTGAATGCTTGAATGTCGCTTTCGCCTTTTTTCTTGTATATGTTTTCCTTTTTCCGACCTCCCCAAATGGGAGAGGAAATGTAGTTTATATACTTGTCAATTAGGGTTGAAAGACTGATTTTCCCGACCTTGGGCCGACCAGGAAATAATATTTTCCAATTTGCAAACTTAAAGACCCGAAGCCCCATAAGAGACTGGGCCCAAAATAGGGCCAGGGACCAGGGCGCTGGGCGCCCTCGTCCTGAAGGACCAGGGCGTTGGGCGCCCTGGTCCCACCTCCAGGGGCAGCAGGGTGCAAGGAGGATCAGGCCAGGGTGCTGAAAAATGCAGTTTTTGGTGTTATGAACAAGTTTCGGGGTCTCCATTCAGGTTCCGTATTGCATCGCCATCGTGAAGACCCAAATGCGGTCGAAATTGCAAGTGTCACAATTTTAGGATGCTACATTTAGCCCCCACTTTAGCGGGAGTATAAGCGTATGCTGATGCTTCCGGTAAAGTACAAGGAAACAACATTGAAAAACTTTCACCACGTCAAGGAGGCAAGATACACCAAGCCCCCAGTGGACTAAGGATCTTTACGACTTCGATTGACAAAGTAAAAGGGAAGATCACGAGGGAGAACCATGACTGTCAGTAGTAAGGTTCCCTCACTATGAGTCATGCAAGAAAGATATCAAAAATTTTCAAGGCAAAGCTAAGTTCGCCAAGAAACTTTCAAGTATCTTGAAAAGATATGAACGGGATGTATGCCCCCCTACATTAAAGCGATCGCACACGCCTCACCGAGGGTGATTGCTTTAAGGTAGTGACACATATAAGAAATGAGAAAGGAAAGGAGCATGTTATCACAAGGATTTAGCCCCCAAGTGTGAGATAAGCCCAAGGATAATAGACACAAAACACAAAGCACAAGGTGACTTCGCTTTCCTCGGGGTCAGTATGTTGTATGATAATTCATGTATATCATATGTATGTATGCATAATTGTTCTTCATTCCCCAATCAAGGAAGGTCACCTAGAAGAAGGGAACACATGTGTCTTTTGAGTCAACATGAGAGAGACCAAAAGAGATCTCAATGTTTTGCATCGTCCTCAAGTAGACAACACTAAGGACAACAAATAGAAGAATGAGAATAACACATAGAAGAAGTCACAAAAGAGAGGAGGAAAGAATCTGCTATGCTAATGAACTAGTCTAGCACGTCATCTACCCCCCGATCTTGCTGATCAATGTTTCGGGAAGGCAGGGAACACGCTAGAGGAGGAACATCCAACACAGCAGATGGAGCTATCACAAGATCCAAACAAGGGCTATGTTCATATCCAAGGCCACGGTGTTCTTGTCTAGGAGCTAGGATAAGTGCTTTAGAAAATTCGTTAGATAGATGGTTATCAACATCAACATGTTCATACTCACTGTCAGAATGAATAGGAGTAATATTTTCATCATGAATAACATTTTCATCTATATCATCATCAAGATTTATAAAAATAGGATCTTTAACTCGCACAGGATCAAGACCATCATGCATCTTATGTTTAGGAGATTTCGGCTCAATCGTCAGATGAGGAGAAAATGGAATAATACTAGCTGAAGGTGTTTTTGGGGATTGCAAAGTTTGAGAAGCAGCTACCTGAGCTCTAAGACGACGCTTTCGTCGACGTTCACGTGCAGAACGATTCCGTCTAGTCTTAGTAGGAAGTTGCAAAGATTGAGGAGGAGGAATGTTCTCATCCTTATCACTTGGGTGTTTAGGTTGTGGTCTCTTAGGTTGAACAATAGGAGAAGAGGAAGGTCTCTTCTCTCCATAAGAGGAAGGAGGAGGAACTGCTCCATATAAAGGAGGAATAATCGGTTTAGGAAGGAGACCAAGTCCATCATGACGAGGAGGTATAGGTCTACTTTTAGGAAGTTTATTAGATATAGGCATAGTCACATTCATAGGGATGGGTTGGGAATCTTCTTGAGGAAAGACATTAGTTTTATCTTTCAAAGGAAGAACTTCCTTCTCAAGAACGATAGGAATGTCAAGTTTGGGTGTTCTAGGTTCACTTAGAGATAGGATCATATCTTTCTTCCACTTTTGATAAGATTTAAAAAGATGATCACTTTGCAGAGGAAGAGATTGAAATTGTTTAGGCCAAAAGTAATCAATAGGAATGCTAGAAGTTCTTTCAGCTAGTTTAAAGAGACTATGATTGACAGTAACAACTTCACCATTATGGGGAAATTTCAAACACTTGTGAATAGGAGAAGCAATAGCTTTCATGGAAGATAGCCAAGGATAGCCTAGCTTCACACGAAATTGTTCAGATGATGGAAAAATAGCAAAGTCCACATCAAGGGATTTGTTATGGACCTCAATAGGTAATGTAATAGAACCAATTGCAGAAGAAGAAAATGCATCAAATAGTCTCACAATCACATTTGTTTCATCATAGATCACTTGATTCAATTGCAAAGTAAAAAGAAATTCTTCAGTAATGATATTAACCATACAAGAAGGATCAATAAGCACCCCACGGCAAGGTGTATTCTTGACTTTTGCAACTATATATAAAGGACCATCAGGTGCCCTGATAGTTTCACTGGAATCAAATGTGATGGAAGGTTCTTTAAGGATTTTCTGCTGCTCTACAAAGTTAATCACATTCGGAGTCAGAGACACAAGATCATCAGGTGAGACAGAGGAATCATTAGTATCAATCGCATTAGAGGTATGAGAAGTTAATGGATCAGTAAAAATCTGAAGATTTTGGTTAGGAGGAGCTACAGATGTGTTGCCTTTATCATTCACTCCAGAAATAGAAATAGTATTATTATCAATCAAATCTTGAATTCTACCCTTTAAAGCAAAACATTTTTCAGTATCATGCCCAGGATGACGATGAAATTGACAAAAAGATTTGTTATCAAAATAAGGTGAATTAATCTTTGCAGGATCTATTTGCCTTATAGGAGGAAGAGTAAGCACATTTTGTTCCAATAACTTATTCATAATACTATGCAATGATTCATTCAAAGGAGTAAATTTTCTTTCTTTCTTGAAAAACTTAGAAATAGGAGGCACACCTGATGCCGCATTCACATTGTTGTTGATGATGTTTTCATTGAATTTGATGGACTCTCTGTTCGGTTTAAACTTCCCAAATGGTTGTTGACTACTATCACCCTTATCACTCGGAGCCATAGGATTTGCTTGTTCCATTTGGCTCACAGTCAGTTGATAATTGTGAAGAGTTGTGCACAACTGTTGGAAAGAAGTAAACTCAGAAAACAGAAGTTTTTCTCTAATATCTTTTTGTAAATTAGAAATAAAGATTCTTTGAATATCATTGTCAGGCACTGGAAAAGAAATTTGAGCATACAAATGCTTATATCTACCAATGAAATCAGTCACTTTTTCTTTAACACCTTGTTTACAATGCATTAAATCAATCAAAGTAACTTTAGGAGTTATATTGTTTTGAAATTGTTGAATGAAAGCATTTGCAAGTTGTTCGAAAGAAGGAATAGAATAAGAAGGCAACGAGCAATACCATTGTAGGGCTTTATCTCTTAATGTTCTAGTAAACAGTTTTGCAAGCAACCTTTGGTCATAAGCAAAATCAGTACATATTGTTTGAAAGGTCTTAACATGTGTTAGAGGGTCACCCTTACCATTATAAAGCTCCAAATGCGGAATTTCAACATGTTTAGGGGGGATAGCTCGAACAATGTCAAGAGAAAGTGGGCTCGCAACATCAAATGTGGGCACACTAAACTTAGATTGATTCATAGAGGCAATTTGTTGCTGTAAAGAAGAGACAGTTTGTGCAAGATTGTTAATGGTCGCTTCAGTCGAAGAGTTCATATTAGACGTGTTAGATTGTGATGGAGGTGTTATGTTATTGAAAGAAGGTAGAGAGTAAGGTGGTGGGACACTATGATAGTTAGTCATAGGAGATGATTGGAAAGGAGGAGCACTACAAGGAGGAATGGAAGGGTTAAATGAATTGCCCCCTTGCGTCATGTTCATTTGTGGAGATATAATAGGAACACTCATTGAAGGAATGAATGAAGAAGTTGGATTGAATGAAGGAAGAGGGTTGATTGAAGAAGAGGGATTGCCTCCATGACTAGTGATCATAGGAGGAATGTCTTGTGTTGAAGTAGTCATTATGTTTGATGTAAAAATAGGTATACTAGCAATAGAAGTTGTCAAAGGAATAGAATGATTAACTTGAGTAGGAGGTTGTGTATAACCTAAGGTTTCGGCACAACTCTTCATAGGCATCACATTCAAATCCACAATGTGTGAAATACCACGCAAAATATCAATTCCATTCTTATCACTTTGAACCATACGTTTTAGACCCTCAATTAAAGGAAGAGCTTGACTATCGGGGTATTCTTGAGACATCCATTGTCGAAAATCATCAAATTGGTTATCCAATTTCGAAAGTTGTTCTTCAGAAACCTCATGGAGAGCTTCTTCATCATTAAGAGGATTAGAGGAATTACCCATGTCCTCGTTAAAAAGGTCATTCAAATTAGGTTCCATCTCCTCGGTAATTACACCTTGGAAAGACTTAATTCTAAGGCTTCGTCTAACAGGAATAGTGTAAGTAGGGCTTATTGTTGTAAAACTCATGCACTAAAGAGGGAGAGAAGATTTTGAATTTAGAGGTAGCAAACTTCAATAAAATCAGCCAATCTCCTAGATTTAAGCTGTTAAATGCAATCAGGACAATCTCCCGAAATTTCGGAAAAAATGTCGGGGACCGTGGCGAACGGAGTGCACACGGTCCTCGCAACTTTTTTCGAAATTTTCAGGGATGAAAGTTATGATGATTTTAAAGCTAATCTGAAAAAATTGAGTGATTTTACGATCTGTAGATAGGCCAAATTAAAGTTGCAATCTCAAAATTGAACCCTACCAAGATTGTTGAAAAAATGCAAAATTTGAATTTTGAAAAAGAGAGGGAAACTGAAATTTTGAATTTTATGATTTTAGAGGGAATACCAAAAGCAATGCAAGTTTTGAAATTTAAAAGTTGACTCGATTTCATGCAAAATTCAAATTTGAAAGTGGAAATCAAAGTTGCTGCAATTAAACACTTAATTTCAAAAGTCACAAACTGCAAAAATTTGAATAAAACGCTGAAATTTCGAATGAATGCCAACACACTTTTCATATTTAGGACTGTAAGAAACACAATTTTGATATGAATTTCAATTTCAACAATTTTTGAATGATTAGAAGCCTCAATCCAAGCAATCACTAGACCAACTTTGACTTTAATTTTGAGAGTGTTAAAATTGATAAAATCAGCCAAAATTCTGGATTTTAGCAGAAAAATACAGTAAGATCTAGCTCCCAAAATTTCGGAAAAAATGTCGGGGACAATGGCGCTCGGGGTGCACACGGTCCTCGCAACTTTTTTCCAAATTTTCAGGGATGAAAGATATTGTGATTTTATTGCGGAATCCAAAGTTACAGCCGATTTGGAGGTGTTTTGATTAGTGAAATTATCAGTCAAAGGTTGAATCAAGAAGGTCTTAAAAATTAGGGTTTTGACATTTAACCACTTAATTTTCAGAATTAAAGCACAAATATGAATTGACAATTTGCAATAGAAGGGTAGATCTGAAACAAGCATTAAAAATTAAACATTTCACAAGTTTAATTACTTAAAAAGAAAATTTTAGGGTTTTTATGCAATCAACCTCTAAAATTTGCAAAAGATCAAACATGGAAATGTAATTAAGGAAGCAAAATTTTTAGATCTAACCATGAATAATCAGAATGAGGATGTTCACATCGGGTTCACCAAAATGTAAAGCGGAAAAATTGAACCCTAGTCGTTCTCCCCTCCCCAACTCCAAGGAGAGAGAAGGGAGAGTCACTAGGGTTGATGGTTTTCACTTAGGGGAAACTTTACATTCAAAAGAGGGGTTGAAACCCACAAGATCCAATCCCACGCAATGCAAGATTGGATTCTATATGAGTTTCAAGGGTTAAGACATCAAGGATACCCTCTTTTGTAAAGAATGTAGATAGAAAGATTGAACTAGGAATGCATGTAAAGTAGGAAAGATTCGCTTATAAATAGAAATAGGGATATGGGATGAAGCTGCGGACCTGGAATTAGCAGTAAAATTTCGAGACGGTGCTGCCCTGCAAATTTGAGCGAAAGTTGACGGGACGATGGCGCCCGGCGTGCACACGGTCCTCCGAAAAATCCACGAAATGAAGGGGGATCTGTTCGTCTCTGCACAAGGATTCCAGATCTTCAATTACAGCCGCGTACCTGCAACCTACACATAGAAAAGAGAGGATGATTGGGGGGTTAGGGATGAGGGGTTTGCCTTTAGGTCAAACCCCGGTTTTGGAATTAACCAAGAAATGAGAATGCTGTAAATGTTTGTAATGTAAACAAGTACTGATACCTTGTTGTAAGAATGTTTGTATTCTTACATGCGAAGGTGTAATGTATGTAGTATGTGATCTCCTCTTCAATGGTTGAATCCTTGTCTTGAATGCAACACTTAGCCTTGAATGGAGACTTAGAATGCTCAATTGCTTGAAGGAATGCTTGAATGCTTGAATGCTTGAATGTCGCTTTCGCCTTTTTGCTTGTATATGTTTTCCTTTTTCCGACCTCCCCAAATGGGAGAGGAAATGTAGTTTATATACTTGTCAATTAGGGTTGAAAGACTGATTTTCCCGACCTTGGGCCGACCAGGAAATAATATTTTCCAATTTGCAAACTTAAAGACCCGAAGCCCCATAAGAGACCGGGCCCAAAATAGGGCCAGGGACCAGGGCGATGGGCGCCATGGTCCTAGGGGACCAGGGCGCTAGGCGCCTTGGTCCCACCTCCAGGGGCAGCAGGGTGCAAGGAGGATCAGGCTAGGGTGTTGAAAAATGCAGTTTTTGGTGTTATGAACAAGTTTCGGGGTCTCCATTCAGGTTCCGTGTTGCATCGCCATCGTGAAGACCCAAATGCGGTCGAAATTGCAAGTGTCGCAATTTTAGGACGCTACAATTTCATGGTGGTGCTCGTTAACCACAGGCAAAACTCACATATGTTGTCTTCCCAACCATAGACGATAAGCTCTTATCGTCACCCCCGAGCACACTACATGTCCTTCATGTTATTGAATTCATTGCTATTGATGCAATCATGACCTTGCATATATATGAATCAATACCTCCTAATAGATCTCAAGTCGTCCATATACTTTTGGCGCCAAGGATAGGGTTAGACCTATATATTACAAGTTACATATGAGTCTCCCTTAGTTCCAAGCTACATTTAACTTAATCACAAGTTACACACAAGTGATTTGCCCAAATAGGGCCTACCCCAAATTAGACTCATACACCTGAGATATCCAAATGCCAAGGCTGACAAGCCACTTGGCATTTTGTGCACTAGGTCAGCTCTAGAAGGGATCCAACCTAGCTACACAACAAGAAATTCAAGGCTCTTGTTAGGCAAGAATTCATAAAGAAGTGAGCGTTCTGACCCCTGTGTGCAACATCCAAGCAAATTCACGAGATTACGATGTTGAATTTTGGCCACCATCCTAATTAACCTCATTCAGAAACTACTTTATCCAACTCGATGACTGAACAGAAAGCCTCTTTTACTAACATTTGTACTCCATTTGGCATGGTCCCCTAACATAAAAGAAAACACATAAATGTTGAGCTAATGTTACACTATAATCATATATATAATGAAGTCCAGGATTCTTAATTGAGTAAAATACTGCTTCAAACTTGATTTGGATAAATTAGGTAGAGATTGTTAGTGCATAAAAAATAAAATGATAGTCTAAATTAAAAATAGTCAAAAATTAGATTAGAATGGAAAGTGTGAGCCAGCAAGGCAACAAATTTCAAGTTACCAACAAACTTGAAACCACAAAGAATGCTCTAATATTGAGTAGCAGCAAGAATCTAAAACAATCACTACTTGTCAAATAGAGAAGGACAAAAACAATTTGTCATTAGACAACAGATCAATCAACCCTTCCTAGAAAAGACAATTATTAGAGTACAAAATCTGGCAGACATAATAATTGAAAACAATGAGAACCTATACATGTATTTTCTAATCCTTGGCGAGTTTTACTATCTAACACATCCGAGAACATATTTGAACAAATATATAGAAAACAATGAGAACATATACATGTATTTTCTAATTATATAACAAATTATTGAATTGTGAGCAGATCTGTTATAAAATTCAAAATAATCCTTAATGTATTTTACTCAATAACATATCTGAGTAAACATTTGAACAATTAGAGGGTAGATTAGTATTTCTACTTATTCATGAAAACCATGAACTGTGGACAAGTTTGTGCTCAAAATTGAAACAAAACAAAGTAAAATGTTTAAAAGAAAGTCCAAGTTGTATAGCTCAGGAAATATTCCATTCTCCCATTCATAAATTATTGTAAGATACTATACAAACTTATTTTCTAAGAAGTAAAAATAAAATACTAAAATAGGCGTAAAGAATGGATAATTGATGTTGTTCAATTTAATAATACATTTAATATTCTGGTCAATTAGGGTTATGTTACCTTGTATACAAAGACAAATCCACCATGTCTGAGCTTGTTATCTTTGAGGAAATTGCTAGTTGTAGCCTTGATATTTTTCAGATTAAATATTATATCTCATTCTTTTGGCTGATCGTTGAGTCTACCTCTCTATGTAGAATCTTTGGATAAGTAATGCACCAAGGCAAAAAAGTGAAAATTTTCTAACTAGAAATGCATTGAGTAATAAATAAAAAAATATTAGAAAACCTTTTTCGGAATTCTAGTTTCTACAAAGTTGTAGAAAACTTTGAAATTTGCATTTTCTTTAGTTTCATCCATTGTACAGCTTCAGAAGGATTATAATTTTAAAACACACAAAAAACAAAGCCAAAAAGAAGAAGATTGCAATAGAAAAATATATTGATATTGAAATTACAATTACATAGCACTGTTTTTATAGACTATTGATCATTAAAACCAATAAGAATAAAAAAATAAACAAAACTAAAAAGTAGTGTAAAGACTATTTTAAAAATAAAAAATAAACCTTAAAACTATTGTTGTAGATTTAGAAACTGCTAATTCGCTAAAGCATAAACAAAAATAAAAAAACTAAAAATTGAAAGTTGTGCATTCTCAGCTCCAGCACATCATTCATATCTTCAATCTCCCCTTGAATGATGAATGGAGGTGAGTTTCAACTAACGTCTGAAGGCAATAAAACTAGTTGTTGGAAGAGCTTTGGTAAATATGTCTACAACTTGTTCAGATGAAGGACAAAATTGCAACTCCACTTGTCCATCTTGAACCAAGTCACAAATGTAATGATGTCAGATCTCTATGTGTTTTGTTCTGGCATGAAACACATGATTCTTTGTCATGGCAATAGTGATATTGTTATCACAATAGATTGTGGTTAGATTTTCTTGAACCAAATGTAGATATGTCAATATCATTTTAATCCATACTACATGAGAACTTGCTAATGTAGCGGCCACGTATTCTCCTTCTACTGAAGAAAGACCCATTGTTGCTTGTTTCTTACTATTCCAAGAGACAACTCTAGAGCCAAATGAAAAAAACATAACCAAATGTAGATTTTCTATCATCCATTGAACCAACCCAATCATAATTTGTGCAACCAACTAGCTCAAATGTTTCAATGGGAGAATACTGAATGCCAAAATTTTGTGTACCACTCACATACCTCATGATTCTTTTAGTAGCTCGCCAATGTGACTCATGTGGATCGTACATGAATCGAGAGATGAGACTCACAACATGCATAATATCAAGCCTACTACTTATGAGGTACATGGGGCTACCAACCAAACTCCTATATCGAGTAGCATCGACCTTGGAACTAGCATCTTCCTTGGTCAATTTTTCACCAAGTGCTATGGGAGATGCAAGTGCTTTACATGCTTCCATTCTAAGCTTCTTCAATAAATCAACTATATATTTAGTTTGGGAAATAAATATACCTTTTAGTTTTTGTTGTACTTCCACACCAAGAAAATAGTGCATGAGTCTGATATCTGACATTTCAAATTCTTGTTTCATTTCTACTTGAAACTTCTCCATGAGAGATTTGCCATTAAACATGTATAAATAAGATCATCAACATAGAGGAAAACTATGAGAATATCATTACCAATACAGTGGACATACAAGGTGGGCTCTGAGTGGCTTTTGTTGAATCCTCTCTTCATGAAATAACTATGAATCCTAGCATACCAGGCATGAGGAGCTTGCTTCAACCCATAAAGAGCTTTCTTCAATTTGTATACTAATTGTTCTTCATCTGGAATTTCATAATCCATTGGTTGTTCCACATCACTTCCACATAAACTTCCTCATCTTGGTAACCATTAAGGAATGTTGATTTTACATCCATCTAAAATATTGCCACTTATATTGTGTTGCAATAGCCAATATAATCTTGATTGTACCAAGTCGAGCCACAAGAGCAAACTTTTTGCATAATTCACTCTAGGAGTTTGTGCAAACCCCTTGGCAACTAGTCCTTCCTTTTGTCGTTCCACTAAACCATCTGCATGATACTTGACTTTGTATATCCATTTCACACCAATCACCTATTTACCTTTGGGGAGTTGAACTAATTCCCAAGTATTATTTTTATGAATGGAATTCATCTCATCATTCATAGCATTAAACCATACGAGTTCGTTCACTGCTTCCTCATACGCAGAGGGTTCAACTTTAATTGTACTAAGCAAAGAAAAATTAATAGTTGGAGTAGACACCTAAAAATGTCTCATTAATTCTACACTAATTATTCGTCTATTTAACTAAGTAATTCTTTAATAATTTGATTAAATTAAATATTTCTTTTGATCAGAACATTTAACATTTTTAATCATCGAATTCCTAGTATTTCATCATTTAATCAATTAACCCTATCTCAATTATTTTTTTATTTTTTTATTTTTTTTATCGATAATGGGCCGGAGCTGATGAGGCGTACATACCTTAGGCCCTTTGTGGGATTTGAACTTGTGACCTCTCTTTCAAAAGCACAAGTTCTCCACCACTAGGCCAACTCAGGTTGTACACCCTATCTCAATTATTTATTAAATATAAATTATTTAATTAATTGTGACATTTTCTTTAGTTAAATAATCTTTATTATTTAATTAATTCAATTTTCTATGATTAAATAATTTCATTAATTAATTAAATTCTTCCAAATCTCCAAATTATAATTCCAAATAATTCCATCTAATTTCATTTAATTTTTCCCCAAATTCGAATTTCATTTCTTCCAAATTCATATTTCATCAAATCTGAATTTCAGTTAATTTCATGTGCATTTCAGCATTTGAAAGTCCAAATTCAAATCCAAATTGAAAATAAAAATCAAATTCAATTTCAAAATCCTACAACACATGCTAAAATCAAAACTAATTGATCAAATCAGTTATCTAATTAGTAAACTCAATTAACTCCTCAATCTCCTATTTTCACTCAAAATCAACTTTTTATGTCTAATCAATCATTTCAATCTTCTAATCAATCTATTCAGTCTACTAATCAACCAATCCACTTATCTCTCCAATCCATTTAGTCATCTGATTCATCAACTCAGTCAACTGACTAGTCTATTCATTTCACTAGCCAATCTATCTAGTTGACTCCTCAATCAACCTTGTTAACAAATCAATCAAAATGATTTAACAGATAAATCAATTTCAGTTATCTATCAATCAACACTTGAGTTCAAATTCTCACCCCTTCTGTGTTGAAAATCTATAAATTCAACCTCGTTCTTCAATTCAATCTAGAATCATAGTCTTCAAAATTGTTGTCCATCTTATGCAGGAAATCAAGTGCAATACCTGAGAGCCACCTACACCCACAATAATGGAGAAGAACAATGGAAGCACAAATGGAGAATAGGGAGTTTTAATTTAGTTTAATCTTTCTATTTATATCATATATTTCATTGTATTATGTTTAAAATCAGTTTAATTAGTTAAGGATTTTGTGATTCGTCCTTTTAGTCTAATTAGTGTAGATTTGATGATTTCAAATATGATAACAATTGGTGAACCTAACGTGAAGCAAATCTAACCTTCCTATGTTGTTTTAATTGGTTTTGCAGATCCGTACGTGCACAGAAAACCAGAATCCGCAATTGATTACACAAAAATTCGCAATTGTGAATATTTATCCACACTTGCTATCAAAATCTATTGCAATTGATAGTAAAATGATCCGCAATTGCTCAAAAAAGAACAAATATTAATTTTTTGTTTGTCGTTTCTTAATAAGTTGATCTTGCGCACCTAACCCTTAAAAATCTTTAATTCTGGAAATTTTCATTTTTTGCATAAAATGTGTCTAATCTAATGGCCGGAAAGGTAACCTTCAAAATTGCAAGTGCAAGGAGGGCAAGACAACATAGGAGAGAACATAAAGCATACCAAAAACTCCTAAAAGCAAAAAGAGAGCTTCGTGAAATTGAAGAAAAAAAAAGAAATCATCCAATACCATAGAAGCATCCACTGATTCATTGACAAATATAAATTTTATGACAAGATTGATGTGATGGCTTGTGTGATTTGGGATAACATCATTGTAGAATAAATCTCTATCTTCTATCTTTTTCTGCTATTTAAAAATATTTTTATTTTTATTTTTTTTAACTGATGAGCAATTGACCTGATATTACTACGCAATTGCTTAGACATCAATTCATAATTTCTATCACAGTAATTTGCAATTGACAACATATCAGTTCACAATTGATTAGATATCAGTTTGCAATTGCAAGTTTAGCTATTTCACATTCTATCTTTATTTAGTTCTGGTTTTTATCAGGATTTCTCTCTTTTTGTGAAAAGATGGAGCTCTGTAACTAAGACAATTAGGCTGGATAGCCCACCATGTGTCTACTAACATTATTTACTCTGTAGGGTTAGAGTAGAGAACTTATTTTGGTGCTTTTAAAAAGAACAGAATTAAATTATTTCCCGTTCTTTCACAAATTGCTATGAAGGTTAAAAATGAACACCATGCCTGTGTGGAGCAACATCTCCACTTAGAATAGAAAATCATTGCAATGGAAGGATAAAAAGAACTTTGTTTTTCGTGTCTTTGAAGGGATAGGTATTACGCTCTCCCCTTCAATGGGTGATCAAAAAACCAGACTCTCTTCTTTTATGCTTTCAGTAAATTTTTGTACTTACATCCTTTAGAAGGCCTGCCCTCTCGAGTTGCCCTTAAGGCACCATTAAGGCCGATGAGAGGGGAACGACCTAAGTGGAAATGACTAAAGCCAATTAATCCAAGCCACTATAAATAAATGCGTATGTGATGAAAATCATATGCGATGAGTGTTACATGTTGTCACAATGACGTTATGCCTCCCTTGGTGCCTATACAGTACATTAAAATCTGTAGAGCGTAATCTCTACAGACTGGGAGACATCCCTCAACGGACTGTAAAAAATTGATGATTGTGACCACTCGAATGAAACCCTTTCTAAACAACTTAGAAATTAAAATCCAAACCAAGTCAGTAACCGGATACTTGAATTATCGCTGTGAAAGGGTGGGGAAGAATCTACCCCCAAGACACTCACCATATATCTCCTAGGATAACGGGCCAATTGAGGAGCAATCTTCTTGTAGCGTCGTAAATTGTACGCACTTGCTAGGGTGGTACAATTTCACACCTAGTTTAGCACCCGCCTTGGCGCATTTTGCATTTTGCATTGCATTTCCCCTTTAGCACTTAATTAATTAAATTAATTAGGTCTAAGGTTCTATTTTATCATCTCCCATATCATAAAGTTGGGCCCTTTTCATTAAAGTGTGCCCCTTTCATTTTATTCCTCTAATACATCATTTAATCAAAAACCCTAATTAGGTCCTATTTTGAACTTGGGGGCTTGATTTCGGGGGTCAAAACATCTCGAAATCAGCTGTAACTTCGGAATTATCTCTAAAATCATCATATCCGACGGCCCTGAAAATTTGGTGAAAAGTTGTCGGGACCATGGCGCCCGGCGTGCACACGGTCCCGGACATTTTTCCTGAAATTTTAGGAGCGCAATCCAATCATAAAATAAAGCTTAACCCCAAGAAATTGGCAGGAGATTCAATCTCTAGGTCGGCCAAAAGTTGAAATTAAGACCTAGGGTTTCATATATAAGAGCTCTCTTTCTTCATTTGAAAGGATCCGGATTTTTGGTTTTCAGGGACCTTCTATGCAGCGAAAGAGCAGATCTTTGAAGACTTCAACAACATTCAACATCCATCCATCAAGCATTCATCAATTTCATTCATCCATTTAGGGCTTTGAAGACATTGAAGAACAATAAGGGATCACCGACTGAAGATTGGCTTGTACCCCTCCCTTGGGGTTGGGTATGATTTCATGTTGTTTTCATGTCTTTGCATAAGCTTCATCATATCATTTGTATTCATGCTTTAGATCACTTTGCATCTTGATTTGGAGCACTTACATTATCATGTACAAGCAATTAGGGTTTACTTTCTAGGTTGCTCTAGTTTGCTTACTTGCATTTTAGGGTCTTGCACACACACAAGGTCTGCACACACTACTTTTACAATACAACTTGGCTATTCGTGGAGGTGGAAACCACCAAAGCGGGGGTTTGACTAAGGAAAAACCCTATATAGCTGCCCACCATACCTTTTCAGATATAAGTGCAGGTTTCGGGATTCGGACGACGCCGCAAGTTGCAAATCCGACGGAAGCAGACTGAGACGGAACTTCACACCAAATTTCAGGGCAAAAGACCAGGACAGGGGCGTGGGGCGCCCTGGTCCTGCCAGGACAGGGGCGCTGGGCGCCCTGGTCCTTCTGTCAGACAACAAGTTTCAAACAACTTTTCAGGTTGCAGAACAGCAGTTTCAGGAGCAGTTTCAGGTGTAGAATTAGGACAGTGGCGCCCGCACCCCCGTCCTGAACATTTCCACTCGGATTTTAACCCCAGGTACACATCTGCATTCTCCTTTTATCCTTGTGTTTACAGCTTTTCATCACTTAATCTCAATCTTGCAATCTTGTTACTAGTTCATACTTGCACTCTAGGGCTAGTAGTTGAACTTGCATCATTTTATCTATCATTTGCAACAAAGGAATAGAAATCCTAATAGGTAGCCCGTGGCTCTCTCTTCTACAAAAAGAAGTAGCCAATTGTGTGATACCTCTAGGCTCTTTCATATTCCACAAGTGTGTGATTGAAAGTGAGATTAGGGCATGTTTGCTTAGTGTCACTTTTTCCCCTACACACTTCTTTGGTCTAATTTCTGGAAAAAGGCAAAAAAACAGATGCACCCTAGGGTGTGACAGGGTTGTTTGAGCTGACAGAGTACCAAGATGTGGGTTGCGGTAATACTTGTGACCTTTTGACCTTAGGAGAGTCTGATTGATGTGATATCGAATTGCCCAAATACTATCGAAAACAAAATGGGGTCTTCAAAAAGATCTCAACACTCATGGGAATTTGAAAAATTCCTTCAAGAAAGTGCTCTCTTTGTTTAAGATTGTTTTCTTTGCAAATACCAAAGTTCACCAAGATCAAAACATCAACAAAGTCAAGTTTCAACATCAACATCAAACATCAAATTAAACTTTTGCAACATTCTCGAAATGGAGAAAAAATCTTACATGTTGTGATCCTAGGTCCAAACCAAGCGAACATCATGGATTTGTGTTATGCATTTCGTAGGGAAGGTGAACAATTCATCCCTTCTATTCCTATTCCATCACCATCCATATAAATCTTAGCTCAACAAATCAATACTTTGCAACAACAAATGAGAGACATGACTAGTCCTAACAATCATAGGGGTTGGTTAGAAAATATGATGAGGGAGGTGAAAACCACGAGGGAATCATTATTAGGCCAACCTTCTTTTTCTTGTGAGACCATTCAAACATGTCAACCTTCATTCTTCAACAAAATCACTCCTACTTATGTTCAACCAATATTATAGTCATGTCAACCTTATTTCAACCCAACATATCAAACATACCAATCAAATCAAACCTTTTTCAACCCAAATCAAACCTTTTTCAACCCAAATCAAGCCTCTTTCAACAAAAAAAAAAACTCTTTAAACCCAAACCAAATTCCATTCAACCAAAATCCAAATCAATCATATCTATCCACCATTTCATCATCCCTTAAAGTTACACAAGAGCAATCCACACCATCTCTATCCAATAGCACAATCTCCCAAGGGGTATCCATCGTACAAATCCAATCTCATCCAAGTCATGATTCAGAGGATCTTATTCAAAATCCTTTCCCATCAAGTCAAAAGGTTGAAACCTTCCAAGAATCTCCCATGAATATCCAAACTCCTTCCCCATGTCAAGAGGATAATCCAAAATCAAAAGAAATAAGTCCTTAAACAAATCAAGATCAAGAACAAACCTTTTCATCCTACCCACTTTTTGATCAAGATCCCGCTGACCAAGAGTCCTATGATGATCCCCTCATTCTCTTATATTCCACTCATAACGATACCCTTTTGACTCAAGAACAAAGTGTCCTTTCAAGTACCATCCAACATCCACCTCCTAAACAAGATCCCATTATCATTTTTCCTAGTCTCCCTCATGATTCTAATACATGATTTGTTCATGAACCCCTTATCAATGAAATCACCAATCCAAATCATACTACACAGGACAACTTGTCAATAATTGTATGTGCGCCATCATCAAATGCCAATTTTGTGACAAAAACAATCATAGCACCAGCTATTGAAATCAACAATCAAATTATTCCACCATCCTCTTCAAACACAAACATAACACCAGCTAATGAGATCAACACTTGGCTGGCTTCATCATCCTCTTCAAGTGCATCAATAGAAATAGGCATAACACCCGCTCATGTCACAACTTCAAAACCAAAATCTATTTGTCTCATACACCCACATTTGAAATACTGGGGGCAAGAAGATCTATCATAGCCAAATTGGTTTGAAAATAAGGAGGCTATAGCAAAAATTATACATGAAAGACTCCTAGCTGAATATCCTATTGAAAAAGGCAGGTTCATCCAACTCTTCAAACAAAGACCAATGAACTATCTACATAAAATTCATACCAACTCAATAACAACATGCACCTAAAAAGATATTACATCTAAGGGTGGGTTCATTTCAATTTTTAGTACTGCATTTGCATATTTCTTTACTGCATTGCATATCTTCTTTTCAGAGTACATCATAGTTTCTTGCATATCACCATTGCACAACATATAGCTGCATATCATTATTGTTTTCTCATATAATTGCTTCAATAACAAAAGATGATTGTCTGATTTATTCACATATTTGCACTGAAAGGAAAGAAGCTGGTCTCATTTCCTAGATATTTGTTCATGAAGTCCTTAGAGGCTAGTCATTCATACTTAACGTCGCCTTGTCATTAAGCTTTATCCATGGTTGTGTAGAAGTTTCACTATTGAACCTTGTTACCCAAAATCTATCAATTTCTATATCTCACACATTAATCAATAGCTCTAAGTCATTATAGATACCTAGTTGATCATGTGGCTAGTGAAAAATCCAAAATTCTACTTCAGCACCGTTGTAATTGTCATACCCATGTAGGTTTCATTACTTACAAGTCAAGGCAAGAAAATGAAATAAAAGAAAAGAAAAATACTATGCCAATATCCATCTCAAGGCAAAATAAGCAATGATATATTACTGAAATATCACGCATACAAGTGCGACAATAAAAGATTGACTATGGGAACATGCAAGTATCTCCATGAGGGCTATGGATGCCTACTGGAAATGGAGAAACATTTGAGAGATTACAGTGCATAACCTCATCAGAGCCCTAAGAGCTTGCTGGCAGCAAGGCTCTATCCAGGTTGCTTTTGAAGTCAAAATAACCTATGTGGCTAGTCACATAGGATTCCAAGGGTCTTTGATGGTGATAAGAGTTGGAATGAACTCAAATGCACACACATTGGCAAAAGAAGATCAAAGTTTCAAGAATTGATGGAGAAGTTTTTCGTTCCACCATTCATAAATCTTGGTTACATAGTGTGTTAGGGTGGATGGTCTAAAAATATTCTGAGAACGGATTGAATCTTTGAAATCTTTCACACCTTCAATTCAATCAATACATTTCAGAAGGAAGGCCACACACATCCATCCTTGTTTGAACAAGAATTGCATCTTCATCGTGCATCTTCCACTAGCATAACTCATATCGAAAATTCATTGTCTCAATGTGCATTGCCTAGATCATCATATCATATAGGCTTGCATACTTGGGGGCATAACTGAAAAAATTCTAAAAATTAGATAACGTCCTGAAAAAATTCTAAAAATCAAATAACGTCTTGAAAAAATTCTTAAAAAATCAGATAACGTCCTAAAAAAAAAACCTAAAAAATTAGATAACGTCTTGAAAAAATTCTAAAAATTAGATAATTGAAAAAATCCAAAAAATCGCAATATGTCTTGAAAAAAGCCATTAAAAACCGAAAAAATTAAAATCAAAAAATTAAAAATAAAAAATCAAAGCAAGAAAGCATGGGCCATCCATCAAATCAAATCAATAAACAACAAACTCTCAAAGTCTACAATCAAACTGATCACATGTCGTGTTAATCAATCTATCGATCAAACTCTATCAAACATCAACATGTCTTATACAAGGAAGGGTACACTCGAAACCAGACAAATCAATCTTATACGAGGTACTCACTCTTTGAAACCAGACATTCCTATCAATGATCAAACAAATCAAAACAACGACATAGATTTGTATGACTGTTGGATTTTGTCCAAGTTAGTCTTATCTTTATCAATTAATGGCAAGTCACGTTTCATCAATACCAAAAACATCAAAAATTTCAAAAATCCAAAAAAACATTAAAACAATTCAAAATTAAAAACATCAAAAATACAAAACCATTGAAAAATCAAGCCTAGAAAATGGAAATCCGCAATTGCTAATATAAATCCACAATTGATGTTAAAATCCCATGCAATTGAGAATATTTATTTGAAATTGCTATTAAAATCCATTGCAATTGCTATCAAAATCTGTTGCAATTGCTATTAAAATCTATTGCAATTGCTAACAAAATCTATTGCAATTGCTAAAATCCACTGCAATTGCCAGAAAGGGGCAAAAACACAAAAAAATCAAAATATCAATCCATAAAATACAAAAACATTGAAAAAATCAATTAAAAACTTGCAATAAATTGTCTCGCAAGAATCAAACACCCTAGCAGATATCCAGCAAACACTTCGCACGAAGTTAAACAAAGGATACAACTATCTTGTCAAAACGTCTACAATCAAGCTGATTAACTGTCTAATCTATCGTATCACTATCAAACTCTCAACGTGATCAACATCTTGTCTTAAACAGAATCGGTACACTCGAATCTAGACATATCAGTCTTATACGGGGTCCAAAACTTCTGAAACCAGACATTATCAAAATCACATCAAACATATCAAAGCAAAGACACAAATCAGTATGATTGCTGCATTTTTATTCTAGTTGGTTTTATCTTTTTATCAAATTGGCGAAGATCATTGCTTTTAGCTACTCAAGGATGTCCAAAAAGTGACTAGAGGAGCCGTGATGGGCATGATCCTTTTCTTTGTTTGTTGTTTGTGGTTTGAACCATTGAAGTTCTAGGGCAATAGTTTTAGTGGGTGTCTGTGATTGGTATGTTCATTCGACAAGAATCCTATGCAAAAATAAAAGTCAGGGATATCTATGCTTGTGACTACCGCACATACCTCGAGCCCTGATGCTATTCCTAGAATGGAGGGCTCATTCCTTGTCTGCTACGTGTTTGTTCTTTGCAATGAGATATATTTACATCTTGGTTCTTCATACCCTGGTGTACAAAGATTCATTGTTAAATAATAAGTCTCAATGATGAAAATGTATTGCACTATGAATAAAGACAAGAAGACTATTCATCATCAATCATATCATTTCATTTTTCTAATTTCATATGTTGATTGTATCAATCAAGACTGTTCTCTCAACAAGAGTCTTTTCTTGTATCAACCTTTTCAATTGTTTCCAATCATTCATTTTTTTTAATAACATCTCTCTCATCACTTAATTTCGATCTTTTCATCTACCATTTCAACACTTCTATCTATCAATCAATTATTCCTCACCTTCATCATATTTTATCATTCATCCAATTTTTATCTACCTTCATCTTATACAGGATTGGTCCTTGCTGAAACCAAACGTTTTTGATCTACCATTTGTCTTATACAAGATTAGACCTTCCTGAAACCAGGCACGATCATCTATCTTCGTCTTATACAAGATGTATCCTTCCTGAAACTAGACGTTTTGATCATTTTTGTCTTATACAAGATGTGTCCTTCCTGAAACCAGACTTTATCTTTATCTTATCAATCCCATCAATCTTATCATTCAATAAATCTACAAATCATTCCAACCATTTCTTTTCTATAATCAAATTCATTCATGTCATCAATTAACCATTCTTCCAATTATCATATAACATTCTTCTTCTTTCAAGAGATCATTCATGCCTTTAATGCACAAACAATCTCTCAAGTAACCAAATATTTTCAAATGCGAACTAATATTTTCAATTGCGAGAAAATAATTCAATTGCAAATTAATATTAGCAATTGCAAATAAATATACACTCAATTGCGAATTTGCTAATTTTTACAAATTTACACATCGATGAATTTTTTTGAAAAAACAAACAAAATGTGCATTTTTTTGAATGACTCACCAAACTTCACATTATCGATTACTAGAATATTTCCGAAAAAATGGTCTTCATTCCACAATTTTTTGACCACTTTTTCCAAGGGGGCATTATACCCTAGTGTTGTTGGGCATACTTGGGCAAAAAAAATTCATTTTCTTTGAAACAACGTCATTTTGACATTGTCTCAAAGAGGGGCAAATGTAGACACCTAAAAATGTCTCATTAATTCTACACTAATTATTCATCTATTTAATTAAGTAATTCTTTAATTATTTGATTAAATTAAATATTTCTTTTGATCACAACATTTAACATTTCTAATCATCAAATTCCTATCATTTCATCATTTAATCAATTAACCCTATCTCAGTTATTAATTAAATATAAACTATTTAATTAATTGTGACATTTTCTTTAGTTAAATAATCTTTATTATTTAATTAATTCAATTTCCTATGATTAAATAATTTTATTAATTAATTTAATTCTTCCAAATCCCCAAATTATAATTCCATCTAATTTCATTTCATTTTTCCCCAAATTCGAATTTCACTTCATTTCAATTAATTTCATTTCTTCCAAATTCATTTTTCATCAAATCTGAATTTCAGTTAATTTCATGTGCATTTCAGCATTTGAAAGTCCAAATTCAAATCAAAATTGAAAATCAAAATCAAAATCAATTTCAAAATCCTATAGCGCATGCTAAAATCAGAACTAATTGATCAAATCAGTTATCTAATTAGTTAACTCAGTTAACTCCTCAATCTCCCATTTTCACTTAAAATCGGCTTTTTATGTCTAATCAATCATTTTAGTCTTCTAATCCATCTATTTAGTCTACTGATCAATCAATCCACTTATCTCTCCAATCCATTCAGTCATCTGATTCATCAACTCAATCAACTGACTAGTCTATTCAGTTCACTAGCCAATCTATCTAGTTGACTCCTCAATCAATCCTATTAACAGATCAATCAAAATGAGTTAACAGATCAATCAATTTCAGTTGTCTATCAATCAACATTTGAGTTCAAATTCTCACCCCCTCTGTGTTGAAAATCTATAAATTCAACCTCATTCTTCAATTCAATCTAGAATCATAGTCTTCAAAATTGTTGTCCATCTTATGCAGGAAATCAAGTGCAATACTTGAGAGCCACCTACACCCACAATAATGGAGAAGAACAATGGAAGCACAAGTGGAGAATAGGGACTTTTAATTTAGTTTAATCTTTGTATTTCTATCATTTATTTCATTGTATTGTGTTTAAAATCAGTTTAATTAGTTAAGGATTTTGTGATTCATCCTTTCAGTCTAATTAGCATAAATTTGATGATTTCAAACATGATAACAGTTGGATTTATATTTGCACTCCTCTGATAAATATCAACCAAACTTTGTACCTTTCTTGGAATTGATGCTAGAGGTGATGGTGGAGGTAAATCTTCATCTAAGTTTGTGCTACAAGAAGAACTATGTGAGCTTGGAGGACTGGAACTAGAGCTTGAACTTCCACTTGAGCTTGTGGGGAGAGGAGGAGGAACACTATTAACTTCCATGTTTATGATTATTGATGGATTTTGTTTCATAATATCTTTCCACTACCATAATCCCCCTTCATCAAAAATCATATCCCAACTAATTATCCATTGCTTTGTCTCAAGATTATAGAATCTATAGCCTTTAGTTGCAGTGGAGTAGCCCACAAAGATACAAAGTTGGGATTTGGCATCCAACTTCTCCTACTTTTGGACTAGAATATGCACATATACCAAACATCCAAAGACTTGAAGATGAGACAGTGAAGGTTTGTGACCACTCCAGGATTCCTTTGGAGTGAGGTTTGGAACTGCTTTCGTGGGACTGCCATTGAGAATATATACTATAGTGGCAACTGATTATCCCCCAAAATTAGTTGGAATATGTTTTGTCTGCAACATTCTTTGTGCCATTTCCATAATGGTGTGATTATTTCTTTTAGCAATATCATTCCGCTAAGGTGTATATGCAGCAATAAGCTATCTTTGTATACCATTCTTAAGAAAAAAATAAATAAACTCATTAAAAGTAAACTCTCCCCCTCTATCTGTTTTGAGTATCTTAATAGGACACTTGCTCTGTTTTTCAATCATTGATTTAAAACTCTTGAAGCATGCAAAAGCTTCATATTTTTGCTTCAAAGAATAAACCCAAGTGTGCAAGAGTAACCATCAATGAAGGACAAAAAATAAAGGTTCTTACTCAATGATTGCTCTTGCATGCCACCACAGATCTCAGGCTCTTGAACTTCTTCACCAGCAGCAGCATCTGCATTCACTATTTCCATCTCTACCAAATCACTATGCTTCATGCTCTCAACCTACACTTGCTTTGCAGTAATATCTTGATCATCAGACTCATATCCACATGCTTTGATTTGCTTCTCATGATTCTCATCTACCTTCACATTTTCACTTTCCACTATCTTTCTTAGTCTTTTGTTGTAACACCGGTAAGCTTTGTTGTTAGTAGAATATCCCAAAAAATATTCCTTCATCACATCTTGCATCAAATTTTCCTATATCCTCATCTCTTTTGATATAATATTTACTTCCAAAGATTTTGAAATATCTAATTGTAGGAACATGACCAATTCATAGCTCATAAGGGGTCTTACCGGAATCACTTTTTATATGCACCTGGTTGAATGTGTATACAAAATTGCTA
Source organism: Cryptomeria japonica (assembly GCF_030272615.1). Classification (NCBI taxonomy): domain Eukaryota; kingdom Viridiplantae; phylum Streptophyta; class Pinopsida; order Cupressales; family Cupressaceae; genus Cryptomeria; species Cryptomeria japonica. Next base: position 504,288,174 of record NC_081406.1, read on the forward strand.
ACAGATTCTCTCCAGTAGATATGCAAAATATTTCCTTCAATCAACATAGTTCTAGCAACATCCACAATAGTTATGTTCTTCCTTTCAACAACTCCATTTTGCTGAAGGGTTCTCAAAGCAGATAACTATCTTTTGATTCCATGCTCTTCACAAAAGGAATAAAACTCACCAGAGGTGAATTCTCCTCCTCTGTCAGACCTCAGACACTTCAACTTCAATCCAGTCTTTATCTCCACTTTAGCTTTGGATATTTTGAACTTCTCTAATGCTTCAGATTTCTCCCTTAAAAAAGTAACCCACATCATCCTAGAATAGTCATCAATCAGCAACATAAAGTATATGTCTCCCTGCAAGCTTCTCAGTCTAGAAGGTCCACATAAATCAATATGCACAAAGATCTAATAATCCATTAGATGTATATAGTTTTCTCTTGAATGAAATTCTTGTTTGCTTTCCCACTTGACATTCTTTACATACCGGATTAGTAGGCTTCACATTCTTAGGCAAATCTCTAACAACTTGAGCACAACTAATCTTAATCATGCAATCAAAGTTAACATGACACATTCTCCTATGCCACAACCAACTCTCATCAATCTGAGCAATCAGACAACTTTTCTCACCAGCATTCAGATGAAAGATATTACCTTTAGTTTTACTATCTAGTGCAATCTCTATACCGGAGCTATTCAAGATCTTACATTTCCCATTCTTAAATTTCAAATCATATCCCTTATCAATCATCTATCCAACACTCAAAAGATTATGCTTCAAACCTTCAACATATAAAACATCATCAGTATTATGCTTACCATCAAGAGAAATAGAACCTTTACCACATATCACACAAGCTTTATTGTCTCCAAATATTACTACACCACCATCATACCTCTCCATATTCACAATTTTACCTTTATCACCTATCATATGATGTGAACAACCACTGTAAATCACCCTTTAATCTTTCTTATCAGTCTTAGCAGCCAAATCTTTCTCTTCAACACATCTTGTAGAATCAACAGATACCAAATCATCTTCCTTGAGAGCAATGAACACAAATTCATCTTCAGAATTTCCTCTCTCAAACTCCTCATCTTTTACACCTTCATTAGCAGCATAATAACATTTCTTCTGATATCTATACTTCCAGTTAGGCTTGTAAGGCTTATCATACATAGATACTTTTTCTGCTCTCTCAGGACACCTAGAAGCAAAATGACCAATCTTATTGCAAGAAAAAGATTTCAAAGGTAATTTCCCTTCATACTTACCAGCTCCCTTAGGTAATCTTTTGGCAATAAGTGCTTCAAGCTCAATTCCCTTTCTTGTTCTTCCATATCTCTCATTTCTCTTTGATATCTAGAAACCCTAATTGAACTTTCTCCCAAATCATACTTTTGCTTCTGTAAATAGTAGCTTTAAATGCAGTCTCAGTTTTACCATGTGATTCACCAAGTTTTCTCAATTCAAAAGGAAAAAGATTATTAACTAGCATATCTCTTTTCACAGTTGTCACAGTCCAGATCTCATCAATAGCAACAACTTTATGTTTGTAAGTAGGAGGCAAAGATCTCAACACTTTAGCCACAATCTCATCTTCTTCAAAGACTCCACCGACACATCTGATATTCATCACAAGATCATTCACTTTAGCCTTAAAGGATATAATATTCTCATCTTCTACCATCTTCAGCATCTCATACTTCCCTTTCAAGCTTTGCAGTTTAGCAACTTTCACATGTTTATCTCCTTCATACAGGGTTTCAAGATTCACCCAAATTTCATGTGCAATCTGCAATCCCATCACATTAGTTATCTCTGCATTAATTAGGGCACTCAACAATGCTTCTTTAGCTCTAATATTATGTTTAGCATCTTTGATCTCATCAGCAGTAACAGGAGCATTGACAGGAATAATGTATGCATTCTTTGTAATCTTCCAACAATCTTCTCCAAGGCAATTTAGGTGAACTTCCATCCAGTGCTTCCATATAGAGTAATTAGTTCCATGAAATCTCAGACTCTCCTTCTTGAAAACAACAGTTGTCATCTTGGATCTCCTCAAGCGGTCAAGCTCCTTCCAGAGGATCTAGCTCTGACACCAATTGTTAGAAGCATGGCAGCAGTAAAACTGAGAGGGAGGTGAATCAATTTTCACCAAACTCAACCAAATTAACAACAACTTTAGATCTGACTAAGAACAACAATAACAAAAATAATCACCACATCAACTACACAAATAACACAAGGATTTTTGACGTGGAAAAACCATGGTGGGAACCTACCCATAATAAGATGATACTCTGCAATAGTATGTGTAAATATTACAACGAGGAATGCACATGCATTCAAGCACACTGCCTAGAGCTCACCGCTCAAAAACAAGAAGGGCTACAACCTTGGGGAAGGCTCACTTCCTTACAAAGATCAGACAACAATCCAGATTACATGAACTGAAAGAATAGCATATCCAAATGCCTAATTACAATTCCAATTAAGCACACTGTCTACACAACAACTCTTCTCTGCTCTTCCACTCTTCTGAATGATAAATTCGCGTGTTCGCACATACCACAACCTCATACAACTCGTAGACACTCACAAACATACAACTAACATGATTACATCACCTATTTATATAATTCATCAACCTTACCCTTAAAGTCGACTCAACACATAAGACCTAATTACAAATTTACATCACACGATACATCAATCGATAACCAGACCAATACAGTGTCGGCAAGGACCATGGAACCAAATCAAATCCTCGAACATGCTACACCGCCAAATAATTTGCCAACATCATCCGCAACACGCTAGACCACCAAATATGTTGCATAACACGAGAATTACCACCAAACCAACAAAATATTCATTAACGCACACCATGATCAACTCGGACCACCAAAACGCATAGAACAAGATCAAATAACATCAACAAGCAATGTTAATTCTACCGCAACAACTCGGATAACAAGATTCATCATTACTACATCACCAAAGCTCAAGAACACCAACTGACAAACTGAAAGATATGCTTGCGAAGTTCCAAATCATGAACCATCCAATCACAAGACACACATGAACGTCCAAAACACTCTCTAAAATCCACAACTCAAGATATAATCATTTCAGAGCAATATGGATCAAATACTACAATTTTGCAACACAGAGTATTGAAATACCAGTCCACATACCGGACCACGTAACTCAACCAAATCAACTCATAGCATCATGAAAATCATACCGAATCAACTAGTAGAGAGAAGCATCTCAAAACCCAATAAACCGCATCATCACATTTGCAACAAATCACCAAAACAACTCTTTGCAATACACTAGTTCTCTGCAACACAGGAATATGTTGACATCAATGACAACAACATATCCCAATAACTCTAATATCCAACATTGAGTGCTTGCAACTTGCTAGAAGCCAATTTGAAAGGAAACAGTATATTCTCTGTCATATAAGTCTTTGCTACAAGATGATGATTATTGATTTATCAAAGATTTTGTAGCAGCTATCTTCAAATACTACTTTATAGTTCTTTTCTAGAAGTTGTCCAATACTCAAAAGACTATGTTGTAGCTTTGGCACAAATAAAGTATTATGTATATGTGTATTGTCTCCTTTCTTAGTCTTGACTACAAGGGTACCTTTTCCCTCTACATCAAACTCCTTATCATCTCCAAATTTAACGTGACTTCTCATTGAATCATCTAATTTGACAAAGAGATTAGATTTATCTATCATTTGATTTGAGCAACCATTGTCCAAGAACCAAACATCCTATTGGTGTTCTTTTGCCAGGTTGCATGCAAAGAATGTAGAATTATTTGCTTCAGAAGACTCTTCTACATAACTAGCTCTTGACTTATTCAATTCAGATTTCTTCTTCCTACACTCAAATTCATAGTGCCCATATCTTTCACAATATCGACACTGGATACTTCGTCAATCAACAAAACTTCATCCTCTTCGTCTTCCTCTACCTCTTCCTCTATTATTACCAGAAGATTCACCTTGAAATTTAGTAGTGTGAGAGGGAGAAGATTTGGACTTTTTCTCAATGTCTATAGAAGACTATAAAGCTTGCACAAAACTTTTAGTAGAATGTTGCATATGCTCCTCATGAGATTGAAAAGAACCAATTAACTCTACAACTTTAAAAGTAGTTAGATCTTTACTTTCTTCAATGGCAATCACTACTGGATCAAATTTAGGAGGAAAAGACCACAAAAAAAGTTCTACAATTTTTTGGTCTGATTCAGTTTCTCCTTGAGTTTTAAGTTGATTCACGATACCTTGAGTCCTAAAAGTGAATTCATGAGTGGACTCAAATTCCTTCATCCTCAAATTTTCAAATTCTCTTTGAAAAGTTTGAAGTCTTACTAATTTTATTTTTAATGTACCTTGGTATGTAGTTTGTAGATCCTCCCATGCATCCTTTAATTTTGTCATAATGGCAATTCGAAGAAAAAATAAAACATCCAAGGTAGATTGAATGGTGAAAAGAGCTTTGTTATCCTTCTATCTATCTTCTTTCAGCTAATCTTTTTGTTGTGGTGTCCATTATTTTAATGTATTCTGATCTGCAGTTTTTGGGTATCTGCCTTCTAGTAGTTCCCAGAGATCTTGGGATAATAGTAGGGTCTTCATTTTGATACTCTAATAAGCATAGTTGTCTTCGGTAAACAATAAAAGCTGAAATGCTAAGTCTTTGCCATTAGCCATCTGGAGATAACTAATGTTTTGACCTTGCTACCTGCACAATCAGAAATCTTGCAATGTGCTTTGATACCAAATGAAGGATTATAATTTTAAAACACACAGAAAATAGAGCTAAAAAGAAGAAGACTACAATAGAAAAATATATTGATATTGAAAAATTGAAATTACAATTACATTGCATTGTTTTTATAGATTGTTGATTATCAACGCCGATCAAAATAAAAACAATAAACAAAACTAAAAAACAATGTAAAGATTGTTTTAAAACTAAAAAATAAAACTTAAAGCTATTGTAGTAGTTTTATGAACTGTTGATTCACTAAAGCATAAACAAAACAAAAAAAAACTAAAAGTTGTGTGTTCTCAGCTCAGCACATCAATCATGTATCTTCAACCTCTGACTACAACTGGCATACTCGTGAATGCCCACATCTAACCTGCATGCAAAAATAAGGAGACCCCAATTGCCAATTGTTCCTTTCAAGAATTCTTGCTCTACAACCTCTTGCAAAGACGGTGATTGCCATTAGCCTTGGTCTCAGAAGTGGTGCATTCTCTGCATTGATAAGAGTGAATGCACTGTCAACACTTTTGATTTGCCACCACCTTGGGTAGTGTGTGTTCTCTTGCTTAGAAAACAGTAACAGACATTTGCAATGCCAATCACCAGCTGCCAAAACATTTTTCATCAGAAAATACTGGTAAAAAAATTTGCAACTTGTACATTGGACATAATCGAAATGAAATTCATTTTACAAAATGTTGCAGTTTGATTGGCCAAACAACAAAAGATTAATCACTATTTAATTTTTTAGCCTTCGATATAATTCCATGCAAGGCAGGAACTAATAAAAAATACTGTTACCAATGAATAAGTACATACAACTTACTTTATAGACTTTCAACCTATCACTTACAAATAATTTTAAGTAAAATATCCCTTCATATAAATATATAGGATAAACAAATGTAGATAAGGCCTCATAAATAATTCTCCTTATATTAAAGAATTAGGACATATTATGCATCTCTCATTGAATATAAAAATAAAAAGAGATAATAGTAATATCTTTATACATTGATGAAAAATATATAGATTTGATACACTTTGTGACTTCTAAAACCATCTATGACTTTTGATCACTTTTGGAAACACACATTTGATCTTTGCATACATAAATTTGTTCTCTAATGTGCAAATCCAACCTTCTTTCACAATTCATCCTTAATGTTCTCAAACCTTTTGTACTTATAAATAAAGATTCACTTGACTATCTAGAGACCTATAGTAAATGGCTAGTGTTACTATCAAACATCTTTAAAATGTAGCTAAGTAACTTTACCTTATGACAAGCACTTAGATCTAATTTAACAATTGTAAAAGGAATTGGAAAGTTCACAAGTAGCAATTCAAGTGATGATGTGACTATTTTACTACTAAATGATTAAGACTTAAGACTCGATGCAAGTGGATTGCAATCTAATGGATATTGTAATGATGTAGTACAAGAGCCACATATTTCCATTTATTGATACAAGCATTCATGTGGAAGGTCAAATAAGGATTGATGAGTGATCCTCTGTGACAAATAAATGTAGTGAGATCGTCTTCAAACATGTAGGATTGTGGATCAATTGTATTATGAAATGACCTAGGAGTGAGGTCATTTACTACTTGACATAGACACGTGATTTGAATGCTTTGGTAAGGAAAACAATGAATAATGGCTAATTGGAAGGTGGTTGGCTAAAGCTTGTGAATAATTTAAACAAAATGGTCAAATCCATGTTACAAATTTGAGTTGAGAAGGTGAATTGATAGTTTAAAACCTAGAACATGTGAAAAAATATTATTTTATATTTCTAAAAATTTATTTTTACATTTGAATCAAAGAAACACCAAATAAATCAAAATCATATTCTTAAAACAAATACTTAAGACACCCATACAAATTAATTTTAAAACAACTATTTAAAATACACCATATGCATCATCATTACAAATACTGAAAGCATTTTCTCAACAAATAAATTTACTGAGAAAAAAGAAATCTTTAAAACATGTGTAATACCATTTTTCAGAAAAATAAAGATAAAATAACACTACTTACCTACTTTTAATAATATATTTATATTGAGAATGATTTTAAACACGATTAACAGAACACCAGTCATAAAAATTACAGCATCACCTATAATTCCAAGAACAAGAATGGAAGCTTGCGTTCTGGACCAACATTCCTTCCCCTATTTATTCAAACATTACAGATGCTTTTTACCTATAACTTTGTTGGCTTTTCTTTCTCGCGGGATATCTTTTTGTGCATAAAAGTTGAGTGGGGACATGCCCAACGTTCAAACATGTTGGCATTGATATGCAGGCAATCAAATGGTCGGGGCCCCTCTCTGGATTTTCATATGCCTTTCATTCGTTGTCCCACCTATGCTGATGAAGATGCATTACCATGTCTCAATAAAAAGGGGGAAAAAAAAAAACTCTCAAGAGGACAGCACAGATTATGTACTTTACTAATTCGATTGCATGGTATATGAGTGTAATTCCTTATCCATCAGCATAACATCAGAAACAGAATGGATGATTCTGTTGTTCTCAACATCACTACCAAAAATGGTGGTGCTGATGGAAAGAGAAAAGAGGAAGAGGATGCAGGGGAAGGTGGATTCGACCCTGCGACCAAGGGGAAGCCGATCGAGAGGGAGCTCACTCTTTCAGACATGGATTCTGATGGAGTTGGGATAATTCAGAAGGGGATGATGAATGAAGGTCCTATGCTATCTAGATCCTTGCTATCTAAGCCTAAGTCACGCTTCGTTGAGTCCAGGCTTCTGAGCCCTCTCAATGTCAATGTCATCCAAGACAATGCTGCACAGAGATTAGCCTCGCCTTCTAGAGGTGGAGCAATGGCTGCCTCTACCCCTCGTTCTGCAGTTGCTGTGGAGGAGGACGACCTCGACCTAGACCCTGACCCCTTTAAGGATGGGGACCTCCCTCGCAAGTAAGATCATTCTTATCATTGTGATGGGTTTCTAAGAATATCCCAAATGCTCATTGATTTCTCTCTTTCTGATTAGTTGTTTTAAAATTCCTCTTAATTAAAAGAGGATAAGTATTTCTTATTTTTGAAATATAGATAAAGTATGGAATTACTATTGTCAATAAGGGTGTAGTGTAGTGTTCAAATCACAATATTGTTGTGATGGTCATCAAGATTCAAACTCTCATTCGATTGTTGAACTTGCAGGCCATCTGCCTTTGTTGGAATTATACAAAGTAATGCATATCCTGAATGATGGCTGATCTACCATCATGTAGATGTTGCTGATCTCTGTACAATTATACAGGCTCTTAGATATAAAAATGAATTTAGTGTCATTTAACTTAAGGTATCATTAATGATATCAAATTTTCACAATCCATATTGTTGTTCAATGTTTTTTAGATTTGATTGTGTTAAAAGTTTTTTTGCATCAACATATCAGATCACACTTCATGATCCATCAAGATATCATGCTGCCATGTCTTGATACATTTAAAGTGTGGCAAGCACAATCCCCTAGCATTTCCACTGATCAGACTTTTAACATCTTGGATTAGCACCCACTAAAGTAGGTTTACTTTTTCAAAAGATTGTTGCACCAGCAATAGGCTAAACAGGTCGTGAGCAACTACCAAAGTGTGACTACTACTTTAAAGTTTGCTGCAACTATCAGAGTGTATGTAGGTGTATACATAATCAGTGTCTAACAAAACACTCTTAAGTGTTTTAAGGAATTGCTTTTAAAAAAATTTGAAAGAAATTTCCCAACTTCTATTCCATTGTCTGATTTTAGATTTGATCAATATCACTTTTAGCTTCTTTTAGGCTAAAATGATCCAGTTACTGACTAGCAAAGTGCGTTTATCAGTTTAAAAGATTTTTTCTGTGACTTCAATTTGAAAGAAATTCCCAAGCTTGGTTTCATCATCTGATGGTCTGGTTTTTGTATGATGAAGATCATCTGGTTTTTGTATGATGAAGATCATTTTGAACTTATTTCAGGTAAAATATTCTGTTTCCCTTGCAAAGGATGTTTACTTGTCTAGAAGATTGTTGCACTAGTTGAAATAAATCTACATTTTATTAAAATCGTTTCTATAACTAACATACTTGTTGAAGAAATCACAAATAAAATTTCCTGGCTTTGTTATATTGCCTTGATTGTAGATTTGATTATTGCTTTCAACTTCCTTAAGGTAAAAGTTTTCTAGTCTTGGTTAAAATGTGTTTACTTGTTTAGAAGATTGTTACAGCTGTCAAAGTGTATTTAGTCGTTTCAAAGTTTGTCTGTATAACTCTTTAATATTAGTTTTTATTTTCAAAGTAATTTCCTTGGCTATGTTTCATCGTCCAATTTTGCATTTGATGTAGATCAAATTTAACTCCCTTAGGCTAAACTGATCTTTGGTGAGAGATCATTTACAGGAAACAAAAGTTTGGCATAAGGCTGCTTCTGGAATGGATTGCCTTTGTGTTGATCACCAGCACATTGGTTTCAACACTAACAGTTGGCCCGTTGGAATACCGGATGATGTGGGGTTTGGAGCTCTGGAAATGGTGCTTGATGATAATGGTCATATTCTGTGGAAGACTGGTTTCAGGATGGCTAATTAGTGCTCTAGTATTTTTTGTGGAAAGAAATTTTATGTTGAGAAAGAAGGTTCTATATTTTGTATATGGGCTTAGAAAGAGCGTGCAGAATTGTCTTTGGCTTGGTTTGGTGATTCTTGCTTGGATTTTCATGTTCGACCCTAGAGTGGAGAGATCTACTAAGAACCACAAGGCACTTTCTTATATAACCAGACTGCTGGCTTCCTTTTTGGTGGCAGCAGTCATCTGGTTGCTTAAGATTTTGCTGATAAAGGTTATGGCTTCGACTTTTCATGTTAACACATTCTTTGACAGGATCCAGGAGTCCATCTTCCACCAGTATGTGCTAGAGACACTATCAGGTCCACCCATTATGGAGATTCAGCAGAGCCTGACTGATGAAAGAATTAAATCACCCAGCAAGTCCCCTGTTGGAGAAGCTCGGGTGAGCTTTAGTAGTACTTTGGGGATTAGCCGCCGGAAAACTGTTGGTGGGGGGAAAGGAGAAGAGAAAACCTCCAACGTAATCAATGTGGATCAGCTGCACAAAATGAACCCAAAGAATGTTTCTGCCTGGAACATGAAGAGGCTCATCAGTGTGATCAGGCACTCTGGCATTTCTACCATTTCTCACACCATCGACCAATCCATGGGCAAACATGATCATCCCCAAGACAAAGAGATCACAAGTGAATTGGAAGCGATTGCTGCAGCAAAGAGCATTTTCAAGAATGTTGCGAAGCCAGGAGCAAAGTTAGGATCTACCCTAGAGTTCTACTACAGTTCTACTTCTGTTTTTGTAGAATATCAGTTCAGTTCACTTATCATTGAGATTCCACTCTTTTCAGGTATATAGAAGAGGAGGACCTTCTAAGATTCTTGAAGAAGAATGAGGTTGCCTCAATCTTTCCCCTCTTTGAAGGAGCTCTTGAAAGCGGCAAGATCAGGAAATCGGCTCTCAGGAATTGGGTGGTACGCATTCTTTTGCATTTTGTTTCCCTTTTTGAAACTTTGAGGTTGCTACTATTAATCAGGCTTGGGATGCTCAAAACCGCAAACAGAGTGCTCTGGTTGAAGGCATGTGGGCCTTTTGTTTTACATCTTTCATCATTTTTGAGCATGTCTTCAATCTGATTGTCAGGTGAATGTTTATCTAGAAAGAAAATCACTGGCACATTCTCTGAATGACACCAAAACTGCAATTAAACAGCTACACCAAATTGCCAATGCAGTGGTCAGCATTGTCATAACGGTTGTGGTTCTACTAGTAATGGGCATTGCCACAACCCATGTTATCGTACTGGTATCATCTCAGCTGGTACTGGTAGGTTTTATTTTTGGCAATACCTGCAAAACAATCTTCGAAGCAATTGTGTTTGTATTCGTCATGCATCCCTTTGATGTTGGGGATCGATGTGTTGTGGATGGTGTTCAGGTAAGCGACAAGATCTATAGCCCTCCTTTTTGTTTTGTTGATCCTCTCAAAAAAACACAAAAAATTGATTTTTGCTTACAATGTTTGAATTAGCATGCTCTAAGTTAAACAATTTTTATTTTTTTTTGCTTACAATGTCATGGGATTTCTATCTATTGTTTGGTTGAATAATTTCCATTTATTTCGTGGTTCATCTGAAATCATATTTATAAATCGACTCTATATTTATGTGTAAATGAATATTTCAATTCTAAAATGATCATATTTTGTTCTGTTACAGATGATTGTGGAAGAAATGAACATTCTTACCACGGTTTTCTTGCAACATGACAATGAAAAAGTATACTATCCAAATTCGGCATTAGCCACAAAGCCAATTAGTAATTTTTACCGCAGTCCAGACATGGGTGATACTGTTGAGTTCAGTGTGGATACTTCAACCCCAATGGAAAAGATTGCTTCGCTTAAGGAGAGAATAGAAAAGTAACTTCTTTTCTTTTTTGGATTTATGAGTTCACCATATTTAATTCACCACAAATTGATCTGATCATAAGAAATGTTATTACACTCTTTAAAATTTATACACTTTGGTTTGCAGATACCTTGAGAGCAAGCCTCAGCACTGGCACCCGAAGTATACTCTGCTTGTAAAAGATATTGAGAACATGAGTAATATGAAAATGGCCTTGCATACACTGCACACAATGAACCATCAGAACATGACTGAGAAGTCGAATCGAAGGTCTGAACTTGTATTGGAGATGAAGAAATTTTTTGAGGAGCTTGGTATCAAGTATCACTTGTTGCCTCAAGAAGTTCATGTCAAGTTTGTTGCTTCTGCAATTAATCAAATTCCTTTGCATTGCTGATGTCTCAGGTTGTGAAAAGCTACAGGTCACAGTTCATTACATGCTTGTGATAATTCATTGGACATTGCCAATTGAATAAGTTCCTTTTGTATCATTTCTTCACAATTGGATGAGAAGTGCTCTTTTCCTTGCAGAGTGGTCAGGAAAATTTCTTCATTGTTTGGAAAGTACAACATAGTTCAATTTTCTTACATGAGATGTGTAACATTTCATTTTGTGCTTCATTATGTGTTTCTATAATCTGTTTTCTTAAATGACTTGATTCCTTTTTCTGCCACATATTACGAAGTCTCAAGTTTTGAAGTTAGATATGTGACCCCCACCCCCACCTCCATATATATATATATATATATAAATAAATAAATATAAAATAATTTTAATTTTTAGAAACAGCTTAACCATGCAAACTATCAAGCCAAAGTTTAAACTCTTTAGAGTATTTGATTGATTATGTCATTATTTAACAATGGTATATAAACTTTTAGGTCATTATCTAGAATGGAAGATAAAAGTATAAAAGTTAGTGGATAAATTAAAAAGGAGAAGTTATATCTAATTTGAAATCTTGTTTAGTTGAAAAAGTCAATTTTATACATCTCAAGTATTATTTCTTTTCAATTTAGAAGTATTAGCTTTATATCCATATCAAATTATAGAAATAGCAACAGCAACAATTTTGTGTCACAATATTACGTTCTTGTAAAAAGAATAAGCTCTTATATGACAATAAATCCCTAGACCCAAACCTATTCCACTAGGGCTCATTCGAAAAAGCCCTAACTACACACCTCTTTTTTGGAATCGAAGGCTCCATAGTTCACACACCAAACATAAAAATAAAAAATAAAATAAATCATCCACACAACTAGGATGTTATCCTTGACCTCTCTTTTAAATCACAATTATTAATTGAGCTTTTGCTTCTAGTTCAATACATATACTATAGTATAATGTCAAGCATATCCTAGACAAACGTTAGAACAATGCCAACAACAACAAAGAACGTAAAACTACATAATGTCTGACTCCTATTTACATCACATATACACATAATGATTAGTTCAACATATGTTACACATACACATAATGACTAGCTTGTGGATACGTCGCACATACACATAGTGATCAACCCATATATGCATCTTGTGTGCATAGTGTGATTAGCTCACGCATACATCACATACACGATATGATTGTCTCATGTATTGTCACATATAGTGTGACTAGCTCATGCATACATCACATATATAAAAGATGACTAGCTCATCCAAGTGCCCTACTATATTTTTTTATTTTTGCATTTATTTCCAAGAAATATCATACCAAGTGGTGTAAAGCTACAATTTGTGCCAACATTTTTGTTTCCACCATAACTTCAAAATCAATGCAAATTTGTATATGACTATTTTTGGGTTTTGAGGTATGTATTAGATTAGCTTTCAAAATAAAATTCAGACTTTAAAGATATATTTTTTGAAATTTTTTGATATTTTATATTTTTTATTGATTTTCTCTATAAGATGCAATTTTTGGATTTGTTTTTAAAAATACATTTTTGGAAATAAAATAAAAAATTACTCAGGGTTAGTTTTTGGTAATTTACCTATTTAGAAATAAAACAGGCTCTTTAATTTAATGGTGAAAGTCTAGTCAAAACTTTCATTAAATTTGCTCTATAGATTACGATTTTTGATATTTTTTAAGAAAAATACATTTTCGAAAGATTGTAAAAAATTATTTAGGTTTAATCATTTGAAATTTATTCTCAAACATAAAAATATATTTCTTAATTTAGTGGTCAAAGTTTGGTCCAAACTAAAACATCCAATTGTCTCTCACACTAAATACTTTCTTACTTTAATAAATTTTAAAATTAAAACATAATTAAAGTCATGTCATCTTTCGATTTAGAGCTCCATTCTCCACATACAAAATAGTATGGCCCATTTTATTTTCAATCAATGAAAATGAGGAAAGAATTTCACAAGGACATAAAACAACGATGGATTTCACTAAAGATAATTTGTTTAAACCATTCGCAAAATCTTTAAATGGGGGTTTAGCTAAGTTTATGAAAGAATTCTCATCAAAATTAAATTTCCAAAGACACCACCAAGGTGAACCTAGAGGGGTGGCACAATTAGTTAAGGGCATTTGATCTAGGTGTGTGATGTTTCGAGGTCAACTCCCACCTTGGTATCACTTGATGGTGGTGGCTTATGGGTTTCTATCACCATACCTAGGGATCAATCTTGCCTCAACTGCCAAAGGGGTCACAGGTTGGGTTGTGAGGACACCTTGAATCATAAAAAAAGAAACCACCAAGGTGGATAAACCCTAATTATAAACCAAATCAAGGGATGGGAGAACCTTTTTGAGGTTAAGAATCATGCCTACTAGGAATAAAAATTCATAAACTTGATGGTATAAATGTAATTTCATGGATAAGCTTCATAGAACAACAATTGAAACTTCAAAATATACCAAATAATTTCATGGCTGACATAGCTTTACTATATTTAGAATCAAGACCTTACTAATGGTACTGGAATGGAAGATGAGTGATAAATAAGGACAAATGTTTAATTGGTAAGAATTTAGCAAAGGATTAACAACTTTATATGAATAATGATGGTTGTTGGGAGCTATTTTATCCAACTAAATTTTTTTTAAAATTCAAGTCTATAGCTAATTATAATGTTGCACATTTGAGATTGGCACTTCAAACTCCTAAGGTGACACCTTACCAAAGGCTACAGTTCATCAATGGAATTAAGAACCATATTCAACATGATGTTCATTTGTCGAAACTTGTATAGTTAGGAAAGCTATGCAACAAGAATTGCATTGAGAAACACACACCACTACAAAGGTAAAAAATGAGAGTAATTGACAAAAATGCAACTAATCCTACTAGAAAAGATATGGACAAATTATTTAACCTAAGAGAAAGTAGTAAGCTCTCTCCTCAAGAAGAGATAAAGAAGAGAGAAATCATATGTTCAAATTGTGATAGAAAAGGGTCAAGGAGTCATAAGTGTTCTAGTAGTGAGAAATAAATGAGGTTGAAGAAGAGGGAGAAGTACTTGTGAAAGAACCAAATATAATACTTAAGAATGATGATTCCAAGGAAGGAAAAAAATGCTATTATCTCTCTACAATGCATTGAATGGAATAAATAGACCACAAACATTCAAACTAATTGCTAATATTAAAAATCAAAATGTGAAAGTATTGATTGATACTGGTAGCATACATATCTTTGTTGAGAATACTAGCTCGTGAGCTCGATTGTTTTATTTATCTAGTCTCTAATGTTTAAGTCATGATAGTTGATGGAAAACAACTCCCTTGTGGTGGTAAACGCCGTCATATTAAACTCCTAACATGAAGTTATCAATTAGATTTAGAAATGTTTGTTGTCCCTTTTAGGGATGTGGATGTGGTTTTGGGTGTGTAGCATCGTAAATTGTATCCCTACATAATTTTATCCTCACTTGGCCTCACCTTGGCATTCTGGCCTTTAGTGCTTTGTACCTACTTTGATTTTTCTCACACCCTCTTGAAATCTACATTTTCAACTCCCTCAACCTCTATTCAATTTTGAGTCCTGATTGACAGGGTCAGGATGCCCTAAGCATCCTAGTCCTGGAAGGCATCTTGGTCCTCCCAATTGGGACCCAAAATAGGACTCCTCAATGATCACCTCATGTGAGCAAGAAATTTGGCTTTGTGTCATCCTGCTCCAAAAATTCAAACACTTAATGCATGTAGGGATAAAAGGAAGCCTTACCCCCTCAATTGAGGAAGTCCATCTACAACTCAAGTGAGCTCTCAATTACAAAATCAATTCAAGGTTAAGTGAGCTAGCAATCAAGCATTCATCAAGCATTGAAGGAGAAGTCAAGTCACATCAAGTTCAAGCATTCATGATCAACATTCTATGAAGACATTATACATGAAATCCTAAACACTTGGGTGAGGATTCAAGAAAGCTTCATCAAGGTATCAAGTTCAATTTCAAGCATTTTCAGATCAGATCTAGCATTTCCCTCAAAAGGAAAGCATTCTACTTCAATTCAATTTCATTTCAATTATTTCAATTTCAAGGTTAATTCCTAAACTGGGGTTTGACCGAAGACAACCCCCCATCAACAAACCCTATTTCCTTCTTTGTGTGCAAAAAATGACTTAGGAGTTGCGAGTGAAGAATTCGGCATAACAGACGACAACAATCAGACTCAACTTTTGAAGGCGTGAAAAGTGGAGGACTAGGTCGGTTCGCACCTCCTGGTCGTGAGAAATTTTTATGACCTTTTGATAGTAGTTTTTGTGTGTCATCCTGATACAAAAAACATTCAGTTTGTCTACATCTGACATTTGCAGGACTAGGTCGCTCCACACCTCCTAGTCCTAAAAATTTCGTCCAAACTTTCTGTCACCAGTTTTGATCTATTTCCCATCCTTAGATTCAACTTTACAACTCTACATGACATCTGGAACTTACTATTACTATTATTTTATGTTAAATTCTATGTTTGTCCTAGATCTAGCATTGCAATTCAAACCTAATTCAAATACAATTTCAACTCAAACAAAAGGGAACCAAATCCAATTTGCATTCAACCCTCTTTCTATAAGAATTGAGGTTGAATCTAGTGGGATTATATTTCTTTTAATTTAGTGTATGTAAAATAGGCGTTTTCCTAGTTCACATAGCTAAGCTTGTGTGACCCTATTTCCAAACCATATAGGGTGTATAATGGCTTAAACAATTAGGATCGATATCTTTCAATTCTCAAGCCTTATCCATGGATTTCAGGAAACATAGGAAAAAAATATAAAATTTTGGGAACAAAATCTCCACCAAGTGAAATCATTAGCTTCCAAAGGATGGAGAAATTACTTAAGAAATGTTCATAATATAAGGACGCAATTACATTTTATAGAAGAATGTTAAGATATGATGACTTAAGATCAACCAAAAAATCAAGAGATTATTCAACACCATTAGCAATTATTTCAAGATTCCAAGGTTGTACCTGATAAGTTGAGACATTGGCATAATTTTATCCTTAGAACTCTTAAGCTTTTGTCATATTTTGATTTACATAATATTAAGGATGTATCAGAAGTTTACTATATGTATTTCAGAGGTTACCCTAAACCTATTAAAACATGTTTTGTCTTTGCCAGTTTATTCCTGCAGTCATGTTATTCATTCATGTTGCCAAGCGGATTGTTTAGGGCAATATCATGTGTGAAATTAATAGATGTATGTTATTTCTTTTGAAGTGCAGGGAATAAATGATGTTGCGGTGGAAGCTCGCCTATAACGCCAGTTGCAGGAAGAGATATTCAATGAGATGACTGAAACATCGAACAACAGAGATGTTGAAGAGCGTAAGGAATGGCATAGGAGAAGAAATCACATGATACTACTGATGTCTAACTCAAGTGGACATTGGTGTTGTAAATACCGCCACAGTATGTTATGATTGTGGTTCGGTTTAGATCCGCATTTTATGTAGCTTAACTCCAGCTATCTCCTTTCTTGATTAGTTTTCCGCCTCTTCTCTTCAGCATGATCTGTGTTGTTTAAAGTAGATGTTTTCTTTTAAAATAAGCTCTTCATCTCTTCTCAGAGGTTAGATAGAAAAGAGAGAAAGCAGAGCAGAGGATTTTGAAAATAAAGTTACAAATGTTTTTGAGTTTCTTTTATGTTGAATCATGTAATGACCTCCGAAGAACGATGAATAAAAATATGTTATTCTGAGCACTTAGAGTTGTTTTTGGGAAGCCTGGAATCACTCATCCAAGGGGGCCCACTTGGTGAGTGTTCCTGTGCATTTGTTAAGATTAGTTTTCTTCTTTAGCTGCAGTAGACGTTCTTGCATTGATTGTTCCTACAACCATTGGAAGACTGTTCCTGCAGCCAAACCAAAACAGAGTAATTTATGTTTATCAGCATTGAACTTAGCCAGTATTGCATGAATGAATTTATGTTAATACAGAAGTTCTCCTGTAGCCTTTCAATAGTTTCAATTCTTGCTTATCTTTTCTGCATAATGTTAGTTGTTGCAGTAATGCAGAGTAGCTGTTGCAGGAACTTAGTGTATATATAGTGCAAACCCATTTCAAGTATTACGTCCCTGGGTTGACAATCAAATGAATACTAGCTATAGAAATAGTGACTTTACCAAGTGAATGTCCAAACTTCGGGTTGAGGCTTCAACTAGAGTTATTATTCTTACTGTTGGGTTGAACAGTACCTCTAATTAGAAACCATAATCATGACATTGGATCAATACCAAGAAGCATTATTCATACCCATAAAAGTTTTTAATTTATCCCCTATGCATATGCTTAAGAAAATGGATGATCCATTGAGAATATTTTCACATTACAAGAAACTACAAATAATATCACTCATAAATACAAGTTTCATATTCCTATTGTTAATGAATTGGAAGCTAATAAAATATATGCTAAGCAATACAAATGCATCTTTAGGGTGAAAGAACTAGAATACTCAAGACTTTTGGTGTCACTCAAAGGTGTTAAGATGGACCCTAAGAAGAGAGGATTGTTAGATCTAACAATATATCATAGAATATTTTTTCATACTTGTCATTCTATAAAGACACATTTCTTCTAGGAAGGTATTAAAATGATTGTCCAAAAATTTGTGGTCAAATATTTGATATGCCAACAAAATAAAAGGGGGGTTCAATAAAGAATCAAGGGATCTTATAAATATTAGGCATTCCTATACAACACTTGCTAAAAATATTAATGGATTTTATTATGGGGTTGACAAAGTAAAAAATATTTATGTATTTTTTCTTGTTGTGCATAGAATCATTAGGAATGCATATTTTTGTGGGCTCTCTCATTTATTTCGTATTAATACTACATAAAAAGTACTCATACAAAATCTATAAAAACTTCATGGAATTTCCAAAATTAGATTGCAAAATAGATACACCTCAAAATTTCTAATCAAGTGGAAGAATTTTCCAATTGAAGATGCAACATGGAATGATGAGCAAAATATTTTAGAGTTACTAAACATTGAGGGAAACTAGTTTTTGAAGGGGAAGGGAGTGTTATGGTTCTAATATCATGTATTTCTAAGTATATATTATATATTCCTAAGTATAATAAGTTAAGCACTTGTGACATGATTAACCTTAACATAAATATTATTTTAGACTCTAATCCCTCTTAATAAAGATGACGAGTATGTCCCTACATAGTTAAGCCTATAAATAAGGAAGAGAAATTTCTCCCATATCATCATATTAGCTATTATTGAATTCATATATTATAATCTGGTTATTAGAGGTCACCTCCTTGAAGTGGTTTGCTGTGTTTTTAAATTTTTGCATTTATTTTCAATAAATATCATAATAGGCTTCGATTATGCATGCACCATACATTTTAATTGTTATGTATTTTCCTACACAACTTGAAATTTGAAAAAAAATATATTGTAAAGGTTAGGGATTTTGACCTTTTACTCTAACTTGTCACACTTTTACAAAGTTCAAAAAATCACAAAATTTGTGACATTAACAACTTCATCACTTTTTTATTCTTCTTTCTTTCTTTCACTTCCTTCCTTTCCTTCCATTTAGCTTTTTTCCCTTTTTGCCTTGTATGGACTTTATTGTCTTTTCTTAGATTTTGTGAACTTGCAAAGTTTGCAACATCATGAACTTGGTGAACTTCTTTATCCTCTTTGTTACTCTTTTTTTTTTTTTAATTTGTGAACTTTCAAACTTTGTGACATACTCCTACACTCGCCATCATTTGGTATATTTTTAGAGAGTTTGTGAACTCACAAAATTACACTTAAACTTCTTCTCTTCACTTTTTAAGGCTTCTAAGATTTGACTCTAACAGACTTAGCTCACAATATATAGGAAATGACCTTTTAATTGACAAACATAAATTATTCGAATATAGGCACTATATTTTCCTAAATCAAAATCAATAATTTTCCATATGAAAATATTTAGCCTTGTGTAAGACTATTTTTTGCCATCCACACTATGTAATATTTGAACCACTTGATAATTTTTTTCAATATTTTTTTTGGAATTCAATCAATAATTTTCTATCCATCTATATTTTTTAGTAGAAAGTAACATTGGTGTAAAATACGCACAAATTTGCCACAAAAGTAGGCATAGATTCACCACAAAAGTTAATGCAATAGATAAAGATTTGACAAGCTTTTATATAATTTTTAGTGGGGTTTCTTAAAATAATTATTGCTCATGAAATATTTTTCCTCTATTTTGTAGGATCTCATGGAGAGAATATGATAAAAAATAAACATATATGATGATATCTAACAAGTATTATTTTATTTAGATCCTCCTTCTATTCTCTTCTACGTAAATGTTTACTTTACATGCATGTGGGTGCTACATTCTTTTAGATGTATGATCATTCTAAGATTCACATGTACCTCAAACCAGGGGGAAAATGTAATGGTGAAATCTATATATACCCATGTCATTTCTATATTTAGTTTCGTGTAGGTTTTGACGAGAATGTCTTAATACATTTACTTAATGACAAGAGGTGTAATTTTGTGCTAAGTTGGATATATTGTCCTATGTCACCTACATATGTGTTATACACATTCCTATATGCATACTCCTTACTTTTCTATATGCACACAAATCCAAATACATTCTTCATATCCATACATTCACTACACACACTTCCATATATTCATCGCCTACCTTACTCTACCCCCCTTTGTCCAAGTCAAGCTCACAATCGTGGGGTTGATCCTAAAATTTCAAATAAGACCCTTTTTAATTCAAATTTAGGTTGATTCTACCAATTCATCTCCTATCAAGGGTCAACTATACATAAATTTGTATGGTTTATTGTTGTCCTTGTGTTTAAAGGCATTCAATACATTCATTTTAAGCATCCAAGTATCTCCACATCTTCAAGCTATATTCACATATGCTTTGTATCAAAATATCTCAATCAATTAACTAAAAAGGAATATATATTTGTGCAACCATTCTAGCAACATATGCATGTCTAAAATATACTATTTTTGATCTTGTATACACATTTTTATAGTTGGCCTACAAGAATGTGCACATTATTGACATAATGATAACTCTTTAAAAACATTTATAAATATAGCTAGCCCTTCATTCATTAAAAAACACAGAAGAAACAAAGACAAATCAATCAAAGAAAAATACAAAGCTTATAGATTACCATATTAAATCTAAGGCACAAAACATTTTTGCAATTGAAACTCAACCCTAATCTCAAAGTTGACGTTACAAAAGATTCTTATCCCAAGCTAAATCACATATAGAAATATGGACAAGATTTGGGAACATCACATGTGAAATGTAAAATGGGCAAAGTGTGGTAGACTATGTCATTTGCTTGTAGAATATTCTACCAATGATAAAGGAGTTAGAAATATGAAGTTGTGTCGCAGAAATGAAATATTATTATAATTGTTTTTTGTAAAGTCTAATATGCAAAAATTTGGCCAACAAACTGACAATATTTAGATAACTAAAGAAGCATCTTGCCAACAAAAAAATCATATGAACCAAGAGATTCAAGACACTTTCAAAGCAATGCTTAAAAAATGGCTTCAGTAAATAAAAGACACTAGTAGCCCCAACAAAATGCAAAGAAATAGTAAACAACAATAACCTTATGTCAATAATCCACAAAGCTCTCACTATGTGCAAAAAAAGTTTAGAGTCAACAAAAGTATCAAAAATAGCTTCCAAACAAACACTTGGTTTGATGAATAGTGCAAGGCCACAAAAAGAATGCTTAAAATTTCAAGAAGGGAAAAATAGTACAAACAAGGCATGAAAAACATTTGAGATCTAAAAAAGAAGAGTACATGAAAATAAGGAGGGAGGAGTTAATCTCTTTGGGCAAACGTAATCCTAGAATTTTTCGGAGAGAATCGTAGTAGAAGAAAAAATTGAAAAACAACATCTCAAATGTCCAATGGAAGAAACCAAAATAAGGAGCCTCTCCAAAATAATTAACACTAAGGCCAAACTCTTCTCCACTAAAGACATAAAGGAAGGAATTAAAAAGTTTGATGGAGGCAGCTCTCAAGACATAGATGGTTAATAGGCCAAATTCGTGAAGTGGGGCTTTGAAGCTCCTGCAGTTATTAACACATCAAAAAATATTTAACTAAGTCATTCAAGATGGATTCCCAATCCTCTCCTCAAAATTGGTGATGTTAACAACTTGACAAGCTATCACACTATTATGATAAATCTCTTTTCTGAAAAACTCTTTGGAGGTATGGTGGAACACATGATCAACCTTTGGATTGAAAGGGAAGGGAAAAGGGCAAATTCTACTTTTGACTATTGCATCACTCTTAGGCATTTGAACGAAAAGGTTTGGGAAAAGCAAGGAGAAGAGGTTTTTGGTTGCTTTGTTGATTTCAAAAAGACATTTGACACAATGCCTAGAAGCAAACTTTGACACATAATGGAAGAGTTGGGAGTTCCAAAACAATATAAAGCAATAGTCCATAGGATTTTTGAGCAAGTGCAAGCCAAAATCAAAAGTAAAAAAGATGGTTTATTAGAGTGTTTTGGGAGTGACATTGGTGTCAAACAAGGGTGTCTATTGTCCCTCACTTTGTTTCGGATTTACATGGACAAGTCACCTGGTGAGGGTGTGCATCTGGCCACCTCTGTGATAAAAGTTAATGCTCTGCATTGATGACCTTGTGCTATTGGCTAGAACGACACATAGTCTACAAGAACATCTAAGAACCCTAGAGCTATTTTGTGAAGTGGTGGGAATGCAAGTGACTTGGTGAACATTGGAAAAACCAAAGCCATGATCTTTATTTTGACAAAAAAAAAGGAAGCAAATAAAGTTGAAGTTTGAAGGAAGACCCTTGGAAGTGGTAAATGAATACAAATATTTGGGCCTTGATTTTCATACCAACCTAAGTTGGGAGGCTTGTCGAGAAAAAAGGATACAAGGAGGATGAAAAGTTGTATACATGCTTCAAAACAAATGCAGATCAACCTAGCTATGGAATTGGAAGACAAAGAAGACCTTATTTGGGTTGTTTATTACCTCGGTGGTGGTGTATGGTTATGAAGCATGTGGTGGCATCATGTCATTATCAAGATTGGGGCAAATAGAAAAGTTACAAAAACATTTCATCACAAGCAATTTCAAAATTAAAGCCACAATCTCGTACTAGATCATCCTAACTGAGGTTGAAGCCATCCTGGTTGAAGCGGTTGTGATGATTTAGTAGTTAGGATACTTGAAGAGAGTATAGAATATAGAAGCTCACCGTTGACCCAAAATTATAGTAGGGAAAACGCAAATTAAAATAAAAAACACTTAAATGAAACAAAATATCAAGTAGATGAATAAATAGTGACTTAACATGCAAGAATGTTTGAATGTAACCAAAAAAATCAAAAGATACATGAAAGAAAGTCAAAGCAAGAATGTAGACCAAGCAACTTAGACAAAAAATGGAATATTATGTCTAACATTTCAATCCCACATGTGAACATGAGCAAAAACACTATATAAAGGTAGATATAAAACCGAAAGCTAAAATGCTAATAGCTCCATTAAGAACTAGCTCACACCATCTTAAGTACAAAATAGGAAGGTGGAAGACACCCAAAGAGAAATGGGCTAAGCACTTCAAGGTCAGTGGAAACATAATGGCAATACATCATGGAGTGTTTGACTTATGCACTTCAAGGTCGATGGAAACATAATGACAATACATAATGGAGTGTTTGCCCAATGAGAACATTCGAACCAAATATGTTAATACTCTCAAAATTGAGTATCTAACTACTTTGTTCGAAGAGAAACAATTGAAAAGATGCAAATTACTTGATCAAAATCCAAAATAAAAGAACCATGATCAAACGAAAAAGTAAAATAATAGATACTCATAAATGGAAAGGTTAGGGTTTGTTGTTCTCAATCCCACAGACTGCCAAACCTCGTGAACGTCACTATTTTTTTAATTTTATTACCACTTCATTTCAATATTCACAAGAATGCAGAATTTCTCAGGTAATTATATATGTGAAGCCAACAACAATCCTGACGAGGATGCGGCATATAAAAACCTACATATTTACAAGAAATCTAGTTGGAAGTTTCAAAGTTCGCCGAGGATCCCTCCAAATCATAT
This sequence comes from Cryptomeria japonica, assembly GCF_030272615.1. NCBI lineage: Eukaryota > Viridiplantae > Streptophyta > Pinopsida > Cupressales > Cupressaceae > Cryptomeria > Cryptomeria japonica. The sequence goes on from NC_081406.1 coordinate 504,312,088, forward strand.
GATACAAATAAACGCCTATCTGTATTAATCACGAAAGGGTTATTCTATTGCCTCGTGCAGGGCATGGCGGACATAACCAGGTAAGCCACGAAGCTTATCATATTTCCACGCCCTTAATCCACATCCATTCTGCCCATCAATCCCCAATATAAATCCATTCACACACACAGCTCTTCAGCATAAAAATCCATTCACACAAATATTATTCCAGAATGGCTCTAAAGCTGGGAGATTTAGTTCCAGATTTTACAGCAGAGTCGAGCCACGGCCCCATTCATTTCCATGCCTACATTGAAAAGAGCTGGGCGATTTTATTTTCCCACCCGGCGGATTTCACGCCTGTGTGCACAACAGAACTGGGCTCCCTGGCAAAATTAATGCCCGAATTCGACAATCGAGGAGTTAGGGTTTTAGCCCTGAGCTGCAACGATGCGGAAACCCACAGGTCGTGGGTTCGAGACATAGAGAGCTTCACACCGGGGGCAAAAGTCACTTACCCTATTATTGCAGACCCTACCAGAGAAATTGCCATTAAATATGGCATGCTGGACCCTGCTGAGAAGGACCGTGCCGGCGTACCCTTGACTGCAAGGGCCGTTTTTGTCATTGGCCCTTGCAAAACGCTCAAGCTTTCTGTTCTTTATCCTGCTACTACTGGCCGTAATTTTGCTGAAATTTTGAGGGTTTTGGATTCTCTGCAGCTTACGGCTAATTATAGCGTGGCCACGCCTGTGGATTGGAAGGCAGGGGATAAATGCATGGTGGTGCCTTCCTTGTCTAATGAAGCTGCCCTGGAGAAGTTTCCCAAGGGTTTTGAGACTGTTGCTGTGCCCTCTGGCAAGTCTTACATTCGCCTTACTCCTCAGCCTGATCTTTGAGCATTTCTGGGTTTCTCTGTGGATTTCTTTACTGCTATTCTCCGTGTGTGTATTCTGAGCTCTGGTTTTTATGATGTCAAAATAAGGCTCTCATCACTGGTTAAGTGTTGAAAACTTCTGTCATGTGTTTTTCTTATGTCCTTTACTCTTATGGCAATTTATGCCATACACTTAATACTTTGTACCATGGTTAATGTTGATATTATGATTTTGTCTATGATTCTAATTATATATCTTTTATTTTTATTTAGTTTCAATCACTATTTATTTTAAATTGAGTGTAATAGGATTGTAATTTGTTCAGTTTGAAAATAAATGTTGTAAACTATATTTTATTATATATTAAACTCTTATATTTATCATTTAAATTTGGGTGAAGGGGGGGCATTATGTATGTAGATTGATTCAATATTTTAATCTTACTTATAATTAATTGATTGAATTAATTGTATCAGGTGGTAGGCGTATGAAATTTTAAGTTTTGTTCAAATTACTTTTGTTGTTTCTTTCAATCATAATCAATATTACAAATGAAAAATTAGGGGTGGTTCAAGATAATAAAGAAAAATAAGATAAACATGACTTATTTGAACATAAATGCATCGAATCATTTCTAATCATACATTAAATCTCTTTTATTATAATAAAAGGACATCATCTATGAAAATGGACTTAATCAATCATTTTATTTTAGCATAGACCACACTTAACATGTGTCAAATAGTGGCTAGTAATTGACTTTAGAATATTGTCCTTTCTTTATTCTGGTGAATTCATGAGTTGTAAATGTGGGACCAATCCTATCCCTATACTAGAGTACAAAAACCCTTGTGAACTCCTCCCATGAGTCCACATCGTTGTTTATCAAATTGCAATTAACATTCCATAACACTTTTTTCTAAGGATTGAACAAACAACATCGTCACATCCTCATGCTCAATTTCAAACTCATTTGTAACATTAATAAACCACCACAAATGCTCTTTTCCTATAACTGAATTGTTTCTTGGAACTTTAGGATCATTCCTCTAATTTCATTGGGGCTTTAATTAGGATAGTTGTGGATTCTAAAGAAATATGATTGGCGAACTTTCCATTCCTAGATCTTTCTTAACTGGTGGGAATCTTTGAGCTTGTCTCTAGAATGAAATTCTCACGTTTGGAATATAATTTTGACCAAGCTATATCATTGATTTTGGGCTTGATGATGTGTAGCATAACAACCATGGTTCTAATTCTTTTGATTAGCAGTTTGGGCCAACAATTGAGTTTGTTGCCTATTAATTTTGTTCTTGCAATTCTTGATGTCTTTATCGGAGATGTTCCAACAAAGCCAACTCCTTATCAATCTCTCTCTTGTAGTGAGATCACTAATTAACTACTGTAATTTTTTGTCATCATGAAAATTTGTGTTCTGTTTAAATTCATTTGTCTGTAATGAATGGGAGATGTGGGATGAGAGTCATCTAGCTACATCTTTAAGCTAGGGTTAGGTAACTCCCAACTCCTACATACAAATATATCTTTATTTCTTCTCCAATTGGTATCTCACTCCTTTGCATATTGTATATATGTCTATGGTCTTTCCCTTGAGTTCTCAATATGTTGTCAACCAAATCATCAGAATTGTATTGATATTGATCCCCCAAATCTAGAAATCCATCATTTCTACTAATTTAACCTCCACTTGCTCTTGTGGAGATTCAATAATTTTTTTATTTCTTGTTCTCCATTTGGCATATTGTTTCTTTGCAATAGCTATGAAAGCTTCTTTTTCTTCAAAACCCTTGTTTATTTTCCTCTTTATTTTCAAACCTTTTCTATGATTTTTAACTGAGTTTACTTCAACAGAGTTGTCACTCTTCACTCAAAAGAGAAAATCCTTAGAGCAAGATAACCACATGCAAGAATAGATTTTTGATTGCCTTCAAATATGAAAGTCTTCAATGAATTTTAATGTTCCTAGCAACAATGCTAATTTGTCGGTGCTACTTAATAGGCTGCTAACTACACACAAACAAATTAATAGTTCCAAGTTGTAGGGTCTTAAAGATGCTATAAGGGGGGGCTACCTGATTCCTGTAGTCTAAGAAGAAGATGGTTTTGAGATTAATCTTTTCCCAACAAATATGTCAATTTGTTGGTGCTCAAACATGTGGATCCACAAATCTTAAAGACTTGTGATACCACCTAAGCCTAGGGGTGTGTCATTAGAGGTGAAAGCAAGAATTATTATTAGATTATGGCATGAAAGGACCAATGGGTAAGGATGGATGTTTTTCCCTCTTCTTTTGGATTTGCTAGACCAAGGGGGTATCCCCAAGGTATGTGCAAAGAGAAGGTTGGGCAATGATAAATGACAATGTCCAACAAATCCACACAAAAGCTAGAGTCTATATGCAAAAATGAATAAATTGAAGAAATTGTGGACACTCACATGAAAATATCTTACACATCCACTAGTAGAACCATATACTTCTTTAATGAAAGAAGACCTCCTAAAAATATTTACAAGAAGTCTAAGAGTCTCCATGAAAGAAAAATAATCAATAGTCAGGTCAACAAATGTGATAAGGATAGTTCGTCAAGCTATTTGAAACATACAAACAATCATGGATACCTAGACATACACATTTAAAAACTCATTTGCCTCATATGAAGCACAAGGCTCTCTCTCTCTCTCTCTCTCTCTCTCTCTCTCTCTCTCTCTCTCTCTCTCTCTCTCTCTCTCTCTCTCTCTCTCTCTCTCTCTCTCTCTCTCTCACTCATACTCATTTTGAAAAATATTGGTTTTTATTCCAATTCCAACCCATGACTAAATAACATTCAAATTTAGACATTGGAGGACAAATTCAAGATTTCACCATCACATCACCATTAAATGGATAGAAACATCAATCACCAAGAAATATTGTTTAGGATTGTAAAAGATTGAATCAAAGAAGACCTTTGGAAATGATACTATGAATGCAAACCACCTAAACAACAATAAATAAATGGGAACTAAGCACGCTCCCCCCCCCGACAAAAGTTCCTTAGGTCCCACTCACCATACTATTCAATGTAACACACTAATGGGGCAAGGGATAAAATTTGAAATAAGTAGGCCATGAAGCAACATGCATAGGGATCAAGAAGATAAAATTCAAGTCGTAGCCTACAAAAACAAACTAACTCCCAAGAGAGATAAGGGATAAGCTAATAAATGGTGAACAAAATGGCAACCACTTGTAAGAAATAGTATAGAATGCTCTATACCATGCAAGATTGGCTCAAGAATATTGCCACCCAAGATCTAGGTAATTCATGAAAGGACAAGAGAGATCAACTATGAAAGGATAATTATATTCTATCAAAGGATGCAAATGATAAATTAGTTACAACATAATGAAGATTACAAAGGGGACCCCTTGGTTATATAGGCCAAGGTGAACATAAGATTACAAAGGATTATGTTAGGTGTCTTAATCTTATGACTTGAGACAGCCAACATCATAACTAGAAACAAGAAGTAAATGTGATAAAATAAGATCACATGACATCTAGGACTTCTAGAAATATTCCTAGGACCTATCTGTGTACTCTAAGTAAACTTACACAACATATGTGATTAGGACTTAGGTGATGAACTAGCTAAGAAAGATACACCTTCCACACCAACACCCCCTTTAAGTGCAACTTAGGGAGAATGTACACAAATGAACAGATGCAAGATGAAAGATGGCTCTCAACTTCTAGGACATGTTAGGTTACCATGTACAAACACAATGCAATCTCCCAAAAACAGAGAAAAAGAGAAAACCCCATGGGACAAAAATCCTCCCAAAAAGAGAAAATTTTCAAAATGCTCTCAATAAAGAATGAAATGGACAAAACCTTATGCAAGGAAAAATTTAACCCCATTATAGAGTACAAGAAGAGATACCATGCAACACCCCCTAAAAAAAGTGTGTATTGCAATTATGGTAGATGCTCGACATTAAATGCTAAAGATGATTTGATGTTGTTGAACATTGTTATTCCCCTTAGGAAGAATAAAACCAAGATGGTATGCAGGATGTTTGTCCATTCCTAAAAGGAAGATGAGGGAAGATGGGTTAAGTGTGATGTCTTTGAAGTATGTGTAGGTGTCTCCATGTCGATTCCAAAAGTTGTAATGATCCAATTAGGCATTCTAGGCCACATTGTTGAAGATGACAATCCAGACTCCTAGGAACTAATGTGGAACATCATCCAAATACAAATAGATGTCCTCTGAAGGAAAATATGTTGGAAACTTGAGTTGTCAAGGTGTGTTGTCATTGATGTCACTATTTGTTGTAGATGGTCCGAAAGTGAGTTTTCTAATGTTTTGTGTGGTCTGGTGGTAATGTTAAGGTGTTTCCGGAAGGCTGATGTAGTGCAAGTTTCAATATGCAGGAAATAGTATTTATGTGCAAAAAAGAGTATTTAATGTCCTAGTGGAAGAATGCTATGCATTCCTCCTGTTTGTGAAGGTTATAATGGTGGTCTTGGATATAATTTTTATGATATGTGTATATTGTACTATAAAGTTTTCAGGTCCTTTGTTGCTCAGATGGTAGAGTCGGTTGTTGTTGTTTCTAACAATGAGATGTCTATCAAAACTAGTTTGAAGAATTCTTGGCGGTTCTTTGATGTGTGAATTAAATTTGTGCGTCTTTGAGGACATGTTCAATGGTTTGTGCGATGTTCCAATTTAGTTTTCAAGTGTTGGTTTAATCGGTATAAAAAGATATTTTTTTAGTGTTCAGTGATGACAGTTGTTTTGGTCTTTGATTTATTAAAGTGGTGTATCTTTTTTGGATCATGTTGCTTTGGTTTGGATATACATGGAGTTTGTGTTTGGATGTTGATATGGGTCTCATTGTGGCATGCGTAGATCCACATGGAGTATTTTGCATTGGAGGATGTTTTTGGGCCAATTGAGTAACGTGCTTTATTGTTTATCTACATGATTCAGTTAATGCCAACTTTGGAGCATGTTTTAGGATGTGTTGTGATTTGTTTGGGTCCTCTCTAACTCCTAGAGTGGACCGCATTTTGTGTTATTGGTTTGGTTGGCCAAATTTACATAATATTGGTTATTTTGTCTATGGCTAACCCTAAACTAAGGTTTTAATGAATTATCTTGTATATATAAATGTGTGGTTGTATGAGTTGAGGTATGGAATGAGCGTGAATTGATGTGAAGTGGATTTGAATGATATGCGATTAGGTTTGGTATAAAAGTCATTTTAAGAAGGGCTTTGATGATGATATCTTTTGTATGACAGTGTCTTGAGATAGTGTTTGATGTCAAATGTGTTTGCCATGGTATTGGTCACTTGACATAGAGGTTCAAGGATAATTTCATGATCAGTAGATCTTGATCATTTCAATTCATTGATTCTCTACACCTGTTGGAAGAAGGTGTGTTCATTTTGGTAGCTTGTGCAATCATTTGTACCTTGCCATGTGATGGTGAGTCTCACTATTGCAAGTCCTTTGTATCTTTCCCTAAGGTTGTGTTCCTTAGCATTGCAAGTCCTATCAGGTGTTGTGATCTCTTCGGCCTTGATCCTAAAACATTGTAATCAATTATTTGTATTGTAAGTGTGATTCCCATTGTGGTTTTTCCTTGATTAGGGTTTTCTACATAAATATAGTGTTCATGTGTTTGTTGTGCCTTATGCCTTCATATTTCATAATTGTAGTAATAAGTTAATTATGATTTAAAGTTTTATTGATCAGAATCAAAGTATTTTAAGGTTCAGACTGGTTCACCCCCCTCTTAGTCTAGTGGTGTGTTCAACAATTGGTATCAAAGCTTGGTTCCTCTTAGACAAGCTTAACCGATTGAGGAAGATCCAGAATGGCACAAGAGTTTAATTTCAAAGCACTGAAGTTTGATGGCACAAATTACTCCTATTGGAAGGAAAGGATAGAATGTCATTTTGAATCTTTGCCAACTGGAATGTGGGAAATTATCCAGACTGGATATACTGCTCTAGCAAATGGTCCTCAGACTCTGGATGAGGTTAAGGCACATGAGAATATTGCAAAGGCTAGAGTTGATATTATCATTTATTTAAGTGATTTGGTATTCTCTAAATTTATGGGGTTGAATTTTCTAAACTGATCTGAGAGAAGTTGAGTAGTGTGTATGAAAGTGATTTAAAGACAAAGCAAGCAAACTTAACAGATTTGAAGCACAAGTTTGAGAACCTGAGGATGTTTGATGATGAGAACATTGAAAGATGTCTACACAAAGTAAATGAGATTGTGAGTGAAATTAGGGGTATTGGTGGAATATTAGTAGAAAGTGAAGTGGTGAGAAGAAAGTGATGTTAATTGCCTAAATGGTACAAACCTAAGAATTATTCTATTGAAGAAAGTCATAAATATGGATAAATACTCCTTAGATCAGTTGTATGGCTCACTCTTTACCTTTAAGATTGTTGAGCTAGATGATTTTTGAAAGGAGAAAAGAGAAGCAACAATCAAAGCTACCAAGAGTATTGAAGATGAACCTAAAGAAAGAAATAACATGGATGAGATAGAAGCAAACTTTGTAAGAAGACTGGAGAAAGGATCCAAAAATTACAAAGGTAAGTTACCCTTCAAATGTTTCAATCGTGGAATAATTGGTCATTATGCTTCTAGATGTACTTATAAGGAAGATTATGATAGAAACTTGATGGTGATTATAAGGGAAAGGACAATTACAAATGCAACAATAGAAATAATAGAATAGATGACAAAGATAGACCTAAGAAGAATATATGTTCAATGGAGACTTATTCATCAGAAGATGAAGATGGTGATGAATCAAATGAAGAACCATTGTTTTTAGTCATAGTAGAGAAGAATAATGAAAGGTTTGATAATCTAGAAGGAGTGGAGAATAATGAAAAACAAATGAATGTGAAAACTACATTGCATGCAAAAAGTAGAGCCTAAAGCATGGATAATTGAATATGAATGTTGAAATTATATGATAGGTGATAAAGGAAAGTTCATTGACTTTGATAAGTATGATGGTCTATCTATAAATTTTGTAGGTGAGGAAGTTGCACCTATTTGTGGTAAAGGTACTATTCTCATTTATGGTAAGCATAAAAATGAAGATGTTTATTATGTTGAGGGTTTGGGATGTAATCTTTGAGTGAGAGTCAGATGTGTGATAAGGGCTACAAGCTCATATTTCATGGGTCTAGATGTGAAATCAAAAAAGGAATCTCTAGGAGATTAGTTGTAAAGGGTATATGTACTAATGAAAATGCCTACTATGTGAAGGATAATAGAGGAAGCAATTGTATGTTGGCACAAAACATTGAATGTTGGTCGTGGAACAAAAGAATGAGACATATCAATTTTAACAATATGGTGTAGATCAATTTTACTCATGTTGTGAGATATTTGCCAAAGATTGTCAAACCTGTTGATACTATGTGCAGATAATGTCAGTTGGAGAAGCAAACAAAGAGGAGATTCAAGCACAAGGTGTATTCATCCTTAAAACCTCTAGAGCTAATTCATACAAATATATGTGTACCTACAAGAACAAGAAGATTGAATGGTGAAAGGTATTTTATGTTTCTTATTGATGATTATTCTACAATGACATAGGTTACTTTCTTGAAAGAAAAATATTAAAGCATTCAAGTCTATGGTTGAAAATCAAGTTGATTTTAGGATCAAATGTTTAAGATTTGATAGAGGAGGAGATTTTACATCAAATGAATTTGATAAATTTTGTGAGGAACATAGTATTAAAGACATCTTTATGCTCCTAGGACTTCTCAACAGAATGGAGTTGTAGAAAGAAAGAATAGGAGTGTTCTTGAAATAGATAAGACTATGATGAAGGATGCTAACCTACCCAGTGTGTATTGGAAAGAAGTTGTGCATACCATTTTTTATATTTTTAACAAGGTAGATTAAGAGTGAATCACACAAAGGCACCTTGTGAAATATGGAATGGAAGACCTCCTAGAGTTAATTATTTCAAAATATTTGGAAGCAAGTTTTACAAAATGAGAGATGAGGAAGATCTAGAGAAGTTTGATGCAAGGTAAAATGAAAAAATATTTTTGGGATACTCTACAAGGAGTAAGGCGTATCAATGTTACAATAGAAAGTTGAATAGAATTTTGGAGAGTGCAAATGTAAGAGTTAGTAAATAATGGAACCAGACTAAGATTGTACCTGAATTTGACAGATATGGAAGTTTTTTTGATGGCTACAAAAGAGAAGGTTGATCTAGGAAAAAAAGAAGAGACAAGTGCTAAAGAAAAAGAACCTAAACAAGCACCTAAGACACTAGCAAAGAATGTGCAAAACAATCATTCAGAGGAACAGATTATTGGGGACAAGAATAAAGCAGTTTAGACAAGGAGAAGATTTACAGAAACTAGTGAATAAGCACTATTAGTTCTTATATCAGGTGGAACAAGAAACCTATGCGATTGCAAGCAAGGATGAAAGTTGGATAAAAGAAACGTAAGGGGAGTTGAATCAGACAAATAAGAATTAGACATAGGAATTGGTACCTAGGCAAATGGATAAGAATATGACAAGAACAAAATGGGTGTTCTAGAACAAGCTAAATGAAGATGGAAAAGTCACAAGGGACAAGGAAATATTGGTATGTAAGGGTTACTCATAAGTTGAAGGTATAGACTTTGTCGAGACATTTGCTTCAATGGAAAGAATGTAAGCTATAAGGATGTTTCTTGCATTTATTGCATATGAGAACTTTAAGGTATATCAAATGGATGTCAAATCTATATTTTTGAATGGAGAACTTGAAGAAGTATACATTGAACAACCAGATGATTTCAAGTTGTTAGAAGATTTGGATATGGTTTGTAAACTCAAAAAGGCACTTTATGGACTCAAGCAAGCTCCTGGAGCCTAGTATGGAAGGCTCAGTAGATATTTGTTATAGCAAAATTTTAGAAAAGTTACTACAAATAACAATATTTATTTCAAAGTTGAAGGTGATAAATTGTTGATTGTCGTTGTGTATGATGATGATGTATGTAAGAAGTTTGCAAAATAAATGCAGAAGGAGTTTGAGATGTCTATGATAGGTGAGTTGTCATTTTTTTGTGGTCTTTAAGTTACAAAATTAGAAAAAGACATTTTCATTTCTCAAACCAAGTATATCAAGGAGATGTTGAAGAAATTTGGGATGGAGAATTCTAAATGAGTTGCAACCCATATGGCTACTGGTTCTAAATTAAGAATAGGATGATGGATCTCTGAATGTTGATTAGAAATAGTATAGATCTATGATTGGAGGATTATTGTATTTGATTGCTTCAAGATCGAATATTATGTAGGTTTTTTATTTGGTTTCTATATATCAATCTAATCCTAATAAATCTCATGATCAAGCAATACAAAGGATGTTCAGATATTTGAAAGGGACTCTACATTATGGATTATGGTATAAGAAGGATGATGATTTGATTTTGCAAGCATATACATATGTTGATTGAGCTAGATGTGCTGATGAAAAGAGAAGTACAATTGGTGGTGCACTTTTCTTGCAAGACAAATTCACCTCTTGGTTGAGTAATAAAAACAATTTGGTGTCATTGCCTATTGCAAAGGCAAAATACATTATTACAACATCTTGTTGTACTCAGGTTATGTGGATGAAGCAAACTCTAAAGGATATCAAGGTAAAATATGATAAGGCAATTCCTATCATGTGTGATAATATAAGTGCAATTAATATTTCAAATAATTCGGTAATGCATTCAAGGACTAAAAACATTTCAATCTGGTGTCGTTTGCTAAGAGAGAAACTTATAGAGAAGGAAGTCAAATTGGAGTATGTATCTACTAAGGAACAGATTGCAAATATATTTACTAAGGTTTTAGTGAAGGGGACTTTTGAGTATCTTCGACAAATTTTAGGGATTATTGCCCCTCCTTAGAACTAGATGCATTCAGGTGGTCCATTTGTCCAAGGGGAAATTTATATATATTTTTATCTCCTAGATTGATGTGGTTTATGCTCTTAGGGGAGAAGTATGGAGTGTGGTTGTTGGAAAGTAGTTGTAGATGTTGTGTTGTAATTCAAAAGAGGAAGAGAGTTCAAGTGATTGTCTATTTTTTTTTATCTACCCTTTGTCCTTGATGTGAAAGAGAGATAGAGATACATAGAGATTGAAAGAGGGGTATATTGTATGCGTTGTTTTTTGTTGGTGGTAAGCGTTGCCATCAATGACAAAGGGGGAGAATGTTGGAAACTTGAGTTGTCAAGGTGTGTTGTCCTTGATGTCAACCTATCTGGTTTTGTCATTGATGTCACTATGTGTTGTAAATGGTTCAAAAATGGGTTCTCTAACATTGATGTGTGGTCTCGTGGTGATGTTAAGGTGTTTCTAGAAGGTTGGTGTAGTAGAAGTTTCAATATGTTCAAAATAATATTTATGTACTGAAAATAGTATTTAATGTCCTAGTGGAAGAATGCTTTGAATTCCTTTGGTTTATAAAGGTTATGGATTGTGATTATGGATATAATATTTATGATATGTTCATAGTATACTATCAAGTTTCTAGGCCCTTTGTTGCTTAGATAGTAGAGTTGGTTGTTGCTTTGGATAATGATTTGTTTGTCAAACCTGATTTGGAGAATGCTTGGCAGTTCTTTGATGTGTGGATTCAAGTGTTGAGGCTTGGAGACATGCTAATTTGGTTTGTGTAGTGTTCTTGTTTAACTTTTAGGTGTTGGTTTAATCAGTATGAAAAGATGTTGTTTTATGTTCAGTGTTGTTAGTTGTTTTGGTCTTCGACTGACTTAAGTGGTGTATCTTATTTGTATCATATTATTTTAGTCTATATATACATTGGAGGTTGTGTTGAATGTTGATATGGGTCTCACTATGGTGTGTGTAGATTTCCATTGAGTATTTTGCATTGGAGGATGTTTTTGGACTAACCAAGTAATGTGCGTTATTGTTTATCTACATGCTTCAATTAATGTCGACTTTGGAGGATGTGTTAGCATATGTGATTTTTTGGAATCAAATAGGAAGGGTTTTTTGTAATTATTTGGGTCCCCTCTATATCCCAAAGAGGATCACATTTGGTATTATTGGTCTAGGTGACTGAATTTATGTAGTATTGCTCAATATGTCTATGGCCAACCCTCACCTAGGGTTTTAATGAATTATCTTGTATTTACAGATGTGTGGTTATAATAAATGAGGTAAGGAATGAGTATGAATCTATGTGAAGTGGACGTGAATGATACACAATCAGATTTGGTGCAAAAGTCAATTTGTGAAGAGCTTTGATGATGATCTTTTGTATGATAGTGTTTGATGTTAGATGTGTTTGCCATGATATTGGTTGCCTGACACTGAAGTTCAAGGACAAGATGAAGCTCGATATTGTTCATTTAAATTCATTGATTCTTTGCACCTATCAGAAGAAGGTGTGTTCCTTTTGGTAGTTTGCGCAATCATTTGTGCCTTGCCCTGAGACAATGAGTCTCAATATTGCAAGTCCTTTGTATCTTGTCCTAAGGTTGTGTTCCTAAGCATTGCAAGTCCTCAGGCCTTGGACTTGAGCCTAAAAATTTGCAATTAGTTATTTATATTGTAAGTGTGATTCTCATCATGGTTTTCCACATAAATCTAGTGTTCATGTGTTTGTTGTGCCTTGTGCTTTCATATTTCATAATTATTGTAATAAGTTAATTGTGGTTTGAATTTTTATTGATCAGAAGTAAATTACTTTAAGGTTTAGACTAATTCACCCCCCCAATCCTATGGTGTGTTCAACAAAAGAGACCTCTTTAGCTTCTTTCTAGATTTGATTGTGTGATTTTTTTTGTATCAACGTTTCAAATCACACTTTGTGATCCATCATCAAGATGCTAAGAGAATGCAAGGATATGAAAGAAGTTAAATTGTAGACTGAGACAAGCTCAAGGCAATGTTTCAAGGATTGGGTAGAGAGAAAGATCCAAGCACGTAGAACAAGGAGTAGAAGAGGGGATCAGCTTAGAATCTGTGGGTGAACCCACAATAGTGGTTTACACTTTTTTGAACGAAGAAATTGCACTCGTTTGTCCAAAACATAATTTTACCACTTTCGATCGAATTCCATGTTCGATCGGACCAAAAAAAAAATTCGATCAAATGTATTATTTTAAATACGTTCGATCGAATATAATATTATTAAAAAAAAGGGTTCGATCGAACCCCCTTTTTTAATAATTTTTTAATAATTTTTTAAAATGAACATGGTCGTTTAAAAAAAAATTGCTCAAAGGGGTTCAATCAAACCCCTGTGGGTTTGAGAGAACCCCTTTTGATAGAACATATGTTCTATCAAACCCGCTTGCTAGATATCGCCCCCCCAAACTCTCCTGATTTCTGCAAATTTTTGGCCTTCGAAGCTCAAATTGGGGGCTCAAATGGATGAATTTTGACAAACCCGAATGCATGATAGTACTACTTGAAGCAAGCTTTCCAATGATTATTATTTTAATATATATTGATTTTATTAAGATTTTTTTTTAGGTTAATTGAACATAGGTTTCACACCAAACATCAACTTCTGAGTTCAACACTTACAGAAAAATAGTAAACAAGTGAAAAAAAAATTGAAAAATATTTAAGGACTAGGTATTGAAGTCCTCTTTCCAGCATAAAATAAAAAATTGGTTTTCATTACATATACACCAAGTTATGTGCGAACAAATGGACATATGTCAAAATTACAGTTAACTTGACTTCAAGACTTAATAAAATATGAAATATTGAAGGTAATGTTACAAAACCAATTGCAAACACTAGATATGGATGTTGCAAAACTAAATTCAAAATAATCACGTTCATATCTGTATACACTAAAAATTGGTCTGGAAAATCGAATTAATTAAATACGAAAAATATTTAATTAATGACCTTTATTCTTCTACTATATAAATGAATTAAATAATTTGTTTTATATAAATTTATTTTCTTAATTCATCCCATCAAAATCAATTTCTTCTATTTCCTAATTAAATAAATGAATTTAGTTAATTTGTTTATTTAATTATTCTCTCCCCATTAAATTTGAATTTAAAATTCAAATTTAAGCACATGTGTCCTAACTCCTAACGACTTCCTAACCTAACCTTCTTCTAACCAACCCCTAGCCTAACCATGGGTTAACTAATCCTATCCTCTCCAACCTCTTATCCTAACCATTTTTGGAGTGTATGCCCTCTCGTGGAGACACACTGCCACTTGCCCCTTTGTTGGCATATGGTTGGAGATTCTTTGCCACTTGTCTCCTTAGGAATGACAAGTGTCCATCTCCTCAACCTCCTCCCAGATTCTTCAATCTCAATCGTCGATTTATCCAGACTAAATCTGCACCGTTGATTCTTGCCACCTCACCTCTGGTCATAAAAATCCTATAAATACCCCCTCTTTTGGATATGAGAGGACCCTTAGCGACCTTAGCATCATTATTAGCATTTTGTTAGTATTATATCAGCATTTTTAGCAATCATATCATAGTTATCATAGCATTAGCATCATTAACATCATTAAAATAGCATAGTATCAAATTGTAATAATGGCTTTTCATGATAGTTTAATCATCATAATGTAGATTTACATACAAATAGATTAGCTTTTTCCATCTTAGCTTTCATATCAATTTTCATTTCTTCGGTTGCCACTTTATCAAAGATCATGCATCTGAGAGCAACCAAATGAACCAGCAAAGTCGTCAAGACTAGGGAGCGATGAGAAGATATTGGGGAGTTTTAATTGCTTTATTTTGTTTCCTCAATTTAATGTTTCATTGTGTATGTGTGTTTATATGCTTATTAATGGATTAATCACAATAATTTTGCACACATAAATTTTGGCGCCCACCATGGGGCATAGCCCCAAAGTTTTTAACAAAATTTGCTTGCAGGAATTTTTCTTGACAGGTTCTCACGGATTTGCAGAATAGTGTTTTTGACACATAGATTAGCTCTCCTAGAATACAAATTGGCGCTCTCAAACATCATTTCAACGTTTTCGTCAACCAAAACAAAGGATTTGGCTCTTAACTCTCTTTTCTCTATTTTGGCTCTCTTGGTTTCTAAAATAACGTTCCTAGTTTCTGAGATAGTGTTTTTAGTTTCTAAAATAGCTCTTCTGGTTTATGAAATGGCGTTTTTGGTTGATTAGATAGTGTTTTTGGTCAATAAATCAGCGTTTCTGGCTTGTAAAACAACATTCTAGGTCATAAAATAGCATTTTTGGGTAATAAAACAACGTTTATGGTCATTGAAGTGGCGTTTATGGTTAATAGGGTAGCATTTATAGTTGACAAAATAGCTCTCTGGGTTTCCATAACAGCGTTTTAGGTAGTTAATTTAGTAGTTTGATGTTTTGTTATGCACTTTTCTATTCTGTTTTTAGATTGTTATTTGGCAGAATCTGACTTGTTGTTCTCTGTTTTGTAGGTACCTTATTCAATTTCGAAGATCGGAGTTAAAAACCCTTTGCCGCCAAAGACAAAATTGCAAACTACTAACATTTTGTTGCAACTGCGGGAGATTGCATTACTTATTTTTGTTATTAACATAGGCACCTAGACTAATTAGGAAGGAAAATAAACACCATGTCTTGCATGTCTTCAATGATAGGCGAGTATGCTCTCACCTTCATGAGGTGATCAGAAAGCTAGATTCATCACTTTTCTTTTCAGTAGTGCAAAAATCATTAGCAGGCATGCCCTCCCGAGTAGCCCATAAGGATGGGTGAGAAGGGAACGGCTAAAGCCAAGTTCATCTAACCCACTATAAAATAAATGTGATTTTGATGAAAATCGGAATCAACGGCAATGCTGGGAATAGCTCTTCTTCATACCTTCGAGTATATAAAACCTTGGTTCTCAAGGCTATGAGACCTCTTAATTGATTTTATACCCAAACACGTCGAATGGATGCCCTTACTAGTTCCTTGTTAGTTAGAAGCCACCCTTTTTAGCCTTGGTGCGGTAATTTCAGTACAAGGGGATAGAAACTTTCCCTCCAAGACACTCACCATTTGGCTCCTTGGAGGAGAGGCAGAAATCCTCGTCTTTGCATAGGCTACTTGTAGCCAACCGGGGAGAGGGTGATTGGGCCATCCTTCCATTCCTGGAGGCCCCTATCTACCACCACTTAACAATGGAAAAAGTGGACATCCCCATTTAGGGTGTTTACACTTGTGTCATGGAGATTCCCGGCTATGGGCTGAGTTATCGCATTGTCGCCGATTCCTTAGGATGAATTTTCTTGAAGTGTCTCCTTTGTGTGAAATTCATGAAAATTTGGGCTTTTTGTGAGCCTTTGGAACATACACTTGATATTTTGATCCTAGGAACAAACAAGACAACTATTTGAAATTTTGCCTTTTGTGTTTTCAGACAATAAATCGAACACATATTATCTATTGATAACACAAAAATTCAAACTCAAACATCAAACTGTCAAAATAACATACTTCACAACATATTAGCTCTCTCGGTTCAAACATTATCTCTTCCATTTCAAACAATAGCGCTCTTGGTTCATAGATTAAATTTTTCAGTGTAAACATCAAAGTTCTTGGTTCAAACATCAGAGTTCTCAGTTCAAACATTAGCATTCTCAGTCCAAACAATAGCATTTTTGGTTCAAACATTAGAGTTCTCACTTTAAACAATAGAGTTCCCAGTCCGAAGGGTAGAGTTTTTGGTCCAAACAGTGGAGTTTAAGGTTCAAACTTTAGCTCTTTTGGTCCGACCATTATCTCTTTCGGTCTAAACTTTATCTCTCTTGGTGTGGATATCATCTTTCTCATGTGTCAACATTAACTCTTCATGTTTTTACTGGTAAGCCCTAAACATCAGTTCTCTGAGTCTGCACATTAAATATTTGAGTCAAAACAATCAATTTCTGAGTCTGAACATGATTGTTTCAATCTTTAGAGTTTCTAATTTGTAGAATAGCTCTTTCAGTCTATTCAACAACGTTCTTGGTCAAAACATTAGCATTCTCAGTGTAGGAAACAACACCATCTGTCTGAGAAACAGCGTTCTCAGTCTAGGAAAAAACACTCTCTGTCTGAGAAATAGCATTCTTTGTTTAGGAAACAACACTCTTTGTTTAAGAAAAAATGTTTTTGGTCAATTAAACAACTCTTCTTGTTTGAGAAACAGTGTTTCTGGTCAGAACAGTGTCTCTCTCAGTTTAGGAGGTGATTTGGTCAATATTAGAAAATTTCAGGAGCTAGCTCTCTTAGGGTAAACATTAGCGTTTCTGGTATAATCATTAGCTCTTTCGGTTTGAGAAAAAATTCTCCTGGTCTGAGAAGTAGCGTTTCGGGTAAAAACATTAGCTCTTTCAATCTGAGAAACAGCTCTCCTAGCCTGAGAAGTAGCGTTTCTAGTATAAACATTAGCTCATTCCATCTGAGAAATAGCTCTCCTGGTCTGAAAAATAGCATTCTTCGTTAAAACAATAGCTGTTTTGGTTTGCAAAACAACTCTCTCAGTCAGTAGAATAGCTCTTTCAGTCTACAAAATAGCTCTCTCGGTCAGCAAATTAGCTCTTTTAGTCTGAGAAATAGCTCTCCTGGTCAGTAGATTAGCTCTTTTAGTCTGAGAAATAGCTCTTTCGGTCAACAGAGTAGCTCTTGCGGTTTGAGAAATAGTTCTTTAGGTCTGAGAAGAAGCTCCTTTGGTTGATAACATAGCATCATATTTTAGAACATCTATTTGTCAAAAACTCCAAAAATTGTCTTTGGTTAAGTCAAATTTAAGACTAAAGGCATTAGGTCTCACAAGTATTCATCTAAAACAAAGTTTAAGATCCAAATCTCTCAAGTGCATAATCGAACATCTTTGATAATTTGATCTTTTAGACATAGTTTCTTATCAAGATCTATCATCCTTCATCACGAAACTACAAGGCTAGATCAAGTTGACCTAGTTCTCTAAATAGGATGCATCCTTCCTATTTGACTTGGTCATATCATAACAAAACTTTGAACTCAAAACTAAGATCGAAAACTTGTAAATTTTCATATGCTTGATGACAATTTCATATCAATTGAAAAAGAAGAAACTTAGTCACAAGGCAATCTTAAAAAGGAGAAAATTTATGTACATAAATCGTAAAATCTTGTTGAAACATCAGGTATTTTTACATCGTTATCGAAATTATTTGTGTGGTAGAGGAAATGAATTTGACGAAGATCCTTTGAGAACATGTGTTATGCAACAAAGATCTATGTTATCGCGAAGTCTAAATCAAGGGAGTAAAACTTTTCGAAACAATAAAATCACTTGTATGCCAATTTTGACTAGAAATCAGAGGAGGCTTAAACAATAGAAACAAGTGCAAACATTTACAATGGATGAAGAGAATCCTTTCTATCACCAATTTGGAACCACTACTCACAACAATGATGATGATTATGAAATAATAGAAGAAATGATCAGTGGAGCACAAAAAAAATGAAAATTCGGTAGATTCTTGGAAAGAATCATTGAGGCAAATAAGGAAAGATATTTTCTCATGTTAGCGCGTCAAGGGGCCAAGCTACCAAGTAATTTTTATATCACCAATATAAAACAAAGTGGAGAGACAAGTGACACTCGTAATACTCGCAATGAATGAACTGAGAGTGATACTCGCAATGAACGAATTCAAAATGATACTCATAATGAACGAACTGTGAGTGATACTCGCAGTGAACGAATTCAAAATGATACTCATAATAAATGAACTCAAAGTGATACTCGTAATGAACAAACTCAAAATGAGACTCATAATGAACGAATTCAAAATAACTATCGCAATGAAAGAATTAAAAATAACCAAGATGGTAAAGGGAGAAATAATGTTGATAATCCACTTTTAGCTCTTACTCAACAGATTCAAGCACTCCAAACAAAAGTTGAAGACTTGCAAGGAGGAACCACAACAAGATATTCGTTGCAATCGATATGTCCTTATCCATTCGATAGAAATCTAAATATGATACCATTTCCTCCTAATTGTGAAATCCTTGAGTATGACAAATACAATGGTAAGACTGACCCTCGAGATCACGTTAGGGAATTTTGAGCAATGAGTATGGAGTTCACACACAAGGATACATGTTTGATGAGATTATTCCCCAAGAGTTTAAGTGGCCAAGTAATGGAGTGGTTTTTCAAGTTACCACCTGGTATAAGAACATTATCAGAATTGGTAGAAAAATTTGTTTCCCAATATTCATATAACATTCAACATGAGATTACTATGCTTGACCAATGTAATACAAAGAAAAAGAATGGGGAACCTTTTATGACATTCTTACAAAGGTGGAGAAGTTTGTTTGCACAATATTCTCATCCTATTCCTGACAGTGAAAACATGGAAATTTTTATCGATAACTTGAACGACAAAATGAGTTATGCACTTAAAATGCAATGTCCTCCGAGTTTTAATAAAATGGTTGAGAATGGTATCAAAGTCGAAGAAGCCTTGATCAAGAGAGAAGGGAATAATTCGTCCAACAACACTCACAATAACACTAATAAAATCAAATTTTGGAATAGAAATAGAAACATTGTAAATGATGGAATAGTGGATGCTAACACTGTGAAACCCAAGCAGCTCATATTCAGCTTTTCAAGTCATACCTCGATAACCAATCAAGATAATAATAAACCAAGGTTACCCTTCACCAACTTTCATAGGAAATTTACACCTATTGGTGAACCACTTGAATCAGCATTAAAAACACTTCTTGCAAACAAATTAATTACATTACCATAAGTGAGGGATTTCGAACCAAAGGTGAAACCTTCTTGGTGAAATGAAAATCATTTTTGTAAATATCATCGAAGTAAAGGACATCAGACTAATGATTGTCAACGATTAAAACATGTCATTCAAGATTTGATAGATAACGAGGTAATAATGGTAGATGGGCACACAAAAAATGAATCACACACAACATTTAAAAGTCCACTACCAAACTACGAGAAGGGAGAAACATCGGCAACTAGAAATAGAAAGGGCAAGGATAAAGTGAATTATGATCACACTTATGATAATGTGGTCAATGTCATTGTAGTCAAAGAAAAATCTCAACCAGAACCTACACACGCTATTACGCATAGTAAAGCTAAGGTCACGTTACCGGGACCCACAACCAACCCACCCTCCACTTCTAGGAAATACAACATAGTGGATCAATTATAGAAGACCCCTGTGCAAATCTCAATATTAGAACTTCTAAAAATATCACCCATGCATAAAGAGATCCTAGAAAAGTTTCTAGTAGATACCATAGTCCCCAAAGACTTGGGTATTCATCAATTTCAAACCATGGTGGGACATCTTATAGCACCTCATTTCTTATCCTTAATAGAAGATGATGACATGTCCTTGTAAAATCCACATAATGCTCCTTTCCATATCGAAGTATTAATTCACAAAACCCACATCAAATGTGTTCTAATAGATAGAGGAGCTGGCCTAAATATTTGTTCATTAAGTCTTGTCTGCGCATTAGGCTATTTTGAAGATGCAGTTGATCCTCATAAAAAGATAACAATCAAAGAATATGATGAAGAAGAGTGTTCCTCCAAAGGGGTTGTAGTGTTGCCAATCAGAGTTGGACCTGCGCAAAAGGATACAGTATGTCAAGTGTTGGACATTAATTTATCTTATAACATACTTCTAGGTAGACCATGGATCCATGACATGCAAGCTATCCCTTCAACTTACCATCAGTACCTCAAGTTTTCGTACGCAGGACAAGAGATCATCATTCCAATAGATTCAAACCCATTTCAATATTGCAGGTACCTGAAGCCAGTTCAAGAGATCATTGTTCTGCATAATAGAGAAGCATCCTCTTCTAATATACCACCTAAGGAAAAGTTGTTTGCTTAAATCTTATCGATCTTTGAGAAAAATATGCAATTGAATGACAAAGGCCCAGGGGAATATTCACTACCAAACCTACCAATCTCTCTGAGATCCTATGGAAAAACATCAAATTCAAAACAACAACATGTCTCAGAACCAAGTAAAATCCTAGATAGATCATTTTTCAAAGTTGGTACCTTAGCTGAAGATATTGATGACAAGGATGTTTTTCAATGGTTATACAAAGATGAGCGAAAATCCCAACCAGAAGTCAATAATGTCAGTATCCAAGTAGAGCAATATGGAAAAGGATATGATATCATGAGAAAGATGGGATACGGTGGCAATGGTCTTATAGGCAAAATAAAAGAAGGTATTTCAAAAACACTACAACCTCCTTCACAACTTCCTAAGGATAAATCAAGACTACGTTATGGGCAGAATACCATAGATCCACAAGAAGAAGCATCAACTTACAGTCAACAAGAGAAAGAGTATGAACGACAACATGAAGAAAGGGTCATTCAAAGAGAAGAAGAAGTTGCACGTAAATAGCAAGAGGAAGCTATCCACAAACAACAACAAGAAGTGGCTCACAGGCAATAGAAAGAAGCTTAGGAACTTGCTAAAAAGAGAGAATAGGCTACAATTTTTAGATTACAAGCTTCTAGTGAAATAGATTCAAATGAGTGGGAATGGGACTCTTACCAATCTGAAGAGTCATGTTATACAAAAGATGTAGACGTCGATATAGTCCACTCATATGTAGCGCAAACGTCAAAGTATAGAACACTCAAATAGGAACTACAATATATCGATGTTGACTCCAGTGAGGACGATCAGGAACTACTTGTTGAAGGTTGTTGGGTGAATGTTTTATCACCAGCGTACCAATGACAAAATATGTATTTCACACACAGCTATGTTAAGACAAAGTCTTTCCTCTAATCAAGGTGAGGTTCCCTGGAAGAATTTGGATATTTCAACAACTATGAAATTAAATTTGGGGGTAAGCTTAGGTAATGTAACTCTTTTTTTCATAATTAATGTATCTCCCTTCACTTGATGATATTTCTTACAACTAACAAAACTAACAACTAATAGAACTTCTTTACAATGATTCTTAATATTTCCACAATCATGTAAGTTCAAAGTCTTACGTGAGTGCAACTTACTTTCATCACCACACTTACAACTGTAATCACAATTCGTAGCTTAAAGTCTCCAAGATGTGATTAATTTTCCTAAAATCTAAGAGCAACTAATAGCAATAAAAATATTACTATGTAATCACTTAACTATCAGAAGATTTCCCAAATATGCGAAGAGCACAAAGTCTACTTATTACAATTGGAAAGTTCGCTTACTCGCATAAACAAAAATACCACCAATATCAAGGAATTAAAGAACATATATAAGCAATCAACATAGGAACATTAACTCATATAAACAATCTTCAACCCAACACAAAGTTTGGAATCAAATGGAATTACTCTCTTTATTTGCTAGATTGAATCTTCACAACAAAAAGATCAAAGTCTTAGTTGAGGCAAAAATTCGGCAAAGTCTTGCTTAGCATAAATAAAAGATAAATATTTATAAATGAGGTCCTCCTTATATAGGAAAAGAAGTTTATAAAAAGGTGGGAACAGTTGACTAATTCAATTGCACAATCCCACTTGACTACAACTACTGCATAAAATAAAAATGCAACTGCAAGAAAATTTGCAGTAAGAAAAGATGCAACTACATGAAAACTACATAGTGTCAATGACACTTTATTCTTCATTTGCTTTCCTCTAGATTTACTTGGAGAAAGATTAGTCATCCGCCAGTATCTGCAATATTTTCATCATGTAACTCAATATTCACCATCAAATTGTCGGCTTCAAAGACCTAGAATGATGTCTGCGAGATCAAAATTACACTTAGACAAAAAGACAGAAAAATCAGCAGATTGGGTTTTAAAATCCGATCTGCTCTTAGGTGGGTCAAGGTTGCACGTCAAGTTTTAAAACCCGATCTGTAGTTGGGAAAAACATAGGTTGTAGGTCGGGTTTTAAGTTTCATTATTAAGTTTTATTGCTTACTGGTATTTGTTTCTGCTATTCTGATATTCAATATTTATGTGCTTCGATTAAAGGTTATAAAGTGGTTTGATTAATATAATCTATTGACAATTGATTCACCCCCACCCCTCTTAGTTGTCCACCAGTTATCCTAACAACAAATGCCTTTTTTCGGCAATACAACACACAAACTCATAAAATCATATATAAATCTTTTTCCCAAAATATTACTCCCAATTACTGATAATTGAATAATCATTCATTCTCAAATCTCCCCAAACAATCGTTTAGCAGTCACAAACAAAACATCTCTTTTCAAAAATCAAAATGCAAGAATGGAAAAAGATCTCCAACCTGGAAGTAGAGTGATGGTAATGCAATCGTAGAAGATCAAAAATCCAAACCAACAAGTTTTCTAAAATCCAACCCAACCAAACAATTCTCACTCCAAGCAATTCTAAAATCCAAATGTCACATAAAGAAATCTAGAAGCACACCCACAAAAATGCTCAATAAGCCAATAAATAGAATCTAATTCAAAACTACAGAAGAATATATGTCAATCAAAATATTCCAATAAAATATATTCTATACCAACCCCCCCCCCCCAACCAAAAATCGAGGTAAGAATGTAAAATAATATTATTTACTTACCCTCAAATCTCAACTAATAAAAAAATAGGGTAGGTATCAACATAATATTTAATTACTCAATTAGTAACAAGAGAATGTAATAATAATAATAATATAATAAAGAATAATAATAAATTAAAGCCCAATAAAATAAATCAAAGGCAATATAAATAAATGCTTCAATTAAATATAAAACCACAATTAACGTAAATAAATAAACAAACAGTTAAATAATATTATCCTCACAATCACAACTCTCAAGAGGGCCAATCATAACAAGCGGTAGGTACATGAATAATAGCAAATAAATAAAACAACAATGCAAATAAATAAATAATCAAAACAATAAATAATCCAACAATAAATAAATAAATAATCATTAAAGAAGATAAATGTACAGACAGACATAAATACGCATCCAGTAATTAAAATAATAAATAAATAAATAATAATCCAATAAATCAAAAGCTCAAATAATAAATCAAAACCAATATAAATAAATAATAAATAACCAATAAATAGATGAGCCAAAAATAAATAAACAAATAATTAAATGTAAAGATACATATAAATGCTCTATCCAATATAATTTAAACTCAATGCTATAAATATCCCCCACATGCATATAAAATAATCAAATAAATAAATGGATGGACTAATAAGCATAAATACTCAACTAATATAATTCTACCAATTAATTATTAATTAATATTGAACTCCCAGTAAATAAACATGTATAAATATATTGTATTTGTACTAACCATTATATAACAATTTACGCCAATGGGCTATATGCAATAATTGATTAATTAATTTTCACAATTTCAAATAAACAATAAAATATAAATCCATAAAATAAACATTAATGAATAATAATTCTCCAATAATAATGATAATTGCACATCAATATTAAATATTAATGTCATCCATGTTGAGTGAATATTTTGTCACTAGCGTACCAATGATAAAATATATGATTCACACACAGCTATGTTGAGAAATCAATCTCTCCTCTCATCAAGGGGAGGTTCCCTTTGAAATCTCTTCTCTAATTAATAAGAAATTAAAATATGTGGGTTAGTATTGGGCATATAACTCTCTTTTTTCAGAGTTAATTTATTATCCCTCCACTTTGTTTCAATTTCCCTATCACTTTGATACTTAAGAAAATGAACGAATTAATTTAACAAACTATACCAGGATTTTATAAGCAAGAAGCACAAAGTCTTTCTTGAATATAACACTAACTCAACTAATTATCAAAATGGTAAGGAATTCAATCTTGCAGCTCAAAGTCTTCAAGTGCAATAGTAGCAATACAAAGCCTACTACTAATCACTAAAAAATAGAAAATTTCTCAAATATTCAAGGAGCACAAAGTCTACTTTCACAATTCAAGAGCTCTTTTACCCACTTAACAATACCTCCTATATCAAGAAATTCAAGAACATATATGTCATGAACATAAGAACATCAACTCATATAAACAATTTTTGACACAACACAAAGTTTGGGATCAAATAAAATTGCTTTCTTTAATTGCTTGATCAAATCTTCACAACAAAAGCTTGAAGTCTTAGTTGAAGCAAAAATTCAGCAAAGTTTTGCTTAGCATAATAAAAGATAAAATATACAAATGAGGGTCCTCCTTATATATAAGAAGAGTGGAGAAAAATGTGGGCACAGTTGACTAATTCAACTGCACAGTCCCCACTTGACTACAACTACAGCAGAAAGAAATTATACAATTGCAGGAAAACTTACAGCATCTAACAATGCAACTACATGAAAAGAAAATGTCAAAAAGGGACACTATTCATCTTTCTCCTCCTCGTTTGATTTGTGAAATTCTTCAAACTTAGTCAGGATGGCCTCCATCTCCGCTTGGTTCGGCATTGGGGTAGAATCTGTGATCACACGAACACGGGAAATCGTATCCTTAGCCTTTACATATTTCTTTTTCCCGTCCTTCAGCAGGATGAGAGGACCTCAAAATTGACTTGGATCTCCAGTAACTTATCGAATGCACCAAGTGAGAAATCCTGTCTCGTGCAGTGATCCATTAAGCAAAGAAATTCATGCGTGATGGCATCACTAGTAATGAGATTCTGATTGTCATCATACATATAACAAGGAAGGTCGACAATTCTGGCAGAAATAAGATCAATCTCATCATAACCTTCCTTTCTCTCTCGATCCAGCTCTGATGTCATCAACCTTATTGTCTCTTTCTTGTGAGACAATAGTGACAAGATTTGGATATATTTTTCCCTTGAAGGAACCACTTTATTTTCAACAAAGACGTCTATTCTAAAGTCCTCCATTTTGCTCCAAAGGATTGTACTCTTCTCAATATCTTCAATATCCTTAGAAAATGAAGTTTTGACACTTTGCATCTGACTTTGGATCACTTCAAAATCGGCCAATAACCCAATTGTTGAACTTAGGAGATGAGACCCTTCTGACTTCAGTCGTGCAATCCACTCGTCCACCACTCGGCCCTTCGCTCCTACCTATTCAATTTTCTTAAGAGCTTCAATGTCCATTGAGGATCCTATGGGCTCAACTTCTTGGGAGGATTGTGTAACTTTCAAATGAATATTAGTCAATTGTTCACATTTCTGTTTTAATTCATTCTTCTCATCCCTCTCTTGGTCAAATATTCATAACAAAGAGTTAAAAGTTGTCTAAGAATCCAACTTAACACTCTCATGCGTATCCACCCCAAGTTCTACGGTTTGCATGATGTAATCCTCAGGTTGTATATCATCTTTATTCTTATCTGATGATGGTACCATGACCTTAGCATACTTCCTTTTAGAAGTTGGGTCTACTAACACCCGAGAGACAGTCTTCGGCTTCTTTGTTCCTTTGGGCTTTTGAGGAACCAACTGCTCAAAATCAAACTCATCAGGCGAAATTACCTGTTTCTTCCTCTTAGGTGATACTACCTCCATCCAAGGTGGTAATTTTGGATTGGCAGGTGGAGTAGTAGCTTCTTGTTGAGTCTCACTTGGTATTTCAAGAGCAAACTGGCTTGAACTTGCAGCGATTGTAGATGTTGTTATTGATATCAATGTTGAAGTATCTAGTGATATGCTTGTTGATGTAGTAACAACTACTGATGTTGACCTTTCTTTAGTTACGGTCACAAAGGAGAGAGTGGAAGGTGCAATGGAAATGATTTGAGTACTAACCAGAGGTGGAATTTTTGTTATGACCGTCATAGTAGAAATAACTTCAGTGCTTATCAAAGATGGAATTTCTGTTATGACCACCATAGAAGGTAAAGTCATTATCTGTTGTTCTGCAAACACTTGCTCCATAGCTTTAGGAAACTCCAACATTGAAGATTCAATGGTGGCTGAAGGAATATCATCCAAACTAGAAAAGTTGGATAATGCGAAAAATTGTTGTGTAGTCTCTGACTGCGTCGTGTCCATGCCCAGGTCCTCATCATCGAATTCCTCTTCCTCTTGATTAGAATCACAATCGATGGAATGGATAATCACCTCTGAATGAGTTGGCACCTGTGAAGTGGTCGGGACATTAACTTCACCAAGATGTGACGTTTCTTCAACATGTGCTTCCTCTTGTTGAGTAATTTCACCTTCTTTTGTCTCCTTCTCTTTTTCAGTATCTCTAGCAGTCTGTTGTTTTGCTTCCTTTATGGTTGTCTCTTGCACTGCTGAATATGATTCACCTTTTTTGGACCCTTTAATTGTGAACTTGATTTTGGGTCCTTTCCCCTTAGATTATGTTGCAGGGGCCGAGGATAGTGCTTGTGGATCTACTTTACCCTTGGTTCTTGTTTTAGTCATAGTTATCTTACCAATAGGGCCATCACTATTATCGTCATCTCCAGAACTAGCAAGAAGTTGTTTCATTCTAAGACTCTTTTTTAACAACCATGCACTGGTTTTGCCAAAATGGGAGAGATTCTTTGAGTGATAGACTTACTCTCCTTTTTTTACCATTGCACCGGTGGAAGTGGAGAGTCGGCAATCTTCTTTTCATAATAGACTAGGTCTATTATGTCATCAGTGACTTCCATGGTCATGGGATCTTTGCCAAATCTAAATTTTCAATCTTCTCTAGGGTAAGATGACTTAAATCCATTCTTCTTATTTCTTCCTCATCTTGGCAATCCGCCCACACATCCTCGAACCTAAAAACATGGGTGTGGTTTCTTTTGAGCTTATTCTTCATGCCACGAAAATTAAAATTAGTTTGTGCTTTGAATCTTCTCATAGTCTTCCATTGCATCTCTTCCTCCATGTTCCTGTCCTTGGGGTTAGTTAAAACTGAGTACCTACCAATAGATTCTAGGAACTTCAATCCGGTCTTATGTGCTTGTGATTTCTTTTCATGCACATAGATTAGTTGCCAACACAACTCCATGAGAATAATCTTATCATAAGGATAGCTTGGTAAAATGAAGGGTTCACCTGAGAAACATTCAATTCGGATGTAAGTGAATGTTGGAAACTAAAGAAAAACGCATCCAAAATGAGACACCCTGTTATATGTAGCCTCTGATAATCTTTTCTTTTGTAGGCTTTTATCAAACATGCACTTCCACATAGCAAAGAAGGAATCATTGACTCTTCTAAAATGGCTACCTTAATTCTTGATCATGAGTTGATCATAGTATTCCCAGACAAATACTAATCTCTTGTCACCTTTGGTAGATAAACCTGGATATTGCCTCATAGAAGCGGCTGCATAAACCATGTAAGAGGTCATATAAAATTTCAATGTCACTTTGACTTCTTTCAACTATGCGCAGAGTGCGTCACTGATCTACTCACCCCAATCAATCCTAGCAGCCCCTTTCCTGATTATATTTATGTAATAACAAATCTAGCTTTGAAAGTAATGAGAATCCTTTAAACCCTTCACTCTTGCCAACATGGTGACCATATCAATGTACTCCTCATTGAAGTCACTTCTGTGGAAATACTTAGGCCATCGCGAGGTGGTAGAATTTCTAGCAACATAGAGGTACACTGTATTTATCACTTTCTTGCATTTGATCTCATTTTTCTCATAGCACTTTTGAGCACTTTCTTGAGAAATGTCAGTTACTTCCTCAACTGAAGAACCTTTGAAAATATTGTTGAAGAAAACACTATCCAAAGTCATGATCACATTTTGATCAGCATCCCTAACTTGTCTTGTATTTGGATCGAAGTGATCCACTACTGCAAGTACAAAATCTGGATCATGAGCTGCAACTGGGAAGGAAGCATATTTATGCAACTCGAATTTGATCAAGTTTGTTAGGCGGGAAGGAGCTTTCTCAACTCGATCAATAAACTCCTGCATACTGACATGACCAATTTTTGTATCCTTGATCTCCTTGATGTTTGAATCTGTTGAACTTTCCGTGTACAAATTCAAGTACTTATCATACTTGTACTTCATCTTCTTTGCTGATATTTTACCCGGTGAAGATTCCAACTAACTCAAAGAAGGCTCTGATTTGTCGTGAGAGGGCCTTGACATTTGCAAATGACTGCATTCAACACTGAGGATTAGCTTCTTCGACAGTTATCATCATCAATAAAACCAAATTTTATCAATCGGACTCAGAACAGGCTTGTGAGCAAAACTGTCAAAAATGGCAGGTCGGGGAAAAAAGTTCGATCTGCACCTTAGGGGTCAAAATTTGTACATTGGACTTTAAAGTCCGATGTGCAAGGATAAAACATCTTTACTTACATATCGGACTTTAAAGTCCGATGTGCAAATTAGGGAAAGTCATTGACACATCAGACTTTAAAGTCCGATGTGCAAGTTAGGAAAAATCATTAACACATCGGACTTTAAAATCTGATGTGCAAATGTAAATCATTTGAAAGACCAGCACATCGGACTTTAACGTCTGATGTGCTGGGGAAGGGCAACTGATTGACATGTCGATTTTTAAAGCCCGACATGTCAATCAGACAATCTCCTCTCAATTTACCCTCCTGCATATCGGACTTTAAAGTTTGATATGCGAAGAGTTATCTCTGTATATCAGTCTGCATGTCGGGTTTTAAAGCCCAACGTGCAGGCGAGGGGAGGGGGGCAAAGTAAAAAGGATCAAAGGGCAATCGGACAATAAAGTTTGATGTGCCCTCAACCCGAAGAGAAGGTTTAAGAGCAATCAAACAATAAAGTCTGATTGCCCTCCAACAATAGAAAAAATGTGAAAGGAAATGAAGAATAAAAATAAGGGCAAAGCGAAAAGAAAAACTAGAAAACAAACAAAAACCCTACCTGAATCCAGGTGGTCGAAGAGAATCAAGCGACTAGCGATGAATCGAAGTTGAATTCGCGAGGAGAGGAGTAGGAGGGCACGCTCAGAGGAGGAAACTCAAAACAAAAATGAAGAAATAACCTCAAAATATTAATAAATAACCCCAAAAATTAGCAATAAATGCGCTCATTAATGTTAATTGTGCAGTGCATGTCGGACTTTAAAGTCCGACATGCAAGAAATTGCCAAATCAACCTGCACATTGGACTTTAAAGTCCGATGTGCAAATGCAAAGACCCTGCAAGTCAAACTTTAAAGTTCGATCTGTAGGAGAAAGACTACCTGTAGGTCGGACTTTAAAGTCCAATCTGCAAGAGAAGGACTACCTGCAGGTCAGACTTTAAAGTCTGGTATACAGGGGTAGAACCAAAATTTTGCACATCGAACTTTAAAGTCTGATGTGCAAATTTCCTCAAAAAGAAAGGATCCTGCAGGTCGGACTTTAAAGTCGGACCTAAAGGTAAAACGGCAAATCTAAAAGAACCTAAAAATAATAAAAATGAAAAGCAAAAAGCTAAATGAGCTAACCGACGGAGTCGATCAAGCTCTCCCGGAGGTCGTAAGGTATGAAACAGACCAGTTTTGTAGGGTTTCCTTACGATTTTGGTCGTGCTAAAATCGAGGACAACAATCTATTGATTCAATTAATATTTATAAACTATATAAACCAATTTATTATTAATTAATAAATAATCACAAACTCACAAGGCAACTTGACATAAGGTTTAACAACATACCACATGGCACAGACCAACGACTCAAGCCAAGACACTAATTGACAAGGGTATCAACTTAAGCATAGAGTATGAGAGGGAAACATGTGCCATATCCAACAACTTGTCATTGGGATAAAGACACGCTCAAACATGTGAGACCAGGTGGAGTCGATGTCTGGTACCTGTAATCCTGCATCCACCACTAAACACAAGACACTATATATATAATATATATACATCATAAATGATCAAGCAAGTGATAGAGAATCGTAACGTCATATTGTGCTCATAATGACTGGTATGACATCGTCTCTAATCACGAAGACACTAGAAGACAATCACAAACATCGTAGCATCAACTCATTCGTCATAATCATAGAGTAGGGTTAGCATAATCATAATGTCATCAAAATCTCATAAACAATATGATCCATCATGAGTAATGATCAAATATAGATCCATCGTCATATCCAATACAATCATGAAATAGGGTTAGTACATAACATGATACCATCAAATCATCATAAAGTAGACTAAACTAGATTAATATATTCCTTTGATGTACAAAAGGCAAGATAAATCAGGGAGGGGCACTACATTTCAGGTTTGCATATTTGCATATTTAGAGCTACAAATGGCATGTTGTATTCAAGGTACATAAGGGATCAAATCTCATTTTCCAAAGGATGAGGTCAAGTGGTGTTATCTCTCTTATTAAGTGATTGAGTACATTGGACATCAACAAAAATAAACAATTCATGCATCATGCATTTTAGGTCATACATGTCTTTTGCATTGCATTTCATCAGCATACATTTAGTTAATTCATATATTTCATAATGCACATCATTGTCATTAAGTCATTTGCATTTCATATATTTAGCATAAAAACAACAAAAAGAAAGCATATCATATAGTTAACATCTCATACCATTACATTTACATCACATAGTACATAAAATCATTCATAAAGCACCATTGCATAAATCACTCATATAGAATCATAGCATCGCATCATGACATCATTCATTTTAAAAAGCATAAACATCTCAAATAGGATCCATCATGCATTGTATCCAATCATCAATAAATCACATAATCACATAGGCATATATCATGTAAATATGCATTCATTGCATAATCATATACATCGCTCAACATCAGTAGATCCATCATATACATTTCATATCATAAAATGAATACATCTATCATGCCATCCATCATATATAAAGTAAATGCATAGTCATGTATATAAATGCATTAATAATATAAAACTGCATCGTACAATAGTAGGGCAATCAAGTAAGCTACATCGCATATATAATAAAAAAATAATCAATATCCAATGTACAATGATATCACAAAAAATATAAGAGATACATCACAAAATACATCGTAGGAATCATTAGTATCTCATCAAGGTGTATACAATATAATAAAATATATGTGATATCTCAGTATATCAAGAAGGGCAATGCGTTGAACTCTCATTATATCACATCTTTGCTAAAGTTGTCAATAAATCCTAGTTAATCATATACTAGGGCATATCGATCAATGAGGATAGTCCACATCTATCAATCGAATCGAGCTATGCATGTGTCAAGTGTGATATCAACTGCCAGGTCTTCGAAAATCTCTCCCAAGACTAAAGAACACAAACATGTTCTCCTGTTATCATATCAAATCAATTTGCAATCAGTTTTAATTATCAATCTATATGTCAATCAATCAATAAACCTAATTAGCTAATGTGAGATTCGATCAATCTCGTTGAGCTTTCATCATCGACTCTCATTTATCATGAGGTTGCTTTTATCTCTCCTATCGACCTATTATCATCACAGTAATTGAAACTAATCAATATCTAATCAAACAAGAGAATCCAAATCAAAATTTCATCAATCTGGCATAAAAACGCCAATCTCTCTCATCAAAACGCAAAAATCACACAAGCCGGGGCATTGATCAAAAATTTTCTTTATCGGGAGATCAATCGAAAAATTGAAAAATCATTTAAAATTTTCAAAAATCACGAAAAATCTTTAAAATTCAAAATTATCCGATTTATCTCCTGAGGGGGCATCCTCACATCCATCATTTATCAATCAATGTTTGGGCCATCATATAAAACCAAATCAGTAGCAGCAAGCAATTTTTCTTTGAACCGACATGTTATCACACATCACTTCAAAGAGGGGCAAAATGTATACACTAAAAATCGGTCTGAAAAATCGAATTAATTAAATATGAAAATATTCAATTAATGACCTTTATTCTTCTACTATATAAATGAATTAAATAATTTGTTTATATAGTTCATTTTCTTATTTCAGCCCATCAAAATCAATTTCTTCTATTTCGTAATTAAATAAATGAATTTAGTTAATTTGTTTATTTAATTATTCCCTCCCCATTAAATTTGAATTTAAAATTCAAATTTAAGCACATATGTCCTAACTCCTAACCACTTCCTAACCTAATCTTCTTCTAACCAACCCCTAGCCTAACCACAGGTTAACTAATCCTATCCTCTCCAACCTCTTATCCTATCCATTTTTGGAGTGTCTACCCTCTCTTGGAGACACGTGGCACTTATGCCACATGTCTCTTATCTCCATGCCACTTGCCCCTTTGTTGGCATATGGTTGGAGATTATTTGCCACTAGTCTCCTTAGGAATGGCAAGTGTCCATTTCCTCAACCTCCTTCCAAATTCTTCAATCTCAATCGTCAATTTATCTAGACTGAATTTGCACCGTTTATTCTTGCCACCTCACCTCTGGTCATGAAAATCTTAAAAATGCCCCCTCTTTTGGCTATGAGAGGACCTTTAGCAATCTTAGCATCATTATTAGCATTTTGTCAGTATTATATATCAGAATTTTTAGTAATCATATCATAGTTATCATAGAATTAGCATCATTAGAATAGCATAGTATCGTTGTAATAATGGCTTTTCATGATAGTTTAATCATCATAATGTAGATTTTCATACAAACAGATTAGATTTTTGCATCTTAGCTTGCATATCAATTCTCATTTCTTGGGTTGTCACTTTGTCAAAGATCATGCATCTGAGAGCCACCAAATGAACCGGCAAAGTCCTCAAGACTAGGGAGTGATGAGACGGCATTGGGGAGTGTTTTAATTGCTTCATTTTGTTTCCTCAATTTAATGTTTCATTGTGTATGTGTATTTTATATATTTATTAATGGATTAATCAAAATAATTTTTTACACAATATCTATTATAGAAAAAAAGTTATGCTTGACCAAGTGAGTATCACTCTTTAAAAATGTTGTTTTTTTTAAAAAAACTAGTTTTCAAGGAAGATAGAAAAATGGAAGCAAATTGATTCCAAAAATTATCAAAAAATTATTTTTAGAATCTACACATAAAATGACACAAATCACTAGTTCACATCATCTACAAATTCCTTACAATTTAGCAGTAATAGGTGTCTGAATCTGAATTTTTTCTGAAAATGAATATTGCAGTGTCAAAGTTGGCAAAAAAGTGTAACCCACTATTGTGGGTTCACCCCTCTGCAACACTTGAGAAAGGCTAAGTCTACAACTTTATTTGCAAGTTTGATCCTTAACATCTCCAGCTATTTGGATTTGAAACATATTTCCCTCCCATGAAGGGTATTGATTAAAATTATTAGATTTCCACAATCCATAATAATATCTATAGCTACTTTCTAGATTTGATTGTGTGACTTTTTGTGTATCAATGTTTCAGATCATAATCTGTGATCCATCATTTCGATGTTAAGAGAATGCATGGATATGAAATAAGGTAAATTGCAAATTGAGACAAGCTCAAGGAAATATTTGAAGGATTGGGTAGAGAGAAAGATCCAAGCACGTAGAACAAGGAGTAGAAGAAGGGATCAACTTAGAATCTTTGCAGCACTTGAGAAAGGCTAAGTCTACAACTTTCTTCGCAAGTTTGATCCTTAACATCTCCAATTGTTTGCATTTGAAACATATTTCACTCCTATGAAGTGTATTGATTAAAATTATTATATTTTCACACTCCATAATAATATCCATAGCTACTTTCTAGATTTGATTGTGTGACTTTTTTTGTATCAATGTTTCGGATCACACTTTGTGATCCATCATCAGGATGTTAAGAGAATGCATCGATATGAAAGAAGGTGAATTGTAGACTGAGACAAGCTCAAGACTGTATTTGAAGGATTGGGTAGAGAGAAAGATCCAAGCACATCCTTCAAATACTGCCTTGAGCGTGTCTCAGTCTGCAATTTACCTTCTTTCATATCCTTGCATCCTTTTAACATCTTGATGATGAATCATAGAGTGTGATCTGAAACTTTCATACAAAAAAAGTCACACAATCAAATCCAGAAACTAGCAATAGATATTATTATGGATTATGGAAACCTCATAATTTTAAAAGAGAACTCTTCCAATTTTTCTTCAAAACTATCTACACTCATGTCAAACTATAAAGAATATTAATTTCAGAGAATGAACAAGGGAATCATAATGATCTCTCACAACAACTGAAGAAGGATCATCTCCATAAAAGAGAAGATGAATATAATCAATGGTGTCTCTTAAATTTGAAGTGTATTCCACTCCATAAACAAACCTGCAATATCTATCAAGTGGTCATCACATGAAGCCATGAGTGGAATAAAATGTGAGTCTTGATGCACAAAATTGCGAGAAGCCGAAACTCCAAGATTCAAATTACCATATTGAATCTCCTCAAATGTGTTCACACTATTTGCCATAATGTATACATAAGCTAAAGGAACAATAGAAGCAAAATGTGAGAAGGTGTAGACTCAATATTGGCGATCAACTTACCCAACTGCAACAATATCTATGCTATGCAAATCTTGAATTATAGTAGAATATGGTGTACAAAATCAACTTTCTTTCCTACTCCACTATGTGTGATCTAATAGATAGAATGGATATTAGTTGACAATGAAGGAAGAAAAAGAACATTATTGAACACTCTCTCATCCATGTCAGCAGATCCCTTCTCATAAATAAACATATGTGTGTGAGCCATCAGTATGTGTGGTGATGAACAAGACTTAAATGAAGAGAACATACTTTTTGCTGAAGCCATGTGATGAGAGGCTCTTGGATCAAGTATCCACATTTTTTACTTATAATTTTCAACTGCAACAAGTGCTCACCCCTTATGTCTCTTTGAATTTGATGAATAAGAAGAAGATGAACCCCTAATGTTGTTGGAGTCAAGCTCATTTGATTCTTCTTAAGAAGATGCTTCAATTCATCAAAAAAAAATTAATAACATCAGTGTTCGTCATGCACTGATTTCTTGCAATATGTACATTTAGGCTTCTCCTTCTTATATGATTCTCCTTGAGGGGTAGAGGAATCATATTTTTTATGTAGTTTATTCATTTTCTTATTATCAATATTCCTTATTCCTTTCTATACCTTAGACTTACTAGCCAACAATTATTTTGACCTAGAAGACTTGATTAGATCCATGTGAATTAAATTAGCTTTCTCATGGATTATGAGATTAGCAAATTTAGCAAATTCATCAAACTTAGGATCAACATGATGCTCTGATAGGAAGCCAATGGGTATGAAAGCCAAAATATAAACATTGAATACTCATGACCAAGCTTGGATGGCACATTAAGAATCAATTGTAAATCATCTTTTTCAATATTGTAATAATTTAGTTGTGTTCTTAGCTGCTTGATTTTGGAGATGTAATCTTAGATGTTATCGAAACCTTTTGGATCAAGTTTCATCAAATCATAGTCAATATGATATCCCTAATCTTATTAGTTTTACAATATAATTTTTCAAAAGTGCCTCTTAAGGTGTTTTACATGATACAATATGAAATTGTAATTCAAATGAGATTAGTGAGCATATTCATCCAAGTGTCCACGATTGATATCCCACCTTGTTAATTCATTAGGATCAGTTGGTTGAGAAATTATTTCCTTTAGATAGCTAATATAACCCTTTCCCATGAGATAGTTACATGTTGGTTTTCTTCATGATTCATAATTAAATGGAGCTAGGAATTTAATTTGCAATCTCCCCATTGCATGAACACACAAAGAAGCAAATAAATGCAATCAACCACCACAAGATTACCCCCTCCCCTCACCTCCAAATTATTCAATCAATAATATTCCCCAATAGATTTGGAACTTTATGCTTAGTATGTTTACAGATGCTAGAAGCCAAAATATAGAAACTAAACTCAATCTTGGTACAAACAAATGTCGAATTTTGCCATAAGGTCAAAGCAAAATTTAGACAAAATGGGATAAATCTGATCACATCATTGTAAATTACAAAAAAAACACGCACTTTCAAAAAATCTAACTCCCAATAATATTACCGTGCAAGCAAGAACAAAGCCCAAAAAGTTCCCAAAATGAGAACTTCTTAGAATATATATGATAATCTATAATTTATATAGAAAAAACTAGACACTAAAATAAATAAAAATGATTGCATCATTGTAAATAGCATTATATTCTAACCCAAATAAAACAAATTGCTCAAAAAAAAGAGGTCAAACAATTGAGTTATCGATGTTTGAAGTCGGATTGAAAAATCAAAGAGTTCATTAGAGAGAGGGGACAAAAAACCTTAAGTTCTTGCTACAATTGTGACCTAGATGTATGACCATATGGTTGTAGTCAGTCGTATGACTTTAATGGCGATAGGGGAATTTTTTGAGGCTTTGGATGAAGGTGTTCGATTTTGATGATTTGACAGTCGATCTTAGGATTGATCCTACCAAATCTCCACACTCCATATTATAATTCTTTTAGAGCTTCTAGATTATATTGTGTGCCAAAAATTTTAACATCAACGTTTCGAATCACACTCTGTGATTCATCATCAGGATGAGAAAGAGTTCAAATGAGATGAAAGATGATAAATTGCAAGTCTAGACCAAATATAAAGAGATGAGAGAGGGAAGGGGTAGAAAGACAACATGTGGATCGAGGAGAAGAATAAAAATAGTAACTACTAGCTCAACTCCTAAAAAGAGAGGAAACAAATATATATAATTAAATAAACAATAAATATATGAATTATTGTACTAAAAAGATAGTAAAATATTATAAATAAATAAAATAAAAATAATTCAAGACTACCTACACATAACGAACTAACAAATCCCCAAAAATTGAGAAAAAGCGAAAACCAAATAAATAGAGAGACACACAAGGAGAGAGGAAATACAATACGACAAGAGACCATGTGTGTGTGTGTGTGTGTGTGTGTGTGTGTGTGTGTGTGTGTGTGTGTGTGTGTGTGTGTGTGTGTGTGTGTGTGTGTGTGTGTGTGTGTGTGTGTGTGTGTGATCTTAGGGTTCTTGGGCCTTCTAAGTGTGATGGTAGATTGTTTTTGGCCATAAAGAACAACCCCCCAAATCTAGTATTTGAATCATGTTTTCCTGATTCTCCAAATCATCATTCAATGAAAGAGAAGAGAATTCTCAACTTTTTAATATCAACCAAGATTTACACTCAAGATCTCTCAGAAAGACAAACAAGAAGAAATCCCACAGGCTTTGATACCATGACTAATAGAATGTTTTATTCCATTGAAGATTTCTTGAAGATTATAGCCACCAAACATCTAGGAATTTTGTGAAAGCACAAGAGAGATAAGGAAATACAATACAACAAGAGACCATGTGTGTGTGTGTGTGTGTGTGTGTGTGTGTGTGTGTGTGTGTGTGTGTGTGTGTGTGTGTGTGTGTGTGTGTGTGTGTGAGTGTGATATATATATGCATATGCATATGTGATCTTAGGGTTCTTGGGCCTTCTACAATACGACAAGGAGAGAGGAAATACAATACGACAAGAGACCGCGCGCGCGTGTGTGTGTGTGTGTGTGTGTGTGATCTTAGGGTTCTTGGGCCTTCTAAGTGTGATGATAGATTATTTTTGGCCATAAAGAACAACCCCCCAAATCGGGTATTTGAATCATGTTTTCCTGATTCTCCAAATCATCATTCAATGAAAGAGAAGAGAATTCTCAACTTTTTAATATCAACCAAGATTTACACTCAAGATCTCTCAAAAAGACAAACAAGAAGAAATCCCACAGGCTCTGATACCATGACTAATAGAATGTTTTATACCATGCAAGATTGCTTGAATATTATAGCCACCAAACATCTAGGAATTTTGTGAAAGCACAAGAGAGATAAGGTATGAAATAATAATATTATTCTATCAAATGATAAAAATGATAGATTGCTTATAACATAATGAGATTACAAAGGAGGTCTCTTGCTTATATAAGTTAAGGTGAACGTAAGATTACATAAGATTATGACATGTGTCTTAATCTTATGAATTGAGACAACTAACATGATAACCTAGGACCAAAAAGTAAATGTGACAAAATAAGATCAACATTTAGAAATTTTCTTAGGATCTATGTGTGTACCCTAAGTGAACTTAAGTAACATGTGTGATTAGGACCTAGGTGATAAACTCTAGCTAGGTAAAATATCCCTTTCGTACCAAAACCATTAACCCAACTAGGTTGATAACAAGTTTTGATAGTGGTAGGTTAAATACACAATGGATGAAAAGGTAGGTAGATATTTTGAATTTTGTTTGAATAATAGCTATCAACATAGAGTAAGGAATGCTAATAATCAACAAATGTTAAAAAACCAAACATCTCGCACAATTAATAACTTCCTTTGATGTTCAAATGCTTAACACATAATGGAGTTGTCATTGACATACCACTAGAAATGAACATAAATGTCTCAAAGATGAGAATGATCACAATACACATTGTAACACAAATAGGATCAAGAAAAAATAATGTTGATCACCATACTCTCAATACAATTTCCATATGTGGAAGATGCACCACCACAATTTAAGGATTCATTTCTAGAGGAAATTGTAGCGTTGTAAATTGTACACCTTTATTAGTGTGTCCAATTTCACACTCTTAGCACCTATTTTAGTATTTCCCTTTCCTCTATACATTATAAGACCTTTATTGTAATTAATTAATATTTAATTTAATATTATGGGTCTTATTCCACTTTATTACATCATCACACTCTTATTTGGGCCCTTAGTTCCAGGTGTGCCCTTTATCATTTTATCCCAATTTATCCTTAATCCTACATCGATTGCAACTCTCAAAGCATATTTCATATACCTACACATTATTGTTTGAGCCACTAAGCTGGAATTTGTGTTAGAACCTCATTATCTCACATCCTTAGAAATTCAGAAAAAAATTGATAGAACCAAGGCGCTTTGATTCGTCACGGTACTGCATTTTTTCCTCAAATTTAGCTAGGATAATAAGATGGTCCTACCCTATCCAAATCTAGCTCCGTGCAAAAATATATCGATTCTATGTCGGTCTAAAGGTGATTTTAATTATGAAATCCCTATATAAGATATCCTTCTCAAATCATTTTCATCTAAGCATTCTAAGTCTCCATCTACATTCGACCTAAAGCATTCTTGCATCCACGAAGCATTAATCAAGCATTTTCAGAGATCTTCAAGGTTGCATATTTATCCTTCAACCATTA
This sequence comes from Cryptomeria japonica, assembly GCF_030272615.1. NCBI lineage: Eukaryota > Viridiplantae > Streptophyta > Pinopsida > Cupressales > Cupressaceae > Cryptomeria > Cryptomeria japonica. Next base: position 504,352,187 of record NC_081406.1, read on the forward strand.
TAGAGAAAAATTACATTGATCTTATGCAAGCATGTGTGTGTGCTTAAGGTTTTGTGTTTTTCATGCCATTTCATACAACATATGTGATCACATGCAAAGAGCAAAGCATCATCATCAACAATTGTAGATTTGGGGTATATATATCCAGTATTTATTTTAGTATTTGCATTATTTCATTCAAGGTTAATTCCTAAATCGAGGTTTGACTTAGGCAAACCCCTATTCCCAACAATTTTCCCTTTCTTTATGTGTGTAGGAAACATGTATAGAGTTGCATTCAGGAGGATCGACGTAATTCATAAAAACAAACAGTTTCGGCTTTTGATAGAGCATTTTTCAGAGGACCGGGCCGAATTGGAGCAGCCTGGTCTCGAAAAATCAGGCCAAACTTATGGGAATAGATCCAAATCATATTTATTTTCTCATATCCAAGTTGGTGGCTCCGTACGACATATGTAGCTCATTGTTTCCACCAATTTATATCAGAAATTCCTTGTTTTACCCCAATTTCAACATTTTTGCAATTCAACTTAGAAAGAGGGAACCAAACCCTAACTAGTGAATCTAATAAAAAATCTTAGCCCTTTCCTTAGTTGGATTGAGGCTAGATCTATTGGATTCATCCCTCTTTCAATGTATTGGATAATTTGGTTAACTAGCGGTCTTATCCTACTTGGTGAAACCCTAGTTCCAAATTACACCTCTATAGAAACAAAGACCACTACAAGAAGAACCAAAGTATTTGTGGCATTTGCAAAGTAGACCTAACTCCCAAGTAAAGTAAATCCACCATAAAGCTAGAGAATAGGATCAAAATATTATGGATACTAACTGCAAACTAGAAATAATCACCACACAACCCAACAAAATGAATATAATACAATAACAAGACTCATAGTGCATAAGAAAACAAAATAGGGCCCAAAATATATATCTATGATAACATAGAGATGTCACAAGTAAATACACCTAACCTAGTCAAAGACTTGGGTGGGGTGCAATCCAACACTATGTATGTTTGATAAGTGCAACACACATCGACTCGATAATAGTCTTCAATTCTAAGTCCTTGTTGTGACACTAACAACATATCTAATGGTCTTCATCAAAATCATGAGGATGTAAACAAAATTTGATGTGATTTTACATTTCTCCATACTCTTGCAACTATTTTTTTCAATATATTAATAATAATAGATCCATAATCAACGAAGGGAACTACAACTTGTTTATGCTAGGTGCATTCAGTTGCAAATAGATCGGGAGTTCTTAAGCCAAAATTAGTGCAATAATGGCATATACAAAATTCTCGAACGACAAAAATAAGTACTGGATTGCTAATTTTATAGTAAAGAAATGATGAGGTAATTGTGAATTGTCAAATCAATCGTGTCAATAAATAGTCAAAAATAATTTTTAATAAACAATAAGGTACAAACACATAGAAAACTACTAATAATGACAAAATAAAATTTGAGATTTAGACTCTATAGGTCAACTTAATACTTTCATCAAGTTTGGATTAATTGAGAGAACAAAATTTTAATGCACATGGGTTAGGGATTGGGTCGTATTAGACTTGCCATATATGTCTATTCATTTTCAAACATTTATAGTTACAAACACGACAAGCAAGTGAAACATACATGTAAATTACAATAGACTAGTGAACCATAGTGCTTGAGTAAATAAATGTAACTTTGAATACTTTTGAATTACATCATAATTAGGTGAATTTGTAATTACAAAATAGATTCAAATAACCTAGAAAAGGTTCTTAAATATATGTTCATAATTATAATTTGAATTATTTTATGCACAAACCCATAAGACAACAATTATACTATAAAAAGATCATTTTTTTAATATGAAAAGAAGAATTTGAGTTTAATATCTACATTGATGAATTTTAGATAAAAATTAATTTATGTACCTAATAAATCAAATCATATGCTACAATTATATAATATATATAAATTAATATAAAACATAAAAAAATTCAAAATATAAACTCTTTTAGAATCATACAACTTACCTATAAACAATTTAATAATAACCACTTTTAACATTTTTAATGTGCTAACATTCATTTCTCACCAACAAACATCTAATCAAATGTTTTAATAACTCTTTTAACACATAAGTTAAAAAAGCAAATGGACCATTTCAAATGGTAAATCTAGAAAAAAGAGTTGTTGAAGGAATGCGTGTGAAGAAGCAAATGGTTTAAAAAAATAAGAGGGACAAGTTAAAATAGCATAAAAGAATTGGTTTTCTTAAAAAGGGAGGATTGTGAGGAATGCTAAATTTTGAAGCGTGGAGAAAGGGTAGCGTGGGAGTAGAAAACTCTTAAAATTGAGTGCACGAGTAAGGCACGTAATGAATGCCATGCACCACTTTTACAACCCACTCCACCATGTGACGCGCGTTTCAAGTCGGTGTACCCTGCTTTTCTTCTCTTCAATTACGTACCGTGACAGGAATATTTACTTACTCTTTTTTACTTGCAATAAATCAAAGGTTGTTGCCCTTTCCACTTTGGTAAAGAAACCAATGGAAGATGCACCCCAAATTGGGGTTAACAATGGTGCTGTGAATTCACCTTGCTTACTCTCTTCCCCAACCAAACAATACGAAAACAATGAGTCCAGAGATCGAAACCCGTCCAGCCAATTGGTGGTCTCGCCCATTTCCAGCAGGCCTCCAAATCATGTGAGTAAGAGTGATGGATATGGAGATGGATTTGATCCCCTGCACCAGGATGATAATCATCCATTTCGGGACTCTGCACCAGGAACCAGGCGATGGCACCGTCACGAAACCCTCTCGCTTCTCACTATTCGATCTCAAATGGACGCCGCCTTCCGTGATGCAATCTTTAAAGCTCCCCTCTGGGAAGAGGTATCAAGGTATTCATGCTGTTTGTTTGTTTTTAAGAAAGTTATTTGAAAGGAGAGAGAGCTTTTGAAAGGAATTTTAGGCAGAAATAAAGATCTTTAAAGTACGAGGGATATTCATTTTAGCAAATATCATAAATTTTGTTTTATTGTTTGAAGAAATGTATTTTTTTATCAATAAGATTTGATTTCTGTGATGATCTTCAGGCTTATTCTTTAAGTTTAATGCCTATTTTATATCAATAAGATTTGATTTTGATTTCTATTATGATTATTCTTAAAGAGATGACTATTTTATATAAGTAAGATTTGATTTCTATTATGATTATTCTTAAAGAGATGACTATTTTGTATCAGTAAGATTTGATTTCTATTATGTTTATTTTTAAAGAGAATGACTATTGTGTATCAGTAAGATTTGATTTCTGTTATGATACTCAGTTTTATTTTTAAGAAAATGGTTTTTTTTGTATCAGTGAGATCTGATTTCTGTTATTTTTGAGTCATGTGAAATTTGATTTCTATGAATTCTTTGTGAGTGATTCACTCAGTTTTATTACTAAATTAAAAATCACTCAATAAATTAATCAGATTTTAACTCCAATTACTTAAACATGCATTTGACTGCGTAATTATCAGACTCAATAGTTCCAAATCTAGCTGGTATAGGGAAGATTAAGATCAATACTTACAGCCCTGTTTGATCAAAGTGCCAATGTTTGCAGGGGACCTGTAGTTAGAATAATTTGTAACCGGGATCTTAACCAAAAGATGGCATAATAACATACTTCAGACACCTTAGATGCTGTGTTGGTGTCTGTTGAGAAACAGAGAAGAGATCTTACAGTTGTAGCTTTAAAGCGCCTTCACGTCTTTCCCCTGTCGTAGCAATGAACTTTGATAAAAAGCATTCTGCATTATTTCTGTGATGTTTCGTGATCCAGTTTGATTAATGCTGTTTTTGAATGTAATGGCGCTCAGAAGGCTGGCGGAGATCGGATTTGAGAGAAGTGCAAACAAGTGCAAAGAGAAATTCGAAAATGTGACAAAGTACTACAAAAGAAGCAAACAAGGAGTCTCTGAAAAGCAACAACACAGAAAAGCCTACAGATTCTTTAAGCAGTTGGAAGCTTTGTACCCCGACGGAAAAGGAAGCAGCATGAATAATAACATCACAGGATGCGCTGATGAAGGATCAAGTGGCACATTTGAAGCCACAGCAGAAGCGGCAGCACAAAAATCACCCGTTACCACAAATTTGAACGCAATAAGCTCTTCGTCAGGGTCGTTGGACGACTGTGATGACGATTCTGGTAATAATAATAATAATAGTTCCGATAGAAGCGGCAGAAAAAGGAAAAGAATTTCCGAGGAGAAAATGATGAGATTCTTCGAAAAGTTCATGGAAAAAGTGGCGCGGAAGCAGGAAATGATGCAGCAGAAATATTTTGAAATCATCGAAAAGCTCGAACAGGAGAGAATTGTGCGGGAAGAGGCCTGGAAACGCCAAGAGCTTGCCAGGCTGAACGCAGAAGCTGAGCTGAGGTCGCGGGATCGAGCCCTCTCCGCTGCCAGAGATTCAGCCCTAGTCGCTTTTCTCCAAAAGGTCACAGGCCAAACTTTAATCTTTCCACAGCCACAGCCACAGCCACAGGCATCTCCGCAAATTCATCACAATAATCAAAGCGAACCTGCGTTGGAACCTGAATGTAAGCGGTGGCCTAAGCAGGAAGTAGAGGCGCTGATCAAGGTGAGAAGCGGATTCGAAGCTAGGTTTCACAAAACCGAGCCTAAAGCAAAGCTTTGGGACCAAGTCTCAGCCGAAATGGCCACAATGGGATTCAGTCGCAGCCCTAAGAGATGCAAGGAGAAGTGGGAAAATATCAACAAATATTTCAGAAAAGCCAAAGATAATACCAAAGAGCGCCACGAAAAGGCCACTACCTGTCCATATTTTCAGAAATTGGACGATTTCTACAGCAACGCCATTCCACATTCGCCCTCTGAGAAAGCAGAGGCCAATATGCATAAAAATCGTATGGATTCAGTCATACTAAATGACAATAATTTTCATAACAATCAGCTACATCTTCCTGAAACAGGAGATAATTCTCAGCCAGATTCAACAAATGAAGAGCTCTCATGTCAAAATAATAATGTTGCTGAGAAAGAAGAAAAGCAGCCAGATGCGCATCATACTCATTCTTCATTCATGGCTATGCTTAACAACTGACTGAAAATAAATCGAAAGAAGCCATTTATGCGGGATTGGTTTTCATTTATCAAATATAATTTGAATTGGGTAATATATTGATGAAATCGATATATTCACAGAATTCAGTTGGCGAACTGTGACTGCCCAGGGAATTTTAACACAACGGTATTATATTGATGAGATTATAAAATACCAGAAGTATCGATTGTTAAATGATTATGAATAGCTTCACAAAACGCTATAATTGCACATCTTGTATAATATTGTAGCGGGAAAATTGCATACCCTTAACTTTTTCCTTATGTTGGGGGGTCATTTCGAAAATTGTGTGGTAAATGTAATTATTAGTTTATAAGAAAAATAATTAAGTGTGAAATTTGTACATAATATTATATATTCAAATTTATTTTTTTCTAATTTGAAAATTTAGATTTTTAATTTATTTATTTTCTATTAGACATGTGAAGGAGACTTCACCTAAGCTAGCTTTTGCAATTGGGGATTTAAACTCTTCATTTTTAAAGTTTGAAATTTTTTCATTGTTGTTTACTTCATTAGTCATTGAGCTAATGTAGCACACACTATATTTGTTTATGTTCTTGGTGGTTGTATTTAAAGATGTTAAATCATTCATTTGAATAAATGGGTATGTGCACCAAGATGGTGAACAAAAAACTGGTCACTAGCAAAAAAAATGCCTAAAACAGATGAAATGCGTGCTTGTTTTGATAAATTCAAAAACCACGTACATGTTAAGGCTTGGAAAATTTGAGTCATAACATGTACATGCTCTTTGAATTAAAAATCCTTGCATGTTATTTAAAATGAAAATACGTAAACGCTTTTTATATAACTTATGCTTTTAAAGTTATATTTTATGTATATATTGGCAGGATGTTTGAGAATGGTGTCAAATCTCTAGGAGTTATAATGCAGATTCTAGATTTTAGAAGATCTTATAAATTTTTAAACAGTCAAATTTCAATAATTAGCAATTTCTATCATCATTCTCTTGTTATCTCTCTATCTCACACACTTTGTCTCCCCAAGCTCCAGACCTATCCATTTCCCTTTCTCTCTCCTTTTCCTCCATCTCTACCTCTCTCTATCTCACTCCCTCCTCTCTCCCCAAGCTTTAGATCTTATAATTTCTTAGACAGTCAAATTTCAATAATCACTAAGCTCTTATTATCATTCTCTCTGTATCTCTATTTCACTCTCTTTATCACCCTTAATCTTTAAACCTATCACTCTCCCTCTCTCCTCTTCCCCATCTCTCTATTCCACTCTCTCCTCTCTCCCCAAGCTTCAAACCTATCTCTCTCACCCTTCTTTGCATATCCCCTCTCTTCTCTACCTACCTCACACACATTATCTCCTCTCTACATCCCTCTCTCTACTTATCTCTACCTCTTATTTCCTATCCCTACATACATCCTCTCTCTCTCTCTCTCTCTCTCTCTCTCTCTCTCTCTCTCTCTCTCTCTCTCTCTCTCTCTCTCTCTCTCTCTCTCTCTCTCTCTCTCTCTCTCTCTCTCTCCACATACCTCTACCTCCCTCCCTCCCTCCCTACCTCTATACAGCTACATAAATATCACTCTCCCCTCTCCTTTTCTCCCTCTCTCCCTCATTCCCTCTCCATTTCTTTTTATCTCCCATCTCCCTCTCTCTACCTACCTGTCTTTCCATCTCTCTCTAATTTTATCTCCCTTAAATCTCTACTTCCTTCCCTCCATACTACTATTTATCTCACCTCACTCTCTCTCCCTACTTCTCCATCAATTTCTCTCCCTCCCTCCCTTCTTCCCTCTCCATACTCTCTCTCTAAGTACTTGTCTCTATCTACCCTCCCTCACTCCAACTCTCCCCTCCACTTCCATCTATCTCACCTCTCTATCTCTCTTCTTCCCTCTCCACCTCTCTCTATCTATCTAGGTATTTAGATAAATGGATTAAGGGGGGACTATAGTAAATGTAGGTAGATATAGATAAGTATAGAGAAAAGGAAAGAGAGGGAGGTATAGAAATAGGTAGGGAGGGAGAGAGTTGTAGGTTGAAAAAGGGGTAATAGAGATAGAGAGTGGGGAGAGAGGTACAATTGATAAAAGTGGCAAGGGAAGTTTTAGGAGATAGAGGGGGAGATAGAAATAAAAGTCTTGCGGGGAGGGAGATATATACAAACAAAGAGAGAGGGAGAGGGGAGATAGTGATAATTTGAGAGTGGGTAAATAGATATAGAGAGGTGGCGAGGGGAGGAGAGAGATAAAAAAAAGGTAAGATAGACAAAAGTGGAGGGGAGTGTTTGAGTGAGGAAGGGAAGGAGAGGTATTCAAAGAGAGGGAGGGTAGATAGAGATAAGTAGTTAGAGAGAGAGTATGGAGAGGGAAGGAGGGAAGGAGAAAAAGGAAGAGAGAGGTAGGGAGAGAGAGAGAGAGAGAGAGAGGTGAGATAAATATAAGTATGGAGGAAAGGAGGTACAGACTTAGGGCTAATAAAAGTAGAGAGGAATGGAAAGAGAGGTAGGTAAAGAGAGGGAGAGGAGAGATAGAGTAGGAGGGAAGTGTTACAAGGTGTGCACCATTGGTCTCCTTGTGTTGTGGAACACGACACTTGGGTTCACAACATGGCATAATAGCCTCTCGTGGATTCATTAATTTTCGCAGTTGTATTTGGTATTAATTGGTTGATCTTTTGGTGCAACAACAATTGTGTTTCTAACTAGTGGTATCAAAGCCTAGGTCAAAGGTTTGAACCCCTCATTTGGGCTGGGGGATTGTTACAAGGTCTGTACCCTTTGTCTCCTTGTGTTGTGCAACAGGACGCTTGGATTCACAACATGACTTAACTGCCTCTTGTGGGTTCATTAAGTCTCACAGTTATATCGGGAATTAACATAATGATATTTTGGTGCAATGACAACCGTGTTTCTAACAAGAAGACAAATGGAGAGAGAGAGAGAGAGAGAGAGAGAGAGAGAGAGAGAGAGAGAGAGAGAGAGAGAGAGAGAGAGAGAGATGGATAAGTAGAGAGAGGGAAGGAGGGATGAATGTAGGAATGAGGAGAGGGTGGAAGGGAGATTTATTTGGAGAAATAGAGATAGGTAGGGAAGGAGGGAGATGTATGTATAAAGAGAGGGAGAGGGTAGATTAATATAAGTTGAGATAGAAGGGGATAGGGGAGAAGATCGATATAGAAAATAAGAGGAAGGGAGTGAGAGGGAGGTATCTAGATATGTCTAGAGAGAGAGAGGGGTGAGAGAGAGGTAAAAAGATATGTCTAGATCTTGGGGTGGAAAAGAGAGTGAGATAGAGACAGGTAGAGAGAGGGGAGAGAGGGAGAGTGATAGGTATAAAGATTGGGGGATACAAAGGGTGACATAAAGAGGAATAGAGAGGGGAGGAGGGAGGGAGGGAGGGAAAGAGAGAGAGGGAGATTTATGTAGATAACTAGAGGTTGCAAGGGAGGTATGTAGAGGTATGTAGAGAGAGGGGGAGGAGAGATAGAGGTTATTATAGAGGGAAAAGTTGAGAGAGAGAGAGAGAGGTATGTAGAGAAGTAAATGTAGGGAGTGAGGGGAGGTATGTAGGGAGAGGGAGAGAGGAGAGAGGAATAAGTAAAGAGAGGGAAGGAGAGAGGGAGAGAGAGAGAGAGAGAGAGAGAGAGAGAGAGAGAGAGAGAGAGAGAGAGAGAGAGAGAGAGAGAGAGAGAGAGAGAGAGAGAGAGAGAGAGAGGTGAGATAGAGAGGAGAGAATGTGTGTGAGGTAGGTAGAGAAGAGATGGGAGATACAAAGTAGAAGGGTGAGAGAGATAGATTTAGAGATTGGGGAGAGGGAGTGATATAAAGAGATGGTGGAGATAGAGGGAGAGGGATAATTATAGGGAGAGAGATAGGTCTTTATATCAAGGGAGAGAAAGAGAGTGAAATAGAAAGAGACAGATAATAGGAGCTTAGTGATCATTAAAATTTGACTAAGATTGAGAAACTATAAGATTTTGAGCTTGGGGAGAGAGGAGAGAGTGAGATAGAGAGAGGTAGAGATGATGGAAAAGGAGAGGGATAGGGGAAAAGATATCTCTATAGCTTGGGGAGACTAAGAGCATGGGATATAGAGACAGCAAGAGAATGATGATAGAAAATCATTGATTATTGAAATTTGACGAAGTCTAAAAAATTATAAGATCCTCTAAAATATAGAATCTACATGATGACTCCTAGGGGTTTGAAACCATTCTCAAAAATCCAATTGTAGCATGATAAATTGTAACCTCAAACAATTCACACCTTATATTTGTGCTCCTATTTTAGCATGTCATGTCTTCATTCCTCCTAGGCCTAGTTTGATCTGTCGCCTAATTGCACAATTGAGTGAACCCCATCTCGAGGATATGCCTCCTTATTTGTTGGTTTGTTTGTCCTATTTTTGGAGGACAAGGGCATTGTGTCACCCTTGTCTGGGCCAGGGTTCCCCACCACCCTAGTCCTCCTTAAATAGGATCCATTTCAAACATGGGTGGCCGTTTCTCCTACTCTATGGATTTTGGTCCGCGTGGCTCCACTTGATCTTTAGAGGTTGGCCTAATTGGTAATTTACTTAGGGAACCCTATATAAGGACATCATATCAATACATTTTAGATCTAACTCTATCCACACTATACCATAGCATTTGTGCATTCAACAAGCATTCTCGAACACTCAAAGCAACATTTCATCCCACCATATCCTTCAAGCATCATGGAGAAAATTCATATAAATCTTCATGCAAGCATGTGTATTTGATTAGGTCATTCATTTTCATGTGTGTGTCATGTTATTGCATTCAACATTTGTGATCACATCTAAAGAGCATTGCATCATCAATCTTTTATCTACCATTGCAGATATGAGGTATATCTTCCAGCATTTACTTCAGTATCTACATTTATTATTTCAATTCAATTCAAGGTTAATTCCTAAACTGGGGTTTTACCCAAGGCAAACCCCTATCCACAACCATTTTATCTCTTTTTGTGTGCAAAAAAATTGATTTAGGTGTTGCGATTGACAATTCCAACATAATAGACGATGACAAACAGGTTCAACTTTTACAGACACAAAAAGTGGAGGACCAAGTAGCTCCCACTACCCTGGTCCCAGTAACTCAGCCCAATCTTTTGATAGTGAATCTTGTGCATCTTCATTATCTATATAACATCCCACTTTCCTATCCCGAAGTTGCACGACTAGGTCGCCCTACCCTCTTATTCCTAACAATTCGTTCTGAATTTTTAGCTATATGTTATGATCTACTTTATCTTCTCAGATCTTTGTATGTGGCTCTGTGTGAAGTGTGGAACATTTTTTATCACTTTTTTGGTTCAATTATCTATTTTTTTTTCCTAAATCAAATTCTACAATTCAAATACAACTTCAACTCTAAAGGGGGAAACAATAAACAAGTAAATCCAATCAACGTCTTAGCTCTCTTCTCTAATTGAAATGTGGCTAGATCTATTGGGTTTACGTTTCTCTTTTAAATGTAAGGTTTTTCTTGTGCAATTGGTTGTTTTACTACCCTAATTTGTGAAACCCTAATTTCAGCACCTTACATTTTGGTGAACCCAGCGTGTCTTATACTTCCTTCTTCTAATTGGGTGTTTCATAATGAAATTCACTAAATCTAATTGGTTTGTTATTTCACATGTGAATACATTTCTTTTTAATTACATTTATCAAAACCATGTGTTGGATAATGGTTTCTTTCACTTTACATTACTTCTTTTCATTCTTAGTACTCTTGCATATGTTCCTTCATGCGAGTAAATGTATGTTCCTTGGTGAAGACCTATTCTTTTCTTGGAGTGGTACATCTTTAATCTATAATCTCTCTATGGAGGGATTGTAATCCTTCTCTTTGTCCCTATTCTTGGGGAACATTGATTCTATCTTATATCTCCTATCTTATCTAAGGATCCACTTTTCCTATGATGAGTGGTGTTTGCTTGTGATATTATGTCATTCCTTGTGTGGAATTGTTTGTTTGCTCAAGGATACTCTCTTATACAAGAGGTGTCTATCCTCGAGTACAACCTCTTCTCCATTTGACGATGTATGTCTATTATAAATTAACCCTCTCTTAGGGTCAAAAGTGTGTTATCCTTCATCAAAAATTCATTTGCCTAGCAGTAGGAGGAAGGTGTAAATTCTTGTTCTCAAAGGTGGAACCACATCATAGGTATTTGTATTCAATATAGTTATATTGGTGCATATAGGTATTTGTATTCAATTGCACCATAAGACGACAAAGGTGGAACCACATCATAAACACTTGACTTTTGGGGTCCGCAAAGGATACCACATTTGGTTTGGATTTTATTCACTCCCTATTAGACAACAAGAACTACTAGCGTAGACATAGAAGATGAAGGATACTTAGGGGTAGCAGTTGAAATCAGACATGGGGAACTAGAGGTAGATAGTTGCAATCTTATTGGCTTTAAACTTTTTGTAGGAAAGGAACGAAAATTCTTCACGAGGCTTAGGAGGTTCATTTGGACAAAGTCAAAGATAATCAAGTGAAAATTCTCAATGATGAGAAGAGGGTGGAAATCCACTTTGATGAACATTATACACCTCACCTTTAACCAGAAACATTAACAATTAAGGACTATAAAAGAGACTGCATTACTGGATGTGAACCAAGGATGACCCAACTTCACATGAAATTGATCTAAGGTTGGAATTATGGAAAAGGGTACATCCAAACATTTGCATCTGATCTAGACACAAAGGGTTGTGGTACCAAGGGTGGGATGAGTGAAACCATGATGTCTTATAGCCAAGACTTTGAATTTCTCATACTTGTCTAGTTGTAGTTCATGTACATAAAGGAACCCTTGTGTAACAAAATTCACCATGCAAAAAAGATTAATGACTACTCATGTGGGTTTCATTAATTTTGGTGGGAATGTACAAAGGTCCATCAGGTGTATGAATATAAGAATCATGTGGGTAAAGGTAATCTCAAGTTTGGGTTAGGTTTTATGAGGACGAGCATCTCTCATGTTTACCATGTTTGCAATTTTCTCATCTCAAGGCTCTAAAATTGTGTTCTCTATGACAATAAAATATTTTACAAGGTCAACAAAATGAGATGGTAATGCATTCATAAAAATGTGCAAGTTTTATTTTGAAGGAGTTGTGAATTTATTCATGTTGTCCTTTACATCAACAACTTGAACGACATTAGAGTTAGTGAGGTCTTGAATTTCATTTTTAAGAAGCATACATCACTTAATGTTGTGTCCAAGAGCATGATGATATTGTCCAAAGGCTTTGGCATTAAAAGGAGGTAAAAGTTTCAAAGAATCTATAATATGGATAGGGGGAAGCTAGATAAGGTTATTATTAAGCAATATCAACATAGTGGAATGGAGAGGATAAGAAAGTTGGCTAAAATGTTGAGTCCTTGGTCTAGGAGGAGAGGGGACCACACCAGAAGGTGTCGTAGTCATAATGTAAGTTTAAATATGATTAAAAGAAGGATTTGTCTTAGTGAAATTCTTATTTTGATTTTTAAATAGTTGGAAATTAGGAGGAATACCCTTGGACTAACTAATAGGAGCCAATGAATAACAACTCTTGGTATAGCTAACTGATAATTGGTAATCATGGAGAGTTATTCATAAGTGAGTAAATGAAGGATACTTAATTAAAATTATCTTCTCATGAATATTTGGTTGCAAGCTCCCAAAGAAAAATCATTCCACATCAACATCTAGGAAGGGATGAGATATTTGAGAGAAAAGGGCTTGATAACACCATATAAAGTCATTCACTTTCTCCTTTTCCCTTGATTACAATGAACCAAGGAGACTTGAGGCCCAATGATACCTTGAAAGTGTTGAAGAAATAGATTGAGAAGTTATGAAAAGGAATGGATTGAATTGTTAGGTAAAGAGAAAAACCAATATAAGGTCATGTATTTCAATGACCTAGGAAAGAGTTTTGTAGGAAGAGAATCTTCAAATGTGAAATCGCTACAAAGCATGGTAAAGGTTGACACGTCGCTATTATGATCTCAATTTTTATTATACTTCTCAAAATGAGGTGTCTCAATGTGGGTAGGTATGGGATTATTTAAGATGGTGGATGACAATGAATTACGAGTGCAATATAATGGAACGTTAGTTTGATATTGGCTTTGGTTCAAGTTGGCTAACTATTATTGTAGGGATGTGACATTTTGCAAAAGCTAGTTTATGACAATATTAATACATGAAATGGATGAATGTGATGCACTAGAGTTGACTATAGGTTTATTGGTATTGTGGAATGTAAAAGGTATAGGTGATTGGATAACAATGTGTTGGTAAACTATTGATTGGGTGTTTCGACAAGCAAATGATAGAGTAGAGGGGGGTGGGACAAAGTTATATTGTTTTATAGGTTTCCAACTTGTAAACACAGATCTAATGTGAGCACTATTACCAAACTATGTAGTAGTAATGAAAACAATCGAAGTGAAGGTAGGAATAGAATTTGTCAATATGGGTATTGATAAATGTGTCCTTGTTTGGTTTTCAGGATACGCATTGTTGAAAAAAATTGCACAACTAGTTGACAACATAATGTCTTTATCCACTATGTGGGTTAGGCTACATAGGATTTCCACACCATCTAGATAATTGAATATTTTCCATAGATTTTATACAAGAGAGGCAGCCTCCTCAATCGATGGTTTTGAGCTCAAGAAATTCTAAAATCTAGTCAATTCCTTGTCTAGCTTTAGAATTTGGGCCTCAGGAACCTGAAGCGTACAGTGGTCCATCTCAAAAGCATCATGAGAGGATTGTGGTTCAAATATTATAGGGAAGGCAGGATTAGAGTCCAAGAAGGTGTACATTCTTGAAATTTATCGAGAAAAGGTGTTAGAAAACTCAGGTTCAACACTAGAGCTAGTCAAAGCATGAGAGGCCATTATTCGGTAACTTCTAACATGAATTTATGATTCAAACCACGTGGTAATAAAACTCATAAGAAAGTATAAGTTCTAGAAAAACATGTATGCTCCTAGAATGAAAGGGAATAGAAGAAACATATGATAAGACAAAAAAGTAGATGATATGTTAGAAGAAACTGTTAAATTGAAGTTATGTTACAAAAATATATGCAAGAGAAATTAGAATTATTACAAGTGCAAACTATGTTAGTTTCACCAAAATGAAATGGTGAAAAACTGATCCAGGCGAAGATATGCATTAACTTAGAATCAATATTCCTTTTTTCACCATAAATCATTAGAATATGTATGAAAGGGTTCGGCTCTATTTCTCAGAGGAGAGCCAAATAGTCACAGATACATATCTAATTTGTTAATTATTGTGTTGTGTGTGATGTGATGAGAATGTATGAAAACTAGGTTAAATAAAGCAATTATGAACAAGATTGACAAAATGCATGAAACTGGGAATAGGAATGCATAAAAGAAGTACAGATTTAGAAATGGGATACAAAGAAGAACCTATGAATGAAATATAGAGAAAACTAGGTAAGATAGAGGCATTGGCCCCTAGATTCATGGAGTAGTCTGATGCAAAAGATAGTGGTAGGAATGAAATCAAGAGGTCCTAAAGATTTTGTCCTTAAAATCTGGGGCAGAATTGGGAGTACGCTATCTCCTAGCTCTAATGTCCTAGCATTTTGTGAATCTGTGATTGTTCATATCCATCTGCTCTATTTGTTTATGTATTTTATTCAAATATGAACATGCACACATGAGAAGAGGGAAAAATTGGTTGTGTTGTATAGGATCTTTTACAATTCAAACCCTATTTTGGTGTTCTCACCTCCACAACAACAATGATGGATGATAAACCATTATGTGTTCCCTCAATAATAAAGGCAAATGAATGAAACAAAATGACAATGATTACCTCACACATAAACTCCTATAATGGACCTTATGTGAGATGATGAAGGTTCGCAATTCCTTAATGTGACATGATGTCCATGCAATAAATGATTATTTAATGTGCTTGATGTTGATCTTCATATTTTCTACTTTGATGGACCTTTGTAACCCTACAATAATTGATTGTATTGTTTACCTAATCATAAAATAGCTCAAAAGATCAAATCAAATTGAGTTGTTAGAGAGTTAGAGTTTGAAATAGAAAAGGGAGTCACATTTATATATAATGTGCACCTTTTCAATAACATTTTTAGGAGAGTCCAAAAAGTGATACAATTATTAGGGGCTTGAAGATGACATTCAAATATTTGAATTTCGAGGACAATAGCATTGAGCACTAGTGTCCAACTCTTTTGGATGAATGAAGGGATAGACACTAATTGGGGTGATCCATAATGAAAATTTGGTCCCACATTAGGCACACTCAAACAAGTTCAGGAACAACCATCAAAATGGGTGTTAAAACCTAGCATGAAATTATCAAGGCATACAAATTATGATGTTACGGAAAATTTATGCTAAGAAAATTTGTATTTCAATTTCGCCACTCACATCACTAATCTTGCAACTGTACGCCTATGTCATTTCATCATCGCCTACAACGATTGTAAAGAGATTATTGTTTAATAGTTTTTTAGAAAAAGGCTTTTTAATTCCTACATAATATACAACGTCCTATACCTTATCATACACTTATTGTAAGACTTGTTGCACAACAGGCTCCATGTGGCTCTATTGTCGGCACTTTTTGATTCATTTAGTTGATTTCTTATTAGTGACCTCCCGGAAACAATTACCACCATCAATAGAAAATTTCTTATTGATGATCTATGATTGGTGGTTAGCACATAAACCTACCAATATCTACTCACACCACCACTATTTTCTAAAACTGATCACTATACCACTTATCCTTGCCTCAAAAACATTCTCAATGTATAATTGATGGTTTGATAACCTATGACAATGATTTTTCCATTCCCGGATGGTTTTGAAACACATGACATGGGGAAATATTTTGGTGGTGGGAAACATATTGTAATCATTTTTCGAGAATGTTAGTAGTACCACCTAGCAGGTCCCTACCCTAACCCTAATTTTTCCTAAAGGAGTTATTTTTTCTTTTTAGCATAACTTGGGTGAATGGTGTTGAACATTGGAAAATGAGATGTCACCAAAAATTTGGCTCCAAGAACTTTCTAATGGTGTAGGTATTTTCACAAATTTTACTACCAATACACTTAAACACTTGTCAAAGTCATAACTTTATTTTTTCTCCCAAGCTCATAAATTTTAAGCTATATCTTTGATTTTCACAATTCTTGTGGTATTGAAAATCAATTTTAGAGCTCTTCTCATCTATCCATATACTTATACTATAATTTTCCTCAACTAGATTGTATTCAATTTATCATTATTTCACACTTTGGTTGATTACTTGAACATTTTGGTACTCATAAGCACTGTGTTTGTGTAAGACTTCATTTTAGCCAATCTATATGTATTTGCTAAAATTACACCTTTTCTAGGTGTTGTAAGCATCTATTAAATGCACTCCTTTATTTGTTAACACACTAAGATAAAGTGCCACCATTGTAAATGCATTCTAGAGATCGTGCACACCATGTTGTGTCATTTTTTGTACTCTCTCTACTTTGTAATGTGCTATAGAAGGTTTTTATGTGTGATTTATTATCTGTAACCATAACCTTGTCTAATTTCATCCATAAATGTCTTGTTTTGCACACCCTTTTTTAGCTGCAAGTACCATCTTCTGCATATTTTGATGATGTTTCCTCTCTATGCACTACATTGTGACACACCATTTTAGTGGACCATCATACCTCTCTCTTATCAATATTATAGGGGGTATCAAATTATTAGTATTAATGCTTCCTTGGTTTCAATTTGTAGTGTGGTATGTATCTAGTTTTTGTTCATATATAATTGACAATTATAGAGATAAATTACCCATGCATTTTGATGAGATGAAACACATACTAGTATAAATACTCTTGCAATCCTAATTATGGAGGATACCTTCCATCCTCAATTGATCATTTTTTTGGGACTATTGGCCCCTATAGTTTTTACTTGCACTATACTTTGCATTGGTTTGAATAGTGTCATTGGGGTCACTCGTGCAAATTTGTATCTTATCGGTCTTGATCTTGGTCCTAATTTAAAAGGAGTTTCTTTAGTTTTAAATCTATTGTATTCATCTTTCAACAATTGTTTGCAACTTTTTTGTGCTTTAATTGTGTTCTTCATGTTCCTATTCTTTTTGGAAT
The DNA here is from genome assembly GCF_030272615.1 of Cryptomeria japonica. Lineage (NCBI taxonomy): Eukaryota > Viridiplantae > Streptophyta > Pinopsida > Cupressales > Cupressaceae > Cryptomeria > Cryptomeria japonica. Next base: position 504,369,541 of record NC_081406.1, read on the forward strand.
ATTATTTGAAAGTCTTCTTGCTCCTTCATATGTTTTATTCCTATTGAGGGGATATATATTGTATCTATGATGGAAGTTGTCCTTTGGGGAACATCTTGACCTCCTTCCTTTATTTTTTCATGTCTTTCTCCCCTTTGTAGAGGAGCAGTTTCATTGAGGTTTTCTCATTTTTCTTTGCTTACAAGAGACCTTTTTTATTTGTACATGGGTGCCTCATCAAGCCTAATTTCTAATCCCCATTTTTTGTTTTTTTGTGTATTTCTCATTAGAGGTTTTAGCTTCTCCCTAGGTTGCACATAAGGGGGTGTTGTAAAAACGTGTTTTCCTAACTAATTATCTGGTCCCTTCTTACACTAGCATTCTTGAGCTTACTTAGGTCATGTTCTTTTTTATTTAAAATCATAAGATAACGACATATGTCACGATCTAATTTAATCCACACCTAGGGTTTCTTATATTAAATTAAGGGTAATTCATTCATTATTGATGCATGCTTTTTTGAATCAATAGACTCTCAGGCTTTCATAGCAATTCTATTATTTTTCTCTCTTTCGTAGTAGGTGTTTGATTGTAAGTGATCTTTGGGAGCTACATGGTTAAGGATTCAACTCCAACAAAGGTGCTAAGACATTTGTGACCACCTTTGTAGGTGACTTTGGAAGTCGTGTTCTTTCTTCATCTATCAAATATGACATGTACAAGTGGTTAGGGAAAAGCCATGTTGATCCTTCAATATTCACTATACGATAAGGGATTAAAAAAAAAAAATCATATGACTCAAAGTGTTTGTTACTTGAGAAATTGATGTGTGAAGATCACTAAATGACTTTGATCTTGTTTGAATGCATATATTCAAGTAGTCATTAGGCGAAAGATGCCTTTAACCCAAGTTTGTAAGGGAGTTGTTCAAGAAATAGATCCATGGTTTTGAATTGTGACTGTACTTGACTTTTTGTTGTGCATTTGTCTAATTGGTTTTATTATATAAATTGCAACTATATAAAATAAATTTTGTATGTGTAACATTTATTTCTATCATTAGCATGTATGCTATAATGTGCAATTTCTAAATGACTTAAAAGGGTTATTATTGGTTTAGGAATGATTGGGTATAATTTAATATTTTGTACATGTGAATTTTAATGATCCTCTTATTTGTGTAAAAATAATGAAAGATTTACAATTAGTTCTCTCCTTGTTCCACATTGTTAGTTTGGGAATTCAAGTATCCATACAAAGTATTAGTGTATTTTATATTGGGATGTTAAGTCGAAAGGTTTTGCAATCCTTATGATACAAGCAATGATATGGATTACTTTTTTTCATGGAGTGGTGAGCTAATTAATTAGATAAATGGACATTAAGATTACACAATGTATTAGTTTGTCTTGGTTAATGTATATGTGATTAGTTGGATGACAATATTTGTGGTTTTAATGCACGATTCGCCTATTGATAAACCACAAACTCCCAAAAAATCACAAGAGCATGTACATAGGTTAACGGATCATTCTATGTAGTATTGTAACAAGATCAACTATTGTATAGGTATAAGACCTAGAGGATATGAAGAGTGATGTTGCATCTATGGTCCAACTAGAGCAAGAAATCGTGGAGCTGCTAAAAAATTTATCTTAGGCCTCTTTTCTTTGTTATGGGTTGTCCCTTTTGTGTTTCTGTGTTGTCCTTTTGTTTCTTTTGGGGCTCTTGTTGGCTTTTTGTATCTACTAGTTGTTTCCTTTTTGTGTTTTGTTCTATCTAGCTGGCCTTTATTGCTTTATCTTTTTATAATTTGATGTAAAGGGTTTCGGGGCCCCTTGAAAACCTGCTTTTCACTTAATCAAAAACTATTGTATAGGTATAAGATTACATTGAAATTGAGGCCGATACAAGTCTAATGTAGTTACCTATCAGCAATAGTGTGCAAGTGACAAATCCCAAGAACATTTATATCCTACGATGTAGCTAGCTTTAACTACTACCATGCAAGTGATATATGTCATGAGCTACCCATGACATAATAGAGCTTAGTCTACTTTCGCTAATAGCATTCTAGTCATGTATGTCAAGAGCTACTAAGAGCCACCGACAAAAAGGTTTAGTGAGCTATGAAAACAAATCTGATTAATGGCCATGTGTTATTATCCCTTGTCAATGATGAAAAGTAATATGGGATGCTTGTCTCATCATCACTTCTTCCTATGAAACAAGATTAGGATTTAACAATAATGTTGTATGGGATGAACTTGTTTTCCTTTTCTCTATTGTCGCCTTAAACAAGGGCTTATGTGTTAGTGAACCAATTAAAGGGGGAGATGCATGCAATATGATCCCATGCACTTTTTTTTTGTTAGTTAATCAATATGTGTGTATGTGAAAATATGAGCTAATCATTATGTGCATATGTAATGTATATATGAGCTAGTCAATATGTGTTTATGTAATGTAAGAGTTGATCACTATGTGGATTTGTCTTCATACTTTTTTATTGACATCATGCTATATGTATAGTACAAACTTATTGTTATATTGTTATGCATGTATGGAATTATAAGTATTAATTAATTAATAGTTGTGATTCAAAAGAAATGTCAAAGATCTCACCCCAAATGCAAAGATGGAGTATTTTTATTATCGCTATGAGAACTATGGAGCCTCTTCATAGCCATTTCAAATTAACCCCCAAAGAAAAGGTATAGGTGTAGGATTTGTCTTGATAGAGGTTAACTTGTTTAATGCAAAAATGAGAAAAATGTTAAAGATCTCACCCCAAATGCAAAGATAGAGTATTTTTATTATCGCTATGAGAACTATGGAGCCTCTTCATAGCCATTTCAAATTAACCCCCAAAGAAAAGGTGTAGGTGTGGGATTTGTCTTGATATATAGAGTTAACCTATTTAATGCAAAAATGTCATGATTTGTTAGATTACAAAGCTAGCACCTCTAGAGCGGAATATCTTATCAAGTCCTAAAAATACTCAATGACATAATTTGAACTAGACAATCCAATAAGTTGATTCATTAATTAATATGTAATGAAAATGATGATTAAAAAATAGTAACAATCAAGGGTTGTTGTTGCACCTCAATTGAAACCATGAAATTGTCTCCATCTATACATCAAGTAAGAGATGGTTTTTTCTGTTAGGAATATTACATCATTCATATTCTCATAGCTACATTTGTTAGACTTTAGGATACATATAATAATTATTTGTTAGTTTCTCAAGAGTAAGTTTGTTCCCATGATTATTGTTATCCTATGACTATCCATGTAAGGAGTTGTTATAGAAACCGTCTTATGATATAGGAGATGTAATTCTTATAATTTAGCAATTTTATTATTAAACAAAATGAAATTGATGCATAGTATTATTTGTCTCTAATATTTGCAACTGTTGCATAGCATTCTAAAACCAATATTTTTTTTTGTTGATCAATCATTCATTGTTGTCAAGGAATGCGTACTTGTTTCACCTTTTTTGCTCACATCAATTTCTAGCCCACAAACAACACCAAACTTCTCTTGCACAACACTAGACAAGTTAAATAACTTCATAAAATTTTACCGAGAGACGTAACACTACAATGGCACCCACCCAACTTTTTTATCCATGTAATTTTAATGATAAATAATGGATAATTTAAAAATAAGTTATAGACTAAAATCTAAATTAAAAAGCAACTTTCTATTATTAATATTTATTATGACCAAACAACAAATAATTTAAAATGTACAACCTAAGTTGGCCTAGTGGTGGAGAACTTGTGTTCTTGAAAGAGAGGTCACAAGTTCAAATCTCGCAAGGGGGTAGGGTATGTACACCTTATGGCTTCGGCCCATTACCAATCAAAAAAAAAAAGTTAAAAATTATTAAAAATCATGGCTCTGCAAATTTTCGGATCCACGAAAAGTGGATTACAGAAAAATGCGATTGCAAATTCAAAAGGATCAAGGCAGAAGAAAATTATTGGAATCGCCAAGCACTCCCCATGGCAAGCAGGACAACCTCAAAAATTCACCCACAGTAACAAGGTGGGTTCTGCAAATAGATTCGAGGCCCTTAATACCTGCACCACAGGAGCAAATTCCATCTTGGTTTCTCTGAATCAAAGATGCAAGGAGGCAGCTAGGGTTCCAAGGGGTCCTGGGTCTGAGGATTCTGGCAGGGTTATATCTCGGACCCGTGTTCAAGAAGCCTTCTTTGCAAAAACTAAATACTCTATGGCTGATATGGTTAGGGCTCCCCCTCCTCTTTGTAAGGGCTGGGATCGGGATTGGCATTTGGTGAGCCGCAGAAACAACAGAGCATCAGGGCAGCCAAACTACCTTAAGCCGAATCCCAATCACTGTCGGGAGGAAGGTTTTGTAAAACCTATCCAGTCAAAGATTTTCTCTACTCCTCGGAGATCCGTGGGTAAATTATCAAAGATCATGATCTCCCCACACCGTCACCCTTCCATGAATCATCACATTTTAGAGGAGGTTAAGCATCATAAGTCGATTTTACCCTCAAAGCCTCTAGCTAACCCTAATAGGTTGGTCATTGATATTGACACCCATACTCAGGTTAGATATCAAATGCATTGCAACAACCAAATGATCTTTGCTCGATGGAAAGGTTGGGGGATCCCGGGGGATCAAATTGCTAACTGGGTGTCGGATTCTCTCAAGAACCAGCTAAAAATTGATATCCTTCCTGACAATTTCTTAGCTATTGAATGTGGTAATCAAAGTTTGAGAAATTCTTTGCTTAACGGGGATATATTAACATTCAAGTGCCTAGGGTTTGATTGCCGAGAATGGCAACCCCTCTTTCTGCCATCTCAATTCAATTCCTGCATGGTTAACAGAGCAATTTCACTTGATAATTTCCCTATAGAATTGCGAAATAATGAGTTTTTAAGAATAATAGGAAACAAAATAGGCAAATTTGTAGAAGTTAAGAAATCAACTCTAAGCTTCTTTAACCATCTTTTGATTGTTAATATGAATATTAATATTAAATCTTTAGAGCCCATAACAGTGAAATGTGACAAGCTATGCTTAACCCTAGAGCTGCCCTTTTATAATGGTTATTTTGAAGATACTATGTCGAGGAAGATCCCCTCTGAGAAACCTTTCCCCAAACTGGTCCTCAAATCTAATAGCGCCCCGTTCAGATTTGTGGAAGGAGGGGGTTTTACCTTCAAAGGCTATTTGCCTTTTATTGCCCCTAATCACCTTACAACGGACCTATGCCCTCACAGCTCTCCTGTTAAGATATCTAGCCCCCCTCCTCCTCCTTTGCCATCTATTTATCCACAGTCAGCTGCTGCATTTCCTAGGGATCGAGACCTGGAAGAAGGTGAAATCTGTGAGATGCTCCCTCAGAAAGAGCAGCTCGGATTGTCTATTTTGCCTTCATCTTGCTCTCTCATCCCTCCAGAAAGGGTGAGCCCCTCGAGATCTTCCCCTTTAAGGGTACTCACCTCCTCCTCTGCACAATCAGAGAAAGATAGTCTTCCCCCAAATCCAGGTATGGCATCTGTCCAAGGTCAACCAATATCTCAAGTCTCAAGTATGGAGGCCTTAGAGGTGACAGATGTCTGCCCTCCATCCCTGAATGTTGTTTCAGAGTCATTTTCAAAATCTGAGAGTGATCGAGTTGCTAGGGAAGTTAACATCATTGCCAATTTTGTAGGGGAAGAAGTAGTTAACGACCTTATGGATCAATTGGTGGATGAAATTTGTGATGATGAGGAATTGGAAATACAAAGGGATTTCTATGTCAAAAATCTAGTGGATATTACCAGAGTCGACTTAGAAACAGATGAACTTTTTGTAGCAATAGACAACTTAGAAAATGATAACCCAAACACTCTAGGCATTCTCAGCTCTGATATAAGCAAAGATTCTCCTGACTATGCTAAAATCAGTAAGAAAAGGGGTAGGAGATCCCTTGCTGAACTAAGATCTAAGGTTGGAGAAGCTAGGGGTCAGTCTAAAATATCTAATCTTTTTAATGTAGGGGAGGGGAAGTTCCTCCCCACAGAGCCATGAAAATCATTACCTGGAATGTTAGGGGTCTGAATGCCCCTAACAAACAGCCGCATCTTAAAGTGTTGCATCTCTGATTCTAGACCAGACATAATGTTAATCCAAGAAACTAAAATGAACTCCTTTGAGATTCTCATTTTTTAGAAAAAGCTAGGCGTTAGACAGCTAAAGCATTCCCCTGCCATAGGGGCCTCAGGGGGTTTAGCTATCATTTGGGACTCTAGATTCATCTCGTTTACGCCTTTAGAGATTAAGCAAAACTGGTTAGGAGGAGAAGTTGTAAGCTATAAATATAACCTTACATTCAAACTGATAAATGTTTATGGCCCTATCCAGAATAGGGATAAGGCTAGGGTGTGGACGGAACTTGAGCTTTTCCTTAGAAGCTTCCCAAACGATGTATGCATCATTGGTGGAGACTTCAACGCTATCACTAAGATTGCAGACAAAAGGGGATGGAGCAGCAAACTCCCTCCCGCGGCTGTAGATTTCAATCATTGGATCAATAGGAATTCCCTGTTGGAAATCCAGACAGCAGATAATGCCTTCACTTGGAACAATAGAAGGTCTGGTTTCTGTAACATCGCTGAGAAATTAGACAAGTTCTTTATCCATGGGGGGCTTGCAGAGCTTAATTACTCCTTGAACGCAGAGCCTCTCCCGTTATCAGGTTTTGATCATTTTCCACTCCAACTTAACTTATTATCTGACCACTCCCCTAATAAATGCCCCTTTAAGTTTGAGAGCATGTGGTTCAAAGATGATAACCTTTTAAACTTAATTGAGGATTGGTGGAGAAGCTCTGTCTTCTCTAGTTCGAAGATGTTTATTGTTGCAAGTAAGTTAAAGCTTATCAAAAGGAAGCTCCTAGAATGGAACTGGGTTGATTTTGGCAATATTTTCGATAAAAAAACTCTTAATTGAAAATGATCTTAAGATTGTTAACATGGAGGTTCTTGAGAAGGGAATGGATGAACCTCTCTTCCTTAAGGAAAAGGCTCTATTCTCTGAGTATGAAAAGATTCTGTCTAATGAAGAAATCTTCTGGAAACAAAAATCAAGGGAGACCTGGTTAAGTGATGGAGACCGAAATACTAAGTTCTTCCACAATAGCACCAAGCAGAGGTGTGGGGTCAATCGTATTTCTAAAATCAAGAACTGCCAGGGCTCCATCCGGTCTGAACCAGATAATGTTGCCTCTGAGGCAGTAAGGTTCTTTGATAAAATCTTAAACAATCCTGAAGGCTCCAACCTTAGGGGCCAACTCAACATCATCAAGAATCTTCCAAAACTCATTAACGACGACCACAATAAAATCCTGTTAAAAAAATTCTCTGTGGAGGAGGTTAAATCTGTCCTTATGAAGATGAATCCAAACAAGGCTCCAAGTCCAGATGGCTTCCCCACCAGCTTTTTCCAAAAATGCTGGGGTTTTATGGGGATAGAGATCACAGATGCCTTAGAAGGAGTTAGGAACTCTAGTAAGATTCTCAAAGAAATCAACAACACCTTCCTAGTTCTCATTCCCAAAAGAGAAAATCTTGAAAGCTTTAATGACTTCAGACCAATAGCCCTTTGCAATACTCTGTATAAACTCCTTACCAAAACCCTAGCAGCTAGACTTCAAAATCTGCTCCCCATTATCATCAGTGAAGAACAAACTGGCTTCGTAGCGGATAGATCAATCTATGATGGGGTTATTATCGCCCAAGAGGCCATTCATTCGGTCCAGCTCAACAGGGCTCCAAGCATGCTAGTCAAATTAGACATTAGTAAAGCTTATGACAAAGTTGATTGACGCTATGTAAATGCTTGGAGGCCTTTGGATTTTCCAAATCCTGGATCAACCTAATCTTTGAATGTATTTCCACCCCTAAATTCTCTGTTATGGTTAATGGTTCGCCGGAAGGTTTCTTCAGCAGCTCGAGAGGGCTCAGGCAAGGAGATCCAATGTCCCCCTTCCTCTTCATCATCATGGTTGAAGCTCTTGGCAAATCCATTTCTAAAGCCAAAGAGGAGGGTGGGATCCAAGAAATCCCCATCACAGGCGGCCTCCCTCCTTTCACCCATCAGCAATTTGTTGACGACACGATGCTTTTTGGGCAAGGAAGTGCAAGAGAAGCAAGTGCCTTCAAAGGCATCCTCGAGTCCTATATGTTAGCCTCGGGTCAAGAGGTGAATCTGGCTAAATCTGCAGTTTTTTATGTTCAACATAGACCCAGCTTTAGGAAAGGAGATCTGCAATGTCTTGGAGATTAGTCAAGGTACCCTCCCTTGTAAATATCTAGGCATCCCCCTTGACAAAGGGAGGAGACCCTCAAAATTATGGGACAACTTGGTGGATAAAATCAAGTCTAGGATTAACTCATGGAAAGGAAAATGGCTCTCTTCTGCGGGTAGGGCAACCTTGGTAAGATCGGTCTTGTCAGCCATGCCCATCTACCAGCTCTCCTGTCAACATCTATCTTCTTCCAAACTTGTCGAGCTCAACAAACATCTTAGGACCTTCTTTTGGCAAGGTACTAATGTCAACCGGAAAATATCTCTCATATCCTGGGATAAGATATGCAGACCCAAGGAAGAAGGTGGAGTTGGCATTAAAAATCTCTGAGATCAGGGTAGAGCCTTGGGTGCCAAGTTGATCTGGAGATTGTTCAGATCCCCCCACCTCAAATGGGCTCGTCTGTTGCACCTCAAATACCTCAATGGTGGGGATCCTATCCAAATCTTCAGAGAAAGCAACCCCCCTAGAGGGTCCTGCCTATGGAATTTCATGCTAGACTGTAGGAGGATTATCTCTGACAGACTTACTTGGAACCTGGGATCTGGGGATAAAGCCCTTTTCTGGTCTGATTCATGGGGTGGGTATAAGGCCATTGATAAAATCCATGACTTTGGTGCTACTCGTTTCCTTCTGGAATTTCACAAAGGCCCCCTATTAAACAACTATATTTCCCCTTCAGAGGATGGGGTTGGTTGGCAGTGGATCGAGAAGGTTGAAGAGGTTATCCCGGAAAGAGACAAACATATTCTTATGACCATTCTCAAATCAAGGAACATAGTCTTTAGTCATGAAGAGGATAAGCTCATATGGGACGGTTCCCTAAAGGGGGAATACAACTCCAGGGATGGGTACCCTCACATCTCCAAAGCATTTTTAAGACCTACGACTGAGCTTCCCTTGAAATTGTGTTGGGATAAATATTGTCTGCCAAAGGCAGGCATCTTCTCTTGGCTTGCGATTCAGAATAAGCTCCTAACTGCGAACAAATTCAGGAGGATGGGGTATGAGGGCCCTAGTAGATGTCCTCTCTGCGAGGCAGAGGAGGAAGACACCAATCATATCCTCCTTAACTGCCCCTTTTCTCACAAATGTTGGATCTGGTTCACCAACAAACTTGAATGGTCTGCGGCCTTCCCCCACATCATCTTTGGAATGCTCAAGGCATGGCCTTTCCTCAGGTGTGGCTGTCTCTTTGAAGGTTTATGGACAGCTCTTCCTTCTTCCATTATGTGGGAATTATGGAAGGAGAGAAATAGACGTCTCTTTAAGAATGAAAAACTAGAGGTTCCCATAATCATTAACAGGATAGAGTCAACTATCACTGAGCTCATGAACAACCGACTATCATCAGGCACATTGAAGAATGCCTCTATCACTCATTGGGATGAAAAGATGAAAAAACGCTGAGAAGGCTTATCCTTTCCTCCCTTTGTAGGAGAGGGTCCTTTTGCAAGTCTACGATCAAGGGAAGCATGCAGATGGCAGCCCCCGGGCGAAGGGTGGTTGAAGCTAAACTTTGATGGGGCATCCTGTGGCAACCCAGGGCAAGCAGGGATCGGATGTGTTGTGCATAATTGGGAAGGCAAGGAACTAGCAACCCTTGCCTCTCTGGTTGGCATCAACACCAACAATTGGGCGGAACTTATGGCCCTGGTGGAGGGTCTGCATTTATGCAGGAAACTAGGAGCTAAGAGCTTGGAAATTGAAGGAGATTCAGCTATAATTGTCAATGCTCTGAGGAAAGGTAGTATGTCTAATTGGAGACTAAATACTTTGTTGTCAAAAGCTCTTGACTTGTGCAGAGATTTTGATAGGTTCACAGTCAATCATATCTATAGGGAGGGCAATAAGAGAGCGGATGAGTTGGCCAACTTGGGAGTTGATGGCATCAATCTCCTGTTTGTGCCACCTTAAGGCAACCCTCTCCTTTGTTTTCGTGTCCTAAGTGGTTGTTAGCATGTTACTCCTTTCATCCCCTTATGTTTCTCCTACCCAGACTCTGTTTTAACCCCCTTATTTATTCCTCTTCCTGGCCCCTGTATTTTTGTATAGATACTCAGGCAAGCATTCAGTTTAAATAGTGGCTTTTCAACACATAACCGTTCACTATCACTAGTGTTTCGAATATCACTTCGATCAAGTATTTCCTTCATTCATCAAAATACTGTATTCGGTCGCTAGGGTTGCCTCCTCACCATTACCTATCTGATATCCATTGGGTTTTATGTTGAAGAAACCTTGGGCTTCGGTGACCTCCTTTAGTTTTCCACCGAAATACTTCTTCCATCGATACTACTATGCCCCGTCGATGAATGGATCTATTGTCTCACCGAAGCCTTTCTTTATCCTCTCTTGTCGTCTTCCACCAATAAAGTTGTATCAGCGAAACAACGCATATCAGAGACATGCCCTTTAGCCTCCTCGAATCCTATTTCCTCATCGATATCTTTTGTTGATGTAACTTCTTTTTGTCTGATCGACCTTTTCCTTTCAATGAGAACATTTCTTTCGGTGAAGTCCCTATGCACCGTTGGTATTATCTCCTCGAAGACCTTTTCTCGTCGATGAAAACCTCTCTACTTTCCTCGATATCTTTTGTCGATGGATTTACTATCTTCGATGAGTCCCCTCTGAAGTTCATCAGTGTTTCCTTTCTTCGATGGCCCTTCTATATCGATAAGACATCGTTGGGTCTCATTGATACTATTTGAATCCAGATATCTTTATGTCGAAGAAACCTTGGGCTTCGATGACCTCCTTTACTTTTCCATCGAAATACCTCTTCCATCGATATCACTATGCCGGTCGATGAATGGATCTATTGTCTCACTGAAGCCTTTCCATCCTCTCCTATCGTCTTCCACCAATAAAGTGGTATCGGCGAAACAACGCAAATCGAAGATAGGCCTTTTAGCCTCCTCGAAACCTATCTCCTCATCGATATCTTTGGTCAATGTAACTTCTTTTTTGTCTGATCGAACTTTTTCTTTCAATGAGAACGTTTCTTTCGGTGAGTCCCTTAGTACCGATGGTATTATCTCCTCGATACACCTTTTCCCAACAATGAAAACCATCTCTGCTTTCCTCGATATCTTTTGTCGATGGAATTACCGTCTTCGATAGTCCTGTCTGAAGTTCATCGGCATTTCCTTTCTTCAATGACCCTTCTATATCGATGAGACATCGTTGGGTCTCATCGATACTATTTGAATCCAGATATCTTTATGTCGTAGAAACCTTGGGCTTCAGTGACTTCCTTTATCCTTCCATCGAAACACCTTCTCTATCGACATCACTACACCCCTTCGATGAATGGGTCTATTGTTTCATCGAGGCCATCTTTCTTTTGATGATTTCATTTTCTCATCGATGAGCTCATTAGTAACCCTCCTCGATAAAGTTGCATCGGTAAAACCACACATCGGTAACTTGCCTTTTAGCCTCCTCGAAACTCATATTCTTATTGATATCTTTAATCGATGTAGCCTCCTCCTATTTGATTGATATCATTCTTTCGATAAGAACACTTCTTTCGGTAAGCTTCCTTCATGTTGCGCCGATGGTATTATTTCCTCGGCAGCCTTTTCTCGTCGACGAATATTGTCTCTGCTTTCTTCGATATCCTCTTTCAGGGGAATCATCGATGCTCCCTTTCCCTAGATACCTTTTTCATATTGATGAAAATCTCTTATGTTTTATCGACCCTTTGCCTTTCAATGAAACTGTCACTGTCGGCCAATATCCTTATATCTCTTCGACACCCTTCTTCTCTCGAATTGTCCTATCGATGAAACCTTCCCCAGTTTCTTCGATCTCATCATTTCAGTAGAACTATCTTCTTTGGTGACTGTTACCATAGTTTCTTTGGTAGCCTTGCTTCATCGACGGAACCTCCTTTGGTTTCCTCAATTTCCCTTCTATCGATGAAAATAACGCTCTCGATTAGTCCCTTTTGAAGTTCATCGAGGCCCAAGTCTATTCGATAAATCATCTTATCGATGAATCATCAACAGGTCTCTCTGATTCAACAGGTGTACCATTTCGGTAAAACTAGATATTTCGGGGAGAGGTTAATGTGTACATCCGATGGCTTTGGTTTGGGCAATAACTTTTAGGTTTCTGATGTCGGTGGAAGTTTCAAGGATTTACCAAAATTCTTTAGGCCATGCTTGATATACTTAAAGCTTTCCCGTTACACTCAATAAGGGCCTTGATGGCTCTCGAACCATTTTCTTAGGATGGTAGCTCCCAACGATCCCTCTGCAGAAACATTTATGGAATCTGCCTCGTAAATATTTATTGAGTTTATGCTCTTAGATGGGTAATCATTATCGCATTATGTATCTGGAGTTTGTTCCTTTTGAGACTAATATTTTGAGTTGTGTATCCTAACAGGGTGACCATCCAGGCAGGTATGATATATTGTATAAGTTTCCTGTTCGGTTTTCCTTGTCCTAACATTCTGGAGAAAGTTTTTCTCAAGATTTTGTGCAGCAAAAGGAGCAAAGCGTGCTTAACCATGTGTTTCAGGAATTGTAAGTATTGCCGCCCACAAATTGCAGCATCACCCCAAGAGATGGGCAACCGACTGCTCAACTTCACACAGAGGATTTCTAAACACTATCTTCATTATTCGGGACAAGTTCCTTTTGTGATCTTGCATCTCCATTTTGTATTGCATTCTTAATTTTTCTGATCCTTGAAAGATCTGGGCTAGACCGAAGGTTTTCTTCCCTCCATTCTTTCCTACCGGTGCCCACACCGAATGGAAGTGTAAATGCAAATCTATCTATTTTTAAATTAATAAAATTCTTTGGCCTCGGCCTTTTATCGATCAAAAATAATAATAATAATAATAATTTAAAAATAAGTTTAAGACTATAATCTAAATTAAAAAGAAACTTTCTATTATTATTATTTACTAAATACCAAAAAAAAAAAAAATTAAATCTATATTTAAAAGAAACACATCTAAATTAAAAACAACTTTTTATTATTATTGTTTATTAAATATAAAACAAAATTATATTTTATAATCTAGATTTTAAAAACCTCTAATTTAAAAAATTATATTTTTAAATCTATATTTAAAAGAAACTTCTAATTTAAAAAATCATGTTTTTAAATATAGATTTAAAAGAAACTTCTTTTTTTTTACATGCAAATCATTTCAGATTCTAAAAATTAAATTCTAATAAATATTAATCATATGAAATTTATTAATCTATGTTAAAGACAGATTTTTTATATTTGATATCTATGGACATTGTCTACATAAATTTTATTTATAAAATATAGATATGCTAGTTCATTAAAGAACTAAATATATATCTCAATGATCCTCACAAAATCCTTTCAACCACTCTTATGGAAAGCAGGAAAGCAACTTATCACTCTAATCACTTGACCTTTCTATAGAACTTTGACATAAACCACTTCTTCATATCAAATAAATATTTCTCTTTATTGTCTATCCCACTAAACAAGATGGAGAACACTTCGAACGCCCTCTATCCACTTATCTGCAATACGAAGCTTGCCTCCTCTCTCCACACCTTATACATGATACTTGAGTTGGAAGGTTGAGAACTCCATAGACACCCTTATCCACTCTCTTCTCAACACCTTGTACCTAGTACTTTCTTTTTGGAAGCATACCCACGCTTGCATGATGTGCTTTTGAGGGGATATATTGACACTTAAAAAATCAAAACCTGCTGCTACAATTTAACTAATTACTTCCCATGTAAACTGAGTACACACCCACAAATAAGTTCACATCAACTAAATATGCACCTACTCTAATACCATTTGTGCAGGTGACCTAGACCTTGCAACGAACACCAAATGAGACAACATAAAGGTTTCGATAATTCAAATATGGAAACACACCCCACAGATTTGACCACTGACAAGGAATCATTCAATCATAGATTTGATTCATTCAAAAATGGATAGATATTGTACATGCACTAGAATCTGCAGAAAATTTTGGCAAAGATTCGTCTATGGAACCAACTCCCAAGCCCCTACAAGACAAAAACCTCCCAATCCCCCAGAAAACAAATCTCCAACCCTCATTTTTTTTGCTTATTCTACTCCCATTAAATGTAATGAAGTTACATTTTATAGAAAGGTCAATAGATAGGAAAGCCAACTCAAACACTAAACATAGAAAGACTTTCTCAAAGCCTATGGTGAGAAAATTAGGAAATAAAGGAAGATTGCTTGAAGAGGAGACTCCTAAGATTTTCTCAGTGTCTAGAAAATATCAATAAATAGGGAAATAGTGCTTCCAAATAAGATACCTAGATTCAATTAGATATGTTCCAAAAACAGCCAGGAGGCAGGTGGCATTTGGAGAGCCTAGCCATCCGAAAAGACAGAAAGGATGTTTATGACATCACTTAACTGCCCTAGTGACAACCAAACATCCTCAGAGAGCTAAATCCCCTATTGTGCAAGCTTGAGCATTGAATTATCCTTTGGGGTGATACTTAAGTATTTTTCTTCGGGTAATTTCTAGATATGAAATGAAAGAACTACTATAGTTATCCATAGTAAAGGAAGATTGCTTGAAGAGGAGACTCCTAAGATTTTCTCTGTGTCTAGAAAATATCAATAAATAGGGAAATAGTGCTTCAAAATAAGATCCCTAGATTCAATTAGATATGTTCCAAAAACAGCCAGGAGGCAGGTGGCATTTGGAGAGCCTAGCCATCCGAAAAGACAGAAAGGATGTACTATTCGGCCATATACAAGACAACCATTACTACCTCTTCCAAACTGTTCAAAACAATAAAGGATAGCTATCCATTTCTTTCAGATGTTTGTGAATACATCAGCACCAACCTAATGTAGTAAGTACTATCTACCCTAGAAAATTTGCAAACAACTAAATTTGTGTGTTGACTCTGAATTCTCAATTCAACCGTAAAGTTACGTAATATGGTCCTATAATGAATATGATGTATGTCTTATGAATAAATTAAATTTCCTATATATTTAAATTTTCCCTTTTTAAATTGCCAACCCAGATATAATCTGTTTATACAAATAAATTACCAAGTAAAAATCCGTTGACAGGCTCAGAACTACAAAATTTCAAAATTTTCTTTATTGCACAACAGGATATCCCTAATGATTATGACAGTAAGACCAAAAATGAAATTCTCTCCATATACCAATTTTGACCACAATTATGTTTTCGATGTGATGGCCATCTAAATGTTGGTAATATCATGAGCACTTCCCAAACAAACAAGGGAAGCAAAGAATATGTTACAAACACAAATTAATGATCTCGAGCTTTTTAAAAAAAGCCTTGCAGGGAGTCCGAACAAACTGCCAGCAGCATAAAGAATACACTCATAAGACACTCTTAGTTGTAAAGATTGGAGATTACGATGCTGAAAAATACCCCACAAACTTGTCATTTTACCAAGAGACTGCTTGCCATCAAGCTCTTCTTCTCCTCCAATGAAAGATTCCTAAGAAATCTTCAGGTAGAACAGAAGAAAAAACTCCAATTTACCAGGCATTTTTACTAATTGAAAGTGCAGATGGAATTTGGCAAATAACTTTGAGGTGCATAAAATGCGTTGCCTTCAAAAGACAAGCTGATTCTATCTGGACCTGTTTAAAATTTGAGCCCATGTCATATTGACTCAAACTTACAAAATATATCGACTTTTTCCTTGCGCACAGGGCCCGACTGTTAGTCCCAGCACTTTGTTCTTTGTCTCTTTCAATTTACAGCACTGCCTTCTTGGCAACTGCCACATCAAACACGTAAGTCAGGAAAGTTACAAATTAATATGCAAAACTCACTGATTTGGCTACTTCCAACATCATAAAATGTCAAAACAACTGAAGCATAGTAAGGATTGTTTATTAAGGAAACAATACGCTTTTAGATGTCTGATCTAAAATAGCACATTTCACTAAAACTTATCCAAGGAAGTTCTCCATTCACTGAGAAATTAGACACCTCTAAATTGGTATGCAGTGCCATATTAAACAAACAGGCAGAGTCAATATTAAAGATAAACCATTACACAAGATCTAAGATGGAATTTATCTAAAAACATTACTGATGATAAAGTGTGTACCAGATGCCATTGACTAGGCATGGGCCTGCTCACAACTTCAATTTCCTGAGTTTCATGAACAGGAAGAGCCGAGGACAGACAAAATGCCCTTCTATTCAGATTATTGGATACATTATCTCGCTTGTAGTAGCTTACAATTTTGCTTCCTCCTACATTGTGTACATCTTTCAGGAAAAACAGGAATGGCTTACTGCAAATTGATTTGTACGGAGCTCTTGTATCAATGTCGAAATCATCAGCCCTGTCCCTTCTGTTCCAGGCCTTGAATGTGCGTTCAACACGGTCGAGCTCACGAGGAAGAATTATCTTTGGAAAAACCTGGACAACATAGCCATTTGATACAGAAAAGGATAATCGCCTCTTGTGGTCATAGCAAATTGAACGCTGCAGAAAGCTGGTGGGCTCAGTCTTCATGGCTTTGACAAGAAGTTTAAGTCCATCCAATGAATTATGCTGAGGGAAGACAGGATCAACAGCTTCCAAGTGATGCATAGAAACAAACGGTGCAACAGGGTGACCGGCCAAAAGTCCAAATGCATTGCCTCGAACATCCCACTGCATTGGAAAATTTTAGCAAATCGATGAGATTGAATCTAAAGAATTACCTACCTAATAGCAACATTCTAAAAGGCTCTTTCAGAGAGAAATAGAGTACTCATAGGAACTTGATGTTCAAACCAAATCAATATTGCAGGGAATATGTGTACATTATTAGATTAACTTCGCACATTCCATTAGACTTATATCAAATAGCATATTTATCCTTAGAAAAATATATGTAAAACACATGGAATTATAGTTTTTTTATTATATTTTTATTTATTTATATTGTTCTTTCTTTATTTATTTTATTTTTATTGAAAGAAAGATTTTTATTATTATAATAAAAATACTCTTATATAATTTGATAAATAAAATAGTAAATATTTAAATACTTAAATAAAACTTAAAAATAAAAAAATTTATCACATTATAAATTTTATTCTTTATTGAATAGTTATTTTATTTTTCAAAAATGATAAAAATTATAAAAATGTTACATAAAAAATAAAAATTACTTTAATTTTTACTTCATGAGTTTATTTTCCATATAAATATCATTTTTAGTATTTATTTGTAAAATTTGCATCACAAATTATCAAGTATTGATATTATATTTACATTTTACTTTTATGAGATGTTTATGTTAAGAGTTATTTTATAATTAGTATATTTACTTAAAATTTAGTTTATTTAACTTTATTTATTTGATAACTATTTTATGATTTTAGTTTTAACTTTTATTATTTTTATGTTGGCTTTTTAATATTTTTTGTTAACACTTGTACATCTCCCCCTTGCTGCCACTGTAGTTACGCCTCTCAGCACAATAAAAGCGCAATTCAACAAATGAATTATGAAACAAGTATTGCTCATTTTTTTAAATTTGTAACACTTGTCAAATATTTGACATTTTTAGAGAGATCAATTCACCAAAGCTCACAAAATTCTGTCAACGGGACTGATCGTTGTATTCTAGACAATAGGGTTGCAAGGCGAGTTATGAAATTAGAATTAAAAACACAAACCTGTCCACATGCCAGCAAACATCTTTTAGCGTATGGTTAAAAAGCCTAGTAACAAAGAAACTCCAACTTGAAAAAAAAAGGTTTTTTCCCTAAAGTTGTTGAATTGGGTATAGTTATGTGTGGGTACGAAACATTGTCGAATTGGGTATAGTTATGTGGATACGATACCTCTCCCTTGTCAACATTATGGGGGGGTTTCTACTGTTGGTCCTAATGCTTCCTTGGTTTCGTATTGGATTATGTATTCAGCATTTCTTCCTATGTACTAGGCGGATGCAGCGGCTGGTTACCCATGCATTTCGGTGAGATGGAATACTTACCATATGAACACTCTTGCATCTCTATTTTCTAGAGGCGACCTTCCATTTTTCATTTGATCGGTTCTTCAGACTGTTGGTACTTGTGCCATCTGTATCTTCGGGTTCCAGATGTTTTGCCTGTATCTGCCATCTGATTTGGATTCGAGTAGTGTCATTGAGGGCACTCATGCAGATTCATGTCTTCTTGATCTTGATCATCTTTTGTTTTGGAGGAGGTTCTTATTTCAGCATCATAGCAATCATTCGATGACAGTGTTTGCAGCTTCTTCATGCTTTAGTGATTCTTCATACTCGTCTTTTGTTCCTAATCTTTTGGATCATTCTTGTTTGGAGGCTTCTTAGTCCTTCACTTGAGCTTTCATCTCTTCATGGAGAGGAGTTTTGTTCCCACGGGATTTTCTCCTTTTCTCCACTTTACAGAGATTTCATTGTACTTGGATACCTCATCAGGCTTTATTGTTGAGACCCATTTTGGCTTTCATGCATCTAGTCCTTAGTTGTTTTTTAGCTTCTCCCTAACTTCATCTTAAGGGGGGGTGTTAGAGTAAAGGTATTAGTTTACTTAATTAATTAAATCATATTGATTCGATAATTAAGTCACCTTTTCTCTATTTCACTTAAGCTAAATTTATGAAGCTAAACTTAGGAAATATTATTAATTATTAATTGCTTTTAGGGTTTTCTTTTTAGGTTTGATATCCTTTTTATAAGGATTGGTCCCTTTTGTAATTCATTATCTGATTATATTATTGCATTCTTTTGCTCTAGGTTTTCAAAGCAATCTTTGTGTTTTGTGAATCTTCCATTGTTGTGACGGGTTATTTGCATACAGGTGTTCATTGGGTTCTGTGAGGTTGTATTTCTACAACTTTTACATGCTATCAAAGCTTCAGACCTGAAGCTTTCCTGTTCTTCAAATTGGGAGATTCTACCTATAGCAGGTAATCTATGCAATTTGGGTTGATTTGGACCTCACCATTGAATCCGACACGTGTGAAATAGTCAAGATTGACCTTTTGTTTGTCAATTTTTTATTCACAGGGCCAGATCTGTGAGGGTTTGAAGATTCAACTTTTTTTGTGATCCAGGGGGCACTCGTTTTTCGAAGCAATTTGGGTACAAAAGGACCTCACAGTTGGCTTTAGGAGGCTGATTCCACAAATTTTCATATATAATTCGACCAATTTGGGCATCAAAGACCTCTGAGGCATTTTTTTTGCTTGTACGGGTCAATTTAGTTGAGGGCACACAAATCGAGGCAAAATCTGGGGGTCGCTGAAAAATCTGGGCATTTTGGCACAAAACAAAGGTCACCATCACGCTCAAAAAGCCCAAAAACCCTTAATAACCTGTCAAAATCGTCAAAATCGGAGGTCAAAAAAAAAAATTGGTGATTTTTTATTGGTACACTTTACAAGGCATGAAAATCCGTACAGCCGTACCTGCACCTGCGTCAGAAATATTTTCAAAAAAAAAATCAACTGGCTGGTAAAAAAAAAATTTGATTGCTAGGTTTTTAATTTTTTTTTGTTAAAAAATAAATAAATAAATAAGTTGGTGCATGTTGTTAAAAGATTTTTTTTTATAAAAAAAAAAAAGGTCAACCCTTTGCAACAAAAAAACATTGCATCAGCGCTGACGTCAACGGTATGGATGGCTTGCATGGCCTTCTTTGTGCCCTAAAAGAGGGATTTTTTTTCTTTTGGGCATACGATATCGGTTTTTGGCAAACGAGATATCGTTGGAAAGCTAGTTTTGTCTACTTTCCAGATATGTGGGTTTCACCACCTGGTTTTACTGTTGGTACATTCTACAACCATTTGAAATCAGAGGTGTTGTTTTCAGTCCCGAGCTTGTATCTTATCGCCAGTTTCTCCGTTTTTTGCAATTCCAACGGCGTTGGGACGATGTGACGATGTTTCAGAGCCCTTCACATCCATCCATGCACTTTTTCCAGATTTTACTCTTGGTAAATTTTATTCAATTTTTTGTGTTTTCACACTCTGGTGAATTACTTGGACATATGAGATCGTAGAAACTTCTCGTTTGTGTGGGATGACTTCTTTTTGGCTGTTCTTCATGTATTTCCAGTCTTATGTCTTTTTTTGACATTATGAGCTTTCATTGTAAGCACTTATGCTTTTGTAATCGCACTGAGAAGAAGTGCCTCTGTATTGCACATGTATTATGGGATCTTGCACATCAGTTTTGTGCCTTATTGTACTTGCACTATGATATAAAGTGTCATGGGGGTTTGATGTTTGCCTTTGTTTGCCTTCATACCATTCTCATGCGAATGTGCCTTGGTTTGCACACCCTTTGTATTTGCTTGTACTTTCATGTCTGCACAGTCAGATGTTCTTGGTTCTTCTTCATGCACTACATTATGGCTTTCAGATTTAGTGTACCTATCATACCTCTCCTTTGTCAGCATTATGGGAGGGTTTCTACTGTTGGCACTAATGCTTCCTTGGTTTCGTATTGGAGTGAGCTATGTATTTAGTATTTGTTCCTATGTACTAGGCGGATGCAACGGCTGATTGCCCATGCATTTCGGTGAGATGGAATACTTACCATATGGACACTCTTGCATTCCTATTTTCTGGAGGCGACCTTCCATTTTTCATTTGATCGGTTCTTCAGACTGTTAATACTTGTGCCATCTGTATCTTCGAGTTCCAGATGTTTTGCTTGTATTTGCCATTTGATTCGGATTCGAGTAGTGTCATTGAGGGCACTCATGCAGATTCATGTCTTCTTGATCTTGATCATCTTTTGTTTCGGAGGAGGTTCTTATTTCAGCATCATGGCAGTCATTTGATGACAGTGTTTGCAGCTTCTTCATGCTTCAGTGATTCTTCATACTCGTCTTTTGTTCCTAATCTTTTGGAACATTCTTGTTTGGAGGCTTCTTAGTCCTTCACTTGAGCTTTCATCTCTTCTTGGAGAGGAGTTTTGTTCCCACAGGATTTTCTCCTTTTCTCCACTTTACAGAGATTTCATTGTACTTGGGTACCTCATCAGGCTTATTGTCGGGACCCATTTTGGCTTTCATGCATCTAGTCCTTAGTTGTTTTTTAACTTCTCCCTAACTTCATCTTAAGGGGGGGGTGTTAGAGTAAAGGTATTAGTTTACTTAATTAATTAAATCATATTGATTTAATAATTAAGTCACCTTTTTTCTATTTCACTTAAGCTAAATTTAGGAAGCTAAACTTAGGAAATATTATTAGTTATTAATTGCTTTTAGGGTTTTCCTTTTTAGGTTTGATATCCTTTTTATAAGGATCGATCCCTTTTGTAATTCATTATTTGATTATCATTATTGCATTCATTTGCTCTAGGTTTTCAAAGCAATCTTTGTGTTTTGTGAATCTTCCATTGTTGTGACAGGTTATTTGCATACAAGTGTTCACTGGGTTCTATGAGGTTGTATTTCTACAACTTTTACAATTAGCAATAATAATCTAAAATTGAATTATAAAGCAGTAAGTGTTGCCAGTAGTTGGTATGCCACATATTTGAATCCAATATTTATTATTTTGTGAATTTAGTAAAGAACATATTTATTCATTTAATTAATTTGCCAATCCATCAAGTATCTTATTATTCATTTGATTTTCATAAAGCAATCATATTAGGAATTGGCAAGGAAACATAATAGGGAGATGCATGAGTATGGATTCTCTCAATTAAGTAGACCACCCATTGAGTTGGATTGCTTGTGGGGCAAGGGGTTGGATTGACTTGGTTGGTTGTTCAGCACTCTTGGGCTTAGTTGTGGAGGACAGTCTCCCGATGCCATATTGTGCTTTACCCTCAATTTTCTAATATGGTTGGTTATTGTTGGGAATACAGCATATAAGATGCATAAAATAATAATCTAGTGGGTTTGTTTAGTTTGTTATATAGGTTATTGCATTAGTGGTATGAATGCATTGAATTGTATTCCAAAACACCATGAATATCTCTGGAAAACACACCTGCAAATCAAAGCACTCAATCAACCATGTGAGAGGAACTCGCTTCCCAAAATGGCTCCAATTCATTGAGATTTGTCTGTTAGAGTTGTTCTCTAAGTGCGCAGGGTGTAAGGAGAAATTTACTGTTGTGTAGGAGATGTGCCAACATGCTGACTGTATCTATCTTTGGTTGAAGATATGCAGCTCCTGCTCTGTGTGTAGGTTTTGGATGCCTTCCGAAGAGGGCTCGGTTAAGGCCCAATCTAAGAAGTCCACGTCAAAGGGAAAGAGCAACAATGGAACACCTATTTTTATAAGCAACAAATTGATGATGATATCCAATTGACTAACAGTGTAAATGTGAGTTCTCTCCATGGTCCCCGGCAAAAGTCAAAAAGAGTGATTAATTTCGAATGGTATTCTCATATACATGGTTGGAGGCATGCATTGAACTAGAGGGTCATAATAATTGAATTGAGTCATTAAATTAGTAATTTCAGTAAGATTAGTTTCTAAAGTCTTATGTTTGTAGACTGATTTTCTTTTTGGATTTAAGTTTTAAGAGTTTCATTTGATAAAATCAACTGTCCATACAGAAGTGTATTTGGAGTGTATGATAAGTGGTACCTGACACTCCTTGTAAAAAGTTCACATTATTGGGGGAGATATATTCTTTCCTCGTTATTGACAAAATGATCCTTAAGCCACATTTGTTAAGTATAAAACGTATTGGAGGCAGGAGGCAATGGAAGAAAGAGGACATTCAACCACCTCTCATTAGTCACTAGTGAGGAGACCATGAAACTGCCTTAGTGACAAAACTATTTGTGCCAAAATGAGTAAAGCCAAGATTGGTTTCCAGGTGGCAGTGAAACCATCTCATATCATTTGTGATCTGAGTAGCAATGATCTATAATGCTGGCTGCATACATGACAATGAGGGCTTGGTGATCAAGCTTTTTATGATGTAAGTGAATGGGTGTGTGTGTCCCCATTCACGAGATGATGTAAATGATTGGCTGTGTTTGTCCCCAATCACAAGAGTTGGTGATTATGATTGGAAGTGTGTGTCCTCAATCATAAATGTTGTGAGCAGATGTATGTGTCCTCGTTCATAACTTTGATCTTGGATGGATGTGTTTCTCCCTATCCAAACATGATGTAAGACCTTGGATAGATGTGTTAGTCCCTATCTTTGAATGAAGGTATAGTGAGCATAGTGAGGCTAGTTCCACTATTGCTTGTCAAGAGTAGATGTCTATGTCCCTACTCATATCATACAATGAACTACTGAATGTGGTCATCATGTAATGTTGGTCCACTATCCCCATTTGAAGAATGATGCAATATGGGGGGTGTTAGGAATATTGCATCATAGGATGCATAATAAATAATTTGGTTGGTTTTTTTAGTTTGTTATATAGGTTATTGTATTAGTGGTATGAATGCATTCAGTTGTTACAAGTTACAACAACTCAATATATTTGGGAAAGTTTTTTTGGGAGTTTCCTTTAAAATAGTAGATTAAACTCCTAAATAAGAAGCACAATATTATTTGTGTAATCATTTTGTTTAATGTTAATTGATTATTTTTCCTAAATTCAATTGCTATTATGTAAATTAGTGAAAGAATACTCTTGTAAATAAATTGTATTATTGGATTTGTTATTTTGGGCAAAAATCAGGTACTCCCTCAACAAGGGATATTACAAGTACAGTCTGATCAATTATATCCAGATTGATGGATCATGTGTCCATACTAAAAAATCCCTCTTTCCCTAACCATTTCCTTGTTGATCCAACACAAAATTGTGCTGCTTTTTAGCATATGTGCTAAAACCTTCCCAATTTCTTCAACAAAGTCCCACAAAAGTTTGGGTCAAAATATGGTTGCCAAGCTCCTAAAGACAGGAGTAGAACTGACAGCACAAAATGGCATTGAACCTTCCCTGCCATTGAGATTTTTGCAATGTGCCAGAAAAGTCTAGAAAATGTTGGTTTTCTTACAAACAGAGAGAGAGAGAGAGAGAGAGAGAGAGAGAGAGAGAGACTCACTGTTCCACCAGATTATGCATCCTCTACGTTTCCCTTGTTTTGAATTTGAGAATGTGGAAACAACTCCTGGACAAACCTAAATGAATTGTGATGGGTAGCAAATTTTCAGAGGAAGATTTGTTCCCGCAAATAAATTGAAAAAATGAGGTTTTTCCAAGTAACATACATTGAATTGTGACTAAAGAAAATTATATATACAGTCCCAAACAGACTTGACTTTGACCTGGAATATGTCGATTATCCATCAGCAGCGGGCCTAGGTTTGGTAGGTATAACCAAAGAGTTACATGTCACAGAAGAATACAGCATGAAGTAGACACAAAAATGCGGACCAGCAAAGGAACAGTACGTAATTAGCTGGTAAAACCAATGGCATACACTCTTCATAAGCACAAGTCAAACTGACTGACGATGAGGATTAGTGGTGACTTAATACAGCCAAGCACAAGCAAACTGTGCCAAATTTGGATGGCAAAACTCGTCAGTTACTCTAATTTTATTACATGTAATTAAAGAGGCTCCAGTGAACTGCAATACACCTCAATTAGTCTAGCTGACATGCAAGCAATGTCAGTCTAATTAAATGGGGAATTTTTAGTTACATATATTTACAATGAATACTAAGAGGAAATAGTTACAAGCACAGGAGCAAAAATCTTTTGGGGAAAAATCAGAGAAAAAAATGGATTTTTAAAAAAATGTTATAAAATAGACAAAAACTGCTTGTTTTTCAAATTTAAAGGTAATTCCAAAGCATAGAGATAGAGAGAGCAAATAAATTAGAGAGTTTACACCATGAATTGTAGAAAATAGATTTTTGTTGTTTATATTCATATCACTAGTTACACTGCATTGCACAAAAGCATACTCCATAGTGCATAAATAATAACTAGATGCTGACAGTTGACAAAAATTCAATTACAATAAATTTCAGACTGTTTAAATGAAAAGTTTGTCTAAACAGCACAGTGCAGTGTAGCATGTAAGCTTTGCTAGTAAATGATTCTTTGGTAAGTTTTGAAGTTGACAAAGTTATTGCTAAGTTAACAATAAAAGATTTCACTGAATGATATGCAAGTAAACCTCTAGTCTTGTTGTATGATGTGAGTTGATAAAGTTATTGCTAAATTAACTTTTCAATATTTGAGTTTAGAATTACAAAATTAGAATTAAATTTTTCATCACATGTCAAAATGCATTTAGTTTTCTATGGTAACTTCATAAAGGAAGGGTTAGAAATCACAGTTTCATTTCAATCTACATAAATGCTGAACAAGTTGAACAAGAAATATGTCCTAAAAGAAAAGAAAAGAAAATTAACAGATATTTGAAATAAAAGAAATGTCTCATTGACTGAACCAATAGCCTAATTGAAGAAACTAAATGGAGAACCTGAAATAAATTCTAAGACATGGTGTAATGTCCCCTTTTGGGAAGACAATAAATCTTGCCCACTATACTTGTAGAATTATTGCAGGTTATGTATTTTCAGTCTGTTGTGGTAATTTGAACAGATTCAATTCGACGTTGTTTCCCTCTTTGAAATCTGAACGCTATTCTCTTGGATGAGTGCTATTGCCGAATGGTTCAATCTGTATTTGATTGCTGAAGATTGTTTGCTTTCTTAGAAGAATTGATGTTAATTGTATTGATTTCCTCCATTGATTGGTAAGTCCCCTTCAATGCTTGGAGATAATTCTCCTTTACACTTTATTGGTGGAAGGGTTACCACTTTTCATAAGAATTGAGTCAACCCTTTTCATTGTTGCCCTTGAGAATAACATATTATTCCCCAAATTGATCTCCTTTTTTTATCTCCTCCTCAAATGAAAAATTATCCCCTTTTGTTGAACGTTCCTGCCTCTTGTGGGCCAAGTGATGAGTTGGTTACCCCAAGGGATGGAACTGGTCATAGTTGGACATTCCTGCCTCTTGTGGGCCAAGTGATGAATTGGTTACTCCAAGGGATGGAACTGGTCATGGTTGGATGTTCTTGCCTCTTGTGGGCCAAGTAATGAATTGATTACCCCAAGGGATGGAACTGGTCATAGTTGGACATTCCTGCCTCTTGTGGGCCAAGTGATGAATTGGTTACCCCAAGGGATGGAACTGGTCATAGCTGGACCTTACTACCTCTTGTGGACCAAATGATGAATTGGTTACCCCACGGGATGGAATTGGTCAAAGTTGGATGTTCCTACCTCTTGTGGCCCAAGTGACTACACATTCCTGCCTCTTGTGGACCAAGAGATCAATTGGTTACCCCAAGGGATGGAACTAATCATAGTTGGACATTCCTACCTCTTGTGGGCCAAGTGATGAATTGATTACCCCAAGGGATGGAACTGGTCATAGTTGGTCGTTCTAGCCTCTTGTGTGTCAAGTGATGAATTGGTTACCCCAAGGGATGGTATTGGTCATAGTTGGACGTTCTTGCCTCTTGTGGGCCAAGTGATAAATAGGTAATAGTTGGATGTTCTTGCCTCTTGTGGGGCAAATGATGAATTGATTACCCCAAGGGATGGAACTGGTCATTGTTAAACGCTCCCGCCCCCTGTGGGATGTGAGGCAAATGGCCACGCTTTGGATGTGACACACTCTCGGGCTTAGTTGGGTTGGACAATTTACCGGCGTCCTTTCGAGTTCCTATCGAACTAAGCAATGATTCGTTATAGGCTGATGAGCTAGTCATAATGTTTATTGTAAGGTGCCTCTTCACTATGTCTACATATATTCATGTGTATGCTCTGTATTTTCATGTGTATGCTTTGTTTTTTCATGTGTATGCTCTGTGTTTTTATGTTTATGCTCCATGTTTAGTTCAGGCTTGATGTGTTCCCAACATGTCTATTCCATGAATCTCTATGATTATTGCCTTGGGTTGATCTAGAGTATGAGAATAACAAGAGTAAACCAAAAAGATATAAATTTATTTAGGGCAATATGTGCCATGCTTCTAATCTTCATCATAATATATGTTAAGATTGCCCATGCTTTAAAGCAAAAGATATCCATAGTATGGTGCAAGCGTTGGGTCAACCAAAGAAGAAATACCAATCTCCAAGGGATGATTTATTCAATTCTTAGAAACCTACATTGCTTCAGAACAAGCAATCTTGGGAAGGGTGGAATATAATGTCCCCTTGTTGAAATAGGATTTATTAATAAATAATAATAAAAATTAAAATATAAAAAAATAAAAATAAAATTTCATATAATTAAAATTTAGTTAAGTTTAATGAATGGTCAAAAGGCATAAAATGAAAAGTTGCGACTCCCTCAAACATGTGATATAAAAGGGAGAGAAGAGAACTTCATTTGGGGAGAAAAGGAATGGAGGACGAAAGAAGGGAGCAAAGAAATTAAGGAAGCATTAATGGGAAGCAGATAAGGAAGTGACTATTTCAAAGGAGCAGCAATGATGAAAGGTTGTGACCCTTTCGAAGGGTGGTAATTGTGAAAGGTTGTGACCATTATGAAGAGGTGGGACTCTCCCTCACATTGGAGGATATAAAGGGGAGAAGTTTTCATTTGAGGAAGAGATAAAAAAGGGAGATCAATTTGAAGAATAATATATTATTCTCAAGGGCAACAATAAAAAGGGGTGACTCAATTCTTATGAAAGGTGGTAACCTTTCCACCAATAAAGTATAAAGGAGAATTCATTCCAAGCATTGAAAGGGACTTACCAATCAATGGAGGAAATCAATACAATTAACATCAATTCTCCTAAGAAAGAAAACAATCTTCAGCAATCAAATACAGATCTTACCATTCAGCAATAGCACTCATCCAAGAGAGTAGCGTCCAAATTCTAAAAGCATAGTGGGCAAGATTTAGTATCCTCCCAAAAGGGGACATTACACTGAGTTTGTGCAAAGGGGAAGAGTAAAAGCTGTAATTAATTCTCAGACTCGTCAAAGCTGGTGAGTTCCCACAAAGGGGGTACTTGTCAATATCCACTAGTCGCCAAGAATGGCAAACAGAAATGAAGAAAGCATATAGTCCAAAAACTTTATAACATTAAGAGTGCCTATTACATCTTCAATCACTAAAGACTAGTGCAGGCAGCAGACTTCACCAGCACAAAAATCATATCACCGGCTCCTAGAAGGTTCTGTGTTGACAAACTTTATTGATAGATACCCGTCAAATCACTTTTGATAATACTTGCTCTATGCCAACCAAATATTCCTCCATTTTTTGTGGGAGGTACTGTAGATGTAGACATTAAATATTTATATATTATTAATTAGAGGTAATCAGCAATTTCAAATAAGTATGGCTTCCAATTATACCATTTGATGGTTATATATAGATATGTAAATTGAGTTAAAAATCGTATCTTGTGTCATGGAGACAGACCTGTATTGATCTATTTATGTATTCAAATTCCTATTTCATTAAAGCAAGTGTCTGGTTTCTTCATTTAAGCATTCTTATGGAGTGAACATGTTTGTGATCCCTATTTAGCTTGAAGTTTTCATTGTAAAGAATAAGAATGAATTAGCTTTTGTATTTACTTGCCCTCATCAATCACCAACATGTTGTCCTTTATAATGCAAATACCACTAAATGAGAAGTAGGCACACTCAAACTTTGTAGCGAAAGCAACAGAATATAATTTGAAGGAAATGCCAAGTTATTTCTAAAGTCATCATGCCAAAGCAAACAGGTAGGTGCAAAGACAACTAGATACAGATGTGTTAACTTTTTTATTTTTGTAAACCTTGACATTTGCAACCTATCATTCAAAGTGGAGAATATGAATTGCCTACTTCTGACTCAAATACAATGCCTCACAACTCCTGCAAATTTGTTGAACTGGTCACAC
Organism: Cryptomeria japonica; assembly: GCF_030272615.1. Classification (NCBI taxonomy): domain Eukaryota; kingdom Viridiplantae; phylum Streptophyta; class Pinopsida; order Cupressales; family Cupressaceae; genus Cryptomeria; species Cryptomeria japonica. The sequence goes on from NC_081406.1 coordinate 504,398,717, forward strand.
CTTCTTTGCATGTCTTGGCAATCTTCCATTTTGCAATTGTGCCATAAAATGTCATACGAATGTGCTCTTTATTCAGAAAATCGTGGATTCAAGGGTCGTGAGTTGATAGGAGAGTGTAGGAGGGTTTCCAACACATTTTATATGCAATTTTTACATGTTTTTTAGGTGATTTGAATGCCAAAAAGTGTTGAAAATTGTACTGAACGAGGTTTTTAAAAATGCTATTTTCTGGGGAAGAAATTGCCCTCAGGAGCAATTCATGATTCTAATCATTCCATCCTTGTTGAAAGAATGTTGTCCCCAACTTCTATGCAAGATGTAGAAACTTCTCCACAAAAATTGACTCAAAGAAAAACTTGTCATGGGTCAGTGTTGACGTGTATTTTGTACACTATCAAACACAGAATAAAATACCTAAAGGTACCTTATCCTCTCTTGAGTAAAGCCTCTGATTGCTGAAGATATCGCGGAAAAGGATCAATCAGGATGACTTCAAGGTTCTTGTATGTAGGGTCTCTACGTGTGGATAAACTCTCTGTGGTATGATGTGATTTGCTGGAATCACAAGGGGACTTACATTCGATGATTGAACGTCTGATCTGCTTTGAATATTGCCGGAACACAGGCTCTTACTAGCTTAGATTTGAAAAAAAGAAAACAAAGATGAGGGCAAGGAAAGGATCTAATTCTAATACTAAGAATGTAGGAGCAATGAATGATCTTTGATGAAAATCTAACTAAGTCTTGTTTTGACATCACAGGACCATCTCCACAAGGTTAGTGCGATCTTCGAAGGAAAGCTTTATGATGTTCAAATCATCACTGCAGGCATAGACACCATCAGGTTGATGCGTATCAATGAAGAAGCGACAATTGAAGTTAAGCTTAAGCTAAATGATTCCAGTAGACTACGCAAGGCAAGTTTGCAATCAACAAACTGCTAGTAGTATGGATATACGAATTTCACCATCAATCAAGCACATTTCTTCCACTCATCTAATAACATGAAATCAAATATGAGAAGTATAAAGACCATGCAAATTGTCGAATCGACCCATAAATTTCACCATTTCTTCAATGAAGTTACAAGTCTTTTACAACAACATCTTGGCAACAATCTTTGCCTTCTCTCTCTACTCTACTCTAATTGCTATTCTATCAACTAGCTAATCACCTTCTAACTACTCTCTATCTGCTAACTGCTTCCAACTATTTCTATTCTAACTCCTTCTAACTACCTTTACAAAATGAAAAGTCGGGGTTTATATAGTGCCCATAATACAATTCGATGGCTGAGATCAATTCGAGATCAATGGCCAAGATTTTACAATGAAAACCCTAATTAGGGTTTGTTACAACCATTACATAACATTTAATGCTCGACCAATGAAATAATTGTATTGCTTGGACACATGTCCTCTCTGAAAAAATCGACCAATGGATAGCCGGGGTAGGTACATCGGAGTTTGTGCCACCTTCCATGAGTTAGGTACATTGAATCTGGAAATGCTGAGGTGGACCACACTGACTGGAGAAGTGATGACTAGGATGCCACCTCGTCTGACACTTGTAACTTGGTAAATATTCAACTTGATGTTGTTGAGAAGCTAGCTTTAATTAATTCATCTGGAACTATCTGCTTCTTCAACGAACCCTTGTTCTAACTTCTTGTGTCCTTGATGTGCAGAATGATTGATGTACCTCGCCTTGGAATACTGGATTGGAGAAGAGGTTGCCCTTGTCGATGCTAGGCTGGATCGAAGAAGGTCGTCCTTGTCCTTGCTTGATCGTCCTTGATCTGGCTTGATTTTCCTTGAGGAGAGTCTTCCGACTTGTAGATCTTTCGAGCTTGGGAGTCGCCATCTTGATACCTACACAACATTTCACAATTAATAATATATCTTGAAATCTAAAAATTAAACTTTAAAAGGAAGATTCAAGATTTTAATTAGGAAACTTCATGATAAATCTTGAGTTATCATTTCCTAATTTAGGATTTTCAAAGCAAAATTTAAATCTTCAAAAATGGTGCCAAGGTGATTACGCCATACCTTCACTTGGGAATTAATTCTAAAAAATGATGCAAAAATAGGAGAATTCGCTAGACAAAATGTAGATCAAGACTCCCTTTAGCAAAATGTGCCCCCTTCAGTCTTCACAAGCATCAACTCCACCACCTTTAGTCTTCAACACTTGAGGAGAATTCGCTCCAAATAAGCCAGCTTTCGCATTTGCCCTCCAAATCGCACTTTGAAATAATGAGTGAATGATTTGGGTAATGAAAAAAACACACCCCAAATATATAGAGCGCTCACCATTTCATTTCCCATAGGCCGACTTGACAAAATAAGCCAAAAAATAAAATATAAAAAACACTAAGAAGAAGGCCGACTTGATAAATAAAGACAAAATAATGCCTTGTGCGCTCAACTTTTAATTTTTTTATTTCACAAAAATTAATTTTAAATGCCTCTATAATAGAAATTCGATTTTTTGAGGCCCAAAATTAATTTATTAAATGCCAATTTAATTAATTTTTTCAAATATTTCGAAGTTTTGATTTTGGCATTTCATGCGATTTGGAGGATATTAACGCCCAAGTAGAAAATAGTGAATGCCAATAACTTCGCTCTGGTCCCTTGGAGAGGGACAGAAGCGCCTTTTCACTTTTGTCCTCAATCCTTCATTTTTTTAATTGCCAATTCACGTTGTGGGGCTAGCAATGATCCCTTTCGTCCCTTCAGTGTATGTTCAACTCGTTTTTTGCAAGGCAAAATTGATGTTCTAGAGATTTTCGCCCTGGTCCTTCAATGAGGGATAGGAGCGCCTTTTGCATTTGGCCTAGGATCATCAAGTTTTTGGAGTCAAACCTTTGTTCATCATGATTTAGAAGACCTTTCCAATCTTGCTCAACTTTGCCTTAGCATAACCTCGGAGGGAAATTGTTGATTTTATAAAAATCGCCCTGGTCCTTTAGTGAGGGACAGGAGCGCCTTTTGCATCCATTGCGCAAATTCTTGATCATATCAACCTTAAGGCATTTTAAACATCATTTCAAATTCGCGCCTTGGCTTAGATTTGTCCAAACTTGGTGAGAAGGACTGGATATTAGGTTTTTCGCCCTGGTCCCTTGGAGAGGGACAGGAGCGATTTTGCAAATCCAAGCTTATCCGTCCTTTGTTAGCCTTCCAAATTATATTCAATGGATAAATCATGTTTTCCTTGGTCTCTTCAAATCATAAAATTGTCTTGATCTTGCAGGAACAATGCAAATTTGAAATTCAAGCTCCGGTCCTTCAGTGAGGGACAGGAGCGAATTTTGTCTTCTAGGCCAAAATGCTTCACTTTTCACCATGAAATGTCTTGGCTAAGGAAGATATCATCTTGTTACACGCCATGAATAAGAGTTCAAGTCTAAGAAAGGTCTAAAAATGTGTATATAAAGAAAATCGCTCTGGTCCCTTGGTGAGGGACAGGAGCGCTTTTACCTTTGTAGACAAAAACTCCATCATTTCATTGTCTTTGATCAAGTCTGGATGCTCTATCATGCTCATTTCGTCCTTCACCATGCCTTTGATGTTTCAATCTGACCAAACAAGGCCAGGAATGGCCCCAATAAGCTTTTTCGCCCTGGACCCTTGGTGAGGGATAGGAGCGAAATTCGCTCTAGATCCTCAGTGAAGGATAGGAGCGAAATTTGACTTCTTGAACTCTCTATCAGGATAACTTTTATGGAATATAACATTTAAGTATAAGTGACTTATACTTTAAGTTATATTCCATATATACTTTCAAGATGTTTGAGAGTGGTTTCAGACCTCCGGGAGTTATATTGCAAAATCTAGTTTTTTGAGGTTTTTCAGTTTCCAGACTTAGTCAAATTTCAGGATCAGGACATTCCAGACTTAGCCAAATTTCAGGATCAGGACTTTCAGACTTAGCCAAATTTCAGGATCAGGAGTTCACTCCAGCAGGACCTGCTATCCTATTGATCTCCCTGACAGCACTCAAAAATGCAAAAGCCAACTGACAAAACCCTAAAAGACCTAAAAAAACAAACCCTAAAAAGCGAAAAGCAGGGGTCCCCATTTGCAATGGGGCGATGTGTGAAAACGTCACAACAGTCAGCAAAGTGCCTTAAAGTCATGGTTTCCTTCTTGATTTTATTAGGAATACAAACATTGTGCAAAGTATCTCCAGCCAATGATTGTTAAAAATTAGTATTATAGCCTTAAGATGTGTGATGGAAAGCATCTCCTCCAAGTCTAAAGGTTCACCTAGCTTGTGATGTTGTGGATGGGAAGCTTTAGCTGCAAGACCTAACAAAGAAAACATATGGCAAAACTACTTGAAGAATAGGGTAGGACCAAACCTAATAAGCCGAAACTTGTGGTGATGATTGTGGAGAAATATTTGCTTTTCCAAGTATCACTAACTTTGAAGAATGAAGCACTCAAAAGTATCCTAATTTTCACCTTTTGGTGCAACACAAAAACAGAATAATGTGAGGATAATATTGAAGTAATTTTTGTAATGTTTCTATAATGGTCATTCAGTTAGGATCTTTCCTTTTCATGGTTAATTCTTATTTAAAATGTTTCTTTTCAGTCTTGCATTTTTGTTTTAGAATCTTTGTTTGCGATCTCTATTCAAGGAGCTTTCGTCTCCTTTGTAAACATCGAATATCAATTATCATTTCATGGTATCAAAGCCAGCTATAATTTTTTGGTTAATTTTTTCTAAATAAAAATTGTGGTTTCATTCCCTGGAATTTATTTCCAAAAGTTTTTTGACATGATTTTTTATGAAAAATCATGATTTTCTCAGACCGAGGGTTTCAAATCTAGCTTTTTCTATAAAATCATGGTGGACTTTTCCTTTTTTTTTCCTAAGAAATCATGGTGGGTTATTCTGATTTTTTCCAAAAAAAATCATGGTGGGCTTTCTGATTTTTTTCCAAAAAAATCATGCCAAGGGCGACTTTTTAAATCATGGGTTTTTACTGTTTTTCCACAAAATGAAGATTTTTTACAGTTTTTCCCACAAAAGAAAAGTTTTTGCCGTGTGTGATTTCAACATCGCATTGAAGATTTGACAATTTTTCCACAAAATCATGGTGCTGCCTTACAGCAACTTTTTTTTGCCAGTTTTTTATCAACAAAAATCGAAGTTTTTTGAGAAGATAATCTTGGTTTCCATGTCTCTAGACATAGAGAGGGATGGATTTGTGACCTAACATCATGTTGGACAACACTCAGAAGTAAACAGATTGTGGTAAACTTGGTCACATGAAGAAGTTCTGCAAAAAGTGGTTCGCTGATCAGAAGTCCACCAACCAGGAGGGTCTCAACAACAAGCTCATGTTGCAGAGAGCGTTTAGAGAAGAAGGGGACAGCTTCCATGCATTCATGGCCAAATGACTTACAGATTATGTCAAGCCTTCTATAGGGTAGTTAGTAGAATGACCATTAAGAGAGAGTATTAAAGTAATTTTGTAATGTTTCTATAGTGGTCATTCAGTTAGGATTTTTCCTTTTCATAGTTAGTTCTTATTTAGAATGTTTCTTTTTGGTCTTGAGTTTCTATTTTAGAATCTTTGTTTGTAATCTCTATTTACGGAACTTTCGTCTCCTTTGTAAACATCAAATATCAATTATCATTTCAAATAAACCTCTCTTCAAATTGGAAGGTGAATCTCCATATAACAAAACATATAGCAAAAACCTTAAATCCTAAGTTTACGATCACTAGCTTTTTACAGAAGTACAATTTAACTCCCAAGGTTTTGAACACACATTTGAAGAGAAATTAAGTAATTGCTTGTATTTAAATTCTCATAACTACCTATATTTTAGTTCTTGAGCAGGGGTTGCGAGGCTTATTAACACTTATGCTCAAGATGGGCAATTTTTTTGTCTTTTCACTTCAAGAAAACAACTTATAGATGTTCACTCTTTCCAACTAATGAAAATAACCAAGTGTGAGTACAGCACAAAGATTAAATTGGTTTGAACTAAGGACATACAATTCAATAAAATTATAAAAGGAATCAAGGAATTACATACAAAGCCACAATCACTGGCTTTACAGACATCTGAAACAAACCCTGCAAATTCAACAACGCAATTTTGTATACCAAAACACACACACACACACAAGATTTCTCACAAGACTTTTGAACAACTTCAGCAGCAAAATAGGCATATCAGATCCCACTAAAAAATCTGAAGTGCAAAGGGAGCTTATTTATAAATATTTGCAATTTTTTGCATATAAATAATTTTAAAAACTAGCTGATACTTCTAAACTATAAATAGTTTGCTTGTGTATAAAACAAGCTTGCTATTTTTGTCCACAAATTCCAAACCTTAAATCAAAAAATCTTCAAATGGATTTCTGATTAGGATAACCATCGACCAAAAATAGGGCTTCTAAAAGGACATCTAGAAATAGTAGATGTATTTCCCAGAAAGCAATTATCTCCTCAAAAACAATGATGGCTACAAAAAGCATGGGCTATGGATAGCTCAGGCGAAAAATAGTTAATATAACACTTGGCACTTGACGATGATTCTGATAAAGCTCTTTTCTTCTGTCCATAACAACTCTGCTAAATAAGTCTTAAAATCTTGAAGATCAATCTTGGTGCTGTGAATCAAAAACGCTTCCTTCTGTTGAGTTTTACAGCAAACAACAGCTGAAATCTGCAACCTTGGATACTAATTTACCCTAGAGCATACAAAAAATGCTGTTTTGTGTATGAAAATGATCGGAAAACTACAGGAATCTGAAATTATGAATACTGTTGCTTTCGCTCTTTGATGGAACTATCTGCACAAACCCTCACTTTATGTCTAAAATATAAATGGTGTTATGTTACATAAGCTCAATATCAAAAAAAAAGTTGTGCAATCTTGAGTGAGCGTTGATTAATTTTGGCAAAAATATCAGCCACATTTGCCACAAATGTGGCATTTTTCCTGTTTTTTTTGTTTTGCTTTCATTCTAGCTGCTAAGGCTTGTCTTTTTCAGTGCTCCCTGGGACATGTCCATTGCTCTGGTACCCCCGTTTCCTACCAAGAACCTTTTGGGGACTCAAAGACACCTAGGAAACGTCCCCTCCCCATCCCCTTTCGGTGACTTTTTTTCAGAAACTTCAAGTGATGTCAGGCCATCCCCTACAGCCCAGCAAAATTTGACATGCTTTTAATAAACAAAAATTTTATTAATTTATTAATATTAGATTATCCAGCAATAGAAGAAAAGATGGTTATTATTATTAAGGGATTCTTGGAATAGTTATTATTTGTACAGTTTCACACACGTCTACATTGCAGTAAAATCTAACCCTAAATGATAAAGGGTTTCAAATTATTTTGTGAATCCTTGTACTATATTCCAGCATTTGTTTTGGGAGTAGTTTGAGAGGAGTTTGAGAGGACACCCACTTATTTGAAAATCTCAAAAGCTCTCCCAACAAACCCATGTTGTGAAAATAACTAAGTTGTTGAATCAGGTACAGGAATGGGAACGAGTATGTGAGTATGAAATGCCAGTACAACAGAAATTGTTTTGGTAGTTGGGTACATTTTGGGTACATTTATTGTACGTAAGTCATTGCACTAGAGTGAACCCAAAATTGAAAAGGTTTATGGTCAGATTGGTAGCTACTATCTCTATGGTGAATTGGTTAGTCCCATTTTACTGTCTTTCAAATACTCTTTCAGTGATCTCAATCATCTTTAGGATGTTAATTTTAGTACTTTCAGATTGAATAAAACTCAGAAAATTAGAATTAGGTTAATTAATTTATTGTTTTCCAGACTTAAGCATAATAAAGGAAATTAAATGCAAAAGACAAAACACAGTTACCCTGGGAAAACCTCCTAGGAGGAAAAACCCAGCCAAAAGATCCTCAGATCTGATTATGATTTTGAATTCAACTGAACATTACACACTTATCTGGAGTATGGAGGTTGCAGTCACAAGGTAGAAGAGATAGAAGACTTCTTAATTAGTTTGCTAAAGAAGATTGCAATTTGTAGTCCTCCTCATCGGATTTTTTGTGTGCAGCAAGGGTAGCAGTACCTTTCAAGTAGGTCACAGTCCTTTAATGGAGTTCGCTGTATTTTGGATATGGTCTGCTGCCTCTTATGAAGTTCGCTACCTTCAATTAGGGATCTGCTGATATCTGATGGAGTTCGCTGTCTCCTATTGAAGATCTGCTGCTACCTAATGGAGTTCGCTGTCTACTGCTGCGATCTAGTGGAGTTCGCTGTTGCCAGATGCCTTAATATAAAGTTCGCTTTCACCGAATATGATTTTCATCTGCTTGGATTGAATGATGATAATGAGAAGCATATGTTACATTTATAGGAGACATATTACCTTTTAAACATGTCGGCCTTCTTTGCATTTAAACATTATTAATTATATTGATTCCTTTTAATTGAATTGGATAGGGTCGGCCCTATCAAGGAGGCATGTTGTGTTTGAGTGTAGCGTGGGAGCCTTTTAGGTGAGAGCCGAGATGTATTGGGCCTGGCCCTATATGATGGAGGCGGATTCCAATGTTGCCCAAGGCAATTGGAATCCGCCAGCCCTAATTACAAACAACACTCCCTCTTAATTAGGGAATAGAATCATAATCATAATCTTCCAGCTTGCACACAAGCATAGACTGGATCCACCTTGCATTGCTCACAGAGGGTGGAGAGGATCCTTTTCTACCATCTTACATTGCCCGCAGAGGATGGTCAAGGTTACAATACCATCTTACATTGCCCGCAGATGATGGTTTAACAATTACACTTCTTTTTACGATACCATCTTACATTGCCCGCAGAGGATGGTTAATAAATACACTTCTCCCTGAGAAGTTTACAATACCACCTTACATTGCCCGCAGAGGGTGGTTAACATTTACAACACCATCTTACATTGCCCGCAGAGGATGGTTAAGAATTATACTTCTCCCTGAGAAGTTTACACTACCACCTTACATTGCCCGCAGAGGGTGGTTTTATACAATACAAAGTATCACTGAACTTGAGACTCCCTCTCAATCGGAGTTTCATTTTCTACAATAACAAGTCTATCCCTGAAGTACACAAACTTCACTTTGGATAGAGGCTTGGTAAGGATATCTGCAACCTGCTCATCAGTGCTGACGTATTTCAGCTGAATGGCACCCCTTTGCACTATATCCCGAATAAAATGATAATGGGTTTCCACATGTTTTGACCTATCGTGAAACACTGGATTGATAGACATTTTAATACAACTCTGGTTATCACAGTGAATAACTGTAGGGTCCCATGGCTGACCAAACAACCCAGCAAGAAGCTTATGAAGCCACACTGCTTCTCTGGATGCTACACTTGCTGCAATATACTCAGCTTCAGCACTACTCAATGCCACTGAGGATTGTTTTCTGCAAGCCCAAGAGATCACTGCAGAACCCAAGCTTAAACAAATACCGGAGGTGCTTTTCCTGTCTTTGACGCTTCCAGCCCAGTCTGCATCAGAATAACCTTCCAAGGTTATTGGAGTGTTACGTGGATACTTCAGCCCAAAGCCAACTGTGCCCCGCAAGTATCTTAGAATATGCTTGGCTGCAACAAGGTGAACATGCTTGGGCAAACTCATAAACTGATTGGGAGCATTCACAGCAAAACATATGTCTGGTCTATTGTTAACTAGATATATCAGTGATCCAATCAACTGTCGGTACTCGGATGGATCTGCAAATTCAGAGTTAGCTTCAGAAACACTTAACTTCTTTAAGTTAGATTCCATAGGAGTAGACATTGGTTTACAATCCATCATTCTAAATCTTTTCAAAATGTCAATAGCATACTTTCCTTGACTTAGAAAGATTTCGTTAGATCTTTGCCATACTTCTAGACCTAGAAAATAATGCATTAGACCTAAATCTTTCATTTCAAATTTTGAAGCTAATTCTTTCTTGCATCTAATAATAAGTTCATCTTTACCAGTCAGAAATAAGTCATCCACATAAAGAACTAGAATTAGCATTTCATCAATGGCTATTTTAAAGTAAATGTTAGGGTCAGCATCATTTTTACAAAAGCCTAGACTTAGCAAATATTTATCAATTCTTTCATACCAAGCACAAGGAGCTTGTTTAAGACCATACAAAGCTTTCTTTAACCTGCACACATGGGTTAATCTATCCTGAATCTCATATCCCTCAGGTTGCTCAATATAGACTTCTTCCTCAATGACACCATTGAGAAAGGCAGTCTTAACATCCATCTGATGTAGTTTCCAACCCTTAGAAGCAGCAATAGCAATTATTGTTCTAATGGAAGTATATCTAGCAACAGGAGCAAATGTTTCTTCATTGTCTATGCCTTCCTTTTGGAAAAAACCACGCGCTACAAATCTAGCCTTATATTTTTCAATACTACCATCAGCATTATGTTTAGTTTTAAATAACCATTTAGAGGAAACAACAGACTTACCTTTGGGTCTGGGCACAAGGTCCCATACATCATTCTTGATGATTGACTGATATTCTTCATCCATAGCAAGCTTCTAGGCATGATGACTTAAGGCTTCTTCAACATTGCAAGGTTCAGTTTCAATGAGATTACACATTAAAGAAACGTAGTTGGAAAATACCTGAGGTCTCTTAGTTTCACGGAAGGTGCCACTTGGAGCAGCAAATCTTTCAACTTCTTGAATGGTGTTTCTTACCCAAAGTGGTCTCTTTTTGGTAACGACAATGTCACTAGGAATATCAGTGGGATTCATGGGTTCTGGAGGATCATCATGATCATCTTGAGGTGGAGGTTCAACTTGCTCCCTTTGAATCTCAGGGTTAGTATCAATAACACAAGAACCTTTCGATTTCTTAAACGCAATGTCTTCTTCAAATTTAACATACCTACTTACCTCAACGTACCTTTGACCTGGGATGTAAATCCTGAATGCTTTGGAGGATTCACTGTATCCGACTAGCATGCCTTTCTTTCCGAAGGGTTCCAACTTTGATCGCTTTTCCTTGGGCACATGAACATAGACGGGACTTCCAAAGATCCTGAGGTGACTAATGTCTGGTTTGAATCCCGTGAAGGCTTCTTCCGGGGTCATGTTCTTTAGAGCACGATGAGGACATCTGTTCTAGATATATACTGCTGTTCTAAAAGCCTCAACCCATAGAAAGGTCTACAAGTCTTGATCGTGGATCATAGCCTTTGCAGCCTCCACAATGGTCCTATTCTTTCTTTCAACAACACCATTTTGTTGAGATTGTATGAAACACAAAACTCCCTCTTAATTCCTGACTCAACACAAAAATCATGAAAGCTACCGGAGGTGTACTCACCTCCATTGTCAGATCTTAAACATTTGATTTTTTAACCAGAGAGGTTTTCAGTTAATGCTTTAAACTCCTTAAATTTACTTAAGACTTCATCAGATTCTTTAGATTTCAAGAAGTAGATCCAAGTTTTCCTAGAGAATCATCTATCAAGATTACATAATAAAGAAATCCACTAGGAGATGCTATAGACATAGGACCACATAAATCAGAGTGAACAAGTTCTAGTTTGTCTTTAGCTCTATTTTCACTTTTATGAAATGGACTTTTAACATTCTTACCAATAGCACAACCTTTACAAGTGTTATCATGAATTTGACTGAGTTTAGGCATACCTTTAACTAACCTTTCAAGGGATGGAAGGGTTTGATAATGTAGATGTCCAAGTATTCTATGCCATAACTCACATGATTCCGGGGCCTCATTAATGAGGGCTTGAATAGGGTTAGTAGAGAGCTTATAAAGACTATCATATCTATGACCAATTATACGAGCAGATTTAAAACTATCTTTCTTAGACCAAGCAAGAACTTTTCCTTCAGAAAATGCAATTTGATAACCTTTATCTTCTAAAGCAGAAATGGAAATTAGGTTTCTTTTAATTCCAAGAACAAACAATATATCACTAAGATGCAAGGAAATACCAGAATCTAATTTTAGAGAAGTAGAGCCCGAACCTCTTACCGAATAACGAGCGTCATCACCAATTACCACGTGAAGGCTGGTATCCTTTTCTACTAGGCCTGAAAGATGATCACAGTAACCTGTGATGTGTCTGGAGGCACCACTGTCAATCAACCATGTATTGCTATCTGAGGGAACACTGTTAGATAGAGCGGAGATGAATAAGAAGTCATCATTTTGTTCTGAGACTTCATTTAGGTTTGTTTCACTTTGGTTAGGGTTAAACTGACATTCCTTAGCATAGTGACCGAATTTGTCACATCTAAAACATCGCACACGTGACGTATCTCTTGGTTTCTTCCAAGGGTGTTGGGAACTAAAAGATCTGGATTCCCTATTTCTTTTAGGATAAGGTTGCTTCCAATTTCCCCTTTTCTTGCATTGAGGGGCAAGCATGTGATGATCATCTACATGGGGGCTCTTGGATTGACTCCTTGTGATGAGGCGAGACTCTTCTTAGATGCAATCATTCTTAAGGCGATCAAGAGTAGGTAACTCAAACCGACCACTTATGGTTTGGATAAATGACTCCCAAGAGAGAGGTAGACCATTAAGGGCAATCATGACAAGGTCTTTGTCTTCCATGTTATGGCCAATTAAACCTAGCTGATTCTTTAGTTCTGAAATTTTTATGAAGTAGAAAATAACAGAATCTTCTTTAGCCATTTTGATATTAAGTAGTTGTTGTCTTAACGTAATTGCCCTACTAAGATTGTTAACTTCATATGTACCTTGTAGGTGGCTTAACATTTCCCTTGCAATGGTGAATGAGGCAATAGAGGTGACGAGGTGGTCTTTGACTGAATCAATGAGAATCTTCCTGGCCTTGATAGCATCCCTTTTGAATTGTTTCAACTCAGCTGCATCCAAAGGCTCAGTTAGCTCTTTCGCTTCAATGAATTGGAGAAGATCTTCTTCCTCAAGAGCCAACTTGATTTGAACTTTCCATGCAATAAAATTGAGATTCCCATCAAGCCTATCTTCAACTTTCAGCCCCATTGACCTGATCAGCAAAAGCTACAGCAATCTGAAAATAAAGGTGTACTGAATTTTAAATCTGAAGATTGATCTAACCAATTAGCTCTGATACCATGTTAATTTTAGTACTTTCAGATTGAATACAACACAGAAAATTAGAATTAGGTTAATTAATTTATTGTTTTCCAGACTTAAGCATAATAAAGGAAATGAAATGCAAAAGACAAAACACAGTTACCCTGGGAAAACCTCCTAGGAGGAAAAACCCAGCCAAAGGATCCTCAGATCTGATTATGATTTTGAATTCAACTGAACATTACACACTTATCTGGAGTATGAAGGTTGTAGTCACAAGGTAGAAGAGATAGAAGACTTCTTAATTAGTTTGCTAAAGAAGATTGCAATTTGTAGTGCTCCTCATCGGATTTTCTGTGTGCAGCAAGGGTAGAAGTACCTTTCAAGTAGGTCACAGTCCTTTAATGGAGTTCGCTGTATTTTGGATATGGTCTGCTGCCTCTTATGAAGTTCGCTACCTTCAATTAGGGATCTGCTGATATCTGATGGAGTTCGCTGTCTCCTATTGAAGATCTGCTGCTACCTAATGGAGTTCGCTGTCTACTGCTGCTATCTAGTGGAGTTCGCTGTTGCCAGATGCCTTAATATAAAGTTCGCTTTCACCGAATATGATTTTCATCTGCTTGGATTGAATGATGATAATGAGAAGCGTATGTTACATTTATAGGAGACATATTACCTTTTAAACATGTCGGCCTTCTTTGCATTTAAACATTATTATTATATTGATTCCTTTTAATTGAATTGGATAGGGTCGGCCCTATCAAGGAGGCGTGTTGTGTTTGAGTGTAGCGTGGGAGCCTCTTAGGTGAGAGCCGAGATGTATTGGGCCTGGCCCTATATGATGGAGGCGGATTCCAATGTTGCCCAAGGCAATTGGAATCCGCCAGCTCTAATTACAAACAACATAGGATTATTGGGAACATTGCAGAAATTTGCAAACATCATTCAAATGGATTTACACGATATATCAAATAGTAAATACATATAAGGGAATCATAATATATTATAGCCATTCTGAAAAGGGACTGCATCCTTAAGAAGCATGAGATGAATTGTCGTAAGTCCAATTGCCTCTCAAAGAAATTACCATATTCCAAAACAGCATTTAAAAACATTAACAGTTGCCAATAACCAATAACTGCATTCTAATCTGTTAAATAAATGTTCATTATTATATTTGACAGCTCAAACATTTTCTTTTTCTAACAAGAAGTTGCAACTAGTGCTGCATATTACCTCGTCCTCTAAACGTGAAGCTATAGTCAGCATGCACATTGAGTCATTGACATTTTTCACTTCAGTGTTGCAGAATAATCTAGCTTCTAGCCTAGGTATTCCTCTAAATGCTCACGGTTAAGTTGAACGTATACAGGTCACAGCCTTCATATGAATGTGTATATAAGATGTGTATTCATTTTCAAGAAAACAGCACCGTTTTTCTATTTTAGTTTGAGACTATTTGCATGGTTATTTCTACTAGCATGGGCCATTACGTACAAGATGTACCTGCTATATGAAGAATTTCTAGGGGCTGGATTTTTTTTATAAATAAGGAGTAGATGGTGAACCTTTCTATTTGTAATAAAAGAAATTTATAATGTAATTTTTGATATTTTAAAAATAAAGGGTTACGGTGCAATAGTAATGGGAACCACTCGTAAAAGTGTGATCCTTATTCAATTCCTCCCAAAACAATAAAGTGCCTCATAAATCCAAAGGACACGTGACAGATTGTTGTGCATCTCCACAGCACTGTGGAGTGTGGATAATATGTGAATGTATCCTATATTCACAAACCTTAAATCTTAGGAATGTGTAACAATTATGGATACATTCAGTTGTAGACCTTGTTTACACATCTTCAGAGTATGTTCCATGTCCGCCCCCATGTTAACAGAGTTATGAATGTGCCTCAAATGTACCCCTCAAAGGAAGGTAGCCCATAACCGAGCCTATGAATTCCAACACATTCCTTTCTCCTTTACACCATTCCCCCTTTTACCTTGTTTCGCATTTTCCACCCGCAAATCCCCCTTTCACTGCTACACGTAAGCCCCTGGACCGCCCTTCCCCAACAACAAAATAACTAAGTTTTTTGTTTCGAATAGAGTTTCAGTTATGTGAATTTGCTTATCGGCAATTCCAGTGTTTTTTACAGCTAACGTCAACTGACTGATAGTCCAGAAGAAATTTCAAGTTGCTAAGTATTAACCAAAAAGAATAATCAATATACAGAAAAAGGAATTCTAATGGTGTACCTGATGGAATCCAGGCTCCCTGGTAAGGGGAATCCCAAGCTCAGAAATACAAGCATGCAGCCTATCATCACTGCCATACAACTCTGCATATCGCTCTAAACAAGCATCCTCCATGTTACTCAAAACCTCAGCCAGCGGATAACTGATGGCAATGCCACCGCCCCCAAACGCCATATTCTGACTGAAATAAGCATTTGCCGAGTGGCTTTCCGAAGGGCTCCCTATATAGTGCATCTCAGAGGGGTCATATTTACTCAAAACCCTAATTAAATTATGCACGTTGAAGACAGTATCATCATCCCCCAAAACAAACCAATGGACATTCTGCAACCCTAGCCTGAAGGTCTCCTGTACAACTCTGGCAATACGAACACCAGAAGGATGGCCCTTGGGGTTTGTATAAGCAAAACGAGATATATCGTCGGACAATTTGACCGGCGGTAAGGCATCCAAGGGATCGGGTTTAACAGGTTCCTCCAGCCAAACAAACCCACGCATTCGCTGAGGTTCGAACCATAGCTTTACGAATTCCTTGCGCTTGTCCCAATACTGGGCCGATCCACCTATGCCAAATACAACTTGGTCTAAGCTCAGGTTCCCGGCCTTAAATGACCTCTTCGATCTATCGGTTGAGTGCATAAATGCCCCGGTCATATTGCCCGTTATAGCCATAGAACCAGAGTCTTGGTCCTGCGCTTCTTCTTCTTCGTCATGTCCGAAGGGCTCCCAAGGAAAGGCCAAGGGGCTACCCTGCCACTCTTGCAAATGAGACCGTGCTGGAGAAAAAACTACAGAAAGCCATGTGAACGTTGCCAAGGCTAGAGCTATTGCCACTATTGCTATGGTACTGCTTCGATTCTGCCGCCATTTCCGGATGCTTCTATTGATCCTTGGTGTTGCTAACAGACGCTCATGGCCCTGCATTTTTAAATGCTCTAAAGTTCATTTTCTCACGAACAAGGCACTAGCAGAGACCAATCGGCACTTCCTCATATATAATTCCACCACTATACTCCGTGTTGACTCTGTGGCGGCCTTCCCAAAGAGCTGAGATTTTCACAAAGACGAAATTTTTTATGTCAAAATTAACGCCAGAAAATCTAACGAACACTAGAAAAGCTACCATCTAAAAAGCGCTGAGATCCTTAAAAACGAAAATTGCTAAATCTATCCTTCACAGAGATACAAGTTTGACTTGACCAATGTTTTATCAAGATTTGCGAGGAAAGTTCCACCTTCCAGAAGCAAGCTCCAAGCCGTAAACAAAAGAAACTCTTCCTGTAGATTTATTTTACCAAAGGTAACTTCAGTTTTCTCTTCTCAAAATCTCCTTTCTATAGTTTCAAGTAAAGTCTGATTCTGGCCGACAAGTTAAAAAAACCCCAGCATGCGTGATGTACTTCGCCGAATCCGGTGAGTGGAGTGACGAGAATCGAACCTGGGTCAACCGGGAATACATGCACTCCTCTGTGGCCTGCCCCTCAACTGTAGGCCTTTAGAGCCCCGCCATAGCATTACTTACAGAACCCCAAATTTGAACACTGGAAAAGCTCAAAGATTTAAATCCAGTCCCATTTCATTTCTTTCCTGCTTTCAGATTTCAGAACATCCGTTCTGCTTCAAAACGTGGGCTGCGTGGGAAAATCCGATTACGCGCGGGATTTGCCTCTGAAAATCCGTCACAAATTCAATAATTAATTTTGTTTTTCGTAGTTTATGCATGTTTTGGCCGGAGATCTGAGAATTAGGTGGTATCCAACGGCTGCTTCGCTGTGCACTTTGGACAAATCAATTTGAGAATAATTTAGAAAAAAATTAAAAATTAAATAGTGAAGCAATTTAATAATTTAGAAAAAAACAATATACAAATATTTTTTTAATTAATTAAATTTACCTAAGGGAGGAAGGTGGACGTCACATGGAAGAGCTTTCAGAAAAGTCGTGCCACCTTTTTATTAGTTTTTATTTTTTCATTATTTAATTTGATCGCAATTTGTTTAAATGATTAAAGATCAGATTCGTTTTTAACGAGGTTGAAATTTGACGTTCCACCTGTCCGTCCTAAGATTTTTTTATTATTAATGTATTTTGACAGTTTTGAAATTTCACCCTTCCCCCACGGGTCCGCCTAAGATTTTTTTAAGATTTTTGTTAGTTTTTTCCGTTTGAAGGTATAGAATTAGAATTAGAATAGGTTCTCCTTTTTATTAGGAGTGTTGAGTATTTACTTATTGTAAGTTTATTTTTCCAACGTTCAAGTCTTTGCATAATATCTTTTATGATGTTGGGTATTTGTGCATGGCAAGTTTATCTTCTTTGTTTTTAATAATGTTGAGTATTTGTCCAAAGTAATAAGCCATTTGGAAGAAGTGAATCTTTAAATATTTATAAAGATAACCCACTTCATAATATAATAAAAATAAAATAAGATTCGTTATTTCTTATATGTGTCTTACTTATATCTAGAATTTCACTTAGGATGTTCGATTTGTATGTGTTAAACACTCCGATAGTGCTCATCTTGAGTCAGAATCAAACTCTTAATGCACATTTCAAGCTTGATTTTTACGAGGTTCAATCTTGTACAAACAACTTTTTTTTATGGTGTTGGGTCTTTGTGTATGGTAATTTTCTTCTTTATAATGTTGAGTGTTTGCACACATCAAGCTTAGTTTTTGTGAGGTCAAATTTTAGACAATGTAAACCTACTTTTTATAGTGTTGGGTTCTTATAGACAACAAGATTCTCCTTTGTATATTATTATTATGAAATTTTGCACCACTCTTCTCAAAATAAAGTATTTCAACTCTTATGAATAGCATTTTTCTATCTATATTATCATGACAAAGGCCAACTTTGTCTTGCACTTAGCACTAGTGGTTGCCCTTCTTTGCATTATTTCAATAAAAACTTTGTCTTGCATTTTGATTGAGTGATCTTGATTTTTTCTTGATTGTTCCTCTCTTGTATGATTGATTGGTTGAGTAGTTTTGTAACATATGATGATAGTGACATTCCATTATCAACTTCAAATTATAATATGATTATGCTCTAAAAGTTTGAGAGTGTAAAAATAAATATAAGAAAAATTGAACAAAGAGTAGCTAATCAAATATGAATTCTTTGCATTGTCTACACATCATGATAGAGTTGATTATGTTTAGAATCATTTAAGCCGTATAACATGTATAACATTTATTGGTTTTATAGGATTTGAAGTCAAAGTGGATGTCTCTTTCTTTAAAGCTCTTCAAAATCATATTGATTACAAAGATATTGTATTTCTAATAGTTGAATACATGTGTACAAAGGGGTTTGTATTTAGAATTATGAAACATATAGTATTTAGCTACAAATGTGATACATTGTTGCCTTCTTGAATTAGAGTAATATTTTATTATTCATTTCAATTAAATTAATCTTGAAAGATGCTTCTTTAAAGGCAATAAAATAATTAACATGAGTATTATAGTTAACAAGTATATGCATTGTCTAGTTGCAACCATCATCATGAAGCTTTTGTTAAGGTATGAAAGTTTATGTGAGCTTGATGAAGAATAGTGTGATCTTGAAAGATCATTTTTTTTGTATTTTCATTATTTCCAAGTTTTGACATCACTAAAGACATTTTAAAATGATTTTTATAAAGCTAAAAATCTAATTTGATAAATCGAGGATATTTTTTTTTTTATAATAATAGAATCTAAAAAGGAAAGGTCTAAAATGTGATTATGATGTAGGAATCCTAGGAGTGTTGTGTCACTAATAAAGTCTCCAAATTTTGATCCTAATGTGTATAAATCTAAGCCCACATTATGTTGAGATATATCCTAGCTTAGCTTTCATTATTGAAGGCTAAGTTACTAGTTTATGGCATTAACGCCTATCAATACCTTACACTCTGAATTTGAATCGTCACTCGTGTATGTAAACCACAAATGGGTTGCATGTGCATTGTTTGTGTTGAATTCGATAGTTGATGTATGACTCTTACTCTTGTGGAAAAAGGAAATGAAGTATCATTAAATATGGGGGACTATTATCTTCGTAAGGAATGAGTTTTGAATAAGTGACAACATATTAAGTTGATTTGTAACAGTGTTATAAGTTGTAATGCCCCCTTTGTTTTCTCTTCTGTATTTCATATTTCCTGATGTGGAATTGGCTTGTGCCTATGGTTGTGCCATTTGTACTTTGGATTTGGATCATTCTTGTGGTACTTTGATCATGTTCTAGATTCTCCATTGCTGCCATATGCGACTCGAGTGTTTATCTTATGCTTGGTTTTGATATATGTTTTGTGATCATATTAGACTAGTGATGTATTGGGCTACTTCATGATGATCGTGATTATGGTGTTGCATTCAGATGTGTGTTTGACCTACTATGCCTTTGATGATTGTAATAGACGAATGTACAATGATTCAGAACTATCATATGAGAGATGTTGATATGGATGTTGATTTGATTAATGATTAAATTGAAACGAGTAAGACTAACTTGATTGGTTGATTTAAAAGTAATAAGTTGTATTTATGTTATTGTATTTTGTTAAAGAGATTAAACACTCATTGATACGATTGATGGTATTCATGTTAGATTCAGTGGATTGTTATGATGTTGACTAGTTTGAGGAATGTTTATATGCTTATCGTTGCAATCAAATATCATGGATGTTGTTATTTAATGTAGTTAATTAGATGAGATTGTTGTTTTCTATATATATGAGTAGGTACACTTGACGTGTGAATGTTTTAGTGACTACAAGTACAGGGCATCGACTCCACTTGGCTCCACAGGTTTGAGCATGCCCATATCCTCGACAGTAGTCACTAGATATAGCACATTGGCCATTTATGTCACCTAGCCTTAGACATCATTCCTAATTTGGATAATTTTCCTAATTGCATGTGTTTACACCTCTAATTATTGATTTGGTAATGTTCAGTTACCCTAATGCATATTTGTGTAAGACCCGTCAAGACTATTTATGCATAGTTGGTCATATGTGAATTGTCATATTTTTAATGTAAATATATTAATGGTATTTTAATATTACTATGTTGATTTAATATTTAATTGTGAATCATACCTTATATGCATTCAATTTTGTTATCACAATTTCAATTGAGTGAAATTTTGGGATAACCCCCCACGATTTTGGTCCAAAATTGTGGTCGATAAGCTCTAAGCTCATTTTGATTCCAAATGATTAATTTCTCTCAAGGGTCATTTTGAGTTAGTTTAATTTTTAGTCTTTGGGGTGTACTATCGGACCTTAAACTCGACACAACACTTAGTTTGACCATGTGTGTGCAAATCAGGTTTATGATCCCAAAAAGCACATTTGGGTACAAATCAGATTCTTAGACCCGATTTGCACCTCTTTAATGCCCAACCCTTTGTGCATTTATGATTTCCAATTCGAGTTTTAATAGCTCATTTTGACTCTTTGAATCCATTTTTATAGCTTTGGATTTCAATTTTACCTTGTTGTTTTGGTATTCAAGGCGAAGCTCATCAACTTCTTGATTTTTCATCTTGATCTAAGCTATCTTTTTCAGGTATGTTGCAGTTTTTCCTTTTCCTTTACATTTCTTTTGTTTTCATTTTTAAGTTTAGGGTTTTTAATGTAATCGGGCTAGTGGCCTTGGGAATCCTCTATTCGTATCCTTTTGTTTCAGTCTTCCTAGTGATTCAAGCTCACAACTCCAAATCACACCACAATACATCGCATTATGGTATGGTTTTGATTCCATGCCCTCCGATTTACCTTTGCTTGGCTTTGGGTTTATTGTTACCATTTGGTGTAGTTGGAGCCTGCAAGCTCAATACTACACCTTTTTCATGCCTTCAATGTAGTATCGAGTTGATAGGCCCAACCTACGTTGTTTACCATTTTGCATTACCAATCACTATTTGGTGTGGATCAAACTAGTGAACCTGAACCACACTTTCTTTGAGTATTGTGGTGTTGTTTGGGTCCATCAACTCAATACACACCAGTCTTATCTTCAAACACATTCAAATGCCATTGTTTGGTGTAGTTCATGTCGATGAACTCAAACTACACATTCAAATGTTACCATTGGGTGTAGTTCGAGTTCGTCAACCCAACCCGATGAGTAGCCTTTTTGGTTATTTTATATGGACTTATGTAATGTTAGATTTCTCATTTTGTGACTTAGACATTCTTGTTGTGATGGGTATAAGCCTTTTTGTGTTTAAAGTTGTGAACTTTGCTATCCATTAAACAACCTTATAAATGATGTGATAAATCTATTTTAATGATATGGAAATGCTTGATTAAATGTTGGTTAGAAGTAATATTGTTCAAATATGTGTTGTGCATGTTAACTTCTATGTATGCAGTTGGAGGAGAGACTAAGTCAACACAGAGACATCAGTTGTTGTTTCAAAGAGTTACAATCCTACTCAAATAGGATTGTTGAACCTGTCAAGCTGGCAGTTGATGACTCTAACAGAGCTCCCAATTGTGGTTGATGTATTTATTGTTTCAAAACATGTGTTGGTCTGTTGAGGAGATCTAGAGGATGACATGGCTTATATTTGTGCATTGGACTAAGTCCTAGAATGTTTCACTCTTGTATGCTTTTATTTCTAATAAAAAGTCATCCTCCTAGTTTGTTGGGAGTGGATCAGCTGTGTAGTTGGTTAGTTGTTAAATCTCTTATAAATACATTAGTTAAGGATGGAGTATGTAATGCAGTTTTTATCTTTTCAAGTATTTAGTGTACTTTGCTTTCACTGTTTAATAATACAAGAGATTTCAGTTTTGCCATCTTTGTTGTCCAGAATTTCAATGTGTGTGTGATGTTGTCGTAATCTTTAGATCTGGTTAAGGTTTTGGAGGCTCAACCAAGGGGGGCCACTTGAGGGAGCATCCACGTTCATTCACTTCCAAGTTTTGCTAAGTAAGTTTATTATCGAGCTTATGTTTATTGTTTAGAATCTTTTTTTGACTGTCCTGCAGCCACAGAAATTCCATTTTGTGACTATTCCTACAACCAAAGGAAAAATAGAGTTTATAGTTACCAGCTGGTTAGTTTATTTCCTGCATAGAGTTACAAGCTTAATGTTAAATAGGTTAAATTGATGTCAATATAATCAATGTTAGAATCTAATGGTTTCCATTAATTCCTAGTTTGGTTGCTTTGAGTTTGAGTTAGTATTCCTCATGAGTCTCTTGGTGCACATATAGTGCAAACCTATTTCAAGTATACGCTACTAGGTTGACAATTGAATGAATTCCTTATTAATGAGTTAGTAGTCCAATGATAACAGAGAATTGAAGCCCTTTGGTCAAGGAGATGAGTATTTACTACTAGGGCATTATAAGGAACCAACATTTTTGGCGTCGTTGGCGGGGATGGTGTCAAACTAAGAACTTATTGGGAATATAGAATTTAGATTCTTTAAGCCTCTGTTTCATGTCATTAGAGTTAGAAAAACCTTTGAATCACTTGACAAACACGACACAAACCCATTACCTAACATTTTGTGTAGGCATATTGGTAATTAAGACAAAATCTACATGCATAGGGGAAGAAGAAGGGATGCATTAGGAAGATTTCTTCTCTCTCAATCTAACCTCGAAATAAGTCCTTATCAAGCTCCAAATATAAATCCTTTTGGTGAAGCTTTTGTGGAAGCTAGAAACCGAGGTATTTTTAATTTATTAGAGGGAAACCTTGATTTCTTAAACGAACCCCTGAAGATAATATTTTACCCCTGGTTCTTTATCAACCACAAAGGGTGGCTCCTAGTGGAGGAGGTCCTCCACCTCCTAATCCCACTTTTGAATTCCCTATTCCTGAATAACATGATAATGCAAATTTGAAGAATATACTAGCCTCCTCTCTTCCAAAGTTATATGGCTTGGTCACAGAAGACCCAGACAACTTTTTGTTTGAGTTTGATATTCTCTACAGAAGCTATGATTATACTACTGATGCCCATAAGCTCAATCTATTCCCTGCTACCTTGAAAGAAGTTTCTCTTAGGTGGTTTATGAGTTTAGGCAGGGATGCAATAACTACCTAGGATGAAATGAAAGAAAAGTTCTTGGAGAATTATAAAGACTATTGCAGAGGAATTGATCGACGTGGTGATGATATCTTCTGAATGACACAAAAAGAAGATGAAAGCCTGAAAGATTATCTTGAGAGGTTTATGTTTAGTGTCAAGAAGTCCAAGCATAAAACCTTGAGTGAAGAACCCCCTAAATTATTTTTTTTAAGGGGAATCAATGAGGATTGTATTGAAGAACTTGACCTTATGGGAGGAGGAGACATTACTCAAGCTCAGTGGGATGAGATTAGGAAGATTTGTCAGAAATAATCAAGAGCTTCTACCAAGAAGGGTAGATACTATAGGCCTAGATATATAGTAGCAAAAGCATCTTCAATAGTCTCCAAGATGGAGATAACTCACAGGTTAAAGGATTTCAAGGAAGACATTATCAGCAATATGGCAACACAATTGAACACACTTCAGGCCAACGAGAAACACATTGAAGCAGAACTCATGTTGTCTGAATACTACCCCCATTGCAGAAACAAAAAGAGGGATTCCAGATGCAAAAACATTGAGAGCATTGAGAGCAAGTGAGAGTATCCAGAATTCAATCCACTTGAGGATGAGGAAGGAAAAGTCTTCTTTGTTGCACAAAGGAGATCATGGGCACCAAGACAAGGTATTCCTCAAGACCCTCTTTCTTTCAATCATCCTTATGCAAATCCCAATGCTAATAATAATTAGCAGTTCCAAAATCCTGCTAATTGGTCAAATTATGGGCAAATCTATCGGGGAAACCAACATCCTTCATGGCCAAATAACCCTAATATGAACATGCAACAACCACAAGGTAATTGGCAACTTCCTCAAGGGAACTGGCAATCAGCACCTCGATGAAGAGGAGGACGACAATGGCAAAATCAATCTGTTGGCTATATGCAACCACCTATTCCTCCTCCTCAACAAGCCCTGTCACCTCAAGCAAGCCCAAATGCCAATGCAACTAGGCCCACTCAATTGCCAGCATAGCTTGCACCAAACCCTAACAATAAACCACAACAACGAGCATTTGTTACTGACCCTATCCAATACCCTGCCTATGTTGTGAATATCAGTAACATGCAACTCCGCTTAGGGAAGGACTTAAGGGTTCCTCATTCACCAACTATCACTGAACTTCCTCCAGAACAGGAGGAACAGTTAGAAAATGATCACCCTCAAACCACACAATTTAATTATAGAGGACAAACTGAGCAAGCGCAAACAGGTGAGCGAGACCCTTCATTTCCTCATAGGATATCAGTCAAAGAACTAGAATTTGAACTTACCTTTGACTTCCTAGACCAACTCAAGCATGTTTGTGTTAAAATACCCTTATTCCAAGCCATTAAAGATGTTCCCATCTACAGTAAAGCAATAAGGGAAATGTGTCTCA
Organism: Cryptomeria japonica; assembly: GCF_030272615.1. Classification (NCBI taxonomy): domain Eukaryota; kingdom Viridiplantae; phylum Streptophyta; class Pinopsida; order Cupressales; family Cupressaceae; genus Cryptomeria; species Cryptomeria japonica. The sequence continues at coordinate 504,423,534 of NC_081406.1, forward strand.
AGAAACCAGGCAGGAAAATAAAAGATCCAAAAACTATCCACCTTCTAGGCCAATTGGCAAATATTATGTTGGGAAAGGTTATCATTCCTAAATATTTTGATCTTGGTAGTCCAGTGGTAGAAATAACCATTAATGGGGTTTTGGTTAAAAACGCTCTTATAGATTTGGGAGCTGCTATAAATGTAATGACCAAAAGCCTGATGCAAAATTTGAATATTACAACCCTAAGACACACCCCTACTGTGTTGCAACTAGCTAACAGTTCCACAGTCACACCAAATGGGGTTGTTGAAGACCTTATTGTCACCCTAGATTCCTAGGAATATCCAACAGACTTTATGATTCTATCTCCTAAAGCCACTTTGGGGGGATATCCTATTATATTGGGAAGACCATGGTTGGCTACTGCAAATGCTTACATAGGATGTAGGTCTAGAGATATGACCATTTCAAATGTTAATACCACAAAGAAGCTTGTTCTTTTTCCACCAACTAAGCCTAATGAAGAAAACGATATTGCAGTATGGCCTAACTTGGGTGATGATATCGAAGAGGTTAATTCACTTCAATCATTAATGATGGTAGGGAGGAGTTCTATCTTGAAATTGTAAGATAAGGATGATATTTAATCTCAACTTATTGAGAAAAAATTCATGAAATAGATAATCATCCTTCATGCCCTTTACAAATGTTGTTACCATCATCTTCTACCCCAAAATTCCAAGATCAATCACACCTGCTCCATGCACTTCTCCCACATGAAGTTAAGACCCCCACGGTTAGTCCAACATCAATGATAGAACTAATTGAACAACTAGAGGTCTCTCCATGAAGATTACTTAATATCAACAATAAGTGACCACAACCCGACATGAATCTTTGGCAACACTTCTAAAAATCCACCAGCATGCATTTGCTCGGGACTATCGTGACATCAAGGGATTAGATCCTATGCTCTGTACACACAAAATTTATATCAATAAAGAATGCAAACCAATCCAACAACCACAGAGGAGAGTGAATCCTATAGTGAGAGAAATCGTTAAGCAAGAATTACAAAAGTTGTTAGATGCAGGATTCATTTATCCCATCTCTGATAGTCAGTGGGTATCTCCTTTGGTCATTGTACCTAAGGAAGGAGGTAAGTGGAGAGTGTGTTTTGACTACAGAGAGTTGAATGCAGCCACTAAGAAAGATCACTTTCCATTACCTTTTATTGATCAAGTATTGGACAATTTAGCGGGGAAGCAGTATTTCTCCTTCTTGCATGGGTTCAGTCGATATAACCAAATCAGAATTGCTCCTGAAGATTAGGAGAAGACTATCTTTACATGCCCTTGGGATACGTAGGCTTATTCAGTCCTTCATTTTGGCTTATGCAATGCCCCTGCAACATTCCAAAGGGAAATTATCAATATCTTCTCTGACATCTCTCTTAACATAATGAAAATTTATATGGATGATTTTACAACCTATGGAGAAATATTTGATGAAGCCCTATCTAATCTGGAATTTTTTTTGCAAAGGTGTGAAGATGAGTTATCCCTATATAGTGATAGAAGTGTGTCTTGATGATGACAGAAGGTATAGTTTTAGGCCATCATATATCTCAATCAGGCATTAAGGTGGACCCTGCCAAGATAGAAGTGATAAAAAAATCTAGCAATACCCACAAAGAAAAAAGATGTAAGGAGATTCTTAGGTCATGTAGGATATTACAAGAGATTTATCCAAGACTTCAACAAAAAAGCAGGACCACTGTATGGGCTCTTAACAAAGGATGCTAAATTCAATTGGATAAATTCTTGTGATCATGCATTGTCTACACTTAAAGATGCTCTGACTAGAACGATTATTATCTGACGGCCTAACTAGGAACTTCCATTTCATGTTCATATAGATGCCTCTGACTATGTAGTTGGCACTATCTTGGGTTAAAAGGAAGGGTCAATGAGCATTCCATCTATTTCATCAATAAGAACCTGCATGGAGTTGAATTGAACTACGCAGTGATAGAAAAGGAAATGCTAGCAGTGGTTTATGCCTTAAATAAATTTAGGCATTATATCACTGGGTATCCAGTGTTTGTCCATACTGATCATGCAACCATCAAATACTTATTGAACAAACCTTTGGTAGCGGGCAGGTTAGCTAGGTGGTTGTTATTACTGCAAGATTTTGATATTACAATAGTAGATAAACCAGGGAAAGCTAATGTAGTAGCCGATTTTCTTTCAAGGCTTACCACACATGGCTGTAATGCTGTTATTGATGATTCATTCTCGGATGAGCACCTATTTTCCATCAGTACTTTTACACCATGGTATGCTGACATAGCAAACTATTTGGCTTCAAGCAAAGTTCCTCCTTATTTCTCCCCAAGGAGAAGAGGTTGTTAGTTGAGAATATGTTTCCCTATTCTTGGGTTGCGGGATGTTTATACTATACTGGGCCAAACCATGTGATGCATAGATGTGTTAGAGAAGATGAAACCTATGATATTCTACATGCCTGCCATGATGAACCATGTGGAGGACATTTTGCTGCCAAAAGAACTTCCATGAAGATTCTCAACACTGAGTATTATTGGCTGACCCTTCATAAGGATGTCATTAAATGTAATAGGAAGTGTGATCGCTGCCAACGGATGGGTAGACCAACTAAATATGATAAGATGCCCCTACAAACACAGGTAGTTGTTACTCCATTTGATAAGTGTGGAATGGACTTTATTGGTCCTATTGATCCTCCTTCTAATGGTAAGTCTTATATACTTGTTTGCATTGATTATATTACTACATGGGTGGAAGCTAGAGCTATGACACATGCTCGGGACAACTAAGTTGCAAAATTTCTTTACGAGGAAATCTTTACTAGATATGGAGTCCCTAGGGAGTCGGTAACTGAATATAGCACTCTTCATAAAAAGTCTACTCCCTATCATCCCCAGAACAATGGACAAGCAAAGGTCACAAATAGGGAAATTGAAGCCATTCTCACAAAAACTGAGTCTCCACAAGAAGGACTGGGCCTCTAGATTACCTGAGGCAATATGGGCTTACAGGATCTCATGGAAAACAACCACTAGCTTCACCCCATTTGAGTTTCTCTATGGCAAAACAACTATCCTTCCCATAGAATTTGATTACAAAATGTTGTGAACATTACTAGACCTGGATATGGATATTTTTAAAGCACAACAGGACCGCACCATGTAACTGAATACTCCAGATGAATACATGAAGCAATCCCTCCATCATACATAACTCTACAACAAAAATGTGTTATATGGCATGATAAATATATCAAAAACAAGAAATTTGCCCCTAGAGATTGGGCATTGCTATATGAATCTAGATATCAAGATAACTCTGGGGAAAGCTACAGACACGTTGGATGGGACCATATGAGGTGGCCGAAGTCTTTGACAACGGGGTTGTTCATCTCACAATAATTGATCCAGTTAGTTTCAAGTTGTTGGTAAATGGCCATCGACTTAGCCTTTATCACATGCCCAATTCTAAACAGGAGTTCTTGCAGCAATTTGCAAGTAGTCCAAATTTCAAATCTACAACAGGAACATTTGGCGAGCTTCCAAATTCACCACGTGTTGAGTAAGGTTTACTTATCCACCTCCTTAATAAAGTTTCCATGTCCACATGGAAACGATTTCTTCTTATCTTCCGTTGTCATTCAACCTCATCTCTCTCTTTGACGCCTCTCCATGCGTACTCATTTTCTTTCATTATTTAACTTTGTTGTTACATTGCACATATCTCGACCATCACATCAAAACCGATAATTATTGCTTATTATGCATCAACCTTTAGGTACACATTCACATATTTTGTACTTACTGCTCTTAATTGCATTGTATTCGAGTTACTTATCATTGCATCATATCATTTCTTTCTCTACCTGTTTATATTCCTATCCCTTCCCATGTGTGGACGCATGTGACATTTTGGTTGGGGGGAGAGTTGGATGTGTTTTTTTTTTGCAAATACGAAGTTGAATTATGGAATTCACATATTGGTCACCTTCTACAAAGCTTGATTTTAAACTCTCCTAAGCCTTGAGTCATGATTTTCCCTTCGAACTATCTTTCTTGTCACCCCATCTTCGTCAGTTTGAACGTGTGCAAATAAAGGTGCTATAATTATCTCCAAAGTATGTGACTATAATTAGCTCCGAAGTATGTGAAGGTTGTGGATAACAAGTTAGGAAATTGTTAGAACTTTAAAAGAAAGGGAATTGCTATGTGTAGAAAGAGTGGTAGAGTATACAAAAAATGGAAGGACCACCAACGAGGCATGAACCAGTAGACCACGAGCTTATTCTTTCTATTGCAGACTATGCACCAGTATTTCAAGCTTATGGATGGTTGGATTATTTTTTGAGGCTCAACAGTCTTGATTATGATGTAGCTCATGAGTTTGCGTCCACATTTCAAGAAGGGGAATCCATGGTAAGAGGGGTCAAGATAATAGCCACGAAAGAACATATTGCTGAGGTAACTAAAAACTAGAATGGGAGAGGTCATGGAGATAGTCCCTCAAATTGTGCAATGTTGGTCTCCACCAAGAGTATATTCTTTATATTTAAAAGAACTATGTCTTTCTTATCGGTTATCAAGAGAGTTTTATGGTTTATGTTGTTCTCTACTAACCCCAAGAGAGTTTATATGTGCATATGAGACTTCACATTGTGATTTCAAAAATTTGCTTTGTGAGTTATATCTGCATAATTATGCAGTTCCAATTGACACTCATCGGAACCCTTTGTTATACATTGATGATGTTTAGCTCAGGGAATTCATGTCTGACATCCAGAATCATAATAGTTGGGGGCAATAATTTAGGCAATATAGGTATTTGGAATTAACTTTTCCATTAGAATTAAGAGCTGAGACATCTTTCTCAGACAATGTATTGTACTAATGGAATCAAATTTTAAGTGACAACAAGTGCAGAGACCTTGTTTTGATGAAAAGGGAACATGTGTACAAAGAGTATGAAGCAGTGGCTAAGACTTCAACGTGCCTGGTGTTTGGATACCTTGCTTAGTGATGGAATGGGTTGCCAGATGAGTTAAGTAGCAGGAACCACACTCTCTGCAGAACTACCATGCAATGTTAAAAAGGGCAATTAGGTACATCTAATTGGGAAGATCATTGCAGGAAAGGTGGATTTTCCTCTCACATTTCACCCTCCACATTTACTATATCCTATTCTAGATTGGAAGAACCTCCAAGCACGTGACAAAGAAGTTGAGGATTCCCATTGGAAAGAAATAGAAGGAAGTTAGGGTTTTTATTGAGATCTATATGTTCGAGCATAAGGGGAGACATGAGTGACTGATTTTAGAAATAAAGTATTTGAGGAACATGCAAATTCTCGAGGACAAACATTTTTTAGGTTGGGGGAAAATGATGAGTAGCCTTTTTATTTATTTTATATGGACTTACGTTATGTTAGATTTCTCATTTTGTGACTTAGACATTCCGGTTGTGATGGGTATAAAGCATTTTTGTGTCTAAAGTTGTGAACTTTGACATCCATTAAACAACCTTATAAATGATATGATAAATCTCTTTTAATGTTATGGAAATACTTGATTAAATGTCTGTTAGAATTAATATTGTTCAAATATGTGTTGTGCATGTTAACTTCTATGTATGCAGCTGGAGGAGAGACTAAGTCAACACTGAGACATCAGTTGTTGTTTCAAAGTGTTACAGTCCTACTCAAATAGGACTGCTAAATCTGTCAAGCTGGCAATCGATGACTCTAACAGAGCTCCCAGTTATGGTTCATGTAGTTATTGTTTCAGAACATGTGTCAGTCTATTGAGGAGATCTAGAGGATGCCATGGCCTATATTTGTGCATTGGACTAAGTCCTAGAATGATTCACCCTTGTATGCTTTTATTTATAATAAAAGTCATCCTCCTAGTTTGTTAGGAGTGGATCGGCTGTGTAGTTAGTTAGTTGTTAAATATCTTATAAATCCATCAGTTAAGGATGGAGTATGTAATATGGTTTTTATCTTTTCAAGTATTCAGTGTACTTTCCTTTAACATTTTAATAATTCAAGAGATTTTAGTTCTGCCATCTTTGTTGTCTGGAATTTCAATGTGTATGTTATGTTGTCATAATCTTTAGATCTAGTTAAGGTTTTGGGGGCTCAACCAAGGGGGGCCACTTGGGGGAGCATCCACGTTCATTCACTTCCATGTTTTGCTAAGTAAGTTTACTATAGAGCTTATGTTTATTGTTTAGAATCCTTTTATTGATTGTCCTGCAACCACACAAATTCCATTTTGTGACTGTTCCTGCAGCCAAAGGAAAAACAAAGTTTATAGTTACCAGTTGGTTAGTTTATTTCCTGCATAGAGTTACAAGCTCCATGTTAAATAGGTTAAATTGATGTCAGTAGAATCAATGTTAGAATCTAATGCTTTCCATTAATTCCTAGTTTAGTTGCTTTAAGTTTGAGTTAGTATTCCTTATGAGTCTCTTGGTGCACATATAGTGCAGACCTGTTTCAAGTATACGTTCCTGGGTTGAAAATTGAATGAATTCCCTATTTATGAGTAGATTGTCCAATGATATTAGAGAATTGAACTCCTTTTGTCAAGGAAATGAGTCTTTAATACTAGGACATTATAAGGAACCAACATACCCTACATCACATCTCCATGCTCTTAACTTTTGTTGATGTTGTTAGGGCCTATGGACCCTAACTTCACCAAATTTCACTTTCATTGGTGTTGTTCAGGTTCGTAGACTTTAACTATATTAATTAGTTTTTGATCTTCCCATTTCAATGTTAATTGAGTCCATAGACCTGACCTACATCATAAGTCGTTTGACCTTCCAAGATGCAAATCAAGCCTATGGACTTAATTTACATGTTTTTCATCCCTTTTCACTTTGAAGTGCAAATTGGGTCTATAGACCCGATTCGCATCTAAACTAGTGAATATGCCTTATTTCGCCAATGTGTAGATCAGGCCTATAGACTCGATTTACACTCAAAACTTAGAAATTTGTCTAAGTTAAATTTGTTCCAATATTGAAGATTTCTTAGTACTAAACATGTTTTTCACTAATCTTGGAGGACCTTTTTGAACCGTGATGTAGTTCGAGCTATTTTCATATGTCAAAACCATCTTTGGGAAAGAAATGAATGAAATTCAAAAAATAAGATCCTCATCTGGTCTTTCCACCATCTGCAATAGCATCAACTATCACAAATATTAGAGACACAAAGAGGCCATGTGGATATTTATGAGTTACTGAGGCAAGTTGGGAATCTTCTACGCTGCTATCTAGTGGAACCCACCATTAATAGTAGCATTCATTTAATTGCGGCTTTCCCTATGTCAGCTCATAATCCAGAGTTTGTGCTTGTAGTGGTAAATCACTTTGAACCCGAGAGTCAAAGTGTGAAGGATGCAAATGGTATGCAGCGATAATGTTGGATGAGGATTTCTTTGATTCTTTGTTCAATTGTCTCAATATAGGGTAATATGCAGATGTAGATATAAAGTCTATCGAGGCCTATTATGAGAAGCATTCAAATAAATGTAGAAGGAATATCAATAATAATTGGTTGAAGACTCTCAGGCCTACAATTTTCAGATGGCCCAAGACCTTTCCTCGAAGGGGCTTTAAGGAGGAAGTGAATGATTTGATTACTTTTCTCAGTAGAGTAAAAGGGCTTCCCACTTCCAATACATACTATGAGTATATGTATCAGTATATTCATATCATCAGACAAAACAACAAGAAGATCTTATTGGGTAAGCAGATCAGTGACACCTTGTGAGAACAACTCACTAAGGTACCTACCACCTTGAAGTTCTATATGACTTCCTACTTGGTGTATGTTGTTGTCGTTATGAGGAATTTTGTAGGTTTATCTTCAGAAGGTGATAGAAGACAAGTCCTAGTTTGGAAACACTATTCTCGATTAACTCTTAAATAAATTTTACATCATTTTAGAAGAGTTAATGATGCCTTATTTGGTTCATATATGTGTATGTTTAATAATAAACTTGAGAAGAATAGGGTTTCTGATAAGGCTTGGGAAGTTGTCAACCAATATGGATGTATGTTTTTACAATTTTCTACCTTCACCTATCTAAGGATAGGGTGTTATAATGATCAACCTTTCATGCTCCCAAGGTACCTATTTGATAAAAAAAATTTGATGGAGTTGACAAGGCAAATGGTGTAAGTTCATAAGAAACAAATCAGTTCTCATAAAATAGGTTTTAAGTTTTGTTTGACTATTGGGAGATACTCTATTAAATTAGTTTTCAAAGCAAGAGCTATGGAGGATGAGATGAGAAGAGTTACTATGAGGCAATTCAAATCCAATAATGATTTTGATTACGGGGGTATGAATAACAAATTGAAGGAGAACTACACTCATGTTCGTAAAGTTGAAGATATCTGGGCTAATTGCAGAATTGATGAAGATATCAAGGGACTAGACTACAGTCACCTCACGAAAGATCAAATAATCAATCTCAACCTAGTAGATATTCTTGATGACTTGGTTGATGAAGGTAATGTCTTAGATCCGGTCTATTAAAATATGAAGGTTGCCAATACCCATCTCCCTTAAATTCAATGGTCCCAAAAGGAGGTGGTCTCTATTAGGACCATATTTTAGAGAATTCTTGCAAATACCAATATTTGGCTAGCACACAAGGGAATCCAATTGAATCCATTTGCCACTGGATCAAAGTGTTGGGTGAAAAAATTGTAAAGTGGGGAAGTTCACAAATTTGTGGTTTCAGCCACAATGTGTGAGATTCAATCTCTCCTAATTATAAGGGAAGGCTCCCCCTCTGACTTAGTACTCGAGCTCTACTTGAAACACAAATTTAACTACATGAATCCTATTCTGAATTTGGGTTGTACATCATCTTATTCTCTCTTTAGAATAGATGTTATTCTTTCCTCATTTTTCAAGAAATAATTTACAATTTGGAGTAGTAATGATTAATATAACCTCAAAGTTACAAAAAAATAACTTGGAGCATGTAAATGAAAAATACAAATAAAGAAGCAAAGTTTTTGTAAAGGCACAAAGTCCTCTGTTGCTTCTCTGAGATGAGAAAATAGTGTTCAAGCTCAAAGTCTTTTAATTACTATAATCCTATCAACCTTTTACAAATAACTTATGTATCCCACATTATCTAATAAGGTAACAAATTAAAGTACAAATTCTATATCTCGATATCCTATTACAATTTTGATAATCTTTTCACAAAATAACAAAAAGGAGGTCAAAGTCTTCAAATCGTTACCTCTTGTACTAATTACTAATTCTATTTAACAATAGCTGAAATGTAACAAAAAGTTTACAAACCAAAACTTGTTCTACTATTTAATAATGCTTTCCATAATGCTTACTCGATCAAAACAAGATTCAATAATAATTATATAGGAACACTCTCACCATAAACCACAATGAAGCCAACACACATTTTGAATGCCAAAGATGTCTTCTTATTTGATCAAGTTTGCAAAATAACAATATGAACTCAAAGTTTCACTTTGCTCTTCACTTCGGCAGAGTTTCATTGCATGAGATTAAAGATAAAAATTACAATAAGCAACCTTGCATATACAGGTGAAGTGCCATGAGCTAATCTAGAAAAACTATGAATAAATCAAACAAGAGTCTTATTTGACTTAGAACTCGTGCATGCTCTATATGTAAAAACATAAATACAAAACAACACTTTAGGTGTCGAAGTCTTGTTACAAAAATGCACCTGCAACTTTAGAAGATATGAAAAATACTAAGTGTCACTAGACACTCCACTATGATCTTGCTTCGTGAACACCTCAAATTTCTACAGAGCTATCATCATTTGTTCTTCATCAGGTCCCTTGGTATGGCTCACAATAACTTTGACTTGGGTGATGGAATCTTTGAGACCCATGTAACATTTCTTGTGATTCTTTAGAAGAGAAAACAAATCGTCCAAATTGAATTGAATTTCTATCAACTTATCAATGGAAAATAATGAGAAAACTTCTTTGTCCACCTCTTCTCCAATAAGCAAACCGAATTCTCTGACAATAACATCTTCATGAAGAGGTCTTTGATTTTCATCAAGGAATGTATAAGGAAGTGTTGATATCTTTTCAATGTTGTCCTTTCCTCTATCATTATATTCCCTTTGGGCTTTTTCTCATATCTTTGATAAGCATTTCCAAGGTGTTCATTTGATGTTCTAGTACCTCTCTTTGTTCAATATACACATATCTTGAAGGAAGTACTCCATTATCAACTAGAACATTTAATTGAAAATCTTCTAACTTCAACCATAAGTCAAAGTTCTTCTCTTGTGTCTCTAACTCTTTCAAGAATAGATCCAATGTTTTATCTATCTCAAACTTTACATCTTCTAGATTATTTACTAGGTTAAGTGTAGAACATATGAGATGTGTACCTTGACTCAGTATGTTGTCCATCCACTCGCCAACTGATCTTCCTCGTGGATTGACTTGTTTAGCTTGCTTGATGATTTGTTCGTCGACTGATGAGGTGACTGGTGTAGACACCTAAAAATGTCTCATTGATCATGTACTAATTATTCGTCTAATTAGTTAAATAATTCTTTAATTAAGTTAATTAATCTTATTCTTCTAATTTCATATTTCCTCATCATCTTACTAATTATTCTATTTCTTATTCTATCATTATTTAATCATTTAAACCATTTTTTAATATTAATTAAATATGTATTATTTAATTAATTCTGATTAATTCCCCAATTTAAATAATCTTTATTATTTAAATAAATTCTATTTTAAATTTCTATCTCTAGTCAATTAATCATTAACCATTTTCTAAATATTAATTAAATATTTATTATTTAATTAATTATGATTTAATCCTTTAATTTAAATAATTTTTATTATTTAATTAAATTTCATTTCTAAAATTATTTAATTAGCTAATTAGTTCTTCTAATTCCATTTCTAAATCCCCAAATTCTAATTTTATGTAATTTTAAATTCTTCTAATTTCTTCTAAATTCAATCACATGTGCATGATTTCAAAAATCAAAGTCAAGTTCTAAATATATCCAAATACTAAATTGAACTTAAAATAAATTCAATTATTTGAATAAATCTCATGCAAAGATTAAATTGAAAATCTAAGTCAAAGTGCAAGCACATGCTAAATTAATTAATTCAATCAATTAATTAATTAAATCATTTATCTCTCCAATCTCTATTTTCATCTTCTAGTTAGCTTTTTCTAAATAAAGTTTTCTTTGTCATCAATCAATTATCCTCCAATCATTCTTTTTCTTCCTTCAGTTAGCTTTTTCTTAATTAGTTAACTCATTTAATCTATTCAATCTATTTTGTTTCACCTCCAAATCAACAGTTCAACTATCAATCAACATGTGAGCTCACCTGAGTTCCACCTCTTGATCAATTTGTTCTACTTTTCAATCAATCCTCTCCAATTATCTATAAATCGAGCATTCAATCTCCATTTTCAACAATCGCAAACTTTGAATCTTTGTGTCATTTGCAAGTTGCCAGCATGATATCTGAGAGCAACCATACCGCAAAGAGGAGAAGAACAATGGAAGCCATGATGCACAATAGGGAGTTTTACATTGTTTAATTTTAGTCTATTTTGCATCTATTTCATTGGTTTGTGTTTGAATTGCTTAGATAGTTAAGGGATTCGTGAATTTCCTTATTTCCTATTTAGCAATGATGAATTTGAGCATAGCACACTTTGGTGAACCCGACGTGAACAACAACTAATTAACCTTCTCTGTTTTATGTGTTATTTTTGCAGATCGTATGGATTTTCCCCCTTTTTTGCAGGTTTTACACGGATTTCAAAGCAGATCTATTTGTCACGCAATCGCGTTTGCATCATCACGCAATTGCATAGATAGGGCTATGCAATTGAGTAGACAGGGTTACGCATTCGTGCAGAACCCATCACGCAAATGCCCTTACAGGATTACGCAATCGCCTACACAGGATCACGCAATCACTCTGACATTATTACACATTCGTTAGGAATATTATTGTTCTGTTATTTTTGTTCTTATTTATTTTATGTTCTCTGATCTGTGTATTCTGCATGAAATTGGGTAAATCTGGAAACATATTATTTTTATTGCATGTTTTTGTTATGACAGTTTAAGGCACGTAAGGTACAATTCAAAATTTCAAGTGCTAGGAGGACAAAGGAGCAAAGAAGACAAGCCAGACGCCATCAACAAATTCTCAAAGCGGAAAAGAAGATACAAGATCTAGAAGACCAACCAGCCATCGACATATACAATAGCTTAGTTATCTCATATGGGGTGAAATATGATTTGATTAACATTGAATGGATGATGAGAGACCTTGCTAGAGCCTCGCAATCTGTTTTGCGGGTTTCTAATAAAAATTAGCTTCAATTTTTATTTTTTGTGTTGTCTGCCTGTGGATCACGCAATCGCCTACACAGGATCACGCAATCGCTCTGACAGAATCATGCAATCGCCTATGCAGGGTCACGCAATCGCATAGGTATCATCATGCATTCATTTCTGTCATAATTGAGTTCTCTGTTTTCTGTGGATTTTATTTGGTTACTAATCATTTGTTTGCAGCCTATGGTGAATTTATAGAGAGGATCGGATTAGCACGAGATCATAAACACTCGTGCTCTCACACTTCATTTTTTGGGGCTTAAAATTAACAATGGTTTAAAATGGACATGCATGCGTAACACTTTAGTTTGGGCTTAAAATTAACAATGGTTTAAAATGGACATGCATGTGTAACACTTCAGTTTGGGCTTAAAATTAACAATGGTTAAAATTGACATGCATGCCTTCACATTTCAGTTTGGTGTTTAAAATTGACATGCGCATGTGTATTCAACACCTCAATTTAGGCTTTAAAATGAATGTGAATCAGGTTGCACATAGATTAACTCACATTTGATTTTCTTAAAGGAAAGAACTTTTATCGTGTTTGGGGTGGACCTACTGTTGCATTAATTGCCTTTCCACCTGCTTTGGGGTCTTGGGAGAAAGGGAGAAGGTGACAACGACGCTCAATTTTATTTTATTTCAAGCAGAGAGGGGTATCTTTGATTGGGGATTTCATCACCCCACAGACATACTTCGAATTGGGATGCGTTGGGGATATCATCTCTCCCAGCGTACTCTCGAGCGGGTTTTTCGAGCTGCTATATAAACATACTGGTCGGGCGGCCAGAGTGTTGAGTGAATTCGACGTATGTGGGGTCCTTCCCTGCAACGATAAGCTCAAATAAAGTCTTAAGTGGCTTGCTCTGAGAATCTGTCGTTGGATCGGGACCCCTTGAAAGTTTGCAATAAGAACCAACTTAGATTTGGGTTCTCTGTTTTCTGTTGATTTGATTTTACTACTAATCATTTGTTTGCATCTTGTGACAAATTTATAGAAAGGATCAGATTAATTGCACTCATGCTCTCACACTTCATTTTTTGGGCTTAAAATTAACCATTGGCTAAAATTGACATGCATGTGTAACACTTCAGTTTGGGCTTAAAATTAACATTGGTTAAAATTGCCATGCATGTATAACACTTCAATTTGGGCTTAAAATCAACATTGGTTAAAATTGACATGCATGTATAACACTTCAGTTTGGGCTTAAAATTAACATTGGTTAAAATTGACATGCACGTATAACACTTCAGTTTGGGCTTAAAATCAACAATGGTTAAAATTGACACGCATGCCTTCACATTTCAGTTTGGTGTTTAAAATTGACATGCACGTGTGTCTTCAACACCTCAATTTGGGCTTTAAAATGAATGTGAATCAGGTTGCACATAGATTAAATAACATTTGATTTTCTTAAAGGAAAGAATCTTTTATCGTGTTTGGGGTGGACCTACTGTTGCATTAACTACCTTTCCACCCACCTTCGAGGTCTTGGGAGAAAGGAAGGAGGTGAAAATGACACTCAATTTTATTTTATTTCAAGTAGAGAGGGGTATCTTTGACTGGGGATTTCATCACCCCACAGACCTACTTTGAATTGGGATGCGTTGGGGATATCATCTCTCCCAGCGTACTCTCGAGCGGGTTTTTCAAGCCGCTATATAAATATACTGGTCAGGCGGCTAGAGTGTTGAGTGAATTTGACATATGTAGGGTCCTTCCCTCCAGCGATAAGCTCAAATAAAGTCTTAAGTGGCTTGCTCTGAGAATCCATCATTGGATCGGGACCCCTCAAAAGTTTGCAATAAGAACCAACTTAGTACCCTAAAACCCTACATTTAGTGATTCCGAGAGTGTGGATCATACCCCATAGATACCCTTCATGTACCTTGCATTATGATACAAAAATCCCTCGATGATAAGATCTTCGGATCTTCGGGGTAAGAGAGACTGGCATGCCTGAGAAGTGTGTACCGTGGAGTGGAGTCAGTGCTGTCAAACTCTCTATCTGTTTGTTGTGTTTTGGTATTTTATTGTAAGGGCCTCATTTGAATGGTTTCCAATTTCTAGCCTAAGATTGTCTTCTGTGTCTTTTTATGTATCGTTGTATCAGACCAGTATTGAGTCAATTGTTTGGGCTATTTTAGGCCCTATCCTGCGTATCTTTGAATTTTCTGAGATTGTTTGAAAACCAGTTTAGTCAGCTACATCTACCTCCAAACAATTGTTCTCGAGCTTGTAAAACCACAAAACTTGTCCTGCACACGAAATTACTGAAAACAAAGTCCATTTTTGAAACATCAAAACCCAAAAGTTTACACACTTGTGACCATAGGTAGTCCTTGCATAAGTCCTTTCATAGTCCTCTTTTACATCATCCTAAGTCCTTGCATAGTCCTCATTTACATCATCCTAATTCCTTGCATAGTCCTCATTTACGTCCTTATTATCATCCTAAGTCCTTGCATAGTCCTCATTTATGTCCTTATCATCATCCATAGTCCTTGCATAGTCCTCATTTACATCCTTAATATCACCCTTAGAAGTTGCATAATCTCTATTTACGTCCTCATTTAAGTCCTTGTCTAGACGTCATATATGTCTGTCTTAGCACACCATCATTTACATAATCATCCTAGAAAGTATTAGCATGCATCTTAATAGGTCTCCCAGGTGATGGTTTGCTCCTCTTTGAGCAACCTAATCTAGTGCCAAATGGCGGTCAATGAGAAATTATTGACAGTCTAGCTAAGTTAGCCTGGGAATCAAGGAGAAACACACCCTATTATATAGGAGTCGAGTATGAGATAAATATCGAGTATAAAATTGCTCATAGGATTGATAGAGAAATTGGTGCAGAACGTTTAAGAGAAGAACTTGGAAAACTTGCGTTGTAGAAATCTTGAAATACTCAACAAGTCTCACATCCAAATCCTCAATAGAGAGTCTAGTATGGTCTTGCATACCCCATACTTAGGTCTAGAGTCTAGCATTAGTTGTCATCTTGCATAAAGTTCTAAAAGCACCCTCATATAGAAGTCTTAAATGCCCGTCACAAGGTCACAAAAGGCAAAAGGTACAATGGATCCAAACAACGACCAGTCTGTAAACCCAACTTGGAATATGGACATATCAACTAGTCAATAGTCAAATTCTCAGGCAATGCCCACAATACATGAACTAACAATATTTAACACGTGAAGAGATTGAATCAGCTCAACAAGACCCACATATCCTTATGATCTTAGATGCACTTATACATAGTGATAGGGACAAGTATCTCTCGTTGTTATTACAAAATGGGGCAAAATTACCTGAAGATTTTGATGTCACAAAAATCTTACCACTAGGAAATATTCTAGGTCAAGATAGCAGTCAAATACCGCATATGACACAAACACAAGAAATGACCTCAAGTTTTCCTCATAATGCACCAACATCTATACAAATAAATGTCAGTTCAAACGCGAACTCTCAATCAAGTGCATCATCTTCAACAATAAATGTTAGCGCACCAACACAGACCATACCAATAATATCAAGTGTCTTAGCACCTATTCAAACACAAGTTCCTCATACAACAAGTGCAACCCAACCTCCAGTTTCCTATTCTATAGGATCAACATATAGTCATCAAAATGCAAATCTAGGTCTTGCCAATACAACGAGTACAACTTAGCCAAACATGGGTTCACATATCACTTATTTCACAGTACCTAGTGGAACATACAACACGTGAAATTATAATCATGGTACCTTCCAACAACCTCCTAGTTATGCTACCACGAGCCCTTTTGTGGGAAATATACATGCACAAAGTGTACCTTTGACTCAAACAGATATTAATAGTCACAACAATTATAGAATTTGCGACAATAGGTAACGACTATGCAAACCGGTAACGATAAAAAGAGATACACAATGCAGGACTTACGTCCTTATCCTTTTGATCATACATTATACATGTCGCCTTTCCCACCACATTCTGAAACATCGAAATTCGACAGATATCGAGGGAAAGGTGATCCTAGAGACCACATTAGATAGTTTTTTACGGCATGCATAGAGGTTCCAACTGAAGACACTTACCTAATGAGATAGTTTCCTAAAAGTCTAGGAGGCCCAGCCTTAGAGTGGTTTTCACATTTACCACCAACTATCACATCATGGGAAGAATTAGTTGAACACTTCATTGCAATTTTTTCACATAACATTGAAACCCCAATCACTTTGATGGACTTGTGCACCGCGAAACAATATGAGAATGAAACATTCACATCCTTCATACAATGATTGAGATCTCTCTATAGGAGGTGCAAGACTATTATTCTAGAAACAGAGCAAGTGGATATGTTCACTAGAAAAACTTAATCCCTAAGATCAAATACCCGATACAAATGCAATGTTTGACCATATTTAAACAATTCACTGAAAAAGCCCTCAAGTGTGAGAAAAGACTAGTGGAACAAGGTCTCATTAAGTATGGCAACAACAACAACAATGATAATTCCAAAATTTGGTCTAAAAACAAAAATGTGACCAACGATGGTTTTGTAGACGCCCAGATGGTGAATAGAACTCAACCGGTTTTATCTTTACAAGGCACAAGTCAATCATTAAATCCACATATGGAGAATAACACCATCTCAACAAACGTGAACGCTATGCAAAATATGAACACAAAATATCCAAGAAGAAATTACACACCTCTAGGGGAACCTATTGAATCGACGCTAAAAAATTTAATACAAACAAACATGATCACTTTGCCGGAAATAAGAGTATATGAATCGGGTCCTTTCAAACCTGCATGGTGGAATGATAATGATTTATGTGATTGCCATCGTACTAAATGTCACAAAACGATGAGTTGCTATAAGTTGAAAAACTTGGTCCAAGATATGATCGATCAAGGTGACATCACGATTGATACCGATAAAACTTCAGCAAACACGAATCACACAAATTTTAAGGATCCATTTGTTAAACATGACAAAGGGAGGTCTACTACATCAGGAAAGCAAGATAATAGAGCTAATTACACAAAAGTCTCATACGACTATACTATTCATGCCATTAGCTCAAGAGATGTAGTAAAAGATGATTCACAAGAAACACTTGATAAAGATGTGCAATATCCAGAGATTCACAAAGATGATAACCAAATTTGCATGTTGTCAGAGGCACCGAAATATGATGAAGACAAAAATCTCTGTCTCATGGACTGGGGGCATGACGAACCATTTCATTCAGGATGGTTTGAAGATGAACTTATAGCACATATCATGGATGTCAAACTTATGCATGAAGACTATAAGGAGGGATATAACATAAACCTTGACAACACAACATATGGTACAAACGGTTGTTGCACAAGAGATGATACAGTAGCTACAATCACAATAACTCCCAGAGACAGAGATTGTGTAGTAGGTACTCGCAGATCAAAGTTAACTTTACAAGGAGTACCACCAAACCTACCACCAGCAGTAGAGACTTATAATGTTGCCGGGCAACTCAAGAAAACCCCGACGCAGATATCACTTTTTGAACTCTTGCGTATTTCACCCACTCATAAAGCCATTCTGGACAAATCGCTTCAAGATTCAGTAGTGGACAAAGATATAGATGAAAATGCCTTCCAATCCATGATAGGGAATTTGGCATAGGGTACCCGCATTGCATTCACAGAACAAGATGTTCCTAGTGATAGACTTCTCCATAATGACCCGCTACATCTAGAAACTTACATACATAAGAGAAGAATCAGAAGAGTACTCATAGATGGAGGAGTCGGTCTCAACATTTGTACTTTAAAGTTGGTTAAGGCATTGGGATATTCTGAGCTTCATATTGATCCATCAAAGAGAATAAATATCAAAGCATATGATGATGAAGAATGTTCCTCAAAAGGTATAGTAACGTTACCGGTGCAAATAGGACCTATAACAACAAAGGTCACTTTTCAAGTGTTGGACAGAGAACTAGGATACAACATGTTATCGGGTCGCCCATGGATTCACACCATGTAAGCCATACCATCGACATTTCATCAATGTGTCAAATTCCTGTATAACGGCATTGAAATCACCATAAAAGGTGATCCAAATCCATTCCAACACTGTAATTACTTAAAAGAAAGTATGGATAATCAGGTACCAATTAATCAAGCAACACCTCTCACTACACAAATGGAATCACTAACAATCACATAAACACAAAAGAATGTGCCTACAACATCTTCTTTACAGATAAAAGATATTGGTTATGGAGAGTATTCTATTTCAAGTGCCTCAAATGGAAAACAGTTGTGTCTCTCTCCCAGGTCTTTTGGGAAACCTCAAAATGCATAATGAAAAAAGACAAAGGAAAGGAAATTGTCAGATACTTAGACTCATGCTCTTTCATTAGATGGGGTGATTTACAAGAAGAATCTTTGAATGAAGATGTCAATCATTGGATATACAAAGAAGAAGATGACATTATAATACCCAAATTACCTCTAGATTGGTATGACAATGGGTTCAAAATGCTCCAAAAACATGGGTATGATGGTACCACGGGCTTGGGATTACAGAAACAAGGAAGATTAGAACCCATTGTACCTAATGACAATCCAAGGAATCAAGGGTTAGGATATAAACATGTACCACATCCAACGAAAGCAAGACAACGCACACTAGATATACTGAACAAACCAAGGATACCATCAAACTACATATCTCAAAGGCAGTTGTCTACATGAGTGTTTCCCTCTTCATCTCAAACAAACAACCAAGTGCCAACATCTCCTAGTGCGGAATTAGACGGTGAAGATATGAGACAACTCCTGCAAGAACCTAGTAGTGAGTCACACAACAATATAGTTCCTGAAACAACCGCACAAGCAAATGAAATAATAGACATAGGCTTAGCACCAGCAAATGAGTGTAATCCTAGGTTATTGTTAATACTTTTTCCATGGGAAATAACTCAAGCTCCACCCAATGAATCAGACGAAGAGAGACTACAATGACTAATACCAGGCTTAAGAAGGGTAACTACTATACAAAGGAGACCAACCAATCTACAACAAAATAAGAGGTAGGAACAAGAGGAGATAAGTGATACAACCTCAGAAGCTGAAATATACATTGAAAGTGAGACAAACTCTCACGACTATGAATTCCTATCACTCCATGATTCCAGCCCACGAACAAATGACATGATAAGGTATCAAAGATCGCCTATAAAAGATGAAAATACACCAAGTCACTCAAACAATCAAGTCTTCATGTTATCAAAATCTGTTATGATAGAAGGGAGTAATGAATTACCCCTTGTGCACTCACACTTGATTGATTGGGGGCCATCAATCAAGTGTGAGTGATTTGAAAATGATGAAGCCATTGCAAAATTCCTTGGTATCAGAGAGGGATTTTGACAAGGTGATCACAAGGTAGGATTTGTTGTAGACCTGGATAGAACGACATACTTTAGAGAGGCAAGTACCTCTAAATAGAAGATATGGATCAAAACAACCATAATGGAAAGAGTGAGTTAGGCAACCTCTCTATCGAAATAGAAAATTCAGCATTGCTCATGGAAGAAACTGAAGGAGAAGTTGTACATATATCCACCTTGCAAAATCATTAAACTAGGAAGGAAAGGACAAATTCATACATTTTTTCAAACGAGGTCCTATCAACTTCACTTGGTCCTATGCAGATATGCCAGGCTTAGATCCTGAGTTTGTGTTACATCATTTACCTTTGCTACCAGGAGTTAAACCATACAAACAAAAATTAAGAAAAATGCATCCATAGATTGCATTACTGGTCAAAATAGAACTCCAAAAGTTGTTGGATGTAGGTTTCATTCAACCTATCGACTATGTGGAATGGATATCCATCCTGGTACCTGTGACTAATCCCACAAGAGGCATAATAATCTGTATTGACTTCTGAGATCTAAACAAAACTTGTCCTAAGGATGATTTTCCATAACCCAACATCGATACGATAGTTGAATTAATTGTTGGGAATGAAATGCTTTTATTAATGGATGGTTTCCTGGGATACAACCAGATTAGAATTGCACTGGAAGATCAACATAAAATGGCATTTACCTGTCCATGGGGGACATACTGTTGGAATGTGATGTTGTTTGGTCTTAAGAACGCAAGAGCAACATACCAAAGGGCCATGACAACGCTATTTCATGACATGATCCACAACATAATGGAAGATTATGTGGATGATCTACTGGCTAAATCACAGATAAGAGAAGGTCACCTTGCAATCCTTGCAAAGATATTCGATCGGTTAGAGCAGTACAATGTCAGGCTAAACCCCCAAAAGTGTGTGTTTGGTGTAACAACATGCAAACTGTTAGGGTTTATCATGTCTAACAGAGGAATTGAAGTAGACCCTACGAAGGTCAAAGCGATCATAGATATGCAACCTCCATCAACACTTAAGCAATTAAGAGGGTTACAAGGAAGACTACAATCCATAAGGAGATTCATAGAACAACTGGCAGATAAATGTCATTCGTTCCAACATTTACTCGGGAAAGGAGTTACTTTTAAATGGACGGAACAATGCCAAGAAGCTTTCCAAGCTCTAAATTATTATCTTTTGAACACTCTAGTGTTAGTTCCACCTACTCCAAGAAAACCTCTATTACTATATATATCAATGACAAACTCAGCTTTGGGAGCTTTGTTGTCACAACACGATGAACAAGGAAAAGAAAGAGAAAGAGCCATCTACTATATAAGTAGAACCTTGATCAGATATGAGCTTAATTACACTCCTGTAGAATGCACATGCTTAGCAATAATCTTCACATCTCAAAAACTTAGACATTACATGCTGAGTCACAAGGTACAACTCATAGCGCGCTTTGATCCACTCAAATATCTGTTAAGCGGAGCAACGTTGATTGGGAGAGTGGCTAAGTGGGTCATGATTTTGAGTGAGTTTGATATAGAGT
This sequence comes from Cryptomeria japonica, assembly GCF_030272615.1. Lineage (NCBI taxonomy): Eukaryota > Viridiplantae > Streptophyta > Pinopsida > Cupressales > Cupressaceae > Cryptomeria > Cryptomeria japonica. The sequence continues at coordinate 504,445,000 of NC_081406.1, forward strand.
ATGTGGACATAAAGGCCATCAAAGGACAAATTATAGTAGATCAGCTAGCAGAGGCTCCTTTACAAGATAGTCACCCATTGCTCATAGACTTTCCAGACGAATCAGTATTTACATTGACAACATCTATAATATGGAAATTGTACTTTGATGGGTCATATACAAATCATGGATCTGGAGCTGGGATTCTTTTCATCACCCGTCAGGGTGATTTTTATCCCTAAGTCATTTAGGATAATTTTTCCCTATACGAACAATATAGCCGAATATGAAGCTCTCCTCATAGGACTTCGTACAACTGTGCAGTGGAGAATAAAAGAATTACAGGTCTATGGTGACTCACAACTGATTGTAAACCAAGTCAATGATGACTACAATGCAAAAGATGATAAACTGTTGCCTTATAAACAAATGGTAGAAGATTACAAAGAACATTTCAGTAAAATCACTTTTCAACAAAATCCAAGGATATAGAACAAGGCAGCTGATGCCATGGCTACAGTAGGGTCTCTTCTAAATATGCCTAATAATGAAACTCAGTTTGAGTTTATTATAGAACAATTGATGATACCAACATATGAGATTCCCTCAACAAAATATGTATGTGCAATTGTGGGTCCAGAATCCCCGTGGTACAATGAGATATATGCATATTTGCATACTCAGTACATGTCTCCGGATTTGTCTAGAAATCAAAAGAAAACTCTTATTCGATAGGCATCTAGACACACTATTATTGCGGATACATTGTATAGAAAGGGCTTTAATGGAACACTTCTCCGATGTCTTGATGAAAATGAAGCACAACTTGATCTAAAGGAAGTCAGTGATGGAATTTGTGGAGCACATCAAATTGGTCTGCCATTGTCAAATAAATTGCTAAGAACTGGATATTATTGGCCAACTATGGAAAAGGATGCCTATAAATATGTACAAAAATGTTAAATGCATGGAGACCTCATTCATGCACCAACACAAGACCTTCAACCTATTACATCACCATGGCCATTTTCACAATGAATATTAGATCTAGTTGGTAAAATCAATCCTACTTCTTCGTACGAGCACAAATTCATCTTAACAGCTACTGAGTATTTTACTAAATGGGTTGAGGTTATTCCCCTTACATACACCATTGGAAAGCAAATAGCAAAGTTCATGCTTAATTACATCATCTGTCGATACGGGATTCCAATGTGCATAGTGACAGACAATGGATGTCCATTCAAAAATCAAGAAATGAAAGAATTGTGTGACAAATTTCAAATAAAATAGAGATTTGCAACACCATATTATCCGCAAAGCAATGGACAAGTAGAGGAAACAAACAAGACAATATTGAAGATCCTTAAAAAAGTTATCACTGACACAGGACGGGACTGGCATCTCTAGTTAAATCCCGCTCTTTGGGCTTACAGAATAGGAGTACGCACCCCTACATGAGCAACACCATATTCCTTGATCTATGGTACAAAAGCAATATTACCTATTGAAATAGAACTACTATCTTTAAGAGTCTCCTTAAAAAATATCATATCAGAGGAAGACTATCGGGTTGCAAGGTTACAAGAGCTAGAAACGCTCGATGAAAAGAGACAAACTGCTTTCAATCATTTGCAAGGTTATAAGAATAGACTGAGACAGAGTTACAATAAATGAGTCTGCCAAATAAATTTTGAAGTGGGAAATCTAATTCTCAAAGAGAACCAAAGAGACCTAGCGGAACGAGAAAAACCAGGGAAGTTTGAACCTAATTGGCTAGGTCCTTTTTATCATAACAAGGGTTGTAGGCAATGGAGCTTACAATTTGGCTACCATGGAGGGAGATCCACTCTCTGACCTTATAAAAAACATGCACCTTAAACAATATTATACCTAAGGGCTGGGTTAGTTTAGGTTTTTCCTTATGCATTACATACCATTTTATTCAAAGCACTGCATCGCATATAGTTTCTTTCCAAGCACCATCGTATTCAGAAATCACATTCGCAAAGTTTTTGCATTTGCATATAGCAACATCAATAAAACAAGGCAACCATCTAAGTTGGTCATCTGTTTGCATTTAAGAGAAGCAAGGGTCATCTCCTTTCTTAGATATTCAGACATGAAGTCTTTGAGGTCCTAAGGTCATTCATTTTCAACATTAGCCTGTGATAATGCTTTACTTATAGTTGGGTAGTGATTTCACTATTTTGAGACTTGTTAACCCAAAATCTATCAATTGCTATATCTTAAACATATTAAGAAAATCTCTAATTCATTCTAGACACTTAGTTGATCATATGAATAGTAAAAAATCTAAAATTCTACTTCAGCGCCGCTGTAATTGTCACACCCAAGTAGGTTTTGTAGACACCCAAAATTGTCATGTCTAATTAAATAAATATTTTATTTATTTAATTATCTAAGCCTAATTCTTCTATTAATTAAATAAATCTTTATTTATTTAATTAATTCATTTATCCTCTTCTAGCCTCATTTCTCATTTAAATAAATACATTTATTTATTTAAATTATCCTTTTCCTAAATTAAATAAATATCTTATTTATTTAATTGATCCCACTTCTTCTATTAATTAAATAAATCTTTATTTATTTAATTAATTCATTAGCCTTTTCTACCCATGACACATGTCATTCATCTCTTAATTTCTACACTACCTACCTCTTTCATTATTTTGGTATTTCTTATACCTACCCTCTAATCCTAGCCGACCTCTCTTTTTACACCTCTCAATCTTAACCCTCCATCTCTTATTGTGTCTTCTATTTAAGGAGATGCTTTCTTCATTATCAAACCCTAATCACTCATGCTAATGACCTAACTACTTGATCAATTGGCTACACTACGATCCTACTTGCAACCACATTCCGTTCTTTGTTGAGCTCTTGTGCATATAAAAATCTGAGAGCAAATATATATCAAGCAAGATCAATGGAGATAGGAAGAATGGAGATCCAAACCCTATTGGACATGTGATGGTATAATCTTTGTGATTTCATTTGATTTGCATTGTCTTAGGTAATCTTCATATGTTATGGTGGATCTTTGTTGATTGTTAGGCTAGGGTTTTGTGGTTGGATTCATTTTAGCCTTTCAATATTGTTGTTATTGTTATCCATTTTCACCATATACATTTTGGCACGCCCAGTGGGACTCTTGTCCCTTTGCATTTAACAATTTTGTTGCAGATTTCGCATTTTTGAAGTTGCAGATCGGACAATTTTCGACGGCATTTTAGGTTTTTCCGCATCTGCGAGCGTTCGGATTGTGTTTTTGTGTTTCAGGAGCGTCTACAATATCTTGAATCGCGTCTGTGTTTTTTTTGCCAGATTTTATTTTTGTAGGTTTCTGGAACCGCGTCTGTGATTTCAAACCGCGTCTGTGATTGATCTTATCGCGTCTGCGTCATTTAACAACGTCTGTGATCTCTGAGCGCGTCTGTGCATAACAGAACCGCGTCTGTGTCATACAGACGCGTCTGTGTCTGGTATAGAGGCGTCTGTGATTTCTGTTTTGCAATTTCAATTTTTCTGAGATTCAGGTTTTCGGATTTTGTACTTAGGGTTTCAGATCTGGTTTATTTTCAGCTAACCCTTGCAGATCTAGCTAACCTGGTTTGTGCAGCTTGCTTTGGAGGCAAAAAAACGTTTTTGTTGAAGGCCCCTTTTCACAAAGTCTTTTGGGTTTTCTAAAATTTACCTAACTTGTGTGCTTGCAGGAAGGGGTTATCATTTGAAACAACCCAAACTACTAACAATTTTGTTGCAGGGCCTTGGCTAGGGTTTTGTAGTTTTGTTGTGTGCCTTGTTTTCATAGCTTAGCAAACACTTCCATTGGTGCACTAAAATTGAATCATTGTCTTTTGTGTCTTGAGCAATAGGCTCTTTTTGTTTAATCTTTAGAGGGCCTGTCTTCCCGTGTGGTCATTAGGACTACTAGTGAGAAGAGAACGACCCAAGTGGTAGCGAGGAAAACCCACCTCATCCAAACCACTATAATCAAATGTATTCATGGTGAAAACTATGAATAACGTGTGCTGATTAGTTCATACCGACACTATGTCTCCCCATAAACCCGTTTGATCAAATTTATTTGATCATTTGTAGGGCGTAACCCCTACCGGCTGGGAGCCTTCTGTATTTACAGAGCTGAAAGTGCCGCATGTATGGCCACACGAGCGGATGCCCTTACTAGCACCTTTTTGTTTTAGAAGCCCAAATCCTTCTAGTTGTTGAGGCAGGAGGTCGGACCTCTGGTAGCGGCCCACACACATATGGTTCTTAGTAGAGATACAAAGTTCGCCATGGGGAGTTTTCATGGGGACTGATGCTTGGCTGACCCGAGAAGTGAGTGCCGAGGGTGGAGCCAGTGAGGTCAAGCATCTAAGTATCCGCTCTGAATAGCGTAGCCTCGGGGGTAAAACCCTATGTGGGATCAACAACTATTGTCTTGGCCAGCCCTAAGATTTGTGCTTGTCTTATGCTAAACACTCAAACATTCAAGACAAAACAGCAAAACATTGTGTCTTTTGTGTCTTCAAGTGTATGCAAAAACTTTTTACATCAAACAACACACTTTTGGAGTCTAAACAGTTTGCAAACATTGAGTCATCAACATTGTGTCCTCTTGTCACAAAAAACAGTCGAAAAATCAGATTTGGTCACAATAAAACAACTTCACAGATAGGAAAAATTGCACTAAAGTTACAGAAACGCGGCTGTGTCTGTTAAAACCGCGTCTGCGTCGGATAAGCGCGTCTGTGAAGTACAGAATAGCGTCTGTGTTTTTATCAGCATCTGTGTCAAACAGAGAGGCGTCTGTGTCTCGGAATCGCGTCTGTGAAGTATACAGAGGCGTCTGTGTCAGGATTTGAAAACTTTAACAGTCAAGCAAACAAAGAAAATCAGTTTCGGCATACTTGAGCTTCTTAGGTTGTCTCTTCAGGTTTCATCTAGCATTCAGCCTGTTCAAAGGTTTCACACAGTCCATCATTGCTTCACATCTCATTTTACATTCATACTTGTCTAAACTTGAGTCAAAAGGTCACTTGCTTGTCCTCATCATACTTTGTCAACACACTACATACAACTACACTTTGCTAAGTGGTCCCTCATCAAGGTTTCTTACCTTTGGGTCTCATTTGGTCTTACTTAGAGTCAAGGTCAGCTTACCTCATCAAGAGAAACTATCCTCTCTTTGGAAGTCACACCTACTCTACTGCTTACATACTTGGTCTTACACTTTGGACATTGCAAGTACACCTCAAGATTCACTTACACTTCATACAACTCTTGGTCTTCCATACTTTTTCATTCTTCATCTAGTTTCTCTCACATCTTGGTCTAACACCTAGTTCATGGTTGAAACCCGCCTTCAAAAATCTAGGAGAATAGCTAAAGAAGCTCAAGAATCCGTAAACATGAGTTCTTATGAGTATGACAATGATCTATTCTACAATCCTGAGCACACTACATTACCAGACATGAATGTTTATAGACACAATCCAAATGTGGAAAGCGCAAACACTATAAACAACAATGCTACACACAATGACACAGTGGACAACTCTTCAATACTATCAGCAGACATACAAGAATCCATAATGGATCCTCAATTCAATAGATTGGTTGAAGAGATAATGAGGAGAGATCGTCAATACTTTTTAAACATGATGGCACAAAGTGGAGCTAAAATACCACATGATTTTGACTTATCTCAACTTATGGAAAGTCGACCCTCACAACAAATTCAACCTAACATGGATCAAAGGAGACCAAATAGTGGAGGAAATAGAGGACCGAATAATATGATGCCTGAGTCACCATCAGCTTTGCTTCAAAAGCCAGCAATCCCACATACACAAGCTCAAACATATGATACTTACACTCAAGGACCATCATGGAGGCCTTATGCTCAATCACATGCTCAAGGTATGAATCAATCAAAACAAGTGGATACTCAAGGACATCCTCAAAATTTTGACACAAGGAGACCTCATGTCAAAATTGGGGGCAACACAATGGAAAATGAAAGGCCTATTGAATATGGTATATATGCACAAAATAGATATGGGGTCCCTCAACAAGAAGTTATGCCAAGTGCTCCATATATGTCGCAACAATATAGACCTCCATATGGACATGTCTACGATCAGTATCATCCATACATGCAACAAGCTCCTCCTCAAATGGGCATTTCAAACATGGGGTATGCTACAAGAAATCCATCTCCTCCCAAGAATAATTTGGAGCAACAAATTAGAGATCTACAAAAGAAAATGGAGGACATGAGTACACCAAAACCTACATACACTATGAGAGATACATGTCCTTATCCCTTCGATAAGTGCATTCCAATGCCTCCATTTCCTCCACACTTTGTAACGCCAAAATTTAACAAATATAGAGGGAGAGGAGACCCCAAGGCACATATAAGACAATTCTTCACAGCTTGCATTGAGGTAGCGGCAGAAGAAACATACTTGATGAGGTTATTCCCACAGAGCTTAGGCGATCAAGCTATGGAATGGTTTTCTCAATTACCTCCTGGTATTAAGTCATGGGGCGACTTGGCAGAGGCATTCATTCAGCATTTCTCTTACAACATTGAAACAGATGTCTCAGTTACTACCTTGTGCAATACGAAACAAAAGGAAGGAGAATCTTTCGCAACATTTTTACAGAGATGGAGAAACTTAGCTAGCAGATGCTCTTGTGAAATCCCGCAGAAACAAATGGTGGAGATGTTCACACAAAACGTTAATAAGGCTATTGGCTATGATCTCAGGAAAGCTTGTTTGTCTACATTCAAGGATGTCATTGAAAAGGGCCTAGCAACAGAAAAGGTCTTAATTGAACAAGGAGTTATCAAACTATTCAAAGAAAACAAAGAGGACTTCAAAGGAAAGGACAAACCAAAATTTTGGAATAAGAACAAGAACACAGTTAATGATGGTGTTGTTGATGCCAACACAGTGAGACCCAAGTTCGTCTTTTCTGGATCAAGTTCTACCAACAATCAGGTGAACACTCAAACAACTTCTAGACCACGAAGGAAGTACACTCCATTGGGGGAACCACTTGAATCAGTATTCAAAAAGCTTGTAGCAAACAAAGTGATAACAGTTCCAGATTTTCCTCCTTATGAACCAAAGGTAAAACCAAATTGGTGGAATGATGATGAGTATTGTGAGTTTCATAAGAGCAAGGGTCACAAGACAGATAATTGCCATTGATTGAAAAACATTGTACAAGATCTCATTGATAGAGGCGACATTGAGATTGAGGGACATTCATCTAATCAAGAGCATGAGATGTTTAAGGAATCATTCCCAAAACATGACAAAGGAAAAGGCAAAGTCACAGATGATCAAGCCAATTACACTAGAGCACCTTAAAATTCTGATTCTACTATCAATCACATCTCAATGGACAATCATATCTCTACTATCACTATCAAAAACAAAAATCCTGAGAATCCTTCTCAGAGACCCAAGATTGTCCTAAAAGGTGTGGGATCTTCTTCCGAATCTACCTCTGAATGTCATGTTACAACCCGTCGAGGTAAGATTACATTGCCAGGTACCTCCAATAAGAATACCAATCTTTCATCAACCAAGCCTGAGTACGACCTTGTAGAACAACTAGGGAAGACACCTGCACTCATCTCTATTCTTAAGCTCTTACGTATATCTCCTGCACATAAAGCTATCCTTGACAAAATCTTGAGAGATACTGCCGTCCCTACTGATCTGAACGTGGACCAGTTTCAAGCCATGGTGGGATACCTATCCGTTCCACACTCCCTCACATTTTCAGAAGCCGATGATGCCTCCATAAGTCAGCCACATAATGCACCTCTACATGTTGAAGCCTTCATACATAAACATAGAATAAAGCGAGTCCTGATAGATGGAGGAGCAGGTCTTAATATTTGTACCTTGAGTACCATAAGACAATTGGGATATTCTGACAAGGTTGTGAATGCTACAAACCAAATCACCATCAAGGCTTATGATGATGAAGAGCGCTTGTCCAAGGGCACAGTCACCTTACCACTAAGAATAGGGCCAGTCACAAAGGATGTGGTTTGTCAAGTCCTAGATCTTGATCTCACATACAACATATTGCTAGGACGTCCTTGGATTCATAAATGAGGGCAGTTCCATCAACATACCATCAGTGCATTAAGTTTCCTCATAATGGAGTCGAGGTAACAGTCAATGGTGATCCAAATCCATTCATATATTGCAATAACTTGAGATCACATACTGAGACTATCATTCCCAGTAATCGTGAGGCTACTCCTTCTTCGACATACATTGATCCTGAGTCATTAAAACCCTCGACATCCAAACAATGTGAACTTAGAGGCAAGTTTCAAGACAAAGGCATGGGAGAATACACTCTGAATCAGACAATGTTTTTACGACAAGTCCTGAGCTCTCCAAAAGAATATGGGAGGCCACATCCTAACAAGCAAATCTCCATCATGATGCTCAAATGGGATCCTACCATCTTTCAAAAATGGGGTGAACTAGAAGAAGAAAATTTATATAAAATGCTCTATAAGGACGTTGAAGAGGACACACATGATCAGATTATCATACCCTGTGAGAACTATGGTAAAGGCTTCAAAATTTTGCAAAGATTCGGGTATGATGGAAAAAGCACTCTCGGACTACGCAAAGAAGGTGTCTTGGAACCCTTACAACCTGAGCTAACTACAAGAAGGGAACGCTCCAAGGGGCTTGGTTTTCTGAATCCCAGACTACATAGTAAAAGAACAAAAGAGGTATGGCGAATTAAAGTTTCCGAATTTCAACAAGAGGATTACTATTCCACAGACTCCAATGAGTGGGAATGGGGTTCAGACAAATCCTCCAGTGACTATGAGCACACTGAAACATTCAGAGAGCCAGATGAACCCACAAAGGAGGAGGAATTTTACAAAAAGTTCAGAGTTGGTCAAGAACCAACCCATAAGGATCCCGCACAAGCTTCGTTTCAAGGTCCTAGGTCAAAATCACATAGGATGAGGACACCTGTCCCAGAAGGCTCTACTAGTGATGACAATTTGGATTCGCTCACGATCGAAACTGATGAGGAGAGTGCCATCGATGACCTCGATGATTACCTTGACATACCTGAATATAACCACATCTTCACTCTTCGTCCAGCAAACTCTGAAAACACTAATGACCTTCCCCTTGTTCATCCTCAACTCATTGACTGGGATCATGAAGGACCAGCACAATTTGATACATTTCAAAATGACGAAGCTATTATCGACTACCTTGGCATTCGAGATGATCTTCCCTCTGGAGACCACAAAGCAGGATACGCCATAGAGCTCAACAACATAGCATACTTTGGTGAGGGTGTCGGGCCTTCTAGTCGCAAAAATGTGAAAATAAAAACAAAACAAGGGTCTTATGGCGAAAACCACACTGTGGTGCTATCTGACTCCAAAAAAGTAAAAAGAAAGGACGTATCTGAGGGTGAAAACCTCTCTGAGGCGCCCGAAGATGGAAGGCTCGACATTCTCCCAGCATCGTACGAGGAAAAATCATCCATGTTGGTAGAGGAGACTATAAAGACAAACATTGGTACAGCAGAGGTTCCACACAACATATTTTTGGCTCAATCATTGACAGAGGCCGAGAGAGCAAAATTCATAAGCTTCTTTAAGGGACGACAAGTCAAATTTGCATGGTCATACGCTGATATGCCTGGACTGGATCCGGATTTGGTAATGCATCATTTGACAGTCAAACCGGGGGCAAAACCAATAAAGCAGAAATTAAGGAAAATGCATCCACAAGTGGCATTGCTAGTCAAGGCAGAGCTGGAGAAATTACTGGATGTCAGATTCATACGCCCAATTGATTATCCCGAATGGATTTCCAATTTAGTACCTGTCAGCAAACCGGATCGCAGCATCCGAATATGTACAGACTTCAGAGATATCAACAAGGCTTGTCCAAAGGACGATTTCCCATTACCAAACATTGACTTGATCGTTGATCTCACAACAGGTCATGAAATGTTATCTTTAATGGACGGATTTTCTAGATATAATCAGATCAGGATTGCACCTGAAGATCAACATAAAACATCATTCACTTGTCCATGGGGAACCTTCTGTTGGAATGTCATACCCTTTGGGTTGAAAAATGCAGGCGCTACTTATCAAAGAGCGATGACTACTATCTTTCATGATCTCATGCACATAACCGTGGAAGATTATGTTGACGATCTTTTGGGAAAATCAATAGATAGAGATACACACTTGGACATACTTTCAGTTGTCTTTGATCGGCTGGAAAGATACAAGGTAAGACTAAATCCAAAGAAATGTGTCTTTGGAGTAACCTCCGGGAAGCTCCTAGGATTCATTGTGTCTAAAAGAGGAATCGAAGCCGATCCAACAAAGGTCAAGGCTATCTTGGACATGCCGCCACCCAAGAATATCAGTCAACTTCAGTCTTTACAAGGGAGACTCCAGTCCATATGAAGATTCATAGCACAACTTGCAGATAAGTGTAATCCTTTCCAGCACCTGCTACACAAAAACATCAAGTTCAAATGGGATGAGAACTGTCAACAGGCTTTTCAGACGCTCAAAGACTATCTTTTGAACCCACCAGTCTTGATGCCACCAATTCCAGATCAACCATTGCTACTTTACATATCAGCTACTCCAACGGCACTGGGGGCACTCCTAGCACAGCAAATACCTGACGGCAAGGAAAAAGCAATCTACTATATCAGTCGCACATTGGTGGGATATAAGCTAAACTACACACCAATCGAGCGTGCATGTCTCGCTGTGGTCTTTGCTTCACAAAAATTACGACATTATATGCTCACTCACAAGACTAAGTTGATTGCCAGAATTGATCCACTAAAATATCTTCTCAACAAAGCTACACTTACTGGGCGGCTGGCCAAGTGGGTAATGATTTTGAGTGAATTCGACATTGAATACGTGGACAGAAAAGCTATAAAAGGACAAGCAATTGCAGATCAACTGGCAGATGCTCCCATGATAGATGATGCTCCTCTACAGTCAGAATTTCTAGATGAGTCCATTCTAACAATATCACCTGCAAAGCCATGGCAATTATATTTTGATGGCTCATACACACAGCACAGGGCAGGAGCAGGTATACTCTTTATAACTCCTCAAGGCGATTCTATACCAAAGTCATACCGCTTGTCATTTCCTTGCACCAACAATATAGCGGAATACGAGGCATTAACAACTGGGTTAAGAATTGCAGTTCAATGGAAGATCCAAGAACTTCGTGTTTTTGGGGATTCTCAACTTGTCATCCGTCAAGCAACTGATGATTATCAAACAAAAGATGAAAAACTAATGCCTTACAAACAACTAGTAGATGATCTGAAACAGCACTTCGCAAAGATAGAGTTTGAGCAGATACCAAGAGAACAGAATCGTGCTGCAGATGCCATGGCTACAATTGCTTCGCTCATTGATCTACCACAAAATGAGACCTGCTATGAATTCCTGGTAGACAACCTGTTGATTCCATCATATGAAATCACTCCTACGGAAATGATATGTGTTGTTGGTCCTGAATCCCAGTTATATGGTTCCATATTCACATACCTTCGCGATAATATCTTACCTCCCGATCAATCGAACAATCAACGCCGCACTTTCATTCGCCAATCCTCTCGATACGTCATTTTAGCAGATATCCTATACCGACGAGGTCTAGATGGCACCCTTCTTAGATGTTTAGAGAGTGACGAAGCTCAGATTGCGTTACGAGAAGTGCATGAAGGGATATGTGGCCCGCATACTAGTGGTCCTACCTTGGCCAAGAAACTCATCAGGACGGGATACTACTGGCCTACTATGGAAAAAGATGCATATCAATTTGTCAAGAAGTGTAAGCAGTATCAAATTCATGGAGACCTCATACATGCACCAGCGCAGGAACTACAACCACTTGCATCTCCTTGGCCCTTTTGTCAGTGGGGACTCGATCTCATAGGCAAGATTCACCCTCCTTCTTCCAATGGACATAAATTCATTATTACAGCCACAGAGTATTTTACAAAGTGGATTGAAGCCGTGCCTCTCACACAAGTTACTAGGAAACAAATCGCTACCTTCATCCTGAACTACATCATTTGCCGATATGGGATTCCTACTTCCATTGTTACTGATAACGGGCGTCCCTTCAAAAATTAGGATGTTCGTGAACTCTGTGACCGCTTCCATATCTCTCACCGTTTCTCCACACCATATTACCCCCAAGGTAATGGCCAAGCTGAGGCGTCTAATAAAACAATTCTCAAAATCCTTAAAAAGACAGTCGACGACGCTGGCCGTAACTGGCATATCCAACTCAATCCTGCACTCTGGGCCTATCGCACAAGTGTTCGCACACCTACAGGAGCTACACCCTACTCACTTGTCTATGGCGCTGAAGCCATCTTGCCTATTGAGGTCGAGCTACCTTCTCTACGGATCTCCTTGAGAAACATAATCAACGATGAAGACTACAGGGTCTCTCGCTTACAAGAACTAGAACTGCTGGAGGAACGAAGGCACACTGCTTTTAACCATCTCAAGGCTTACCAACAACGAATGAGTCGCAGTTACAATCACAAAGTTAAGCCTCGCACATTTGAGGTAGGTGACTTAGTACTCAGAGAGAACCCCAAGAATCAGCAAGACAGAGATAAAAAGGGCAAGTTCGAACCAAACTGGCTTGGTCCTTACATCATCACAGCGGTATATGGATCTGGGGCATATCAGCTCTCAACTACAGAAGGGGAACCTTTGGAGGATCCTATCAATAGCATGCACCTTCGCAAGTTCTACACATAAGCTCTTCGGAACATCCTAATTCAAAAATACAAAAAAATAAAAAAAAATTCAAAAATACAAAAAAAAATTACAAAAAAAATAAAAATCGTCACTTGGTGAAAACCTGGCAAACAGGCGCCTTGTGACACAAAAAAATTGAAAAATAAAAAAAGTAAAGAGAAATAATTTCGTCCAACGGTGAAAACCACTTCGATGGCGCCCTGGGCAAGTACCATGGTGAAAACTGGGTCACCAGTGCCATGCGTAGAGACTTTGCTCCTCTCTCCTTCAGGATTCTCTTTCATCCTTTCACTTTGCACACACTCACAACCTATTCATCCATAATAAACTTACCTATTCCCATCATGGCTTGTTATTGATCTACCTAAGATTGGTTAGCCATCCATAACCCTCCCTTTTCACTCCCTTTCCATCCATAATAAATCAGATCCTATCTGTGGCTAAGGCAAAATCCTACGTCTAGTGATGGGTGTGGAACTGAGAACATCACATGTTTTGAGGAGTACAGTTTCTTCCAACTTTCTTCAGTCTATCCGCGCACAATCCGCAATAAAGCAACATTTGCATCACAGATCCGCAATAAAGTTTCGTCTTCTCCATAATAAAGTATCAGTTTCATGGATTCAGTCAGTTTCAAATGAGACACAGCAGCAACAATGGGCTTCAACAAATCAAATCTTTCAACAGACTCAGACAACATATGGTTCAGTGCTATCTATCCTTTTTGTGAAAGTGAACATTGTGACCACAATCAAAATTCGACTTATACAAGTGACAAGAGACACTAAACTTGAGGACTACAATGGATGTTGGTGTCGAGTCTTGGTTTTCTTTTGATTTTATCTTTTGGTGACATGTCTTTTAGCTTTTCCAGGATGTCTCTGACTAGAGATTCTATCTCCAGGATGTCTTTGACTAGAAAGGCGAGGATGGGGTATCGTCACCTATTTGCATTTGCTGTCTATGGATTGTCTTTTAGTAATGCTATGACTTGTCCAAGGATATGAGGACACTGTGAGTCTAGTATGAACTGGGGCATTCCTTGTTTGTGACTGTCTTATCTCCATGCAAACAGGTACAATGACTTTCTGGGTCGAACATATGCCTCGATTGTCATAACCTATTCTGCCATAATAAAGCTCAATGATGATAACGCACAAGAAGCTCCTTCACGTTCATATCTTCTGTCTTCCATCCCCCTTTTTTGATTGACTTCCATCGTCCTTCTCGAGTCCACGTAGCCTGCTATCACATGACTGAGTATGATGACACACCAAAAATATTTGCATTTCATATAGTTACACCTACATTACCACATATAAGCATTTCATACATACATATAGATATCACAATTGCATCACATCCTGCATACAACACATGTTAGTACATCTCACATTTTCATTATGTAAATAATCATTTGCATTATCATATTCATTTGCATTACATACATTCACATTTGCATCATGCATCACATATACAACATAAAAGAACAAAAATATATTGCATTACATCATATAAGCATCCATATCATAAAACATGCATCACATAAGAACATCTCATCACATAAGGTACACATGCATATAGCTGCCGCAAAAATGGATCATCTCATATATAATCAATATGTATCATGATACAATGATGTCAAAAGAATCATATGGCTACAAAATCACCCGCAGGTGTCTACAATACAAAAATGGTACATATATTGATACAATGGGGAGCCCTCTATGGCTATGATGAACTCCCTCCCTCGGAGCCGCCTGGCCTCAACGGAGTCTGAGCTCTAGATGGTCCCGCTCCAGGATCCCCCTGCCTGTCTGGTGGTGGTGGAGGACCCATGACCCCACCGCTGGATGCCTGCCTCCTACGACTCCCTCCCATAGCCGTCGCTGTGCGCGACGATCTATGGAAGCTCCTCGCCCACTGATCCACTGGCACGACACCATAGTACAGATCCCTCCAGTAGGCGATCTCCTCTCCGGCTCGCAGCACATATGCGTAGCCTGCCCCTGCATCCTCTGCTGCCCGCCTCCCTGCCCTCAGAGCTGTCTCGGCCTCAGTATATCTCTGGATGGCTTGGTCTCTCTCCCGCTCTGTGTCCCTGAGCCTGATCCTGAGGCGATCCCTCTCCCGCTCCAAATCTGCAATCTCGTCTGCCTGGCCCTGGCAGATCTCTCTCAGCCCTAGCAGCTCATCCTCCTTAGGATCACCACCCTCAGCCTCTGCCTGTGGCTCCTCCTCTGCAGGTGCCTGCACTTGTGCCTCCCCCTCTACCTGTCTAGTTGCCTGAATAGGTACCTGTCTCTGCACCTGTCCCTGTCCCTGTCCCTGCACCTGTCTAGGTCCCTGTGCTCTAGGACCATGTGCTGCTGGTACCTGTAGGGGCAATCCACCTCGACCCCTCACCACCTGAGCTACTCTCTCCTGTCCTCCCTCCCTCCGAGGTGCTACTCGCCTCTCCCCCACTACTCCCCTCTACCTCCGTCGGCCCCTGCCTCCATCTCCTCCACCATCATCATCATCATCCCCTCCCACCTCTCCCTCCAGCAGCTCTCCCGGATCTGTCAACCTCGGAAAGGGATGCTCTGCCCAATACGCAGAGTACTCTGCGTCCATCCCTGCATCCTCTACCTCCGGCCACATGTCCCATGGTAATGGCATCATCTCTGCCAGCTGTGTCACGGCCTGATCATATGATAACAGCGGCCCGAACTGTACCTAATCTCTGACTGTACGGGCATACATGCCCGAGCCTCGTGGCATCCGCTGAATCCTGTCGAACTGTCTGCATACCCTGTCAACAAGCTGCCTCTCCAGAATATAGGGCGTCTGCCCAATCAGATACCTGCTCCTGAATGCATAGGGTAGCTCCACTGCATCGTCATCCCACTCCTCGCACCCCAGGTACGGCCTCCAGATAACCATATCAATGTCATCTATGACGCATCTCCAATGCTCCAGTCGACCAATCCGAGGCTGTGATGTAATCATATCGTACAAATGCACAAAGCTCCGTCCATGCCCTCTGCCTCTGAAGTGGATAGGTCGTGTGCTCGGCACGTGCTCATATGCCCACACCTGTAGGAGAGTCACTCCGCAGCCCAAGCCCACTGATCCGTGATAGACAAACTGATGCAGCTCATAGTACAAATGGGCCAAGACACATGGGCCCCATGCATATCTGGTGTGCTCTGTCATCAGTGTCTCCAATGCCCCTCCCCAGCCAACTGTCAATCCTCGTGTAGCTCTGTCCGGACACAAGTACCCACTGATGACTCCTCCGATAACAACTGGTAAAGCTAAACCTGTAGCGGTCATGGTATCCCATGCCACGTGACCTGCTCGCATCTCCAACCCGGGATCCTGGAATACCCGTCTCAGTGCCTCCCTGTCACCATCTCGATCATATGGAATCAACTCTCCATCGATCGGAATATGCAGAATCCTGTAGACGTCCTCAAGCGTCACTGTCATCTCACCCATAAGCAAGTGAAACGTGCAAGTCTCGGAGTGCCATCTCTCCGCCAGTGCAGTCAGCAAACCCATGTTTGCCCAAAACTCAGGCACATATAGCACATGTGTGAGACCCATCTCCTCAATAGAAATCATATCCTGAATCGACAACTCTGGTCGCAACCTCTGAGTAGACGGGAATCTCTCCCGTGACTCCAACATAGGCAGATACTCCTGCAGTCAACCAATCAATCATGTCAGTTATCGTGGCATTCACTGTTTATCACAAAATGCTACTTGCTACCTAAATGCATACGCTTACCTATCCTAGTGACACTCACTGTTCATCACAAAGTGTTGCTATCTATCCTAGTAGTGCTCCCTGTTCATCACAAAGTACTACGTGTGTGACATTCCCTGTTCATCACAAAGTGTTACTCACATTCGCACTCCCTGTTCATCACAAAGTGCTGCCTATCTTGGTGCTCCCTGTTCGTCACAAAGTGCCTTGATCTATCCTAGTCTTCCTAGAGGACCTGCTTGAGTGTATCCTCTCAGCAGCTTATCTAATCGACAACGTATGTTTATCACAGAACTGCCGATTTGACCTAAAAGGACTCAACCTATGCATTTTGACACACAAACGCGCTTTAAGCTTATAAACGCGCTTATAGACTGCACAAATGCGCTTCTGCAACACAGACGCGCTTTCTGAACACAAACGTGCCTATACCATGCACAAACGCGACCAGGGAACACAGACGTCCCTACATGACATAAACGCCCCTACAGGGCACAGACGCCTCTACATTTCACAAACGCGTCCGTATTCATCACAAACGCGGTTCCAGCATAGACGCGCATGGACCCGACACAGACGCGCCTGTCCGACACAGACGCGCCTGGCACTGACACAGACGCGGTTGCGCGTTTTTGCATATTTCAACTACCCTATTCCTAGCGCATTTATTGCTACTTAGCATGCATTAATGACAAAACTTGAAATGGGTGAAAGTACGAGGAGGTTTTCGGGTACTTACCGGCTCTCCTGCATCTGCTGGTCGCTGGAATCGGCAAACGCGGTCAAATCTATGAACCAAAGCCATCGCTGCTGACTGCTGCTGCTCTTTTTTCGCTCTGCAATGTGATCTCGTAAGGGTGTGGATGACAATGAGGATGTCTTTTGCCCGTGGTCTATCTTATAGCCTACCCTAGCCCTCGCCCTCATTTCCCGAGTCAGTATTCTTCTTCCTATGACTTTGTCACTTTATTCGGTCAACCCATTCTATCCCGTCTTTCTTATCGAGAGATTGTCTGCAATCTTTTCAGACATTTTCATCCAATCTCTCGAGGGGGCATATCATTCCCATTCTGGGGCAACTCTGTATCAGTTCATCTTATCTTCTTTGAAACAACGCGACAAGCCGCGTTGTCTCAAAGAGGGGCAAAATGTAGACACCCAAAATTGTCATGTCTAATTAAATAAATATTTTATTTATTTAATTATCTAAGCCTAATTCTTCTATTAATTAAATAAATCTTTATTTATTTAATTAATTCATTTATCCTCTTCTAGCCTCATTTCTCATTTAAATAAATACATTTATTTATTTAAATTATCCTTTTCCTAAATTAAATAAATATCTTATTTATTTAATTGATCCCACTTCTTCTATTAATTAAATAAATCTTTATTTATTTAATTAATTCATTAGCCTTTTCTATCCATGACACATGTCATTCATCTCTTAATTTCTACACTACCTACCTCTTTCATTATTTTGGTATTTCTTATACCTACCCTCTAATCCTAGCCGACCTCTCTTTTTACACCTCTCAATCTTAACCCTCCATCTCTTATTGTGTCTTCTATTTAAGGAGATGCTTTCTTCATTATCAAACCCTAATCACTCATGCTAATGACCTAACTACTTGATCAATTGGCTACACTACGATCCTACTTGCAACCACATTCCATTCTTTGTTGAGCTCTTGTGCATATAAAAATCTGAGAGCATATATATATCAAGCAAGATCAATGGAGATAGGAAGAATGGAGATCCAAACCCTATTGGACATGTGATGGTATAATCTTTGTGATTTCATTTGATTTGCATTGTCTTAGGTAATCTTCATATGTTATGGTGGATCTTTGTTGATTGTTAGGCTAGGGTTTTGTGGTTGGATTCATTTTAGCCTTTCAATATTGTTGTTATTGTTATCCATTTTCACCATATACAGGTTTCATTACTTACAAGTCAAGGCAAGAAAAAAAAGAAAAGAGCAAAAGTGTTATGCCAAATATTCATCTCAAGGCAAAAGAAAAACGATATATAATTGAAATATCATGCATACGAGTGCGACAAAAGGCTTGACTATGGGAACATGTGAGTAACTCCATCAACGCTATGAACACCTACTGGCAATGGAGTAATATTTGAGAAACTAAAGTCTATAACCTCGTCGGAGCTCTAAAAGCTTGCTGGTAGCGAGGCTCTATTCGGGATGCTTTTGAAGTTAGGATAATCCACGTAGCTAGTCATATAGGATGCTAAGGATCTTTAGTGAACACAAGAGTGGGAATTAACTCATCTGCACACACATGGGCAAAAGAAAATCAAAGTTTCAAGAACCAATGGGGAATTTTTCCGTGTCTCCATTTGTAAATCCTAGTCACTAAGTGTGTTAATTTGGATGTTCCAAGAGACCTTAAGGATCGATTGATCGCTTATATACTAAATGTTTTGTACCTCCATTTCAATTGGTGTATTACAAAATGCCAAACAAACACATTCATCCTTGTTCGAATAAGAAATGCATCTTCATCATGCATATTGCATTAACATAGGTCATGTCGAAATTTCATTGTCTCCACATGCATTCTGCAGATCATCATGTCATACAGGTCTGCACACTAGGGGCATAACTGAAAAATCCTAAAAATCATATAATGTCCTTCGAAAGATACCAAAAACATCTGCAAAAAGTCATGAAAAAATCAATCAAAAACATTCAAATATGCGAAAAACATAAATCCCAAAACATTGGAAAATCCTTCAAAAAATCCAAAACATTCATAAAGAGTCGTGAAAATACCAAAAAAATTCAAATACGATCCTGAAAAAATACCAAAAACATTTGCAAAATGTCTTGAAAAAATCAATCAAAAACATTCAAATATCGATCCACATAATCCAAAAATATCGAAAAAGCTCTTGGAAAAGAACTAAAAAATCGAAAATCAATCAATCAAAAAACTTGCAATAAAATGTCTCGCAAGAAACAAATACTCTAGTAGATATCCAACAAATGTTTCACACAAAGTTAACAAAGGATACGACTATCCAGTCAAACATTTGTAATCAACTGATCAACTGTCTTGTCAATTGTATCATATCCATATCAAGTGATCATTATCTTGTCTTAAACAAAAGAGGATACACTCGAAATCAGACAAGTTAGTCTTAAATGGGGTCCACAACTTTCTGAGATCAGACATTATCAACCATCACATCAAGCAACTGAAAACGAAGGCACAAGGTCAGTATAGCTGCTGAAATTTGTCCGAGTTAGTCTTTATCTTTATCATTTGGTGATAGATCATGTTCCTATGCTACTCAAGGATGTCCACAAGTGACTAGAGGAGCCATGATGGGCATTATCTTTTTCTTTGTTTGTTGTTTGTGGTATGAACCGATGAAGTTCTAGGGAAATTGCTCTAGTGGATGTCTATTATAGGAGCATTCAACTATTGAATGCCACACATACCTTGACCCCTTGTGTATTTCCCAGAATGGAGGGGTTCACTCCTTATCTGCTACGTGTTTGTTTCTTCAATGAGATATCTTTACATATTGGTTCCTTATACCATGATGTGTTAAGCTTCATTGTTGAATAATAAGGCTCAATGATGAATATATATTGTGCAATAAAATAAATGACACAGGTTTGTGATTCATTTTGTAGTCACACAAATCTGTCCAGCTTAATTAAATAAATATTCGCTATTTATTTGATTAAAAATCCACTAGCCATCAATTAATTAAATTAATATTTAATTAATTCATCCCCAAACATTCTTCTATTAATTAAATAAATTATTCAATTTATTTTAATTAATTCATTAAATCAAATTCACAAATCAATTAAATAAATAAAATCTATTTATTTAATTAAATCCCCCTATTCCTCTTTTAAATAAATTAAATAAAACATTTATTTAAATCATTATCCCCCCCCACTTGCATTTTCCTACAAATGCAACTTGCACACATTTATTGGAATAAATGAATTTTTATTTTAATAAAATCCTATTTTCCTCACCCACCAAATCCACTTGCAAAATCTAATCCCCTTCTAGATTCTTCTAACCCCTTCCTGATAAGCCTAATCCATCTCCTAATTATTGTCACATTCCTAAGCAAAATGGAGTCACTTCTCAAAGACTCCAAAGTCTTTGAAAAACATTTAATGCTTTGTGTGTTCAACAAATTAACCCCCAAAGTCTTCCAAGACCACTAATGGCTCTTACATGACCATTTATGGCTCTTACATAACCATTTATGGTTATTTCAAACTTGTCCCCCCAAACATTTATTGTTTTGACCATATCCATCCATTTCACATTTGCACAAGAGTTTATCCATTGGATAAAAGCTTTATTCTTTGAATAAAGATTTTATTCATTCAACCAACCTTGACTCTAAAATCCCAAGGTCATATCAGGCATTTAATGCTTATTCTCTTTCCTCTCAACCAATCTCACATTGACACTTGTCATCCTGAGATTAGGTTGAAAGCCCTCACATGGATTTGAAATCATTCAATCCTAACCCTTGTTGAGATTGTTCAATCTCAACCATCCATTGCTCCATTTTTCCTATAAATAGAGCCCATTTCTTCATACTCCAGATCCTGAAAACTTGCATGCTTTTAAGCTATAGACATTTTTAGAGAGCATTTTAGCATAATCATCTAATATCTTGTTATTTTGGTTAAAATATATCAATTTAGCATCAATAGCATAGCATTAGCTTTTTATTTCACATTCAAAGCTCAATACTACAATCTCAATCCTCCATAAGCATCCATAGCGCAAAAAGCTGCTGAGAGCTACACTATTTTGGAACTTGGAGAGGAAAGGAACAAGGGAGAAGGAGCTAAGGCCATGCTAAGAGGCAGTTGGAGATGCCTTATAATATTTGTTTCGTTTGTTAGATACATTAGCATGTTTTTAGTGTCTCTCTTGGTGTGCCTTTTTAGATTAGTTTTTGATTGACTAACACTAACGGTTTCGTGTCTTTGGTGTTGTTTATCATTTGCTAACCTTGTGCCATTTAGGAGGGCATCATTTGGTGAACCTGACGTGAATCGAACACCAAAAACATCTCATTTTTTTTGTAACTAACATGTTTGATTGTTGAAAGTGTCACACAGGTTGCGCTTTAGCGCTATTGAACACGTTCTGGCGCTATTGACACTTTTTCTTTTAGCGCTATTGTTCTTTAAATAGCGCTATTGTAAAAGTTTCAGCGCTTTTGTACCTGTTTTAGCGCTTTGGTAGTTCTTATAGCGCTATTGGAAAACTTCTAGCGCTTTTGCCTCTCTGTCTCACACCTTCTTTCAGCGCTTCTGTGTGAAATAGCGCTTCTGTTTAAACACAGACTAGCGCTATTGCAACAGAGTGTCATCCAAATCGCCTTGTAACCCCTAAAATGGAAATTCTTAGGCTTGTGGAAGCCCCCCTTGAACATCGATTTTACTAACACATTTTTTTTTGTGCAGGTTAAAAACACACCTTAAAAATCACAAACTTGTCTTTTGGTGCTTAAAAACTTGACAAAAACACAAAATTGTATTGCTTTCTAGTTAGGATAAATTGTCTTTTGGTGCTTAAAATCAACACACAAAGTTTCTTTTCTTGCATCAAACTAAAAATCACAAGCCACACTTCAATTTTGGGCAAATAAAAAAGAACAAACCACTTGTTTTTTATTTTTGCAAACAAATTTTACTTCAAGCAAAAATGTGTTTTTCATTCAGTTGACCAGGATTTTCGAATTCTAGATTACAAAACACATTGATTTTGAAGTTAAAAAGAACACCATGGCTGTTGGAGCAACATCTCCAAATAGTTAGATCACATTTGCAAATGATGGATTAAAAAGAACAAGTGTTTTACGTGTTTGGCACGCTTGTGCACAAAAGTCAGTCGAGTGGTCCTACCTCTTAACACACACTATCCTCTCCCTTGGCTCTCGTGGTCCTAGGTGCAAGAGAAAAGTGTTAGTAACACTCAAAATTTTATCTTTTTAAGAGAGGCCTGCCAAGAGACACATCACTCTTGGGAACGACCTCGCGCGGTAAATCCTTCGAGCCGCTATAGAAATAAGGTGAGAGCGAAAGCTGTAGCCTTGGGTATAGCTGTTCCTACAATGTAACTGGCCGAAAGGACAAATGGGCCCCACCACTAGTTACAAGGCTCTTAAGTGAGTCACTGCAGAATGAACTTATGTCCAAAAACATCGAACATGACTAAACACCTTTAAGTAGTAGCCCACCCGTTCTATTGATTGAGAATATTTGCGATATAATTTAGTGCAAGAGCCTAGATGGTTTTGCTCCCAAGATACTCACCATACATATTTCCTTGAGTAGAAACATAGCTTTTTGAAAAGTCACTTGTGACTTGATAAAAGTGGTGACTCCCCCATCATAGGGATCATCTATTTGTTATGCTCGTGCAAGACTTAGTATATCACATCCTTACCTGCCACGGCGGGATTCATAAGGTATGTAGTACCAAAGTCGAAGAAATATCAAGATGTGGGCTAAATTTATCACAACTGGCCATTTGACCTTAGGGATAAAAAGTGTTTGAAGTGTGTTCGTTTTAAAGACCTAGTACAAATTGAGCCGACTTCAGGCTTTGGAAATACACCTTAAAATATATCTAAAGGAAGGGTCATATATAAGTCCAAGGATTGGGTTGATCTAGACCCATACTCATTTGTGCCTTTGAGGCAACATTCTTGTGTTTGTGTGCTTGCTTTGTTTTCTTGTCAAAAGAAACATCAAATCAGAAAATCAATCCCAAAAACAAAGTATTCATCCAACTAAACATCTGTCAAAACAACCAAAAACATCAAAAACAAAGTGCAAACAAAGAGTCAAAAACTTTATGACCATTCTTCACATCTTGCGAAAGAAGAAGTGTCATCAGAATATCCACTTGAAAAGAAGACCATTGAGCTCAAAGGCTTTGATCAAAAGGAGGAAATTCTTCTATATCAATCGACAAATCTTTGTCTCACATAGAGTCTTTCTACATCGTATGCGCCTCTACCTTCAAGGCAAAACAGACGAATTTGATTCAGAATCATTGAACCGTAGAGCTTTTATGCAATATAGAGCTCTGAGTTATCACAAAAACCAACGAGGAAAGATTAATCCCAACTTCTTCCCAAACATCTGCATCACCTACAACACAGCTCGAGAAATACCTCCAACACCTGAAAGGGAAGAGGTAGAATTTGTCCCATTTGTAACACAAAGTTTTTATTGAAGTTGAAAACATTTTCATCCATCATCTCGCTCATACATCATCATTTCATCATCAGTCCGTCCCAGCTCTCAAAACATTAAGAGGTTATTGTTCCAAGTTCTCTTTTAGATATTGCTTGAAATCAAACACATCACATCACTTTTTAGATTGTTTCTACATCTAGGATAAGCTCATCCTAAGAAACACATCTATGCAAGTTAAAACTAGTTCATGAGTGAATCCTCTCATTGCTAGGTAGTCCAATCTGTAACACATCTCAGATTTCTCTACACCTTATCACATCAAATCTTATCAAAACAAGCAAGCGATTCAAAGAAGGAATTTCGGTTACATCCACCTTAAAAGTGCTAGAGATCCACGTGCAACACAATTCACTAATCATCAATTTCTCATTTCATCACAAACTCATCATCATTTTCACTCAATTTCAACAAAAACTCATAAACAAAATGGCCCAAACCCGATCACAATCCAGGCAACGAGAAATAGAAAGGGAAGAAGAAGAAGAGGAAAATCTCCATGAATTCCAAGAAGCACTTGGAGGAAATGCAGATGACGAAAACCCAAGTACTCCCACTCCTGCAACAATAGAAAGGGCTCAGCATAACCCTCTCTTTAACAAACTTTTTGACGAAATACTCAGGAGCAATGCGGATGCTCACTTCTTAAGACTCGGCCGAGAAGGAGCAAAACTCCCCTCTGACTTTGATCTTGCCCAATTAAGACAAGCATCAGAAAGACAAAGTCGCCATGAAGAGGAAAGAGGTAGAGATCCCATTAGATATAACATTCCTCGAGGTAACCCACCACCTCCTCCTCCAAATGAAATGGAGATGTTGCGGCAACAAGTCGAGACTCTCGCCCAACAGCTTCATAGTGGTGTCAAGACTAACCAATTCTCCCTCAATGACATCTATCCCTATCCCTTTGATAGGAATCTTTATATGCCACCCTTTCCCCGAGGATTCGAAACACCCAAATTTGAAAAATATAGAGGAAAGGGGGATCCCCGCGATCATGTTCGCGAATTTCATTCCGCTTGTCTTGAAGTGGCATATGAAGACACATACCTAATGCGCCTTTTTCCCCAAATTTTGGGAGGAACAACCACATCATGGTTTTCCCAACTACCAGGTGGCATTAGAACATTTGAGGAACTCATCCAGAAGTTCCTAGCTCATTACTCTCATAACATTGAACGCGACATCACCATGGCTGATCTGTGCAACACCAAACAAAAACCAGGTGAACAATTCTCAGTATTCCTACAACGATGGCGTCAAATGTCTAGCAGACGTTCTCTTCAGTTACCTAAACGAGAACTAGTGAAAATATTCATTTCCAACTTAAACGAAGAAATGGAATTTCACCTAGATGTCAAAGACACAGACTCTTTTAATGATATGATCACCAAGGGTTTGAAATGTGAACGGGCACTCATCAAGAAAGGACTCATCAAAATCTTTAATGAACCAAAAGATGGTCCTCGCCCACGCTTCAATAGCGATAAACCAAACTTTTGGAATAAAAACAAGAATATCGTCAATGATGAGGTGGTGGATGCCCGGACTATCCAAAACGCACAACTTGTGGTTCAGTTTGCAGGACAAAATCCTCCACCTCAGAATAACACAAGCATTCCTTCCAATCAAAGTCGCATCACATCTCATGATGAACCAAGATCTCGTCAGCAAAAACAGAAACGAACATACACTCCCTTAGGGGAACCCATTGAAACAGTGTTGCGACAACTCATCTCTCAAAATTTGGTCACTCTACCTAAACTATCAAACTATGAGCCTCAGGTCAAACCGGCATGGTGGAGAGATACTGAACACTGTGAATTCCATCAAGGAAGAGGGCACAAGACAAGTAATTGTCACCGATTGAAAGATCTCATTCAAGATCTTACTGATCGAGGAGAAATTGAAATTGAAGGACACCACCCAAAAACGACAAATAATGATCATCTGATGTTCAAAAATCCACTTCCATCACAAGATCAAAGGGGTCCTTCCACTTTCAGGCAAGGCCCTGATACCATAGATTATACGCAAGCTGCGTATAATTACACTGTAAACCATCTGTATGATGCCAGTGAACAAGTTGCAACCATAACTTTCAAAAATCCCAACTCAAATTGCAATGTTGTTACGCGTCGCGGCAAAGTTACCATCAAGGCAGCTCCACAAGGCACCACCTCCATCTCAAAGAAGTATAACCTTGTGGAACAATTAGACAAAACCCCTGCGCTTATATCCATTTGTAAAGCGGAAAATCGCGATCGAACCCTAGTTGCACTCCCCTCTTCCAACTCCGAGGAGAGAGAAGGGAGGTTCGCTAGGATTCAATGGTTTTCACTTAGGGGAGAGACTTTACATTCAAAAGAGGGGTTGAAACCCACAAGATCCAATCCCACGCAATGCAAGATTGGATGCTAAATGTGTTTCAAGGGTTAAGACAACAAGGCTACCCTCTTTCGTAAAGAATGTTGATAGGAGAATTAAGCTAAGCATGCATAGAAAGTGATAAAGATTCGCTTATAAACTGAGATAGGAATACAGTATGAAGCTGCGGACCTGTAATTAGCAGTAAAATGTTGATACGGCGCTGTCCTGCAAATTTGAGCAAAAGTTGTCGGGACGATGGCGCCCGGTGCCACGGTCCTCCGAAAAATCCGCGAAACGAAGGGGGATCTGTTCGTCTCTGCACAAGGATTCCAGATCTTCAATTTCAGCCGCGTACCTGCAACCTACACACAGAAAAGCGAAGACGATTGGGGGGTTAGGGATTAGGGGTTTGCCCTTAGGTCAAACCCCAGTTTTGGAATTAACCAAGAAATGAGCAAGTGCTGTAAATGTAAATGACTGTAAAATAAGTACTAATACCTTGTTCTAAGGATGTTTGTATCCTCATGTGTGAAGGTTTAGATGTTGTATGTTGTATGTTGTAGTAGTATGTTGTATGTGATCTCCTCTTCAATGGTTGAATCCTTGTCTTGAATGCAACACTTAGCCTTGAATGGAGACTTAGAAGGAATGCTTGAATGCTTGAATGCTTGAGTATAGGTTCCACGCCTTTTCCATCATGTATGTGTTATTTCCAAATGAGAGAGAAAAATGTAGTTTATATACTTGTCATTTAGGGCTGATAGATTGATTTTCCCGACCTTAGGCCGACCAGGAAAGTTAATTTCCAAATTGCAAACAAAAAGACCCGAGACCCCTTAGGAGACCGGGCCCAAAATAGGACCCAGGGACCAGGGCGCTGGGCGCTCTGGTCCCACCTCCCGGGACAACAGGGTGCAAGTAGGTTCAGGCCAAGGTGCTTGAAAAATGCAGTTTTCAGTGTCGTGAGCAAGTTTCAGGGTCTCCATTCAGGTTGCGTGTTGCGTCGCCATCATGAAGACCGAAATGCAGTCGAAATTGCAAGTGTCGCAATTTTAGGACGCTACATTTAGCCCCCACTTTAGCGGGAGTATGTATGCTCATACTTCTGGTAAAGTACAAGGAAATAATATTGAAAGACTTTCACCATGTCAAGGAGGCAAGATACACCAAGCCCCCAGTGGACTAAGGATCTTACGACTTCGATTGACAAAGTAAAAGGGAAGATCGCGAGGAAGAACCATGGCTGTCAGTAGTAAGGTTCCCTCACTATGAGTCATGCAAGAAAGATATCAAAAATTTTCAAGGCAAGGCTAAATTTGCCAAGAAATTTTCAAGTATCTTGAAAAGATATGAACGGGATGTATGCCCCCCTACGTTAAAGCGATCGCACACGCCTCACCGGGGGTGATTGTTTTAATGTAGTGATACACATAAGAAATGAGAAAGGAAAGGAGCACGTTATCGCAAGGATTTAGCCCCCAAGTGTGAGATAAGCCCAAGGATAATAGACACAAAACACAAAGCACAAGGTGACTTCACTTTCCTCGGGGTCAGTATGCTGTATGATCATTCATGTATATATATCATATGTATGTATGCATAATTGTTCTTCATTCCCCAATCAAGGAAGGTCACCTAGAAGAAGGGAACACATGTGTCTTTTGAGTCAACATGAGAGAGATCGAGAGATCTCAATACTTTGCATCGTCCTCAAGTAGACAACACTAAGAACAACAAATAGAAGAATGAGAATAACATATAGAAGAAGTAACACAAGAGAGGAGGAGAGAATCTGCTATGCTAATGTAACTAGTCTAGCACGTCATCTACCCCCCGATCTTGCTGATCAATGTTTCGGGAAGGCAGGGAACACGCTAGAGGAGGAACATTCAACACAGCAGATGGAGCTATCACAAGATCCAAACACGGGCTATGTTCATGTTCCGAGCCACATTGTTCTTGTCTAGGAGCTAGGATAAGTGCTTTAGAAAATTCATTAGATAAATGGTTATCAATATCAACAAGTTCATATTCATTATCAGAAGCAAGAGAAGTAATATTTTCATCATGAATAACATTTTCATCTATATCATCATCAAGATTTATAAAAATAGGATCTTTAACTCGCACAGGATCAAGACCATCATGCATCTTATGTTTAGGAGATTTAGGCTCAACGTCCGGCTGAGGAGAAAATGGAATAATGCTTGTTGAAGGTGTTTTTGGAGACTTCAAAGTTTGAGCTCTAAGACGACACTTTCGTCAGCGTTCACGTGCAGAACAATTTCGTCTAGTCTTAGTAGGAAGTGAAGAAAATTGAGGAGGAGGAATGTTCTCATCCTTAGCACTTGGGTGTTTAGGTTGTGGTCTCTTAGGCTGGACAATAGGAGAAGAAGAAGGTCTCTTCTCTCTATAAAAAGAAGGAGGAGGAACTGCTCCATATAAAGGAGGAATTTTTGGTTTAGGGAGAAGACCAAGTCCATCATGACGAGGAGGTATAGGTCTACTCTTAGGAAGTTTATTAGGTATAGACATAGTCACATCCATAGGGATGGGTTGAGAATCTTCTTGAGGAAAGACATTAGTTTTATCTTTCAAAGGAAGAACTTCCTTCTCAAGAATGATAGGAATATCAAGTTTAGGTGCTCTAGGTTCACTTAGAGATAGGATCATATCTGTTTTCCACTTTTGATAAGATTTGAAAAGATGATCACTTCGTGGAGGAAGAGATTGAAATTGTTTAGGCCAAAAGTAATCAATAGGAACACTAGAGGTTCTTTCAGCTGGTTTAAAGAGACTATGATTGACAGTAACAACTTCACCATTATGGGGAAATTTCAGACACTTATGAATAGGAGAAGCAATAGCTTTCATGGAAGATAGCCAAGGATAGCCAAGCTTCACACGAAATTGTTCGGAAGATGGAATAATAGCAAAGTTCACATCAAGAGATTTGTTATGGACCTCAATAGGCAATGTAATAGAACCAATTGCAGGAGAAGAAAATGCATCAAATAATTTCACAATCACATCTGTTTTGTCATATATCACTTGATTCAATTGCAAAGTAAAAAGAAATTCTTCAGTAATAACATTAACCATGCACGAAGGATCAATAAGCACTCCACGGCAAGGTGTATTCTTAACTTTTGCAACTATGTATAAAGGACCATTAGGTGCCCTAATGGTTTCACTAGAATCAAATGTGATGGAAGGTTCTTTAGGGATTTCTTGCTGCTCTACAAAGTTAATCACATTCGGAGTCATAGACACAAGACCATCAGATGAGAGAGAGGAATCATTAGCCTCAATTGCATTAGAGGTATGAGAAGGTAATGGATCAGTGAAAATCTGAAGATTTTGATTAGGAGGAGCTACAGATGTGTTGCCTTTATCATTCACTCCAGAAACAGAGATAGTATTGTTATCAATCAAATCTTGAATTTTACCCTTTAAAGAAAAACATTTTTCAGTATCATGCCCAGGCTGATGGTGAAATTGACAAAAAGATTTATTATCAAAATAAGGTGAAGCAATCTTTGCAGGATCAATTTGTCTTATAGGAGGAAGAGTAAGCACATTTTGTTCCAATAACTTATTCATAATACTATGCAATGATTCATTCAAAGGAGTATACTTTCTTTCTTTCTTGAAAAATTTAGAAATAGGAGGCACACCTGATGCTGCATTCACATTGTTGTTGATGATGTTTTCATTGAATTTGATGGAATCTCTGTTCGGTTTAAACTTCCCAAATGGTTGTTGACTGCTATCACCCTTATCACTCGGAGCCATAGGATGTGATTGTTCCATTTGACTCACAGTCAGTTGATAATTGTGAAGAGTTGCACACAACTGTTGGAAAGAAGTAAACTCAGAAAACAGAAGTTTGTCTCGAATATCTTTTTGTAAATTAGAAATAAAGATTCTTTGAATATCATTGTCAGGCACTGGAAAAGAAATTTGAGCATACAAATGCTTATATCTACCAATGAAATCAGTCACTTTTTCTTTAACACCTTGTTTACAATGCATTAAATCAATCAAAGTAACCTTAGGACTTATATTGTTTTGAAATTGTTGAATGAAAGCATTTGCAAGTTGTTCGAAAGAAGTAATAGAATAAGAAGGCAACGAGCAATACCATTGTAGGGCTTTGTCTCTTAATGTTATAGTGAACAGTTTTGCAAGCAACCTTTGGTCATAAGCAAAATCGGTACATATTGTTTGAAAAGTCTTAACATGTGTTAGAGGATCTCCTTTACCATTATAAAGTTCCAAATGCGGGATTTCAACATGTTTAGGAGGGATAGCTCAAACAATGTCAAGAGAAAGTGGGCTCGCAACATCAAATGTGGGCACACTAAACTTAGATTGATTCATAGAGGCAATTTGTTGCTGTAAAGAAGAGACAGTTTGTGCAAGATTGTTAATGGTCGCTTCAGTCGAAGAGTTCATATTAGATGTGTTAGATTGAGATGGAGGTGTTATGTTATTGAAAGAAGGTAAAGAGTAAGGTGGTGGGACTCTATGATAATTAGTCATAGGAGATGAGTGGGCAAGAGGAATACTACAAGGAGGAATGGAATGGTTAAATGAATTGCCCTCTTGCGTCATGTTCATTTGTGGAGATATAATAGGGACACTCATTGAAGGAATGAATGAAGAAGTCGGATTGAATGAAGGAAGAGGGTTAATTGAAGAAGAAGGGTTGCCCCCATGACTAGTAATCACAGGAGGAATGTCTTGTGTAGAAGTAGCCATTATGTTTGATGTAAAGGTAGGTATGCTAGCAATAGAAGTCATCAAAGGAATAGAATGATTGACTTGTGTAGGAGGTTGTGTATAACCTAAAGTTTCGGCACAACTCTTCATAGGCATCACGTTTGAATTCACAATGTGTGAAATACCACGCAAAATATCAATTCCATTCTTATCACTTTGAAGCATACGTTTTAGACCCTCAATTAAAGGAAGAGTTTGACTATCAGGGTATTCTTGAGACATCCATTGTCGAAAATCGTCAAATTGGTTATCCAATTTCGAAAGTTGTTCTTCAGAAACCTCATGGAGAGCTTCTTCATCATTAGGAGGATTAGAGGAATTACCCATGTCCTCGTTAAAAAGGCTATTCAAATTAGGTTCCATCTCCTCAGTAGTTAAACCTTGGAAAGACTTAATTCTACAGCTTCGTCTAACGGGAATAGTGTAAGTAGGGCTTATTGTTGTAAAACTCATGCACTAAAAAGAGAGAGAAGATTTTGAATTTAGAGGTAGCAATTTTCAGTAAAATCAGCCAATCTTCTGGATTTAAGCTGTTAAATGCAATCACAACAGTCTCCCGAAATTTCAGAAAAAATGCCCGGGACCGTGGCGCCCGGAGTGCAACACGGTCCTTGCAACTTTTTTCAAAATTTGCAGGGATGAAAGGTATGATGATTTTAGAGCTAATTTGAAAAAATTGAGTGATTTTACGATATGTAGATAGGCCAAATTAAAGTTGTAATCTCAAAATTGAACCTTATCAAGATTGTCGAAAAATGCAAAAATTTGAATTTTGAAAAAGAGAGGGAAACTGAAAATTTGAATTTTGTGATTTTAGAGGGAATATCCAGAGCAATGTAAATTTTGAAATTTAAAAATTGACTCAATTTCACGCAAAATTCAATTTTGAAAGCGGAAATCAAAGTTGTTGTAATTAAGCACTTAATTTCAAAAGTCCCAAAATGCAAGAATTTGAATAAAGCACTGAAATTTTTAATGAATGATAACACACTTTTCAGATTTAGGACAGTAAGAACACAATTTTGACACAAAATTTCAATTTCAATGATTTTTAAATGTTTAGAAGCCTTAATCCAAGCAATCACAAGACCAACTTTGACTGTTATTTTGAAGGTGTTAAAATTGATAAAATCAGCCAAAATTCTGGATTTTAGCAGGAAAATACAGTAAGATCTCGCTCCCGAAATTTCGGGAAAAATGTCGGGGACGATGGCGCTCGGCGCCACGGTCCTCGCAACTTTTTTCCAAATTTTCAGGGATGAAAGATATTGTGATTTTATTGCGGAATCCAAAGTTACAGCTGATTTGGAGATATTTTGGTCAGTGAAATTGTCGGACAAAGGTTGAATCAAGAGGGTTTCAAAAATTAGGGTTTTGACACTTAACCACTTAATTTTCAGAATTAAAGCACAAATATGAATTGAAAATTTGTAATAGAAGGGCAGATCTGAAACAGGCATTAACATTTAGACATTTCGCAGGTTCAATTACTAAAAAGAAAATTTAGGGTTTTTATGCAATCACCTCTAAAATTTTGCAAAAGATCAAACATGGAAATGTAATCAATTTTTTTTTCAGATCTAAGCATGAAAAATCAGAAAGGATGTTCACGTCGGGTTCACCAAAATGTAAAGCGGAAAATCGCGATCGAACCCTAGTTGCACTCCCCTCTTCCAACTCCGAGGAGAGAGAAGGGAGGTTCGCTAGGATTCGATGGTTTTCACTTAGGGGAGAGACTTTACATTCAAAAGAGGGGTTGAAACCCACAAGATCCAATCCCACGCAATGCAAGATTGGATGCTAAATGTGTTTCAAGGGTTACGACAGCAAGGCTACCCTCTTTCGTAAAGAATGTTGATAGGAGAATTAAGCTAAGCATGCATAGAAAGTGATAAAGATTCGCTTATAAACTGAGATAGGAATATAGTATGAAGCTGCGGACCTGGAATTAGCAGTAAAATGTCAATACGGCGCTGTCCTGCAAATTTGAGCAAAATTTGTCGGGACGATGGTGCCCGGCGCCACGGTCCTCCGAAAAATCCGTGAAACGAAGGGGGATCTGTTCGTCTCTGCACAAGGATTCCAGATCTTCAATTTCAGCCGCATACCTGCAACCTACACACAGAAAAGCGAAGACGATTGGGGGGTTAGGGATTAGGGGTTTGCCCTTAGGTCAAACCCCGGTTTTGGAATTAACCAAGAAATGAGCAAGTGTTGTAAATGTAAATGACTGTAAAATAAGTACTAATACCTTGTTCTAAGGATGTTTGTATCCTCATGTGTGAAGGTTTAGATGTTGTATGTTGTATGTTGTAGTAGTATGTTGTATGTGATCTCCTCTTCAATGGTTGAATCCTTGTCTTGAATGCAACACTTAGCCTTGAATGGAGACTTAGAAGGAATGCTTGAATGCTTGAATGCTTGAGTATAGTTTCCACGCCTTTTCCATCATGTATGTGTTATTTCCAAATGAGAGAGAAAAATGTAGTTTATATACTTGTCATTTAGGGCTGATAGACTGATTTTCCCGACCTTAGGCCGACCAGGAAAGTTAATTTCCAAATTGCAAACAAAAAGACCCGAGACCCCTTAGGAGACCGGGCCCAAAATAGGACCCAGGGACCAGGGCGCTGGGCGCTCTGGTCCCACCTCCCGGGACAGCAGGGTGCAAGGAGGTTCAGGCCAAGGTGCTTGAAAAATGCAGTTTTCAGTGTCGTGAGCAAGTTTCAGGGTCTCCATTCAGGTTGCGTGTTGCGTCGCCATCGTGAAGACCGAAATGCAGTCGAAATTGCAAGTGTCGCAATTTTAGGACGCTACACCATTCTAGAGCTTTTACGCCTATCGCCCTCTCATAAAACTATCTTAGATCAAGCACTCCAAGAGGCGTTAGTCCCTGCAAATCTGAATACAGACCAATTTCAAGCCATGGTTGGAAGTCTCAAGTCATCACCTTGTCTCACTTTTTCTGAAAGTGACAACTCTTCCTTCCAGCAACCTCATAACGCTTCGCTACACATTGAAGGCTTTATCAACCAACATAGGATCAAGCGAGTCTTGATCGATAATGGAGCAGGCCTAAATATTTGTACACTGCAGTTGGTCACGACATTGGGATATGCGGTAGAATCAATGGATCCTCGTCAGAAGATAAAAATCAAAGCCTATGACGATGCAGAGCGTTCATCCAAAGGAGCTGTGGTACTACCAATTCGAGTGGGCCCTGTGGTAAAGCACATCATTTGTCAGGTTCTGGACCTTCCTCTGCCATATAATCTATTATTAGGAAGACCTTGGATACATGCCATGCAAGCTGTTCCATCTACCTACCACCAATGTATCAAGTTCCCACATAACGGTGTAGAGATCACAATTCTGGGTGATGCAAATCCCTTTGCATATTGCCATAATATCAGCCATCAACCAGAGATTACCGTTCCTAATAATAAAGAAGCCATTTCTTCCACATCATATATAAGTCCCGCCTCTCTTGCCCGTTCAAACACCACTATACCCAAGCAAGAAAAGCTTAAGATGAAGATAGCAGAGGAAGGTCCTGGGGAATACAACTTGAGTCAACTCTTTTGTGTGGGACAAATGCCCACTTCTCCTAGAACGCATGGTAAACCACAGCAGGTACTCCAGCAACCGCTAAACATACCAGCATGTGCTTTGACGCCTTTCATTCTTGGAAAAAGTCAAGAGGAAGAAACACAAGATGAGGACCTAGCGGAATGGATCTATAAAGATCCCATCACCACTGATATACTGTGAGTTACACTTCCTACGGAATAGTATGGCAAAGGTCTCCTCATTATGCAACGAATGGGGTATGATGGTCAGAGTGCTTTGGGATATTGCAAACAAGGACGACATGAACCTCTACTACCAGAATTCAAGCCCAAAGGTAATACAGGCCTAGGCTTTGAAAAAGAGATCTTTCCTAAACTCAAGTTCAAAGGAAAACCCAGCAAACCATTTTGTCCGCCTACAGCAAAAAGGACACCTTTCATCATTAAAGCAGCCTCAAGCACCATCCCAACTGCCCCATCGAGGCTCACAACCCCAACGCAACCATCACCAATGCCATTTATTCCACCAAATGAACCCGTAATCCCACCAGCAGCACCATTAGCAGCAACAACTATATTGAAACCCGCAGCAGCATCTATGGCACCAACAGTTCCAGCAGAAACCACTGAGTAAATATTACCGATACTTCCCGTATCAAATATCCCCATCAATCTTCCTGCAGCACCGATCACTACAAAGGTACATCAACCAATCACACCTGCAGTATTTAACTCAAAGGACATCCCAATATGGTATAGTAATCGGATGCTGGAAAGTGACTCAGAGACCGACTCACATGAATGGGAATTTGATTCTGTACAGCTTAACACTTCAGATGAGGAAGACACATCACCACCTCCACCACGCAAAGACATCCCTATTTACGGAGAAGCACAGATAAAGACCACTTGGGTTCCTGAGCTGGAAACATCTTCCACAGACCCTACGTCTCATCCTACGCCTGATTCTGACAGGGAGAGTACCATTAACGACCTTCACCATAACGTCTTAACCCTCACCGATACATCTAACGCACTTAACCTAATCGATGAAGTAATGCCCATTCTCCACCCTGAACTCATCGAATGGAACCAACCAAATCCCCCATGTCTTGACTTCTTCCAAAACGATGAGGTCATCATTGACTTTTTGGAATTAAGGGATAACCTACCAAGCGAGGATCACAAAGCTGGATTCGCCATCGAACTTAATAGTGCAGCATACTTTGGGGCGGATGCCAAACCTTTCAGCTGCAAAAATATAACAATAAAACATGGATCTTCTAGTGAAAACCACACTGTGGCACTATTTGATCCAACAAAAGTAAAAAGAAAGAGCGTATCCAACGGTGAAAACCTCTCTGAGGTGCCTGAGGATGAAGGGTTTGACATTCTCCCTGATAGTACACAACAGGAACGATCCACGATTCTCATAGAGGAAACTAAAGAGTACAATGTGGGGACTCCTGAAAATCCACATATCATACATCTGGCATCTCTTCTCACTCCCGAGGAACAGCCTAAGTTTATAGAGTTCTTCCAAAAGCGTCAGATCAACTTTGCATGGTCATATGCAGACATGCCTGGGCTTGATCCTGATTTAGTCATGCATCACCTTACCGTAGCAGAAGGAGCCAAACCTGTCAAGCAGAAGCTTCGTAAGATGCATCCTCAGATTGCAGTGCTAGTCAAAACAGAACTCAAGAAACTCCTAGATGTTGGTTTCATTAGACCAATTGATTATGCAGAATGGATCTCCAATATTGTGCCTGTCGGCAAACCAAAAGGGGGCATCTGCATTTGTACTGACTTCAGAGATCTGAATAAGGCCTGTCCTAAGGATGACTTCCCTCTTCCAAATATCGACATCATAGTGGATCTGACAGCAGGACATGCCATGCCTTCACTCATGGATGGCTTTTCAGGATACAATTAGATAAAGATCGCACCAGAAGATCAACATAAGACAGCCTTCACATGTCCATGGGGCACATATTGCTGGAATGTGATGCCTTTCGGTCTAAAGAATGCAGGAGCGACCTATCAATGAGCAATGACCACCATCTTCCATGACATGATGCATACTATGATGGAAGATTATGTTGATGACTTACTAGCAAAATCACTCACCAGAGAAGGGCATCTCCACATCTTAGATAAAATATTTGATAGACTGGAACACTATCGTGTTCGCCTCAACCCAAAGAAATGTGTCTTTGGAGTGACCTCCGGGAAGCTTCTAGGATACATTGTCTCAAGTAAAGGTATTGAGGTCGACCCAGCAAAGGTTAAGGCAATCATGGACATGCCACCTCCAAAGAATATCAGTCAACTAAGGACATTACAAGGGTGACTCCAATCCATCCGAAGATTCATTGCACAATTAGCTGATAAGTGTCACCCATTCACACACCTGCTACACAAGAACATCCGCTTTCAGTGGGATGACCGATGCCAGCAAGCATTTCAGACGCTTAAAAACTATCTCATGAATCCACCATTGTTGATGCCACCAGATCCAAGTAGACCATTGTTACTCTATATCTCGGCGACAAGTACAGCATTAGGTGTATTACTGGCACAACATAATGCAGAAGGTAAAGAGTGTGTTGTTTATTACATCTCTCGCACACTGGTTGGCTATGAACTCAATTACACACCTATTGAGCGAGCTTGTCTAGCAATAATCTTAGCAGCCACTAAACTAAGGCACTATTTGTTGACACATAAGGTACAGCTCATTGCAAAGATTGATCCACTCAAGTATCTACTCAGCAAAGTAGCATTGATAGGTCGCTTGGCCAAGTGGGTGATGATTCTAAGTGAATTTGACATCGAATATGTGGATCGTAAGGCTATCAAAGGTCAAGTTATTGCAGATCAGTTGGCCGATGCACCACTCATAGGCGATCATCCTCTCATTTCCAATTTTCCAGATGAAGAGATATTCATGATCACAACAACACAACCATGGAAACTATATTTTGATGGCTCGTACACTAGGCATGGCTCGGGGGCAGACATTCTATTTATCACACCTCAAGGTGATAGCATCCCGAAGTCTTACAGGCTCACATTTCCATGCACCAACAACATCGCAGAGTATGAGGCCTTAATCACAGGACTCAGGTTAGTCGTACAATGGAAATTACAAGAACTACAAGTATATGGCGACTCCCAATTGGTCATTCGACAAGCAACTGATGAATATCAGACCAAGGATGATAAACTCATGCCATATAAGCAAATGATGGACACTCTAAAGACATCATTTACTACTTTCACTTTTGAGCAGATACCAAGAGATCAGAATCGAGCTGCTGACGCCATGGCTACCATCGCATCTCTCCTAGATCTTCCACAAAATTCAACACACTACGAGTTCTTGGTAGAACAACTTTGGATCCCCGCTTATGATATCCCTGAATCCGAGATGCTATATCGCCTTGTCGGTTCCAAATCCCCATGGTATGGAGAGTTTTACACCTATCTTCGCGATCATACCCTTCCTCCCAACTAATCAAATAACCAATGAAAAACCTTCATTCGCCAAACTGCTCGATATACCATTATTGTCGAAACCCTATACTGACGTGGTCTTGATGGTACTCTCCTTCGATATCTGGAACAAGATGAGATAACAAAGGCTTTGGGAGAAGTACATGAAGGAATTTGCGGGACTCATTCAAGTGGTCCATCACTAGCCAAGAAACTCCTGCGAGCTGGATATTATTGGCCATCTATGGAAAAGGATTCCTACTACTTTGTCAGAAAATGCAAGAAATGTCAAGTTCATAGCGACCTGATACATGCACCAGCACAGGAATTGCAACCAATCACAACACCATGACCTTTTTGTCAATGGGGTCTTGACCTCGTGGGTAAGATTCATCCATCTTCATCTAATGGCCATAAATTCATTATTACCGCCACCGAATATTTCACAAAGTGGATCGAAGCTGTTCCACTTACCCAAGTCACCGGCAAGCAAATCGCCTCATTCATCCTCAACTACATCATCTGCCGGTATGGTGTGCCCATGTCCATCATCACAGATAACGGTCTTCCTTTCAAAAACCAGGATGTCCGTGAACTTTGTGAGAAATTTCACATCCAACACCGCTTTTCCACTCCCTATTACCCACAAGGCAATGGTCAAGTCGAAGCATCAAATAAGAACATATTAAGAATCCTCAAGAAGACAGTCAATGAGGCTGGTCGTGATTGGCACGTTCAATTGAATCCCGCACTATGGGCATATCGAACTAGCATTCGAACCCCTACAGGTGCGACTCCTTATTCATTGGTCTATGGGGCAGAAGCTATCTTGCCTATTGAGGTTGAGATACCATCATTACGGGTTTCCTTGCATAATCTGATAGATGATGACGCTTACAGAGTATCCCGTCTTCAGGACTTAGAGTTACTTGATGAGAAGCGACAAACTGCCTACAATCATCTCAAAGCCTATCAACAGCGCATGAGCAGAAGCTACAATCACCGAGTTAGACCTCGTACATTTGAGGTAGGCGATCTTGTTCTACGAGAGAATCCTCGCAATCAACCAAACAGAGAACATCAGGGCAAGTTTGAGTCAAACTGGCTAGGCCCATATGTTGTCACTGCTGTATTCGGGTCCGGGGCATATCAGTTGGCTACATCAGAAGGAGAACCGCTTGCAGATCCAATCAACAGCATGCACCTAAAACGGTTTTATACCTAAGCTGTACAGAGCATCAGGCTCCCCTGCATACCAAAAAATACCAAAAACATTCAAAAAAATGTCCTAAAGAAAATACAAAAACATTCAAAAAAAGTAGAGAAAAATCATGCATCCAAACGGTGAACAACCACTTCGGTGGCACCTTGGGTAAGTGCGATGGTGAAAACCTGGCAAACAGGCGTCACTCGTAAAGGCTATGGCTCCATTGTCTTTTTGACTTGTTGCGATCACATCTACTTCATACATACATCCATCCATCCACAACCATGGCTTGTTATTTATCTGCAATTGTGAAAGTACTGCATGCATCTTGCATCCCGCTTTTTCATAGTCATGTCTAAAACTGGGGGCAATGCCTTTAACCTGTTGATGGAAGTGGATTCTACATTGTTTTATGATTCATTAAGTTCTTCATTCAAGCAATCATCAAAATACCAAAAACATTCAAAAATGACATACAAACTCCAAAAACATTCAAAACAATACAAAATTCAAAAACATCAGAAAACATCGAAAATCCAACAAAAACATGGCAACACCTTGTACATACTCATGCATACAGATACCAAAACAAACATTGACATAATACTCACACGATGACCATTTACCAATCAAACCACACAATCAACATCAACACTCAAAACTGTCTTCAACAAGGATGCATCCTTCCTTACCAAAACAAAGACAAAAGTGACGTTTTCTTTGACAAGAAAATTATGTTTAGCTATCAAATGCTTGGTTGATTTGTGAGTATAATCATTTGTTTATCTGTATCGGGATCTTTCAGCATTGTCTTGTATCGTTTGCGCATTATTTCCGATGAAGTTCTAGGGCATGTACTAATGGTGTCTGTGTGGGAAGTTCACCAAGCTACGTGATCTTATGCAAAATGCAGTTATAGATCACTACGGCTTGCTGACTACAGCGTATACCTCGACCATATGGGCATGAACCATTACCAAGGATCCATATTCTTTATTCTTTATGTATATACTGTTT
Source organism: Cryptomeria japonica (assembly GCF_030272615.1). Classification (NCBI taxonomy): domain Eukaryota; kingdom Viridiplantae; phylum Streptophyta; class Pinopsida; order Cupressales; family Cupressaceae; genus Cryptomeria; species Cryptomeria japonica. Next base: position 504,485,351 of record NC_081406.1, read on the forward strand.
GTTTGCAGGTACAATGCTCTTTCTTTGGTTCCTCCTACCTCATCCAAACTGGATAAAGGTTTTTATCTCTTAGTACGGTATGCACTTGTCTCAGGATATGATCAGCCTAAGATCAAGGAGGACGATCCAAGTCATGCATGAACGGAGATAAATCCTTGTCTGTTCCGCAAGCAATACTTTGGTCGACTTGACCCTTATATCAAGTCGTTTGTATTAACTTGCTATATTAAAATCCATGAAAGGAATACTCAGGTCATCTTGAATCATTATGTCAAGATGCTTGTATTCTCTTCCAACATTTTAAAGCTCAATGATGAAAATAGAGCACTATGGATCGTCATTTCATCTCATCTGTTTATATATTGCATTCTATTGCATATCACCCATCCGTTCGCTCATTCATATATAGGCTTTATATGCAAAATGAGAAAGTTAAGCTGGTCTTGGATACAATCACGATCGAGTACTCTGATACATCATCAATGCATCATGCAAAGTCTTACAAACCTTGCATTCCTCATGATCATATCATCCTCACATTTAGTTGCATCTTGCATTAAACATTTAGTTGCCTCTTGCATCAAACATTCATGTCATTTTTAAACTTTGCATATAGTTCATTTTCTTGACATTTAGTTTTCATTAATCATTTTTGTATCATTGCATCAATCATAAATAGTTAGATTCATTCATAGGATCAAATTGTCTTTGATTATATTAAATCATTTATTAGGCATTCATTTAGTGTTAATTATCCATTATCATCTTATCATCTTTTATCATTTATTATGGTATACATTCATTTATCCATTTAGTGAAAAAAAGTGCATTCGTTCATCCATTCCCTAAGTATCTTATTATGCTTATTTTTAGGATTCATTCGCATTGCATTCATTATATTCCTTTTAATTGCATTACGGTGCAGTTATTAGAATCCCATTATCATTTCTTACTTAAAACATGTTTAAGTATTTAGAATCATAAATCCATTTCATTTCAAAACATTGGTTCATAACATTTTAGATCCATTACACATATGCATTCATTTTTCACATTATCATATAAACATTTGTACTTTACATTTTGTTTATCCATATTGCATTCATTTTTCACATTATCATATAAACATTTGTACTTTACATTTTGTTTATCCATATTGCATTCATTTAAACACATTATCATATAAACATTTGTACTTTACATTTTGTTTATCCATATTGCATTCATTTAACACATTATCATATAAACATTTGTACTTTACATTTTGTTTATCCATCTTGCATTCATTTAACACATTATCATATAAACATTTGTACTTTACATTCATTTCACACATTATCATATAAACATTTGACCTCTACATTTTGTTTATCCATCTTACATTCATCTAAAAAAAATCTAGATGCATAACATCATTCATTCAACCATTGCATTAACATCATCACATACATCATCTCATCATTATATCAAAATAGGAAACACCAAAATCATGTTCATGAATCATCATAAGCATACATCATCATCATGACATTACATACATAAAAGCATTGCATCCAAAATCAAACAAATCATACATATATAAACCTGCATTCATATGTCAGTATCCAGCATCGTAAAAACATCATAAACACATGCATAAAAGCAATATCTCATCAATGCATACATGTACACATATCCATCTAAGCAATCACTCATCATCCTGCATAAACATCCATACATAATCAAATGCATATCATCAACATATGGGATCTCCTCATATATATCATCTCATATATCAGAGTACAATGAAGTCTACAAAATCGGCTACCAAGAGCCATCCAAGATACAGTCCAAATAAACAAATGATACAATACATCCATGCATGAATGCTCTCTCAAATGCCGCTCTGGCCAGATGTTGTCCCAACACCTCCACCTGCTCCCCCACTGGTGCCTGCACCACTTGATCCATCTCTTCGTGGAGGCCTCATCGAACCACCACTCCCTCCTGCATCCCCTGATCTCTCCCGCCTCAAAGGACCCATCACACCCCCATTGCTCTGCATCCTCTGCGATCGCTCTGATCGAGTCTGCCGCATCTGCGTATAACTGAGAGCTCACTGACTCACTGGCACCACCTGCTCATACAAACCCCGCCAGTACTCTATCTCAGCCTGTGCTCGCCCAAACTGTCTCATAACCTCCCCTGTAGGCCCCTGTGCTCCTACTCCAACCCGGACTCTCTCCTGCAGCTCCGCCAATCTCTCCATTGTAGTATCTCTCTCCCGCAGCACCACCGTCGGCTCTGACTCCCATGCAAATAGCTGCACATCCCTAGCTGCCACCTCTGTCTCCAAATCCTCTATCCGCGTCTGCAAGCGCACTATAATGTGATCCCGCAGATCTCCAGTGGCTCCCTCCCTGGCGTCCATCGCTGCCTCCCCTACACCACCCTCTTCAGTAGTCCCCTCCCCTCTATCCATCGGGATCTCCCTCTCCATCCCCCTCTCACTCAACTGAACTCCTCTTGGTATCAGTGGTCCCTGTGAGATCTGTAGAGGAAGTCCACCTCTCCCTCTCCGCTGGCTCCGTATCCCCAATCCTCCACCTCCACCACCTCCATCTCCTCCTCCACCGCCTCCATCTCCTCCTCCTCCATCTCCTCGACCTCCTACCCTCCTTCGTCTCCGTCCCCTCTCATCCTCAAATGCTGGGATTGGCTCTGCTGGGTCCGATATCCGTAGGATCGGGTGCGCCGCCCGATACTGCGTGTACTCATCTGTAACCCTTGCATCAACGACCCTCGATCGTAGGTCCCATGGCCTCGCCTGCAGTGTTCGAAACTCTGCCAGTGCCTGATCATAAGGTAGCACTGGACCCCATGCATACCTCTCTCGAATCACCCCTGCATACTCCCCTGATCCGCTAGGCAGTCCCTGCTGCCGTCCGAACTGCCTCATCACTCTCCTAGGCACCTGTCTCTCCACATGATATGCAGTCCTCCCAATGAGGAATCGAGTCATAAAAACATACGGCAGTGCCTCTAAGTCATCATCCCATGGCTCACACTCCAAGTATGGCCGCCATATCACTGCATCTAGGTCATCCAATGCTCGCCGCCACCACTCTAACTTCCCCAAGTGGGGTTGGCTCATCATACCACTGTACATAAACATGTACGGCTGGTCCACTGCACAGAATCTCAGACTCACCGGTCGAGTCACTGGTAGGTGCTCCCATGCCCAAATGTGTAGCAGCGTCATGCCCACTGCTAAGGAACCTCTCCCTCGGTATACTACCTCATGGAGCTCCTGATACATGTGTGTCGACACGCACGACCCCCATGCAAATCGGGTCCCCTCGGTCATCATCATCTCGATAACCTGTCCCCATCCCACCGCCAACCCATGTGACCGCCTGTCTGGACACAGCAGTCCTCCCACAATACCTGACAAAACTGCTGGAAGAGGCTCATACAGTGCCGCTATATCCTCCCAAGCAATAGAGCCATCATCAATGAACACATCCTCATCAAAAATCCGCTGCACTGCCACCGTCCCCCAGGATCTATCATATGTGACCAGCTCTCCTCGAATCGGAATCCGTAGGATGCGCCACACATCCTCCAAGGTCACGGTCATCTCCCCCTGCGCCAAATGAAAGGTGCACGTCTCACTGTGCCACCGCTCTGCCAGTGCTGTGATCAATCCGTGATTCATACGAATCACGGGCATGTGCATCACCTCATAAAGACCAGTCACTGCAATACAATCAATCTCTGCCTGCGTCAATTGATCCCGCAACCCCTGTGTCGCAAGATGGCGCTCGCGTAACTGCAACACGCGCAGATCCTCCTGCACATGGACATTCATCAATCATCATCAGTTGTTTTGTTTTCAAACTTTCTTAAGTTTAAACCTAGACTATCAACAGATACTTTGATCAAGTATCTTCGGGTCTCAACAGGTAAGCAATCATGGCCACCTAGACTTCAACGGGCATTTATCCTAACAAATGACCTAAGTCTCATCAGATTGCTATGGTTCAAAACAACTCCCACTTCACCTCGCCATCCATCAATCATTGGTATCAGGAAATTTTCTTCATCCAAACTGGGGCATCTTTTTATCCTCAAGCAAAAGCGCTATTTAACCAACAAAAGCGCTAGTTTTCAACAAAAGTGCTACAAACCTAGCAAAGCGCTCAATCGGCTATACCATAGCGCTACAACTGCAAAAGCGCTAAAACCATTATACAATAGCACTTTTTTTACTCAATAGCGCTCAATTAACCCAGCAATAGCGCTCCTTAATCAATAGCGCTAAAACCTACATACAATAGCGCTAATGCATGGCAAAAGCGCTCAAACAAGGGGACAATAGCGCCATTGCGACACAATAGCGCTAGTTTATGGAGCAAAAGCGCCAAAACAACAGTTCCAGCGCTCTTGCTCCGACTTGACTTGAATTTAGCTAAAAACCTATCAAAAATACACAAAAATTGAGTTTTCGAATTTGCGTACCGCTGGTCCGTAGTCATCTGGGCGCTGGAACCGTCGGACTCGCTCGAATCTGTGCTCAGTAATCGGAATCGGCATCCTAGCCGCTACTTAGTCCTCCAAACGTCACTATCAGAGCTCTCGTTTTCAACTGGTCGCGGTCACAAATGATCCTGTTTTCATCCCTTTCACCCCATTTATACCCTTCGTGGTCACCGTAACTTCTCTCCGCTCACCGCCGTGGTCCCCGTGAACTTCCCGAGCCCCCAATTTCTCCATGTTTACCCCGTTTTCTTCTATTTTTCACCCGTATGCCTAACTTCTTCTCTTCTACCACCCTGCCAATTTTCATTCTTTTTCGAGAGATCGCCCGATTTTTTGAAATTTTCCGGCCCATCTCTCGAGGGGGCATACCACCCATTAAATTTACATTTTATGGGGCATTTCTTCACACCAATTTTTCTTTCTTTGACACGACGCGATAAACCGCACCATCTCAAAGAGAGGCAAATGTAGTTACACAAATCTGTCCAGCTTAATTAAATAAATATTCGCTATTTATTTGATTAAAAATCCACTAGCCATCAATTAATTAAATTAATATTTAATTAATTCATCCCCAAACATTCTTCTATTAATTAAATAAATTATTCAATTTATTTTAATTTATTCATTAAATCAAATTCACAAATCAATTAAATAAATAAAATCTATTTATTTAATTAAATCCCCCTATTTCTCTTTTAAATAAATTAAATAAAACCTTTATTTAAATCATTATCCCCCCCCACTTGCATTTTCCTACAAATGTAACTTGCACACATTTATTGGAATAAATGAATTTTTATTTTAATAAAATCTTATTTTCCTCACCCACCAAATCCACTTGCAAAATCTAATCCCCTTCTAGATTCTTCTAACCCCTTCCTGATAAGCCTAATCCATCTCCTAATTATTGTCACATTCCTAAACAAAATGGAGTCACTTCTCAAAGACTCCAAAGTCTTTGAAAAACATTTAATGCTTTGTGTGTTCAACAAATTAACCCCCAAAGTCTTCCAAGACCACTAATGGCTTTTACATGACCATTTATGGCTCTTACATAACCATTTATGGTTATTTCAAACTTGTCCCCCCAAACATTTATTGTTTTGACCATATCCATCCATTTCACATTTGCACAAGAGTTTATCCATTGGATAAAAGCTTTATTCTTTGAATAAAGATTTTATTCATTCAACCAACCTTGACTCTAAAATCCCAAGGTCATATCAGGCATTTAATGCTTATTCTCTTTCCTCTCAACCTATCTCACATTGACACTTGTCATCCTGAAATTGGGTTGAAAGCCCTCACATGGATTTGAAATCATTCGATCCTAACCCTTGTTGAGATTGCTCAATCTCGACCATCCATTGCTCCAT